>NC_059359.1:35935984-36598484 GCF_019703515.2 Myxocyprinus asiaticus
TTTCATTTCACCTCAGGCCACGCATGCTTCTTCCCTCTTTCTGGCGGCGTACGCAGGAAAATGTCCTCTCACTAGACAAGCAAACTCAGCAAAGTAGTCACTCAATCACTTCAGTGGTGGTGTGGGAATCAGATTTCCAAATGTTTGAAAGTCCCTATGGATGTTTTCACATTTGAGTCTTCTTTAAATCTGTGCATGCTTGGATGTTATTTTTCCACTGAGCGGGCTTTTCAAGCGCAGGATAGCCGCCTCAGGTGAGTCAAGTCCCGTCTTTCACTGGACCATGTCGACGTGTTAATTTCGCTCATCAAAAAATGTATGCTTTTGAGTAAGCCTAGAAAATAACTTTATTTTCAATGAGGTTCCAACTGCTTAACGGGTTAAACTATATTTTATTCTGTGTGCACGTCATGTTTAGGCACATTAGGTTTATTGTAGGCTACATCACAGGCCTATTTTTTTTTTTTTCTATCCTATGGCTACTTTTTTTTACATCGTAACTGTTATGAAAGGTTCTTTACCAAACAGCTGTCATATTAGATCAATGGCTAATGCACGACTGCACATCGTGAAATACGAGCAACTCTTCACCGCATTGTTTTTCTCTCGTTGATTTGGCTTATCTACCCGTTAATCATTTTCAACAATGTCCTGAATGTTTTAATATGTTTTTTTTTTTTTTTTTTTTAATCCCCTTTTCTCCCAATTTGGAATACCCAATTCCCACGACTTAGTAGGTCCTTGTGGAGGCGTGGTTACTCACCTCAATCCGGATGGTGGAGGACAAGTCTCAGTTGCCTCCGTTCTGAGACCGTCAATCCGCGCATCTTATCACGTGGCTCGTTGTGCATGACACCGCGGAGACTCCGCATGTGGAGGCTCATGCTACTCTCCGCGATCCACGCACAACTTACCACACGCCCCATTGAGAGCGAGAACCACTAATCGCGACCACGAGGAGGTTACCCCATGTGACTCTACCCTCCCTAGCAACTGGGCCAATTTGGTTGCTTAGGAGACCTGGCTGGAGTCACTGTTTTAATATGTTAAATAACTTTTATGTGGTGAATTCTGTTTAGAACAGGCTGGGTTGCTCTGTTGGTCCTGCCCTATTCATTCAATTGTTTTCAATAAATATGCCTGTTAAATATTCGCTAACATTGATTCAGTGAATGCGTGTCATGTTCTATATTTAATGTACAATGTTAATAACTCAAGGTGAGCACGTCGCAGATAAATGACCCTTTTCAGTGGAATTTAGCTTTGGAATCGGAATAGATTTTGTATTTTAAATGGGTCGCGTAAACACACTTTTTTTTTTTTTTTTTTTTTACTGTTTTCTGAAGGTTGGTTTCTTTTTAGACTAGTCGACTTCAAAATTTCTGTTTAAACGTCAGTCAAAATAGTCATTAAGCACATCCCTACTTGCAATACCTTCAGTGGTGCAAGTTTCATGTGAACACTAGAAAGGACGTCAACACATCGCTAAACTCCGACATACCTGTTTGCCAGTGTTTTCAGAAAACCGACGTCTTTTCGCAGTGGAAAGAGAGCTTGCATGCTCAAAGTTGCCAGATTGCGTGACTAAAGCGTCACCCTGGCAGAATATTTCCAAACTGTACAAGTGTCAAGATCTAATTTGGGGATTTCACCTATATAAATCTGGCAACCCCACACATGTCTGACTGGCAAATTGCTCTTAAATAAAATCTGTTATTTATCAAATGTAGAAAATGTAATATTTTACTTGCATGATTAGTTCAAAGTAATCCATGACACAATTGATCTAAAAGGGATGGTAAGGGGGGATGGTGGTTTTACAAGGGGGATGCTTTTTGGTATTTCTTGCAACAAGGGGGATGGCATCCCCTTGCATCCCCCTTAACTCGAGCCCTGTGTGTGTGTGTGTATATATATATATATATATATATATATATATATATATATATAAATGTATAATATATATAAATGTATATATACACTGGAATAATGTACAGATTTTGGAAAGAAATTGGTACTTTTATTCACCAAAGTGGTATTCTACTGATCACAATGTATAGTCAGGACATTAAAGGTGCAATATGTAACATTTTTCATGTAATATTCGCCTTTCTGTTTTGCCAATGTGTGAACAGCTTGTAACGCAACTTAAAAAATGAGCCCTTCCTGGCTAGGTTGCCTATGAGCGCTGTGTTGAGCTGAACAGACCTTTTTCCCCAATGTGGAAACTCCAGTAAGAGGTAAGCACCTTGAGTTCTGTAATTAATCTGTCTGTTGTGTCTCTCAGCTGTGATGAGCCTTAATGCTTAAGTTGTTCATTTAAAGCGGTTTAAAGCTATTTCCTAGCTTTAGTAGTGTAGTAGTAATACGAGCGATCAAGGAGCGCTGTTGTATGTAAACACTGACTGACGCGGATTCACTTCACGTCACCAACTGGCTCATATTACACACAAAAATGATCTTTTGCCACCACCTGCTGGCTAACATATGAAATGTCACAAAAAAAAAAAATACATCTAAGAGACACTTATAAAGTAACTCTTAACACATATGCACTACTCTTACACTTTAGTTTAGAACAGCATGAACGCAAGCGGAGTGATACACACAGTGAAGCATCGGAGTGCTGATGTCAGACCATCAGTGCTCATGGAACGTCTCTCGTCCAGTCAGATTCGAGGACCGGAACTAACTGTTGTATATATATATATATATATATATATATATATATATATATATATATATATATATATATAAAATGTATTTTTCGTTCGGTTGCCGACATGTTTCAAAATTAAGCTAATATAAATAATTTCATATACACTTGGGCTAATGTTAGTGAGCCAATAAAGCACAGTGAAGCTTTTCTCCTAGTATTTATATGTCATGTAATACATCTTTTGCATGGAGTTTTGTGATTTTGCCATGGAGCGAGGGTGATTGGCCTAACTGGGAAATATCAATTACATGACATAAAAATGCAAAAGAGAGCCCTTCAAAACCAGATAGTTAATCCACTGAGTGAGGCCAGAGTTTAGATGCTCTTATGTCAGGTTACACCATGTGAATCCAATAAGTACAGCCCAAAGGAATGCGCATCAATGCCATGGCCATTCATTGCCTCTCCATCTTCATTCATGCTCTGCTCATGACAGGTATATTCAAAATACACAGAAGCCCTTCTCTTTTGCACCTCCCTCACACACACACACACACACGCTGGTGCGGCTATCCTTATGAGGACCCTACACAGACATAATGATTTTTATACTGTACGAACTACAGATTCTATCCCCTAACCCTACCCCACAACCAAACCCTCACAAAAAACTTTCTGCATTTTTACATAAAAAAAAAAAAAAAACATTGATTAGTATGTTTTTTAAGTGATTTGAATTATGGGGAAACTAGAAATGTCCTCATAAACCACATTTATAGCATAATACCCTTGTAATTACCAGTTTGTAACCTAAAAAAAAGTCCTCGTAAATCACTTAAACCTGCCCACACACACACACACACCACACACACACACACGCTCTCTCTCTCTCTCTCTCTCAGATTCAGCTCTCATAGACCTGAAACCATTCAAAACTTTAAGTCAGCTATCAGTCTATATACTCTACATTAAAAATAATTACATCACACGGCCAGAAAGGAACTCTAAGAAGCTTTTTAAAATGGATAGTTTCAATCTTAGATGCTAATTGGGCAAAACAGCAATCCAGCCGTGATAAAATACTAAAAGTAAAATAGTAAAAGCTAAACTTCTGTTTAGCTACTGTGTATCACTGTGCAGTACCAAAAGAATAACATTCTGTTATTGTTTACATGTCAGGCACTATATTATAAAGCAGAAGGATGCTGCTTTAATGAATTTGCTGCAAAAAATTATGTTTACGTCAAAATGAAGTAATGAACTTATAAAGTAATATTTTATTATTAGCAATAAGCACTTTGAATATTACCAACATCGCCCTTAGCCTAATTCATGACAATTTTCACAATATAGCACAGCCTTTAATACCTTATTGCATAGGTATATACATTACATTGAATGGCAGGCATGGATATATCCCAGATCAAGAAAAAGCAGTTTTGAATAAGATGCCAAAATGGCCCATTGACAATTAGCATTAGCATTTTCATCAACATGCTCCACTTTGGAAAAAGATTTCAGATTTTTAGTCTTACATTATTTAACACCACATAAATGTATCCATATTTGGCATAAAGGGTTTACTAAACAGTTGTTTTGACATGGTGTAGTATTCAAGAGATGTTTTGTACTAAAGGAATACTGAATGGTAAATTTTTAGTATGGCTCTAGAGTAATCCAGTTGTGTTTTCCAGTTTGTGGTTATATTGTGACTTAGTAAACAAAAAAATATGTTACAAATAATAATGCAGAAGTTATACAATGTAACAGGACCAACACAAACAATGTTGTACCTGATAATTTGGATGGTGTAGAAAATAATCTGGACAGCCGGCCACAGCCATGATACACGTACTGAAATTTCCCTCTGTCGGATATCACATTTACCTCTGACAAATGAGGTAAGAGTCTGAAATGAAAAAAACAAAACAAAAAAAAACAAAACAAACAACTGTCATCAAATGTTTCTTCATGGTAAAAAAAGGCAATCTCTTTCTTAGTTGAGTCTAAGGGGCTACTACCAATTTAGCACTGAGCGCTTCTTATCCCAAATACAACAAGGTTAGTAAACAACATGAGAGAAGTACAGTAGGGAATACACAACCTTAACTAAAGCTGACCGACCATCACACTTACAGGAATAACATGAAGCAATCTCTAGATTATTTTGAAACTGAATGCATCATAAAAGCAACTTGGCTTGCAATGAGAGGAACATGCAAAAAATACAGAGTTCCAGATAGCGAACATTTCCACTGAGACCAAAATTACATATTTTCGCTCATATAAAGGGATCCAGTTTTCTGAGAGAAAGATTATGTAGTGCAGCAAGCTTAAATCTATGTCTTCATTTTGTCGATTTAGAATTTTGAAACTTTACAGAGTCCTAGACACCAGTGTTGTAGTTGAGACCAGCTCATCTGAGTCGAAGTCCAGTCCAAAACCAGAGTAGGTTGAGTACGAGTCAAGACCAAGACCTGAGAGGGCCAAGTCCGAGTCGAGACCAAGACCAGTAAAGGCTGAGTCTAAGACAAGAGTTTTTTATGAATGTATTAAATGTATAATTTAAAGAACTATTGACTCTAGGTGCATATATCAAATAACCCTCATTTATTATTTTCTTAAGCTTATGTTGGTTAAGCAATATTACCAGTTGAGAATAAAAATTTAATAAATGACACGTCCTAGGTTAAGTGAACAAATTGGTATTACAATTATGACGTCAATGTTAACAAAATGTCAGTGAAAAACTTAAAGGTGTCATAAACTGGACTTTTATTTTATGTTCCTTGAGGTCCACTTATAATGTTAGTGTGATCTTTTCATTAAAAGTAGTCATAATTTAGGAATAATTGGTCATTTTCTATCCAGTTTTTGTGCCTCTGATTCAAACGCTCCATTTTTGGGGCGTGTGTTCTTGGAAAACTTCAGTGTAAATGCCCATTGCTGTGATTGGGTAACATCTTTGCATGTGGATAAGTGTAAACGCCCCCGCCATAATGCGCGTGGGGTTGTTTGGAAAACTTTGGATGGTTAAAAAAATGACAACCAGAGGAATTCATCCATACATGTTTGAGCCAGAGTCTGATCCCAAATTTGAGAAAATGAACCCCCTCCACAAACACCACGGATACTGCAGTCTGTGACAGCATGGTAAGTAATCACTGTAATTTACTTGTCTATTTGTGTAATAGGTAATTCTTTTATTCTTGTTTAAACCAAGACACGACACAACGGTGTGTATCTTGTTACATAGTTGGGGCATTTACCAACGGTGAAACATTTCCATGTTTTACAAATGCTGAGTAACATATGACAGTACCAAATAAAGTGTAAATACATGGTGCTATCACATTTATAACTGTGAAAGGATACACTTACTGTGCAACATGTAAATGTATACAGGATACATTCATGGGTGTTTGTCGCACTGTCGTTCGTCATATAATCATCTTTCATCATATATTCAGTGTAGTGACAAACGCATACATTGTTCATTACAATGAGTCATATTTTCATTAAAAAGGAAAGAGATTGTCTAAATATATTGATATCAATACTCTTTAGGTGCATCTGTGGCAATTGTGCCATCATGCCAACAGAACAAGAAAATATATGCTGCTTAGAGATCCCTGTGGTAGGTATACAGTGCAGTATGTCTGTTTACTTACATGTATCTATGTAATAAATCTACATTGTAGAATTAAAGTTTGACCACATTGGTCTTCTCTGTAGGTTATTAAAAGGATTACCCAGGCACCAGTCACCCTCACCTGTATGACCCATCACCCTGGCTTTGAACCTGTTTGCCTGAATGTGTATTCATTGCAGGATGCACTTAATGTTTACAGAGCTGACTATGGCCCTTTGAGGCTCAGAGGAATAGAACAGTAAGATTTACATTACATCACAATTGTAAATGAGGTCCCAAAGTACCAAAAGACAGCTGTGTGCCCACGG
This sequence comes from Myxocyprinus asiaticus, assembly GCF_019703515.2. Taxonomy (NCBI): domain Eukaryota; kingdom Metazoa; phylum Chordata; class Actinopteri; order Cypriniformes; family Catostomidae; genus Myxocyprinus; species Myxocyprinus asiaticus. The sequence continues at coordinate 35,942,604 of NC_059359.1, forward strand.
TTGTATGACTTTGTAGGTCTGTTTGGCAGCCTACATCTTTCATAGAGGGACACTGAAGTGACACACTCTGAAAGCAAGATGACAGTAAAACAATGACAACATGCTATGGGCAATTATTGAAAGCTGAATGCGACAAGATACACTGGGCATGCATTAAAACTAATACACAAGCATCTAAAATCACTAGGATCAAATCAAATACTAAGTACACATCTAACAAATCCGGGCCAGAAATGGTTTGTAATCGTACCTTACTGAACCAGGTTCAAGTGCAAAATGCTACTGGAACCGTGGCTCTGAACCATTTGGCCTGATGGTGGAAAAGCACTTCATTATGCAGTATATCTCTATTTGACATGATATGTTACAAAGTCTGGTCTCTAGATATGGTACAGATACCTCCTTCATGGGATTGTTTTTTTTTTTTTTTTTTATCAGCTTGTTTTATCATCCACCAGGTGAAAATCTTAAGTCTGATTGTTTTAAAAAAAAAAAGTAATAGCGTACATCTCCACAACAAGCTGCACGATTTGAGGTTTCATTAATGCACGTAGCTCAAACGGTGCAGGATGATTTATGCACTTAAGTTCAATATTTAGGGTTAGGAGGTTTTTCAAATCGCTAACCCTTAGTATGAGCAATAATAGTAGTTTCCAGGTCTTCTCAATGCTCCCATGGTCCCGGGCTGATTTAGGAGGCCCTATTCTTAGCCCCTGAGATTACATAATGGAGTCAGACCTTCACGTTTCACATTATCCAATCCAGCAACAAAAGAGTGGGCAGCCCCAGGGGATGATGTCATCGCCGTTAATCATGTGATTGACCTCCAGACCAAGCAAGGCTGACAGCTCCTCTTTTGGTATCTACTTTCATTCAATGTGCCTGACTCAGAATCAGCAATCAGGCTTGTTGAGCACTGAATCAAACTTCTCAAGTTACGAAACAGTTTGGATGAGATCAGAGATGAGGAACACAGGTGCATTCTGTCTGCAAAGGATTGTCCATTTTCATGCACATGCAAATGCAAATGCAAAAAATAAAAAATAAAATGTTTAATAGAGTCTTGATAGTAATAAAGAGATTTGAAATTAAAGGGGATTTAACTTAACTCAACTGAACATTTTATAAATCTGTATGTATAAACCACATCTTCTGGCAGTGAAAATATATAGTATTCTTTAAATCTTAATGTTTTAAGGCATGACGCCAGAGAACATCTTCTTCCCTCTAACATGCACAAGCACTATTTACATTTGGTAAATACTGGCTTCAAGCTTTATTTTTCAAATTAACAGCAGCAATGGTTCTCAATCGGTTTAGTTCAGGACCCAGATTTGACATTGGACGTGTTTATCCTCACTGCAAGTTAACCTGTTTTTAAACCATATATATATATATATATATATATGTATATATATATAGGGTTGGGGAGTAACGGAATACATGTAACGGGATTACGTATTTAAAATACAAAATATGTGTAACTGTATTCCACTATAGTTACAATTTAAATCATTGCTAATTAGAATACAGTTACATTCAAAAAGTATTTTGATTACTGAAGAGATTACTTTGCATTTTATTGTCATTTGTTTCATTTAATATTTAGTCCTTTCAGATGGAAAACATTTATACATATAAATGATGCGATCAAAAGTGAAACACTTTGATGTGTTACATTCATACCAGACAGAGAAGTAAGTTTGAAGTAAGTTTGGAGCAGAAGAAATAGAAATAAACCTTGTGTAAATTGTCAGCTTTACACTAAGCTAAAATGCTATTTCTAGCCATTTTACATGCACGTTACCAGGTATGATCATATTTTTTTAACAAGAAAATTCACGTAAGATCATAATTTCTTTTTTCTAGTAAGACCTTTGATATAAGGGCAAAAATCATATTCTTGATAATAATTTTTGTATTGTTTTCCTGTAAAAATATCTAAAAATCCTTAAAACAAGATCAATTTATCTTGTTTTAGAAACAAAACTGCATAAGATATTTAGGTTTTTTGAGAATGTATTTTTAACGTGTGTATTTTGTCTTACAAAACAAATGAAAAATCTACCAGTGCTGAAGAAGTAATCCAAAGTATTTAGAATACATTACTGACCTTGAGTAATCTAACAGAATATGTTACAAATTACATTTTACAGCATGTATTCTGTAATCTGTAGTGGAATACATTTCAAAAGTAACCCTCCCAACCCTGTATATATATATATATATATATATATATATATATTGCACCAAAATACCACAGAACTTAATTTGATGCACAGCTTCTTTAAAAAGTTTATAAACGTATTTTGACCTTGCATGATTATATGGTTAGATGCATTGTAATATTTGCATTTGCATTGTGTTTAATTTCTATCAGAACAAATCTGCGACCCTTTTTTTAGGTTTACCTGTTTTATTTATCAGTTCAAGCTTTTCATGTCTGTCCTTTGAAGTCAATTCCCCTGCAATAGCTCAGCAATCCCCATTACTCTGTAGCAGAGGTAATGTCACCACTTGGTATAATGTACTTATTAGATTGAAATATACATTTGCTTGGTCATGGATGTGAGCAGAAGCCATATATTGAAACACCCTAAGAATAGTTTAATTTAGTACATTTAGACTAATTGAGTATTCGTTCTGCACCAGCTACTCGACTATTATAAACCCTACTCAAATATCGCAAATAGATTTTTCTTTACGCATTTACCTGCCTTGGGCAATGTTATATTATATTGTACTTTCCCTCTGGATCTCTCACCAAATGTCGCAGTTACAATTGTGTCCACTGGGGGCCCTGTGGATGTTTGTTGTCGAGATGTTGGATGAGAGAAGGAGACATGATGGTGTGTGCTTTCAAGCAAAGCCAAGTGTGGCAATACTTAATAATATTTTGATTCTTATTGAATTGTACTCTATTGTATTCAGACAAGGATCTGTTTTTATGGTGGAAAGGAAATTCGAAGCGGTACAAGAAACTCTGAATCAGACCGGTATGCGTGTTAAATATCTGAATGGGCAGAGTGCATTTTATAAAAACCCAACTTTCACCACTTGTTTTACTGAATAACAACACATGAAATTATACAAATGCGATAGCCTACTTCATATTTTTAACTGACATTTTAATTTATGAGTAATTACTCATTTTCTGTGGGTTAGATAACTCGACTGCAAAATTACTCGAAAATGCCCATCCCTAATTGGAACACAGGTGACTCTCTACTATCTCTGTACAATTAAACAAACCCCAAAGCAACCATACAGTGCATTCTGTGAGAAGAAACTTGCTTCTAAATCAAGCTTTCAAGTGGTTGATCACACATTCAGGTGTGCCAGTATCAGAAACCTTGACGTTTATTCATGAACAGGGAAAAGCAATGAAGAAGCACTACTACTGCTGCCCTGGTAACAAGTAATTTTACTGTGGGGGCTGTTGGAATTAAACTGCTTGGTTTGTTGCGGTCTGAAGAATCCCACTGAAAAAGTCAAAGGTCAAAGCTCTTAGGATGTGTTCACCTTGCAGAGAATTCTGATTTCCCAGGCTTCAGCAACTATTGTACTCCCCATCGTTGTACTCCTAAATTTGTCGCCCCAACTTTTTGGGAGGTAATCATTATATTTTTACAGTTTCTTTTTGCTTGGTCACAGTGTAAAGAGAAATTTTTCTGGCTGCATAAAACAACGTATTTAAGACCAAGCAAAGCCTCTGCCAACCTCCCTTTAACGTTGCATACAGTTCTACACACATTTGATGCAAGCAGTTAAATTGCCAAAGTGTTTCGTTACTGTTCTCATAGCTCATAACTTAACAGACAACACTATTTCCTAAACTTGCAGCCATGATTCTGTTACACTTTCTATTGTCTATGATGTGGAAGAAATGAGACAGAGAGAGGTATACAAAGAGAAATGTAAACTCTGTCCTGATTCCTACAGTGCTCTGTGTGTGTGCTTGTTTGTTTGTTCTACAAACTATCCCAGCACAAAAGCTAAATTGTTCTGTGAGATATGATGGCATTATAGGTTTGTTGGGCACTGTGATAAGAAGTTCATGTGTGCTTACACAGTAAAGGGAGAGCTTTAATGTCTAGCAGTGATTAGCTCTGAAGCAAAGACAAAGGCCAAGCCTGGAATCAGCCACCAGCTATTTAAAGTAAATCCTTATTGAAACTATACCAACATTTCTCCGAAGAGATCTCTTTGGTAGCAGGTCTTGTTTCAAAGTTGAGGACCAAAGATTAAGCAGACTTCAGAGGCCTAGATTGGACACACAATTTGTATTGAAAATATTACAAATAAAAGAGTTCAATGTACTGTGAAAACAGAACTCAAAACTTCTACCCCAGTCCACAAAGACCATCTATCGAAACTGAGCTGCAAAAACAGTTAGTTCTGAAATCCTTGGATTTCATATGTCAGAAACCTGAAAAATGTACATACGATCACCCATATTTACATGTCAACTTTGCCTATTCGTTATTCAGAAACTTGGCCTGCCTAGTCACGTTAACAAGGAAGGTATAAATACTATTACCTGGTGTAATAGGAACTAAGTAAAAAGTAGAGCTGTGTAAAAAAGGAAAAAATAAAAAGAAATCGATTTTCTGAAGAGGAAAAAAATAGAGAGTGGTGGATTATGACGAATGCCAAAAAGTCAGCAGCTGTATTAGAAACCCCATCACAACTGTGGTGTAACGAATGAGGCTGGTATTCATTCAGCTAACCGCCAGAGAGAGCCCTGTCCCAAATACGAACATTGAACCATTTCTTCTATGGTGACTTCCTGTTTACACTACATAAATAGCCAAGCCTTTCCATTGTTACTTTGCAAAGTATTGCCAGTTTCAATGCCTTACCAAGCCATTGTGCCTGCTTTATTGGATTACTGATTTTTGGATTAATGTTTTGCTCTGTTTGCCTGATTGGACTAGTTATTTGATAACGACTATTTTGCCTGCTTCAACGATTACATCTCTGCCCTGTGTTTTGGATTTGTTTGCTGTGTCTAATAAACTTCCTGCATATGGATTCTACCTTCGCCTCCATGTCGAGTCCCTCACAGAATACTTTGCCACCAATGAATCCAGTGGAAGTTTCTCAGCTCCAGGCTGCATTCGCTTACCAGAGCGAACTTCTCGCAAGTTACCAAGAGCAACTGAACAACCTAAGAGCTGCAAATGAGAGCCTCACCCACTACATCCGCTCTCTTCCATCCCCACAAGCTACACCGGTAAGATACACTCTTCCTGATAAGTTTGATGGTTCACCAGAGAAATGTAAGGGGTTTCTACGTCAATGTAGAATATATTTCTCCAACCAACAAGACTCATTCAGCCAGGATTCGAAGAAATGTGCATTTATGATGACATTACTTACCGGTAAAACGTTAGACTGGGCTTCTGCTGTTTGGGAGATGGATAAGCAACTCCAAATTTAGTTTGATTACTTCGCTTCCCAGATCCATGAAGTGTTTGAATACCCAGAGGAAGGTAAAATGTCTCTGTTCAGCTGCTTCATTTACGACAGGGTTCACGTTCAGCAGCTGACTTTGCCATACACTTCAGGACACTAGCAGCCCAAAGTGGATGGAACGATATCGCACTTAAGACTGTGTTTGGAGAGGGACTGAACCACAATCTGCAGGCCGAACTTGTATGCAAGGGTGAGAATTCAACGATAAATGAATTCATTTCATTGGCTGTAAAGATTGATAATTTGCTGCGAAATTCACAACGTTCAAGGATTAGCTCCAAGTCACAACCATCAGCCCACAGTCAAGTACAGGCATGCTCCGAAGCTCCTGAATCGATGCAGATCGCCTATGCTAGTGTTTCTGATGAAGAACACGATCGTCATCATAGAGAGAGACTGTGTTACTACTGTGGTGAAAGGAGTCATTGAAACTCTGCATCCCCTCACAAAAGCAAGAAATATCAAACTTCTAGAACAAATGTGAGTTTCAAGAGTATTTCCTCTCCCATTCACCACAGCTTTTCTCTCCCCATTGAACTCTCCTTTGATAAATTGAAATGTGTTTCTGCACTCATTGACTCAGGGGCCGCTGTAAATTTGATTCAAGATCTTGTACAGGAACTCCATATCCCAACAGTACCTTGCATACCCACCATTAACATCACTGCTGTGGATAATGCACCCATAGGCATAGGCATCACTCACCAAACTGTTCCATTGACACTACGTATTGGATTATTTCACACAGAAAACATATCTCTGTTTGTCATCAACTCACCCAAACATATTCTCATCCTGGGACATCCATGGCTGGCTATCCACAATCCCATCATCTCCTGGAAACAGGGTGAGCTAAAACAATGGTCAGATTATTGCCGGTCAAATTGTCATCATGTCACAGGCACCATGCTATGTTTAACTACTAGCATCGAAAGTCCAGAGATTCAAGCTCAAGTCAAGATCCCCAAAGAATATTCTGAGTTCTCCGAAGTTTTCAGCAAGATCAAGGCAACACAACTACCCCCTCATCGTCCATGGGATTGCGCTATTGAGTTACTGTCCAACATGGCACCTCCCAGCAGCAAGGCCTATCCATTATCAAGACCTGAAACCATGGCCACGGAAACCTATGTCGAGGAGGCTCTATTGTCAGGGTTCATTCTTCCTTCCACCTCTCCAGCTGCAGCAGGCTTTTTCTTCATGGAGAAAAAAGATGGAGGGCTCCGTCCATGTATTGACTACCGAGGGCTGAACACTGTAACCATCAAATACAGGTACCCACTCCCTCTTGTTCCACCTGCCCTAGAACAACTACGTGAAGCATGTATCTACACTAAACTTGATTTGAGAAGTGCTTACAATCTCATCCGTATTAGAGAAGGAGACGAGAGGAAAACCGCATTCATCACCACTAGGGGGCACTATGAGCACCAGGTGATGCCATATGGCCTGGCCAATGCACCAGCTGTGTTCCAATCGTTCATTAATGAGACCTCCTCAACAAGTGTGTCATCACCTACATCAAGGACTTACTCATCTACTCCCAAAATAAAGTACAACACATTGAAGATGTCAAGATGGTCCTCTCACGCCTATAGAAACATCAACTCTACGTGAAAGCAGAAAAATGTGAGTTCCATACTACCCAGACAACATTCTTGGGGTATATAATCAGTCATAGGGGTGTCGAGATGGATAACTCCAAGATCCAGGCAGTCACGGAATGGCCAAGACACAATACTGTTAAGGAGCTACAATGTTTTCTGGGCTTTGCGAACTTCTACAGGAGGTTTATCCGCAACTACAGTCTCATCTCTGCCCTTTTAACGTCACTGCTCAAAGGGAAACCATCCAAACTACCATGGAGTGACTCTGCTCAAAAGGCCTTCGAAACTCTCAAGACAAGTTTCACGACCGCCCAAATTCTCAAGAACCCCGATCCTAACCAACCGTTCATTGTAGAAGTGGATGCATCAGACTGTGGCATCGGGGCATTTCTCTCTCAACGCCACGGTAACCCTGGAAAGCGCATGGATAAAGTTTTCTTTTCATGTAAACTAAACTCAGCTGAAAGGAACTATGATGTTGGAAACAAAGAGCTACTCTCCATGAAGGCTGTGTTAGAAGAGTGGCGCCACTGGCTTGAAGGATCTGTCCATCCATTCCAAGTAATCACCGACCATAAAAACCTTGAATACATCAAGGGAGCAAAACGACTCAATCCTAGACAAGCCTGATTGTCACTTACAAGGTTTCAATTCACAGTCACCTACCACCCTGGCAGTAGGAACTGCAAGGCTGATGCTCTTTCCCATCGCTATGATCATTCTCACAACATACCTCAATGTATCCATATTACCACCTTCAGTCATCATCACACCCGTAAGCTGGGACATCATGGAAGAAATCCAAAGAGCCCAACAGACAGACCCTGCACCACCAGAATGCCCCTCAACAAAACAGTATGTACCATGCACTCTACGCCAGAAAACAATCCAATGGATCCATACCTTCCTCAGCACTGGACACCCTGGTGTCCAGAGGACGATAAGCCTGGTACGTGGCCTTCACTCAAATTATGTCACTGCATATGTAAAGGCATGTAAAGTTTGTGCACAGTCAAAAACCCCCAGAGAACTGCCAGCCGGCCTTCTACAGCCACTGCCTATCCCTCAGAGACCCTGGTCCCACCTGTCCATCGACTTCATCACAGATCTGCCAAACTCCAATGGGTATACTACCATCTTTGTTATCATTGATCGTTTTTCTAAGTCATGCAGGCTAATCCCCTTGAAAGGTCTACCCACTGCCATGGAGACTGCTAACGTTCTCTTCCACCAAATTTTTAGGATCTATGGTTTGCCAGAAGACATAATGTCTGATCGGGGACCTCAGTTTACCTTGAGTCTGGCAGGCCTTCTGCAAGCAGCTAGACATCAACATCAGCCTCACGTCTGGTTATCATCCTCAAGAAAACGGACAGGAGGAGAGGCTGAACCAGGAGATAGGCAGATATCTCAGGTCCTACTTCAGTTGTGAACAACAGAAGTGGAGAAACTTCCTCCCATGGGCAGAATATGCTCAGAGCTCCCTCACTCACTCCTCTGCTGGACTCACTCCCTTCCAATGTGTGCTGGGCTACCAACCTCCTATGTTCCCTTGGTCAGGTGAACCCTCTACGGTGCCAGCGGTGGATGATTGGATTAGGCGGAGCGAGCAGGTGGGACAGTGTGCACATCAGTCTGCAGCGGACCGTCCGGGCCCAACGAATCCAAGCTGATCAACAGAGGCATCCCCTCCCCGTCTACCAGCCTGGTCAGAGGGTCTGGTTATCCACACGTGACCTTAAGTTGTGGCTACCCTGCAGGAAGCTCAGCCCCAGGTATGTTGGCCCGTTCAGAATTCTCAAACAGATCAATCATGTAACATACCGATTGGAGCTTCCTGCTAACTACCGCATCTCTCCTTCCTTTCATGTGTCATTGTTGAAACCGGTCCACCCGACGTCTGGCCCCGGAACCATGGATCCTGAGCCTCCTCCTCCATTGGAGATCGACGGATCACCTGCTTACATGGTCAGAGAGATCATGGACTCTCGTTGTAGAGGGGGCCAGATGCAGTACCTGGTGAACTGGGAAGGTTATGGACCAGAGGAGAGATCGTGGGTAGCTGCCAACGACATACTGGATCCATCCTTGATTCATGACTTTCACTAAGGGCACCCTAACCGTCCAGCACCACGACCAAGGGGACGATCCTGAAGGAGAACACTGGGAGTTGTTCATAGAGGAGGGGGTTCTGTAACGAATGAGGCTGGTATTCATTCAGCCAACCACCAGAGGGAGCCCTCTCCCGAGTACTAACATTGAACCGTTTCTTCTATGGTGACTTCCTGTTTACACTACATAAATAGCCATAACTTTCCATTGTTACTTTGCAAAGTATTGCCAGTTTCACTGCCTTACCAAGCTTTTTCCCATTGCCTGTTTCATTGCCTTTTTGTTATGACCATTGTGCCTGCTTTATTGGATTACTGATTTTTTTTATGAATGTTTTGCTCTGTTTGCCTGGTTGGACTAATTATTTGATAATGACTACTTCGCCTGCTTCAACGATTACATCTCTGTCCTGTGTTTTGTATTTTTGAACTAATTCCAAGCATAATGTTACACTAGTGCTGTCAGTCGATTAAAATGTTAAGGCTACTTGTGAATAATCGCAGATTTTGAAAGTGAGGAAATTCGACTTATTTATACTTTTCCTGTCAAAATGCATTTAGTTCCTTAGAAAAGAAAACAATATGTAACAATGTTTAAACATTTTCCAAAGCATTTCACAGTATAAAGACAGAAATGCACTAAAATGGCACCAATTTAAGTAACATTAAACGTTTCCCAAAGTCTAAGTGGGAGGTTGACTACCTCAAATATCTAGTCCCCTTAGTTTGCGTTTTCAGTGCATTGGGCATTATATCTTTAAACCCTCATCCTCCACATATTAATGGTGGCTATCCACTTTGTTACAGTAATCGTGAAGCCGCATTTACATGATTTTCCACTTTGAACTCCACATAAAAAATGCTTGCAGAGAACGTCTTGTTTTGCTTTTAGTGCTGGCACTGTCCACATAATGATACTTAATCTGAATTGTCTGGCACGCAATGCCGGGGAAATGCTGATGCTTCACTCTGGCAAGTCATGTGAATACTGTTTATCACAAGTCCCATCTAGGTTTGTTTTACAGTTAAGAGGTAATTTCTCCATCACTTGATCATCACTTGACACGGAATCGCTGTTGTGTGTGTGTTTGTGGTGTGTACGTCAGTGTAATGACCATGGAATCAGTGCAAAGCTTCCGCCCTATTCTAACCAGTGTTCAGCACTTACACGGAGCTGAATAAAATTTCAGAATCTAATGAGAAAATTGGCAAATGTGTTAATTGCGATTAAGAAAACACATTAAACATTTTAAATGAATCCTTTTTAAATGGCCATCATTTAAATTTCGACAGCTCTTATGTACACGAAATAATACAGAAATATAAAATATAAAAAGTTTGTTAGATTTACAGTGCATCCGGAAAGTATTCAAAGTGCTTCACTTTTTCCACATTTTGTTATGTTTTAGCCTTATTCCAAAATGGATTAAATTCATTATTTTCCTCAAAATTCTACAAACAATACCCCATAATGACAATGTGAAAGAAGTTTGTTTGAAATCTTAAAAAACGAAAAAAATCACATGTACATAAGTATTCACAGCCTTTGCCATGACACTCAAAATTGAGCTCAGGTGCATCCTGTTTCCACTGATCATCCTTGAGATGTTTCTACAACTTGATTGGAGTCCACCTGTGGTAAATTCAGTTGACTGGACATGATTTGGAAAGGCACACACCTGTCTATATAAGGTCCCACAGTTAACAGTGCATGTCAGAGCACAAACCAAGCCATGAAGTCCAAGGAATTGTCTGTAGACCTCCGAGACAGGATTGTATCGAGGCACAGATCTGGGGAAGGGTACAGAAAAATGTCTGCAGCATAGAAGGTCCCAATGAGCACAGTGGCCTCCATCATCCGTAAATGGAAGAAGTGTGGAACCACCAGGACTCTTCCTAGAGCTGGCTGCCTGGCCAAACTGAGCGATCGGGGGAGAAGGGCCTTAGTCAGTGAGGTGACCAAGAACCCGATGGTCACTTTGACAGAGCTCCAGCATTTCTCTGTGGAGAGAGGAGAACCTTCCAGAAGAACAACCATCTCTGCAGCACTCCACCAATCAGGCCTGTATGGTAGAGTGGCCAGACTGAAGCCACTCCTCAGTAAAAGGCACATGACAGCCTGCCTGGAGTTTGCCAAAAGGCACCTGAAGGACTCTCAGACCATGAGAAACAAAGATTGAACTCTTTGGCCTGAATGGCAAGCGTCATGTCTGGAGGAAACCAGGCACCGCTCATCACCTGGCCAATACCATCCCTACAGTGAAGCATGGTGGTGGCAGCATCATGCTGTGGGGATGTTTTTTAGTGGCAGGAATTGGGAGACTAGTCAGGATTGAGGGAAAGATGAATGCAGCAATGTACAGAGACATCCTTGATGAAAACCTGCTCCAGAGCACTCTGGACCTCAGACTGGGGTGAAGGTTCATCTTCCAACAGCACAACGACCCTAAGCACACAGCCAAGATAACAAAGGAGTGGCTCCGGGACAACTCTGTGAATGTCCTTGAGTGGCCCAGCCAGAGCCCAGACTTGAACCCGATTGAACATCTCTGGAGAGATCTGAAAATGGCTGTGCACCGACACTTCCCATCCAACCTGATGGAGCTTGAGAGGTCCTGCAAAGAAGAATGGGAGAAACTGCCCAAAAATAGGTGTGCCAAGCTTGTAGCATCATACTCAAAAAGACTTGAGGCTGTAATTGGTGCCAAATGTGCTTCAACAAAGTATTGAGCAAAGGCTGTGAATACTTATGTACATGTGATTTTTTTTTTTTTCGTTTTTTTTTTTTTTTTTTAATAAATTTGCAAAGATTTCAAACAAACTTCTTTCACGTTGTCATTATGGGGTATTGTTTGTAGAATTTTGAGGAAAATAATGAATTTAATCCATTTTGGAATAAGGCTGTAATATTACAAAATGTGGAAAAAGTGAAGCGCTGTGAATACTTTCTGGATGCACTGTACACTGCTAAACAAGGCAGAACGCGTCATCAAAGTCTGTGAAAAAGGTCCATTAGTTTCTTTGTTCTTACTCTATTACTAACGGTTTACTTGTCTTGAATATTACTTAAGAACTTAAAACAATGTTCACTCAAATTAGACAATGTCCACATTAATCCGGACAAATTTAAAAAAAGCATCTTTTTCTCTAACTTTTGGCCTTCTGTCCACATTAAGACTGCGTTTTGTCCTTCAAAGGCAATGGTAAGTTTACTTGGAATTGCTGTCAGGTGGCGGAACATGCTTCTTAAAAAAAAAAATTCACATGCGCTGTAAGGGGAATTAGGCATTTTCAGACATTTCAGTGTGGACAAGCAACTTCTGAAAAACTTTTGAAAAACTGCAGTTTGGACGGAGAGTGTTTCGAAACGCAAACTCAGTTTTAAAATGTATCTAGATTAATGTGGACGTAGTCTTAGAATTTTGCAGTGGTATCGAGATTGGTATTGAAAATCGTCAAATTCCTTTTAGATGTAAGCAAAGTGGACATTAAAACCAAAATATACCCAAATTAAACCGAATCAAATCTAATCAAAATCGAACCAAATGGAATCGAGAGCTTGTGAACCAGAATCAAATCAAAGCAGGAAACCTATATTGATACCCAGGCCTAGTAAAAAGTATAGAAAGTCCATCAAACCTTCTGCCGTTGCTGGTTGTGTGTAGTCCTGCTGTTCTGCATATTAGTCTGACGTAAACAGAACATTTCAGTGTGGATTGTTTTTTGATACTGTCACAGTGGAATGCAGGCTTTGCAAAGAGGCTTTGATTAAAGGATCAAGTAGTAAAAAACTATATTGGTGCCAACAGCACATCCACAACTCATTTCACACGAGAAGAGAGAGTTTATACAGAAGTCTTAAAGGCAGAGCAGCAAGAAATGGCCTGTTTAATTTTAAACAGTCAGAGGGTGGGAAATAGTCATGAAAATCTATATTGTGACTGCTTTTGGCACAAAAGACTTTACTGGAGGGTCAACCAATTATTTAATTCTAGGGTTAACATACTTTTTTCCCACTCTATACTATGAATGTTTACATAGTATGTTCAGTAAAGCCATGGAAATTCTTTATTTGTATATTATTTGTTTGAGCAGACTGTGTTTGTCTATTGATGTGACCATCTGTTTGTGACCATCTACTGAAGTTTAATATTAGATCATATTTTTAATGACCAATACAGAAATCCAGGTAAATCCAAAGGGTTCAACTGTATGCTCTTACAATTTGTGTTTCGACAAGTGATAGCTTCTATATTTAATTAAACTACCATGGTACACTGGCAGCTCTACCTTACAGATTGGTGTCACAACTTCACAAGGGCTGCCTTTCCTCCCATCTTCAGCTCCAGAGAGAGTTTCAGCTTCTCCTTGTGGTTGTCAGAGCCCATAAAACCACCGCGTAATGTGAGGCTGTCAGCGGGAAGGGAGGGAGGAAGACGGCGTGCCGTATTACGCAATCTAAAGCTACAGAGACTGCGAGAAGCTGGCTGTGACTCAACCCAACTCTTCCCGAACACATCTGCACATTCACAGCATGTCTCTCGGAAACATGTTCTCACATTATGAAATAAATCTCAGCGCTTGACATGGAGCAGGAGTGGAACAGTAAATCCTTTAATGCAGAAAAACAATGTAACTATGCCTCTAAAATATGCAAGGAGATTCATCATGTTGGGGAGAAAGCACACTTTGAAAAGGAATGTGCCACTTGAACGCCACAAGTGTAGTTTTTAAAAAATATGCGGCCACTTAACATGAGACAGCTTATGTTAAGAGAATCTTTTCACAATTTACAAAATGTAGGTCAAATGCTTGGGACTGCAGTAACACAACTTCCACTTGGGATGAGTTGATTTTCACATGGTATTCGGTGCATTCGCTCTCCTCCCAAATTCCCTGCATTCTACAAGCAAAAAATTCTTTTTTTTTTCTATTTGGGGCACACATGAAAATATTTGGGTTATTTATAGACCTGGCTGGCAAGTATCAAAACAGCTAGCCATGAGGTACACATTCTTGAAGTGACTGAGCATCTTTATTTAGCAGCTCAATCTAAAAACCTTAGTTCTGTATTAAAATTCCTAGAAAACCACAAGAGATTTAAAACAAAGAAATTTTATTATTTTAAAAGTAAATATTAAAGATCCTGCAATATATCTAGGTCACTAATATAATGAGCAAATTTGTAACACTGATCATGTACAAATTCCTTTGTACAAAAGGTCAGATTTTCTTTGTTTCCATTGAAGCACACAAGATGCTCTTTGGAACATTCTCAAATCATGCTGGATATCATGGATTATCAGGTTTTCCACAAACTTGTGGAGTCCGTGCTGTATAGATTTTTAGATAACAGAAAAGTTTTACCATTTTATCAAAGACATTCACATGTAAATCAACTTTACATGCCATGATCCAATTTCAGTTCAGCCCACTCCAACATTCCCATGCAACATCCTAGGAATACTCTAGAGACCATTAGCCAAAATGCACCATCTCCTGAGGAATGCTGGGAGTGCATTCTTTCCACATAGGGTACTGGAAGGAGAGCCGCAAAATGGCATGCATTGATTTGTAGGGCAGCGATGAGAGAGAGAGAGAAGCTGAAAATTGGAAAGCAATAAAGAGTGAGAGCTTCTGGAAGGGAGGGACACTGGAATGTGAGCTGCTTTGTCCAGCTGTGCTGTCCAGAGGCAAAGGGGCCTTCCCAAACGCAGTAAGTCATGAATATTTATTAGATGTTTCCCCACACCCCTTCCTCTCTAACTCCTCCCACAGCAGATTATAATGAGTCTTTCTTCAGCTGGCTGGGGTCAGGAACAATACCCTCCTCACCAGCACTAATCTCAGGTCTGTTTAACATCTGATTGGACAATTGAGAAAATGGTGAGAGCAATTCATAAATTTTACAGAATTTATTACAAACAAAATCAGTAAACTAGATTTGCTGCCATGATGTTTTAGTTAGCCTGACAACTTTCACAGCATATGCTAATCATTTTCTATGGTGCTCTGAGTTGTTTCTAGGGCGTTTGTAGAGTATTATGGGTTATGGTTGCTAAGGCATTGCTACGTGGTTGCTAACTGGCCCAAGTCAAAAGAGCCCAACCTGAAGTATGATGTTACAGTCCCTAGATATGGCTGGGGGCCTCCTGTTAATGTAAACGTTTGAGATTTTTTTCACCCATTTTATTGTCCATCAGACGAAAATCATGATTCAGATTGCTTAGAAAAAACTAGCACACTTCTCCTCAATAAGCCACACAATTTAAGGCATCACTGATGTCTGTAGCACAGGAGGCTTCAAATTATAAATTAATATAAAAACTTGAATACAGTCATCATCCTTGACCTGAGACAATCAAAATCTCTCTAAAATAACCAACTCTTTCTGCAAGTCAACAATTACTTGCTTCACATCCACACCAAAATGATCATTATTATTATACCAGTCCAAAAAGGATAAAATTAAGGATGAAAATGTACAAGATATTATTAGGGTCAAAGTATACTTCGGTTGTCCACGTTGCTGATTGATCCGAGCACAGTATGTGTGGCACAAGTTTCATCATCAGCACAGTCTGCGCAGACTCATTTTCTGCGAGTAGCCCAGATTTTCTCAATATGCGGGAGTCCTCGTCTACTGTTGACTGTCACAAAAGTCTCACAAAACAGTCGAAGTGCACATTTCGCTTTGAGCACATTCACATTCGCTCGCAGCCAAAAGAGTGTACTTTGAAAGGCAATGCGGTCGACTGGGTGTGATCCAATTCGGAACGCAGAAAAATGAAGTATACCAGGGCCTTAAGCCTATATACTATTAAACACTACAATTCATCATTACAAATATGGAGCAACTATGAATCTACTAAAAACTGCCCATCCACGTAAGATGAGTGTCCATGCAAGAATAGTCATGGTAAGTAAGGCCATCAAGAGGTTACAAATAGGTCTATTGGGGGACCCAGCCAAACCTAATGCAGCACATCACTCTGAGAACACCATGCCTAAAGTGAAGCATGATGATGTTTCGCTTCTCTGCGTCAGGGACTGGAAAACCCATAAAGATGGAGGGAAAGATGGATGGTGTACAGAAAATTCCTAGAAGACAACATGCTCTATTCTGCAAGAACAACAGGACCAAGAAAACAATTCATCTTTAGATAGTGATTGAGAGCCTGCTGGGCATAATATTGGGCTTGCTTAAGTGCTGCCTGGAAACAGTTTGTCATCAATAGTCTAACAATTTATAAATCTGCTTTTACGAGAACTAACAACAGGGAAACCCTTTCTCCCCTCCTGTTGAGTTTAGCTTCAACCCTTCTCTAAAATGAAAATTCTCTAATCATTTCATCACCCTTGTGCCATCTAAGATGTGTATGACTTTCTTCTGCTGATTACAAACTAAGATTTTTAGAAGAATATCTCCACTCTGTCGGTCCATACAATGCAAGTGAATGGTGATCAGTCCTTTGAAGCTCCAAAAAGGAGATGAAGGTAGCATAAAAGTAATCCATACAACTCCAGTAGTTTAATCAATGTCTTATGAAGCGATCCAGTTGGTTTTGCGTGAGAACGGACCAAAATATAACTAATTTTTCGCTGTACATCTTGCCATTGCAGTCTCTAGGCACGATCATGATTTCAAGTTCAATTACACTTCCTAGTGCTTGACGCATACGTAGAGCGCTAGATGGCGCTATAGGAAGTGTAACCAACCAACATAGTTACCATAAAATGACATGGTTACTTCAGCAATTGCTTTTTTCATCGCATTGCTTTTATGACACTATTGGTTAGGTTTACTGTAGGTTTTAATTTTGTTTGCCAGGGGTCACAAAAGGAGTTTTCAGAATATGCAAAAAAAAAAAAATAAATAAACCACAAAAGCACCATAAAACAATAAATAAAAGTAATCCATTTAATTTGTTCGCTATAATCCAAATCTTCAGATAGAATTGTTTGAGGAATAGACACAAATTCAAGCCTTTTATTAAACAATTTCCATCTCCATCCACCATAGTGCTATCTCGCCTCTTCGTAAACGTCAACCCTTGCTGCTTTCGTTTTCATAATTCAAAAACTGCCGCCTTAAGAAGCACAAACACAGGTTTTACGACAGTGATGTCAAATGCTCACTGGCTCTCAAGTGTCTCTTGACCATTTGTGACTGCCGTATTCTGCTATGTATATGTATGAGTGAGATTTGACAGCGCAGTTACTGAGTGCAACAGGAGAAGACATTAGTAACATAAATTTCACTCTCTACCTCACACAAAGCTATTGTATGCTGTCAGGGAGCACATCTGATGGAGCACATCGCCCTTTGGTCTACTTTTGTACATGTTAAATGTTACAAATTTTAACGTACAAATGGCTACATATATAAATGAGATGAGGCTGATTCCTCAAACAGTTCTATCTGAAGATTTGGATTATAGTGAACGGATTAAATGGATTAAGTTTATTATTGTTTTATTGTGCTTTTTTTTTTTTTTTTTTTTTTTGGGGGGCATATACTGAAAACTCCTTTTGTGTTAATTAAAATTAAATGCTTCATGAGTTTTTATTCCATTTAACATTTTAAGGTTTAGTCTTGGTCAAAGTTATATAATCCTTTAAAATGTTTTATAGGGCAGCAGAAATCACACAGAAGTGAATGAAACTGTTAAAATGTCATATTATAAATGAATTAAATAAATGTTAACTAATCGAATTGATTATAAATGCAATGGAATTAACTGATTAATTCCATGAATTCAATATTAATCGATTCAAACAGTATACATAAACATTTGTACATTTCTAAGGGTGTTAATATGTAAAATGGTAACGTTTAGATGCTGTAAATACGTCAGTACTGTACGTTTGCTAGTACCAAATTTAATGTAAGAATACATATGCATTCTCATGAGATCACGTTATTAGATGGCTACTGAGTCCAAAGCTCTTTTTTCTTTTTTTTTTGTGCAAAAGTTCTATTTCGCAAGACCCAACTGTGACATGATACTTGTACATACATGTAGGCTGTGAAAGATACAAATACTGAGAGAGTGAAAATTGGACTGTTTGCCAACTTTATCTTCCAAAACAAACCTGCCTTGCTGTTGCTGTACTGATAGAGCAATGGTGCAACAATCTGGGTTCATTTCACTTTGAGAGAACAGGTAAGTGGAGGAGGGAGATTCTCTTCAGTGACAAAAAGAATAATGTATCCTATTATCCAATTAACACAAGACAAGTTGCAGGGTCAGAACTCTTGGACACAGGGCTTAGTGACCTGATAAAGTCAAGTGGGGGTGGTGTTACCCTAGTAACCCTGCAAGTCCCTGCAACTTCAGAAGCCTTGAAAATGAATCCAAACTGTCCCTTAATTCACGGAATTTATGTATTTGCAACCTTGGCAAACAGCTGAGAGAATAAATATTTTTTTCTAATTTACTATAGCAAGAAATTTTTTACTTATCCTTCCTTAAAAAAAAAACAAACAAACAAAAAAAAAAACAAACAAACAAAAAAAAAACCATTGTAAGTGCCTCACTGTAACCCAGATTTTTTTTTTTTTAAAGACCAGTCAAAAATTAATTTTCATGGTAATCAGCATTATGACACAAATGCTGTTGATTGAGCAAAACTTGTACTTCACCTGAAATATTCCTTTAACTGTTGAAGGGGCTGCCATATTTGTTCTTTTTACATGATGTCACAACTGTCAAGTCGAATCTTTAAAAGAATTCAGAGTTTCTTAGAATTACGATAAAATTGGCAACATGCCATGAACGCACCCCTTACACTCCTAACCAAGTGTAAGGAGATACTTTTCTTGCATTAAGTAATTTACTTGTCTACATCAAAAGCAAAAACAATTACAGCACAATTACTTTATGCCACAATTAAAACAAATCAGAAAATATTAGATGCTTTGATAATCGTACAACTGTAGAACAAATGTTAGCATTGATCTGCATCATTTAACCTTCGCAATTTGGTTGCTAGGAAAAGCTAACAGGAACATTGCCGTTTAGTTTCCTTGTATGTCATCTTCTCAACTTTGGGTAATGGAATGTCTTTATGGTCAGAGATTAGAGATATCATGTAGGAACTTCCCACATCTGACTTTAGATGGAAAGCAGCATTAATATACTGTACATGTAAAGTTAGGTTTTGGACCAATGAGATTTTTCAGTGGGCGGGACTACCCATCACAACAGTGCAGAAATAGAAACCAGACAACCAGTCTGACACGTTTGTAGATGGTTAGGACAAAAACTCAGATTTACTTAGAAGAGATAGCTTTTATCGCTCTTTCGTGGAATGTTTGGTTAGGACATGGTCTTTGCTTCACTGTATAACAATATAAACACTTTAAAGTAAACATTATCATAATTAATCAAAAGTAGATCATCAGCAATCGCTTGTCCGGTATTCAATGATTCCGAACCGCTCTGAAGCTGCTGGAAACACACTGGAATCACTGACTCTTGTGTTCCCCGCAGGCTTTTCACTTTGAAGCCCCCAGCACATGCAGACAATACATTTATTAGCTAAATTAAATCGTAACCTTTTAATGTTTAATAATCACATTAGGCCATATCACTATTCTGGTCTTTACGTCCCCAGAAGGACCCAATGGAACCCTGATAATCCTTGAGTGAGATGAAGGTTATTTTCCATGCTATCAATTATTGAGACTTTTGGAGACTCTGAATAGAAATAAAGGTGGTACTTTAGAGGGATGTCGTATAAATGAAGCAGGGTCGTAACAAACATAGACATTTAAGGGATCATGCCCTTTCAGATTCAGATTAGTGGTTGATCAATATGGGTAAGTCAATAGCAGATCCTTAAACCTTACAAGAGGATAAGATAAACATGTCCCTCCTGAACTTTCATTTATAACTCCATTTCTCGAATATGCTCATGATTTGTCTGTGTTTTTTGTTTTTTTCCAAATAAGGCACCATTAGACAGCACAACGGTCACACCTCAGTTGTTCATCCTGATTTCTTTATTAATGGGCAGCTCCATTATTTTGGATCCACAGGGCAGAAGATGCTAAAAGAAAGCTTGATGTCAACAGGATGGCTGAATTGGCAACCAGGGAAAAAAGCTTTTGGAAAAACGGACAATCACTAATTGGATGAGAGATCCATTGGGCAACGAGGAATGGGCTCTTATGCAATCTGAATGATGAATGGGACTGAAGCTCTTATAGTTGTGCACATGTTTGCTGTATGGGTGGGCTAAATTTGTTCCTTCTTTAAATTCACTTCCAAACCATATTTCACATTAAGTTGAGGTTTTCTATTTGAATTTATAGTTAGATTTATTTAATTAAGATGCATCTAAAGTAAAAAGTAAAAATAAAAATTTAAAAATAATAATAATAATTTTTAAAAACATAAAACATGGAGGTTGATATAAAGATGAAGTCTATAAAGATGTGAATGTAAGATGCAAAATAGCAAATAGCATACTGCAGGTAGAAATGATCAGATATTTACCTGCAGTATGAGTAAGAAGTCCTGCCCCTAAAATAAATTTGGAACCTCTCCAGACATTAAGACACATTGAACTGCTATGCAGCAGAATATTAATCATAGCAACACTCATTCTAGGACAAACAAGCTATTTCAATTGTGTGATTATTACAAATTACAAATGCACCAATATAAAAATTGGTGGCAGATACTGATAATTAGTGGTGCTTTCTTTAGCAAAGCGACACAATTATTGTTACTCTGGCCTTCTTAACCAATTCTTCTTCTTCCTCACAAATTTCAGCATCTAGCTTGTCCTATACCGTTTGTCATACTCCCATTAATGAGGTGGTAAATGAGACATAAGGGTGTGACTTTATGAGACAAAAAACGGTGGGCTCTTTTGTCTTGGCGCAGTGTACTTTGGCCATTGGTGGGACATTGGGGTGACGAGCCACGGCAAGCAGAACTGACATTTTCTTCCGAAGTTGGTGTTTTTACAATGCCAATAACCAATATGTTGGCCAATATTATAAAGCTCCAATGTAGATTTTTCCATGCTTCAAGTGAATTTTCACTTATAGAATAGAATTTTCAGCTGGGTTAAGAAAAAAAACAAAACAAAAAAAACATTTGTGTACGGTTGGAGAAATACAATGCCTTTTAAACTTCCAAAATATAAGAGAAACAGAAGAGATCCCATTTAAAGTACTAAACTAAGATGTCTGAATGCCTGCAACTACTGTACATACTTATTTGAAAATGCTGTACAAGCCAGGGAGAATGACGCAACCACACCAATGATGAGTTGCACAAATTGTTAGTTTGATACGCACCCAGACTGCCTGATTCAGTGAAACGTGGAATCATTACGATCTAGGACAGATCGCTCTGACCACAGTACACATAAACATCCCTTATGACTCACTAACTCAATGTACATAAGAGCTGAATGAATGAACAGCAGGGATTTCCACTGGCTGAACAGTAGTGTCCAGGCTCGTGTCTATAGTGTCACTTACCCGCCTCAGCCCAGGGGGTATTAACACTGTATAGGAAACTATGAATGATAGCAAACTGACGCAAGATAGAATGGAATGCACCCATGGACGCCATCAGCCATTGAATGTGATAGGCAAGATTCAGTTCATGATCAATTCCATGTGCATGCAGAAAGCCTCTAGAATCAAGGAAGGCTTAGGATCAAGACACTTTGTCCATATGATGGCTTTTGTTAAAATATTAAAGGTATATGGAGGCATATGACTAGGCCAAAATGAAATCTGCATACTTCTGCTGACTAGATATCAACATGGTCAAATGTGTTAGTCTGAGCTGAGAGTACTATACTCTTAAGCCCAAAGTATACTTCGGTCAGACGTGAACGCTTAGCGTACTCGTACAGGACACGTGACGCAAATCTCGTCATCAGCACAGTGCTCAAGCACTGAATACGGACGCAGAGCGATTTTTCTAACCATGTGTCTTTGAACGTGCAGCATGCGCATGTGCCTGAAATTATTTGCACTAATTAGTGGGTTCACAAGGTGGCAAAACTCACATTTGAGCTGATGCTGTCATGAAGAAATGCTAGAAGAAGATGTAATCACCGCTAAACATCAGGAGATGAAGGGAAAAACAACAGCAGTGGATGTGCAAGTCAAGAGAGCGTGTGTGAGGAGGTCAGGAGATACCTGCATTTGTATAACTCGAGTCTGAAGGAATATAAAGACATCTTTATGGATCTAAACTCCTGAATACAAAGTCCATTGTCTCATAGTAGTCGTAGCGCGCATGCGCCAATCACCTGTGTATGCACGCACAGTTATATGGAGTAAACTTTAACAGGCTTGCATTCAACTGTTCGCAGACGCTGACCAAAATTACCAAAACGTTCGCACAAAATGGAAGTATAATTTGGGCTTTATTGGTAGCTGAAAGCTATTGTCAGAAATAAACATTTTTAATATGGGGTGATATTGCAAGTGTTCAGATGCCTTATGTCTGGGAGCAAAAGCATGCCAGACAGTTCTGGGAGGTAATAGTAGTCAAACATTTTGATGACAGACTTTGGCATTTCAGAATAACCAGAGCAACATTTGAGATGCTATGCGATAATATTGATGATATTCTCTGAGCGAATTATGTATTCATTTGGCTTGTTGAGGCAAAGTCACGTGACTTTTTTGATGTTCATCTTTATTCCAATATACAGTAAATTCTTTACAAATATATTCAGTAAATGTGTTTCCATCGTAAACTGTGTGCATATCTTCTTATCAAATAAAAAAATTGTCCATATCAACTTACCATGTAAGTTTTTAATGCACATTTTGGAGATTTTATTCACATCTTGGTGTTTCCATTCTGTTATTTTTATGCAATAGCCCAAAATTTGCATAGAAATATGTGGAGGGAAACTCAGCTAGTGTGTCATCCTTTTATGTCAAATACCGCAATTGAATCAATTAACTGAAATAAACTACAGTGTTTAATGACTAGATATTATTAAATATTTCAAATGTTTGCTCCCACATATAAAATATCTAGGATATTTTTGTCATTTTCTATGGCATTTTTGCCCTAAGCCCTTCTTCATTTCTGTCCCTGCTGAAAGCATAATCGAATTTGCCAAAATATTTGATAGGCGAACAAGCTAGGGGTGGGGATTTGTAAAACTCTGCGAATGACTGGCGTTCCAATTCTGCAGAGTACTGCTGGCATCGACTGTGTGTGCCTGCATACAACTCATGATTTCAGTTCAGAATGCTTCAGTTTGAATGTTATTTGACCCCTCTGCCACTTACGGGCATTCATACACCTGATACAGATGCCTGCAGAGACTACAGATCTGAAGAATTAACAATAAAACCATGTTAGACAACAACACTTTTCCAAATCACTGACTAGATTAAGCAGTCAATTAAACTACTTGATATAAAAAGACACAATTAAAAAATACCCCCTCCTTATTACAATTTGCACATAATCAGTTGGCCTACGAAAAAGGCAAATGAACACTAAACATTTTGCTGCTAACACAAATTTTTTTTAGAAGAATATCTCAACTCTGTAGGTCCACACAATGCAAGTGAATGGTGGGCAAAACTTTGAAGGTCCAAAAAGCACATAAAGGCACCATAAAAGTAATCAATAAGACTCCAGTGTTTAAATCCATATCTTCAGAAGCGATGTGATAAGGTGTGTGAGAAACAGATATTTTTAAGTCATTTTTACTATTATGGTGTACTATTATGCTGCTTTTATTAGCTTTTTGGACCTTCAAAGTTTTGGTCACCATTCACTTGCATTACCTACGGAGCTGAAATATTCTTATAAAAATCTTTGTGTTCAGCAGTAGAAAGTCATACACATCTGGAATGGCATGAGGGTGAGTAAATTATGAGAGAATCTTCATTTTTTGGGGGTGAACTGTTCCTTTAAAGAAGCTTAAAGTAATTTGCTAAAGGGACTGAATGGAATATTTTCTGTTATTTGAATAATTTTGATGGCCTGATGGTCACTGGAGTTTGTGAGCATGTCTAGGAAACTAGTATTCACTTCCATTCACCAAACTAGTCTTTGCAACACTGTGACAGAACATCATACCTACCCCAAAGGCCATACAGAGGACCCCATTAGGCTCACGTTATTTTAATGGGAATCGCCTTACCACCCAAAAGCAAATGGTAATTCTTCACATTACAGTGTCCATGTTACAGCGTAAATACTTTACATTAGTACAGAATTATCCAAATGAAGCTGTTAATTACACATAACGCATTTGTTTCCTATTAACATTAATTATATAAACAAAAAATATGTAGCAACTGTAATGTAAAGTGTTACCCGCCTTGATGTCACCCCACCCTCAAAGGCAAACAGTCCAGTTATAGACATCTATCCACACAATCGTATGGCATCCTACTTTGAGTGTCTAAAATATCAATAAAAAGCTGACTGTAGGAACAAGAAGCCATAATATATTTACATTCATGCTCCTGGCAGACAACACTTTACAATGGCTATTTTCAAAAAAACCGCATGCAGTATGAACTGCAATGTAAACATTATATTTAAGACATGTTTAATGGCAAAAACATTTTTGACATAATTTTGGTTTTGCTTTAATATATTAGTTAACAACTTGTCTCATAAAGCTTGCCAGAAAGTTAAATACACGTTATTTTCCAGCTCACCCCACACCCATTTGGAAGCACACAACCCCCCCCAACCTCTTTAGCTTTGCCATGCTCTTTAAACGTGGCTTTAAATCATCATGTACACATGTAAAGGCGTTTGTGAGCCGGGACTCACCGGTGTCTGGTGTTTAAAGTCCTGAGTCTGTACGGTCACGGAGAGCTCAATGCGCAGAGTATTGCGAGACAGCTTTACCTTTACCGCTCCTGGACCTCTAATATACCCATGCAAGCGTGCACGATCTATCTATCTATCTATCTATCTATCTCTCAGCAAACTCTCTCCAATACTCTCCTCCTCTTCCAATAGCCCCACCCCGAAAGCTTCATAATCACCCTCAGACTGAACAGCGTCTTCAGCCCGTCAGAGGAGTGCCGTGAGACTTACGGGACCTCCAACAGTTAGCGTTATTCTTCAGCTGATGGGTTACTAAGAAACCTCATGTCAAGCTTGAGTCTGTTAAAGTTGACTAGAATGTGATGTGATTTTATTTTGATTCACTTGGTTGTTATTCATTGACTTCCTTGACTAAAATGCGATGTTAACCATATTTTACGCCCAATACCGCTACAGTTAGCATACTTTTGCTATAAACTGCACTGTAAAAAAAATCAACCCACTAAAAAAAAAAAAAAAAAAATTATATATATATATATATATATATATATTAGGGCTGGGCAAAATAATCATTTAATTTGTTTAGTTTTATTTTGTTGATTCTTAAATCCCAAGATCGATCTTTTAATCTATGTGCAACCCTCCACTAAAATGAGAGGAAATCACTCAAATCTGCAACCAAATGTCTTCGCTATATGACTAAAAATTTATATATTTGGCAACTGGCTGGTAAATGTTTGCATTTCACTCAACAGTAATTGTGTAGTGTAGTGATGGAGTATTCAGCAGCGAGATCCTTTCAATACATGTTGAGAGTAAAAGTTGTCCAAAAACTAGATCCACGACCCATCTGTCATTGAATAATATCTCTTTTAATACCCTTTCAGTTCTCTACAGTCAGATGTTGATCAAAAACAACAAAACATAAACATTTAATTCTAATCACATGTAGGATAGATGAGATAAAGCCATTCATGTCTCTCGCTCATTTTCACACACTGTTTACAGAAATGCTGGTTTCCTTAAAGAGACAGTACTGGTTTTAGCAGGTGTTCAACAAATCAGTGTAAATACATGTGAACAGTACAAATGATGCAATTAAACAATAAACATGTAACAAAATATAATATATGCAATATCATATTTATTGATTAAATACATTGATTTGTTCAGTTTTTAAAAGCTAAAATATGACAAATGATGAAAAACTACTAAAATATAAATAGAAAAAATATATATATTTGTAATGTACCTAGTAAAAAGGTCCCCTGTATAATTCACAGAATTAGCAGTGAGAGAATTTATTTCATATGTAAGCAAAAGGGATATTATAACTGAAATATAACCATATGAATCGATATCGAATTGAAATCGAAAGCTTGTGAATTGGAATCGAATCGGAAAATCTGTATCAATACCCAGCCTTAATATATATATATATATATATATATATATATATATATCACTGCCCTATTTTAAAAAAATAAAAAAGTAAATAAAATAAAAGAAGTAAAAAGTGGTACCAAAGTTACAGCCTGGAGTGATAAGTGCATTGCACTTTTTTAAACCACTTTGAATTTGATTACTGATGAAGAAAACAGAACTGAAGCTCTGAAAATCGAGTTGAAAGTACAGAAATAATTTTGACAAGTTAAATGGTAGATGTTTGCATTTCACGTGCCACATGTATTTAGTTGTTTATTCAGTTAAAATTTATGTATTGTGTTATCTGGCATATTATTTGTTGTTTTATATTTTTTTCTATATATTATTTGTTTCTGCTGCATCTGTATCTTAAACACTGTTATAAATAACACCTGGTGATAAATAAAGTTTGCTTTACTGTTGATGCAGCTATCCTTATGAGGACTCTCCATAGACATAATGATTTTTATACTGTACGAACTATAGATTCTATCCCAAAACCTAATCCTTACAAAAATAAAAACCTTCTGCATTTTTACATTCTCAAAAAAAATAAATAAATAAATAAAATAAAAAAAAAAAAAAAAACATACTAAACTATGTTTTTAAGCGATTTGAATTATGGGGACACTAGAAATGTCCTCATAAACCACATTTATAGCATAATACCCTTGTAATTACCAGTTTATAACCTAAAAAAAAGTCCTTGTAAACCACTTAAACCTGCCCACACACACACACACACACACACACACGTGCGGATTGAATTTCTGAGTGAACGCTTGTTTTGAAAGAACATGTTAAATGTGAAGGGTTAAATGTATCGCTTACCTCTCTATAGCTGAGAAGAACCGCGTCTTATTCACTGTGTATTTGTAACTGTATTTGTGTGCTGGTTCTGGACACTGTCAGTATTCAGAGGTCCCCGCCCACTCAGTCAAGACTCCGCCCACTCAAGGGCAACTCCCCGTCATCAGCCACTACCGTCTCGCGCTCTGGCCAGACCCCTGCGCGACCCAATGTGTGCGTTGAATAATCCGAGCGCGTGACACACACACACACACACACACACACACACACACACACACACACACACACACACACAGAATTTGCTCTTTACTCGTTAAACATTGAAGCTAGTTACACTGTCAGAATCAGAATCAGCTTTATTGCCAAGTATGCTTACACATACAAGGTATTTGTCTTGGTGACAGGAGCTTCCAGTGTACAACAATACAAAAACAGCAGCAAGACAGATAATAATAAAAAATAAAAAATAATTATACACATACGTACAGACACATACATACATACATACATAAACACATACACATGGGTAGTGCAAATCTACTACAATCTGTTATCTGTTATGTACAGTTCAAATACAAATCTGTTATGTACATTGCAAATGTTTTTTTTTTTTTTTTGTTTGTTTGTTTTTTCAGAGGAATGAAATGGCAGAAGAGGTTGGATGTGTTGGATAAATATAAAAAAGACTAAACTGTGTATTGCACATTAATTATTGCTCAATGGGGCAGTTTTAACTGTTCATGAGATGGATAGCCTGAGGGAAAAAACTGTTCCTGTGCCTAACGGTTCTGGTGCTCAGAGCTCTGTAGCGCCGTCCATAAGGCAACAGTTCAAAAAGGTAGTGGGCAGGGTGAGTAGGGTCCAGAATGATTTTTACAGCCTTTTTCCTCACTCTGGATGTGTACAGTTCTTGAAGGGAGGGCAGGGGGCAACCAATAATCCTCTCAGCAGTCCGAACTGTACTCTGTAGTCTTCTGATATCCGATTTCGTAGCTGCACCAAATCAGACAGTTACTGATTTGCAGATGACAGACTCAATGACTGCTGAATAGAACTGTATCAGCAGCGCCTGTGGCAGGTTGAACATCCCCAACTGGCGAAGTACTACCTCTGCTAAGCCTTTTTCACAATGGAGTCAATGTGGGTCTCCCACTTCAGGTCCTGTGAGATGGTAGTGCCCAGGAACCTGAATTACTCCACTGCTGCCAAAGTGCTGTTTAGAATGGTGAAGGGTGTCAGTGTTGGGGTGTTCCTCCTAAAGTCCACAATAATCTCCACCGTTTTGAGCGTGTTCAGCTCCAGGTTGTTTTGACTGCACCAGACAGCCAGCTGTTCAACCTCCCTTCTGTATGCAGACTAATCGTCATATCGGATGAGGCCGATGACAGTGGTGTCGTCTGCAAACTTCAGGAGCTTGACAGAGGGGTCCTTGGCGATGCAGTCATTGGTGTAGAGGGAGAAGAGTAGTGGGGAGAGCACACATCCCTGGGGGGCACCAGCGCTGATTGTACAGGTGCTAGAAGTGAGTATCCCCTGTCTCACAAGCTGCCTGCCTGTCCGTCAGAAAGCTGGTAATCCACTGACAGATAGACATGGGAACAGAGAGTTGGTGTAATTTATTCTGGAGTATAGCTGGGATGATGGTGTTGAAAGCTGAACAGAAGTCCACAAAAAGGATCCTTGAATATGTCCCTGGTCTGTCCAGATGTTGCAGGATATGATGCAATCCTATGTTGACTGCATCATCCACAGACCTGTTTGCTTGATAAGCAAATTGAAGCGGATCTAGAAAGGGTCCAGTGATGCTCTTCAGGTGGGCCAACACCAGTCTCTCAAATGATTTCATGACCACAGACATCAGGGCGACAGGTCTGTAGTCATTAAGTCCTGTGATTTTTGGTTTCTTTGGGACAGGAATAATGATTGAGCGTTTGAAGCAGCATGGGATTCACACTGCTCCAGTGATCTATTGAAGATCTGTGTAAAGATGGGGGCCAGCTGGTTAGCACATGATCAAAGACACACTGGTGAGACACCATCTGGGCCTGAAGCTTTCCTCGTCTTTTGTTTCTGAAAGACGCGGCTCACATCATCTTCACAGATCTTAAGTGCAGGTTGAGGAGCAGGAGGGGGGAGGAGGGGGATTGAGGGAGGTGTTGGTGTTTGTGTGAAGTGAAGGTCAGAGTGGGTGCAGGGTGTGAGATTGGGTCTTTCAAATCAGCAGTAGAACACATTCAGGTCATCAGCCAGTTGTTGGTCCACCACAGGGTCACAAGAGTCCTGTAATTTGTGAGTTGTTTCATGCCGCTCCACACTGATGCAGGGTCGTTAGCTGAAAACTTGTTTTTCAGCTTCTCAGAGTATCTTATTTTAGCCACTCTGATTTCCTTGTTCAGTGTGTTCCTGGCCTGATTGTACAAGACTTTATCCCCACCCCTGTAAGCATCCTCTTTGGCCTGACGAAGTTGCCTGAGCTCTGCTGTAAACCACGGTTTGTCATTGTTGAACTTTAAATAAGTCCTTGTAGGAATGCACATATCCTCACAGAAACTGATATATGATGTAACAGTATCTGTGAGCTCGTCCAGGTCTGTGGCTGCAGCCTCAAAAACACTCCAATCCGTGCAGTCAAAGCAGGCTTGTAGTTCCTGCTCTGCTTCATTGGTCCATCTCTTTACAGTCCTTACTACTGGCTTGGTTGATTTTAATTTCTGCCTGAAGTTTGAAGAAGATGAACCAGACAGCAATCAGAGAGTCCCAAAGTTGCTCTTGGAACAGAGCGATATGCATCCTTTATTGTTGTGTAACAATGATCCAGTAAATTTCTGTCTCTGATGGGGCATGTAATGTGCTGTTTGTATTTGGGCAGTTCACGTGTGAGATTTGCTTTGTTAAAATCCCCCAAAATAATAATAACTAAGTCCGGGTATTGTTGTTCTGTGTCTGTGATTTGATTAGCCAGCTGTTGCAGCGGCGCATTCATACACGTGTTTGGCGCGATATACACACTCACCAGAATAAACGAGGAAAACTCCCGCGGCGAGTAGAAAGGCTTACAGTTAATAAAGAGCGCTTCCAAATTAGGACAGCACATCCTCTTTAATGTTGTTACATCTGTACACCAACTTTCATTGATGTAAAAGCATGTTCCACCGCCTCTCGTTTTCCCCGTTAACTCCACGATGCGATCCGCTCTGAACAGCTGGAAGCCCAGCAGATGTAACGCGCTGTCCGGAATGGCTTCACTCAGCCAGGTTTCTGTGAAGCACAAGGCAGCAGAGGTTGAAAAGTCCTTGTTTGTGCGGGTGAGGAGATGTAGTTCGTCCGTTTTGTTAGGAAGAGAGCGGAGATTCGCTAGATGAATACTCGGTAGCGCTGTTCGAAATCCGTGCCGACGGAGTTTGACCAGCGCATCGGCTCGTCTCCCTCGCCTGCGTCTCTTGAACAGCAGAGCTGTGCCTCCAACTAAAATGTCCAGCAAAACGTCTGGATATTCAAAAACCGGGAAAAGATTGTCTGGTACATGCTGTCGAATGTTCAGCAGTTCGTCTCTGGAAAACTGACTGGAAAAAGATTACTAAACACAGGACAAACAAACAAAAACAACAAAACAATAGGAGCGCTCCACACCGAGGTAGCCATCCGCGGCGCCATCATGATGTGATCTCTGCAATTAAAAATAGCCACGTGCTCATGTTTGTTATTATGTTCATAGATCAAGATGTTGAATGTTGAATCGCACGGAAAACAGTTTCTTATATTTTGACCAAGCACAAAAGGGCAACAAGCAACTTCTCCACACATTTTATTAGTGATCTTCCAACAAGTGAAGTCCCCAACAAAGATTTACCATGGTAACCATAGTTTTTGCTAAAATACCACACTACAGTGTAAGGAGGAGGCGAGAAGCAGCTTTCCTGGTTCAGGTAGGGATTTATTTTCTCTCTCTCTGCAGCACAAATTACAGTCTCACAGTCTTGGCGTTATGCACTAAGTTAACCTACAATCACACACTGTTCCACAAAATAAACTCTCATCATTTGTAATAAAAACTCTTTGCTTCTTGTTCGGGTCTGTCGTGCCCAGGCTCTCTCTCCGACTAAGTGCTGTATGGCTCTATTTATGCCGCTCTCCCCGTGCTCACTGAAATTAGAGACAGGTGTTAGACATAATTTATCTCAGGTGTAAGCGCCCTTACCGCTTTCTCTCTCTCCGGAGAGATGCTTGACCATGCCCCCGCTGCCACATACAGTTATTGTTACTTCTCTAAAATCCACAATACGGTCATTACTACTACACAGTGCAATTTAATGTACCCATATAGCCTTAATTTAAATTGGGTAAAATATTAAACCTACAAATTGAACGTTTAAATTCATTTAAAATAATTTCACGACTAAGGCCTGTGCGGATGATGCCAATTTTGCAATGCTGCTTTTGAAAACTAAGACTAACCACATCACAGTAGGCCTACCTCTAAACAGGCATTGAGTTTCTAATGGGCAAGTCATCACGCATTTCCTTCAAAAGGCAGCCTGTTCAGAATGAAAACTCAAGCTGATAGGCTGCACATCCATGAGAAACTGCTCAACCTAACCCTGGGAAAACACTGAGGGTATATGGAGTCCAAAAGATTAATTGTCTGGAGCTTTTCCAAAATGAGTTTAAAGGTGAATATCCTGCTGACAGTGAGCAGAGGGGCATCAATAGTGGTGTCACACTGAGCATGAGTGGAGCTTTATGCATGCATAATAAGCTATATAAACCCCTCAACAACCTCTTTTTAACATCATCTCAACATTTGTCAGATGTGGACAGTCTTATGATGACTTGGTCATGACATACTGTATATTGATAGTACAAACATGATGGTTTCACTTATTAGGCATTCAGGAAGCACAACAACTGTTATGTGTAATCTTATTGTTAAAAAGCAGCTTCCCCAATGCTAAATAAAGTTTGTTCTCCTTTTAATGTTCAGTGGTTTTTCAAATATTTCGTGTAGATTTGATTGTGCATTTCTGCTTTAGTTTGGGCAGTCAAAGAAAAAAACATGAGTATTAATTTGTTGTGGTGAGATGAAAACTTTTTTTACAAAGAAACATGCAGTAGTTCAGTGCAATAGCGTGAGACCACAGATAAATGCATCCTCTTTTATTCCATCCATCGAAGCACACAGAAGTCTGTTGCCCGGCAGACTTTGTCAGTTCCTCTCTCTGTAATTGCATCTCCTAGACAAGTAGTGCTTTTTAGAAAGGATGATGGCATAGAGTTCCCATCAAATCAAATAGCTAACAGCTCTCGCTATATGATATCTCATAGATTCAGAGGTAATAATCTGAACAAAAGCCTTGTTGGAGCAAGAGGGGATAGTATTCTTGTCACAAGAGTTCACCTAATTTAGATTCAACTATGTTTTACCTTAGATTCATCAATGAAAACCTCTTATTAGGAACTTAGGTTTTTTTTTTTTTTTGCTCGAGTTACATGGCTATATGGTTCTTTGGAGACTAAAAACTTTCTTGTTAGTGTTTATTTCTGGGTTCCTTAGAGAAGATAGATGGTAATATAAATAAACTTGAGAATAAGAAGGTTCTTCTATGACATCAGACTGTAAAACCCTTTTTAGTTTGAATTGGAACCTTTCTTAAGAAGCTTGAAGAGGCAGTTTTTTTCCTGTGTCAAAATATTTAGTATTTGAGGCAGGACATCATTCCTTTTCTTTTAAATAGTCAATAACTAAGATTAGGTCACAGCCATGAACCATGATTTGCTACTTGATATTGCAAATTGGAGACAGGTGGTATTCATTTAGGGGGAGGGACATTTTCATCCTAGAGAACATTTTTGTTGGACAAATATTTCATAGGCCCATTTGTGTAAGACGAGTCATCAACATTTTGGTCTGTTTTCCTGGAAGAGAAAGGCTGTAAATGATAAATGCCTATATCTGCGGTTTTGTCAGTTTTAAGGGACACACTAGCATATCGATGGCCTCAAAGCCAATAGACATGGAATAAAAGCCACACAACTCCAATATTGATTTCATGGGTTGCTTCTAAGAACGTAGGTTTATACAGTAAATACAGTATATATGAGATTTATGTTGAGATCATACCGGCCAAATAATACTCGTTTTATTTCATGAGTGTGTTTACATGCACAGCAATATGCTGATAACCACCAAAAATCTGCTTACTTGAAAAAATCCAACAACGTAAAAAAAAAAAAAAAAAAAAAATGTTTAGGTAAGATTTGACATCATCGGGTTATTGTCTGGTTTTGACGTCAAAACGTAAATGTCATGCACACTTGGGCACATTTGATAAGCCGGTAAGAATGGCGGTAAAGGTTGGGGAAAACGGGGAAATGGGCAAAAATCTACCTCGATCGGTTTATGCTTAAACCAATTATGACCGTACCCCAATAAAAGAAAGCCATTTAAGGTGTTTGCATGACCTTACACGTGGTCAGTTTATGAAGCACAATCAGTGTAAGACTGTGCATGTAATAACGCATTTTTACAAAGACATCGGTAAGATCTTTTGTTTTTGCATGATGCTGCATCTACGCTATGTGGCAGCGAACATAGACAGACATTTTCCTGAGTGCACGTTTAAGCTTAGCTCAGTCATAACTCTCGGAAAGATTTAGCATGTTAATGTGGCTATGATATATTTATAGGATACTGACGAACTAGATGTGCTATGCTGCTGCAGAGCAAGTACAGAGACTTGCTACGGCTAGAACATACACAGACATGCTGAGTCAAGCATGCGGTCATGCTGCTGCACAATTTGAAATAACACAAGACATGCCGCATCAAGCATGTATGATATGCTGCTGCACAATTAGACATAAATACAATCCCCATGTAGCAGATCTAGACAAGTGGAGCTGGAAGGCTTCAGAGAAAACACTGTCAGTGTGGTGCAGTGAAACTGGCTTACTTGTAAACTGGGAAAATGTAAATGTTATGCAAAGAGAGTACGCAAGTTGATTGGCTACCCGATTACATGTCAAATGACCTATTAACTTACATAATGTGAGCCGATTGGCTCGACATATCACATATGAGTGAGCTGATTGGCTAATAGATAACAAGTTCAAAGAACCTATCAGCTTGCACCATGTGGAGTTTCATGCCTTAACTTAGTAATTTATCTAAACAAATATAATTCTACCCATCTTTGTGTCTGAAATCTTCCAAAAACCCATTTAAACATGTATGCGATATCCATGGGTCAAGCAAGCCTCTTGTGTATGAGACTACTCTACCCTCTGGTATAGTCTAGAAGCCACACCCCTCTTCCCTCTCTCACCCACAAGCATTATTTACTCACATGTTCTTCTTTAGGGCAATCTACACTGTTTTTTTTTCTACCAGTGCACAAACGTACATTAGATTACACTTTGTGTGATTGCTCATTTTAAGTGAAGATATAGAGGAAGAATTATATAAAAATCATCACTTACCTCACCTACCTGAGAAGCAGATCAATGCCTTATTTCATTGTAAGCAAATACATGTGTAGTTTTAAGGTTAGTGATTCAACCAATATTATTCTATTCTGTTTTGTCTCTAAAATGCTGCATAAACTCAGTCAAACATATATGACCTCCACTGGTCAAACGTCTGTATATGAAATGACCACATTAGAATACGTGCTGACCCACTTCCCTTCTTCACCATAAATGATTGTACAATACTGATGCATCTCTTTCTTATGATGCAAGTATACAGCCATCAGCTACAACATTAAAGCCACCTGCCTAATATCATGTAGGTCCCACTCGTGCTGCCAAAACAGCTCTGACCCGTTGAGGCATGGACTCCACATGACTTCTGAAGGTGTCCTGTGGTATCTGGCACCAAGACGTTAGCAGCAGATCCTTTAAGTCCTGTAAGTTGCAAGGTGGGGCCTCCATGGATTGGACTTGTTGGTCCAGCACATCCCATAGATGCTCAATCGGATTGAGATCTGGGGAATTTGGATGCCAAGTCCTCAAAACATTCCTGAACAATTTTTGGTTGAATTTGGTTGAAAGGGTGAATTATCCTGCTGAAAGAGGCCACTGCCATCAGGGAATACCATTGCCATGAAGGGGTGTACGTGGTCTGCAACAATCTTTAGGTAGGTGGTACATGTCAAAGTAACATCCACATGAATGCCAGGACCCAAGGTTTCCCAGCAGAACATTGCCCAGGGCATCACACTGCCTCCGCCGGCCTGCCTTCTTCGCATGGTGCATCCTGCTGCCATCTCTTCCCCAGGTAAACGACTAATATGATCTAATAGAAAACGTGATTCATCAGACCAGGCCTTTTTCCATTGCTTTATTGTCCAGTTCTGATGCTCACGTGCCCATTGTAGGCACTTTCGGCGGTGGACAGGGGTCAGCATGGGCACTCTAACCAGTCTGTGGCTACGCAGACCCATACACAGCAAGCTGCGTTGCACTGTGTTCCGACACCTTTCTATCACGGCCAGCATTACGTTTTTCAGCAATTTGTGCTACAGAGGCTCTTCTGTGGAAACGGACTATACGGGCTAGCCTTTGCTCCCCACGCGCATCAATGAGCCTTGGGCGCCCATGACCCTGTCGCCGATTCACCAGTTGCTCTTCCTTGGACCACTTTTGGTAGGTACTAACCACTGCATATCAGGAACACCTCACAAGACCTGCCGTTTTGGAGATGCTCTGACCCAGTTGTCTAGCCATCACAATTTGGCCCTTGTCAAAGTCCCTCAGATCCTTACGCTTGCCCATTTTTCCTGCTTCCAACACATGAAATTCAAGAACTGACTGTTTGCTTGCTGCCTAATATATCCCACCCCTTGACAGGTGCCATTGTAACGAGATAATAAATGTAATTGACATCACCTGTCAGTGGTTTTTAATGTAGTGCACTGATCAGTGTATATAATACATAAGTGTGACTTTGATCTCTTTTCTCCAGTTTGTTTTCCTTTACTAATGGCTGCCCTGGCTTGTAAGTAAACAGTCATTTTAAGTTTCGTAACACATATCAGAATGGCCACAAACGAGCCGGAATTCTGACTAACAGAGGGATTGTGGGAGGGGAAGAATTTACTGCCACCCGTCGTAGAGGGGATTACCCCATCAGAGAGAGGAGCGGCCTGCCCAGGGACAGACAGTACTCTACCCTCCTGCCCACAACCCTCAGAGCACATGGGCTCTGCCAAAATATGTAATAACACATTACTATAGGAAAACAAATGACAAAAATGCTATTTTATGTTGTGGATCAAGTGAGAAGGATATAGCTGCAGGCAGTTCTCCAAAAAGGGGTGGAAGCTCCAAAACGCCAGCAAAGCTATAGGGAGCCCCTAACCTAACCCTTTCCCTAACCCTATACGTGAGGGCCAGTGATGCCCACTTTTGGAGTTGGTGCAAACCCCTTTTGGAGCAATACCGCCCTCTTTCAGAGATTCCGCCCCCATTCAGAGATCTTCAGCTTTCAGCTATACCTACTTGGGTCGAGTAGAACTGCAAATGATAAATTATATACACTGAAGAAGTCATGAGATGGCTCTTCAGATTCTCTATAATTAAATGTGTATTAATAGCTTGTTGGTTTATAATATCTTAATAAAATAAGTAATAACAGAATTTCTTAAAACCATAATTAATTCCAGTTACAAGAAATGGACTCACTAGGATGTTTATGTGTGTCTCATTGAGATGAGAGAATTCACTGATGTGGTCATCCATTTCGAGTCAGACTGATCTGCTCATTGCCAGTAAAGGAGTCTCTACCTTTATTATAACCTCATAACCCCCTGGTTTGGTTGTGCCTTTCAACAGAAGTCTGGATGGGTATTAAGTTGAAGCCAAAACATGGCCTGCAAACCAGTGATTCCCAACCCTGTTTCTGGAGGCACACAACAGTACACATTTTGGATGTCCCCTTTATCAAGCACCTGTTTCAACTCATCGGCTCTTTATAAAAGTACTTGAAATTGATGCATCAGATAACAAATACATTCAAAATGTGTACTGTTGTGTGCCTCCAGGAACAAGGTTGGGAAACAATGCTGTAAATAAGACTCTGTAACCGGTCCTGACTGAACCTGACTGGTTCTGTCTAATATTGACAGTAACAGTAAATGAAAAGCTGATCTAAATGTGGCTCAAAACCCAATAGAAAGCAACAGTCTGGTTCTAGAAAAAAATAAAATAAAAATCTTATCTAGGGTCCTTCTCCAATCGTTTTACAGCTAAAGCTTATCGTTACAATCAGCCTGAGCAAAGAGAGGTGCTCCCCATTTTCAATTTGTGTAATCAATCTTATGATTATCCATGCCAGGAAGGCCTATTGGCTGCATGACAGACTATTTGTCACAGTCTGTTCATTATATGGATAATGCAACAGATTCATGCAATTGCCCAATCATACGTATGTCAGACCTGTTGTCAGAGACAGCCAGGGAACAAGATAAACAAGTTGAGCAATAAACGGAGACATGATGCAAGATGTACTGTATAATCTTTCATGATTAGCCAGTTTGTCCTAACTGGAGACGAACCTTCAAAATCATGTATTAGTGCTTTAAAATGCTGTTCTATATGCTGTCAAGCTGTTTTTAACTAACATAGGAGATAGATTGTTTTTAGGTACCACACATAATGTTTATAAACATGTTAAGAAGCAAGAGGACTGGTCAAAGGATGACATTTAACATTATGTTGAAACTTTTTTAGTTAGTCGTACATCATATCAAATTTAAACTGGCATGAAATATAAATGTAATATGGTACATTTCAGCCTGTGAACTTTGTACATTTAATTTTCTAATTTGTATTTTTGTGTTCTTTTGACTCTTGAGCACTTGGGTTTGCAGCTTGGCACTCCAGTATGTTTATATTTGATTTAATGAAGTTAAAAAATGCAGTGATATGACAAACATATAGCAATGCCTAAAGCATCCAGACTAAACAATGACATGGGGAGCATAGTTTCCAGACACATTATGAAGTGGTTTATGAAGAAAATCCAGCATGAATGCATTTCTTTGGAATGTATGCCTGCAATTTTTCTTTCCTCAAAATAATTCTGCAAGTAATTTAAAAAGGAAAACTCCAATGATAAGTCAAATTTAGTTTATTGATTTACAAGTATTATTTAAAAATGTGAAAATTTCTTTCATTACACTAATGCTGTAGTGTTAAATCTGAAACTGTATATTAGTGTCATACACACACACACACACACACACATATATGTTATATAATTTTTTTTTTTTTTTTTTTACAAAATATACAACTTTTGACTTGTGTATACTTAAGTCATTGATTCAGTAAGATTACAACCATACAGGTATGTCATATAGTATATAGTACTAAATGACAACAACAAAGATTTACAACTTGTGTGAATATATTAAACAATTTACTATAAATTCTAGAAGTGTATAATTTTCCCAATAACATACAATAAAGCTGAAGCACCACGACAGCTCTAGTTTAGATCACAATTGTCTAGTAGCTTAATGAGAAGGCATTGATTATATTATAATTATGTCTTA
Source organism: Myxocyprinus asiaticus (assembly GCF_019703515.2). Lineage (NCBI taxonomy): Eukaryota > Metazoa > Chordata > Actinopteri > Cypriniformes > Catostomidae > Myxocyprinus > Myxocyprinus asiaticus. The sequence continues at coordinate 35,981,384 of NC_059359.1, forward strand.
ACCATGTAATTTAGTACCTATTAGTCAAGTGTTTTAAAAATTTGCTTTAGAAAATTATTTTTAAAGATGCATTTGTATTGGTCAAACATGCAGCATGTGTATCTACAATGGTTCAAAAACAATTCACATTGTCAAGAACTGTACCTGTAAAGAACTCTAATGATTATTCTGAGAGTACTGAGAACTGTGAAACTAAACATTTAAAGAGAAAAACATTGTAAAATAACAATTAAATAAAAATATGTCGGTTTAACATACTTCCCACTTTACAACCTAGTGTTGCTTTAAAAAAAGAAAAATCAACAAGCATATTGCCAAGGACTATTGCAGGTGGATTTAACTGCAGCCATCTTATACTGTGATTCAACAGAAAATACCTGCATAATATATTCAGGTATAATAATGATAAAGATATAGAGGTCAGGCAGACTTTTATGAAAAAAAAAAACAAAAAAAAAACAATATTAAACTGCTAGCAGCATTAACCAAGAAATTCAACGTCATCATTAGCATGTCAGTAGAAGGACACAAACTGCCTGAATCTAAGCAAATTATTATTGGCACAGATGTGAAGCAGCATATCACTATAAATAAAGAAGGCTCTGAAGACTGTGTTAGCATTATCTGCAACAGCATTAGCATAAATGCTCAAACACCAGATTTGGCTGTGGATTTATTGAAAACCCAAACAATGATCCAGTGAAAGTTTCTAGTGTCCGTGAGAAAGTGGCGATGTTGCTTGAATGGTGCCAAGTCTCCCATTCACTTGCCTTCTTGTCTGTGTGACAGGTACCTGTGAAATGACGAACCTAAAGTTATACTATCTTTGTGCCATTTATCCAAGAGAGAAATGCTTGGACACGACATGTAACCCAAATCATACTATTCTTTATTTAGTGATCAGAAGTTTTTTGCCCAAATAACTGAAAAGTTTACTCGAAAGTACAGTTGTAACATAACAATATACAATTTAAATATTAACATTTGTATTCATATGGAATAATAATGATTTATTATTAATGAATAATAACATATATTACAAAATTATTTTAGAATTTTGTGTGGATTTAGATTTTAACCAAGAGATCATGTGTTTGCTTTTGAACTTGATGTCATATTTTGTGGCATCTGTAGTATTTTTACAGCATCTGTGACTCAAACAAAGTATACATTTTCATGAAAAGTAGAAAAATAATTATGTTATTGTCTTTTGTATTAACACCTATATCAGAAATTTATAGAAGAATAATGTGGATACACAATAATAAGGTTCCATTTATTAACATTAGTTAATGCATTAGAAATCATGGATTAAAAATGAACAATATTTTTAAGCAGAACTTATTACTCTTGGTTAATGTTAATTAATAAAAACACAAATGTTTATTGTTAGTTCATATTGTTTTAACCTATGTTAACATATGCAACTTTTAATTAAAAAAAAATATATTAGTAAATGTTGAAATTAACATTATACAAGATTAGCAAATGCTATAAAATTACTGTTTATTATTATTCATGTTAACAAATGTAGTTAATGTTAACAAATTGAAACTTATTTTAAAGTGTTACCAATAATGTTAACTTTTCGTAGAAAATTTTGGTTTGAAACAGATAGCGTAGAATCATTGTTATTCCCTATACTTTTGATACAGTCTTACCTTCCTCAGTCGTTGGGCTCCAGAGCCAGAGCGGATGGCCTCCAGAAGAGCCTCTCGGGCCATCTCTGGGTTCCCCCCAGCGGGCAGCACTAGAGGTGGCTTGGCTGGAGCTGGAGCAGGAGGTGGGGGAGGTCTAAAGGCTGGAGGTGGGGGTGCCACAAAAGCAGGAGGGGTTGGAGGAGGTGAGATCATATCTCTCTGGAGATTTCTTTCCTCCTCAGCCTTCCTGTGCTGCTCCAGCTCCTTAGCTGCTCCTGATTTGGTCTAAAAGCAACAACGAAATAGTTCACCGACGAGCACAACCAAACTACATGTAGTTAAATCAGCATTGTCCAGATACAGTATATGATCACGTTTAACAATTACTGCATAATTAATCAGCACAGCTGTACATTATCTGATGGGTCAGTTACACGTGACGTCAGTTTGTAAGTGCAGTAGACACACACATCTCTGCGATTTCTAGGGACATTGCTTATTTGAATATAATAATTACTGTTCAGACATTTGTCAGGAAAACGAATCACGTCTGAATAGGACTACGCTGACAACTACCAAAAACCAGCATATTTAAAAATGACAACGCATTAAAAAAAGCTTTTTCATGAGACTTGAAATCAAAATGTAAACAGGCATGTAACACTTTTGCACATTAGATGAGTCGGTAAGGACATTGGTAAAGGTGTTTACATGCAATGCAAAATTGGAGTAATGGGCAGAAATCTATGTGTGCCAATTGTTATTTGCTTTTACCCTGTTTTTGGCCTTACCCCAATAATGAAAAGCCACTTAAAGGTTTACATGACCTTATACATTGTCGGCTTATTAAGCGTAATCGGTGTAAGATCATCCAAGTAAATGAGCTCAGTGTGTGAACGCACCTTAACACTGCGGTTACACTGCAACTGAGGGATGCAATATGATGCAACAAAACTAGATTGCTCCCTTTATAATCAACAAAGCAGTCTACACTGCAAGCATTGACAGCATATTTGTATTTGTTGTAAATTGTGTAAGTCTGACAAATATTTAGCTTACCTTCTTCAGTCTGGCAGAGTTTCTTGGAGCTCTTATCTCAGATAAAAGTGCAGAATGCTCATTATCTACATCAACGAAAGATGGCTTCTTAACAGTGTAACTGCTAGAAGAATCAGATACCTGGACACAAAAAAAGCAAGATTTTAAATTCCAATCATTTTCCTTCTAGTAATTTTTTAAAAATATTTTTTGGCAAAACCATTCCATCTTATAAGGATGTTCCAAAAAAAGGTGATAATTTCACTTGCGCAGTACAATACATGCTGCGATTCTCAGTTTACCTTTTTGAGGCATTCAACCCCACCTCCAGACTGAATAGCCTCCATTAGCGAGCTATGGAGAGAAGTTTCCTTTTGGACAGGCTTAAAAACAACAGGTTTGATCTTCTTAACTGGTCCAAACATGTTACCCTGGTTTGGTTCAGACAGAATCTCTGATTTGTTTAACTCTGGCTTCTTTGAAAGTGGTGGACATGTGGTGTCTGTTGGCATCTGTCGAGGTAAGGAGATGTCTGGGAACTTATTGACTGATGTGGCTTCTTCTGAATTGGATTCAAAGGATTTAATATAAGTGGAAATACATTTTGAAGGCTGGACTTTGTTATATATGGGTTGTGAGTCCACAAATTTGGTTTTGTCTTCCCCATGCAGAATGCCTTTTTCAACACTACTAATCCGTTTAGAACTTGGCTTTTCCACAACATGACTGGGGTAACTTTGCAAGTGTTTAGAGCCCCCAAAAGAAGGCACTGAACTTTCTGTAGGTTTCAAAGTGGTAGCAGGCTTAAACAATCCCATTGGAAGTGTGTTTGTAGGTCTAATCTCATTATTAAACCTTTGATAGATGGGTAGATTTTGAAAACCAGCATTGGACTCTGTTGGCTCCAGAATGCTATTTATTTTAGTGTTGGTAAAGCCATTGTTTTTAGCAATGGCTGAAGCTACGTATTGGCTAGATGTTCTTCTGGAGGGTTTAAGAAATGAGAGATCTCGCTTTTTAGCTGTGAAATTGGAATACTCTACAGGCTCTGGGATCAATGGCTTACTTGCCACTACAGATATGGGGTTCTTTTCCAACATAATGATCTCTTTGGGCGCTTCCTCAATAAGTGATTTCTCCGAAAGTTTAGAGACTCCAGATTCAATTGAAGGTTTAAACACATCAGCTTCTCTATTCTTCACCATGGGTCCTTGGTTGGTGGTAGTTGATTGGTCTTGCTTCTCTGCAGAGCTCCAGAAAGATTTGGCTTTTCCCAGTGAGGATTCTGTTGCACTAGTGACCTCTTCAGGGCTGCCACGTTTTTCTGAGGCTGTAGTAATCTGCATTTTTGTAACCATGTTGCCCTGTTCATCAATCTTAATGGCACCTATGACTAGAGAGCCCATAGGCTTGGTAGTCTGGGACACAGCTGGCTTGGGAGGAATGACTGTGAATGTTTTCATTCCAAAACGAGAGAAAGAACTCTGGGTGATTTTACCCTGAGTTGCAGGGGCTCTGTTGGTAGGTCTTGTGTCTTCATTAGTAGTCTCTGTGCTATGTCTTTGGACCATAAGTGCGGGCTGTAGTCTGTCCTCAGGAATCTTTTGAATACTTTTAATTGTAGAATATAAAACAGGACTTGGAGGTTTCTGAGATACAATGTCTTTCTGGCTCTTTAGGTCTTCAGTTTCAGCTTTACTCTTAGTGTCAGGGTTCAAGACAACTTTCTGTTCCTTATCATCTGTGAGCTTATTCTTTTGCGACCTCTTCTGAGTAGTTGAAGATGGACTCACGTGTTTCTCAATGTCTAATAGCTTAATGTCTTGGGACTGCTTCTGAGTGGCTGAAGATGGACTCAGGTTTTTCTGCTCTGTCAGACAGGCATTGTTGTTTTTGTTTTGGATCGCCTTACAAGGTGTACAAGGTTGGCTGATGATGTTTTGAGTGCTGCACAATGACGTCGCCTCACACTCACTTGTGCTGCATCGGTCATTATCAGGAACTTCGTCAATGGTTGTAACTGGAATGTCCATGTCAACAATGGACAGTGGGATTTCATCATCTACAAAAACAGGTGCTCCATCTGATTGATTAATGTCTAATACACAGGAAAAACACAGTTTTCGGGTAATTTAGACGTTTATAAGGCAAAAGTGTAAATATTAATGTTATCAAGTCTAAATAAACTTGTTTTCTGACAGTTGCTATTAAACATAATATTAAAGACTGGTTCCATTAAGAAAACAAGAATAGTAATGACCAATTACTAAAGAAGCACAACTGAGTGTTTTAAAATATTCCTTGGCTGAAGATGTTCTGCCAGCTGTTATCCATAAGTAACTTACCAGCCAGATTTGCATCTAAATCGGCTAGGGTTAGGTGTATCTGAGCGGTGATCTCTGAGTCCTCTTCATAGGTGTTCTGTCTCTTGATTGGCTGATGTCCTCGCTGAGTTTTCCCACTATTTGGAATAAGTGAATAAAACATCTCAGCTGGTTGGGCATTTGTAAAAAGCAGCAAGGCAAAAGACAAACAACTTTTATAAAGCTGTTCCTATTACTCTTATAGAAATACTGAAGGTGAAATATGTGGCATACAGTACAGTGCAAACGTTTTAGGCACAGGTGAAAAATGTTGCATAGTGAGGATGTCTTCAAACATAATGCCATAAATAGTTTTCATTTATCAATTAATGTCATGCAAAGTCCAGTAAACATAAAAAAAGCTAAATCAATATTTGATATGACCACCTTTGCCTTCAAAACAGCACCAATTCTCCTAGGTACACCTGGACACAGTTTTTCTTGGTTGTTGGCAGATAGGATGTTCCAAACTTCTTGGAGAATTTGCTACAGTTCTTCTATCTGTTTAGGCTGTCTCAATGCTTCTCTCTCTTCATTTAATCCCAGACTGTTCAGTAAGGTGTCTGTGGGGGCCATGCTATCTGTTGTAGGGCTCCCAAATCTTCTATTCTATTCTAATCTATTCTATTTACAAAAGTAATGTTTGGGAGTCTAAAATTTATATTTCCTATTGACACAATAAAGTTGAAGATATACATAACTATCTTAAGATAAATGTTTTTGTGAAACATCTTATGTGCCTAAGACTTTTGCACAGTACTGTATTTGTCCAGCTATTGCATGTGCCTTCAGTGTATCTTGTGTCTGTACCAACACAGTCTCAAATAGAGGGTTTGAGTCAGACCAATGGTGGGTAAATTACAAAAATGTATTAGCCATAAATATTTCTTAATAATCATGAAACTGTATATTTGTGTCCCTTAGACAATGGAATTATTAAGCTGGTTTTGTTCATGCCTATTTGTGACAAACAGGGCAGGTCATTGTGTCACTGGCAGCATCATAATACGAGATGAACCAGTTTCCTTGGTAAAAATACACCAAAATATGTAGACCTATGATGACTGCGTGTGCATTTGCGTTTGGTGGCTTAATACGAGGAAAATTTCATGTGTTTTGCCACATGGAGTTCTTGATCCTAGATAAGCTAGCAAATGGTTTAAAATGATTACTTACTACAGTTCTTAATAAAGTCACAAGCCAACGTCCATTTTATTAACTCGCAAAAGACAATTTTCACTTCGAATCTGAAGAGTGGTCATTTTGAACCCTTGTTTGAGCACTTCCCTAAAAAGGTGTTTGAAAAAGTAGCACAATTAATATGTAATACATACAAGTACATTTATGTATGATCAAAGACTCTGAATTACAGTAAACGATTAGAAAGGAACTCTTTGTCCAGTGCTTATACAGATTTAGGGTCGTTTTAATCAACAATATGGATTGTCCTTGTCTTCACCAATTTCCATAAGAGCCAGATTGATTCAGAGTCTGTAAAATCATTTTTCTGGATATGGCCCCTTTTTGCACGACACAAATTCTGTTTTTTTTTTTTTTTTTTTTAATACCTTCACCAGGCACTGCAAACTGTTTAAGTGAGGTGTAAAGACAAGAATACAAGCTCAGAAAAATTTGACTTTTTACACCCTTGGAAGACGCTGCTTTTAAAGATGACTGAGTGAAAAACGAATAGCCCTTTCCTGGAAAAGTAAGGCAGCGTGAGAAGACAGTATGGAGTCAAGAAGACAATTTGGAGACAGAGCTGGAGCGACGAGTTGGAGGTAAGTCTGCAGGCTTAGGTGGGGGCTCTGCTCATATACTTCTGGATCGTAGTCAGCACTTTAAGCTCCATAAAGCAAAGTTTTGAAAAGCCAGACTCCACAGTCAGCCCTGGAAGAACACCGGCTGGCTGAAAACGTATAAACGTGAGACTGGCTGAACTGCGGGAATGAATCTATGGTGGTAAACAGACAGAATGAGAGAGATAAATCCTCCGTTCTGTCTCCACTCTGCCTGGGAGAGCTTTTGATGGCTGTCCAGTCGAGGAATAAAAAAGCAATAAAAGGATAGATCTATTTGAGTTTTAGGAGTCCAAATAATGTAGTGCAGTTTAGGCTCTTTGGAAATGACTTCAGCAATGTTTGTTTTTAAGATACTGTATCAGAAACTGTGATGAAAACTGTTCCAATTCAACTGTATGGGTAAAATGTTTCAGAGCCCTGTGTCTTTCTTTTTTTATTGTTTTTATACCAGTCCCTTCTGGAAAATCCAGCTACAACCAGTCTAAAGTCAGCATGAACTCAAAATGTAACACCCACTTTTCATAATCCAATCAATTCAAGGCAAATAAAACCAAGTATCGACCTAAATATTTTATTCTTTTTCTAACTGGATATACTGTTCTACAAAATATGTCATATTACGCAAGTCAGAAATGGTCACAAATGACATTTCATGTTGGCTTTAAGGTGTTAGCTAGTTTCAATCAGGACCAAGATGTTTTAGTTGGTTGACCAGCTTCACTACCAGAAGGTGGGAACCTGGCTGAACTGGTAGACCATCTTGGAACAGCAACAAACCACCTACTATGTTCCAAAAACCACCTCATGCCAAATCCATCTGGATTTTCCAGCAGGAAGTATCACAGGGAGATCAAAAAAATATATACAAATGGCAGTATTACCTTTGCAAGAGGTTTTTGTTTATTGTGAACGTCTGTTGCTGAAGTGGAAAGGTGAAAGTGTGCATCACATGGGTATACCTTTGTCTGGAGCCCCAGGTCGCACAGCCCTCATCGCTGTCACTGGAAGAGTCTTTGGACTGCTCCACAGGCAGAGCTGAGCCACTGTTACAAGAAATTATGTCCACAGGTGATGCAGATTGGATCCTGTCAGATGGAGACACCGGAACCTGAACCTCGGCCATGCCCTCTGATGCTGCATAGCCCTGGTCTGCAAAACTCTCACTGCTGGCCACAGACACCGTCTCCATCTCCTGCTCTGCAGTCTTCTTCGACACAGTCTCGTGAGCTGAATACAGCCATGCTGAGAGAGGAGATAAAATGGCATTGTCTTGATGATGGTACATCAGATTGGGAAAATTATGTTACATGCTTCAAGTCACAAGAACCACAAGAACACAGAGGAGTCCAAAACGTGCCTGTACACACATTCTGTGTAAGCATGCACATTGCAAAGAAGAGGATGGAGGGGAAATGATGATACATCTAACAAAGACACATGTAAGATTGCAAGCAGTCATAATATTTTGTCTCCTATCATAATTATTTAATGAAAACAAATAAAAAAGTTCATCCAAAAAATGAAAATTCTCTCATCTTTTACTCACCCTCATGTCCCTCCAAACCCATAAAGCAAGCATCACTATTACTACTGCACATACTCTGGGTTAGGGATTTGAACAAAACCCTCACCTGAAGTTTTAAACTTCAGGGCGTAACTCAACCCTTGAACTTGTTTGTGTTACGTTCATGAATGATACCTTAAATAATGAAGCTTTTTGAGAAAAGGTGTGCTATTACTATTTAGAATCAATATTTTGGCTTGAGCCAGTAAGCAATCACCTAGCATTGTTCTAGCAACCATTTACAAGACCCTAACAACTGCATAGCAACACCCTGGCAACTATCCACAACACCACTGCATCGTAGCATCGAGTTTCGCATGGCCAAGCACCAATCACATTTTCTTCAGAAAAAGTAAAAATCTAGTTATCTAATCTAGTAATCAAGACTGTTATACATTATTATATATTATACAACAGCTCGTTCCAGTCCTTGAATCTGATTGTGCGAACGGCATTCCAAGAGTGCTGATATACAGTCCAAAAGCACTGGGATGCTTCTCTATTTGTCTCATTCCGCTATTCCATGTTCATGGCTTTCCAAACAGTAATAGGGATTTTGATTTGTTGTTTAATTTGATTTTATTCACTGATTTGAACAGTGACCATTTCTGGAGACTGCATATTTATGCCAGACAAATGAGCGTCTTTTAAGTTATGAGTGAGTGAGTCATTCAATCACTGACTCAACTGATTTGCTAAAAAACAAAGTCTTTTTCACCACCAAAACGAACAAGTAAGATCTGTTTACTAAAAAGATTAGTTAAAAAATACTGATTTGTTTACAAATGAAACGCCACTTGTTCAAAACCATCAAGAGCATGAGAACAGCGAAGAGTTGTGCTTGAACTATTTTAGCAGGCAGAGAAGAAAATGGACAAACTAACTGGCCAAGTTTTGTCTGAAACGCAAGTTATTTAATACTTGTTGATTGAATCACAGTTGAATCACTGTTGTTTTGTTACACGAACAACAGCACAACTGTGATTGTGATATTGCGTAAATATAGTAGCTCTTTTTATGTGTACATACCAGTAAATCTGCACTGCGTAATTTTTCTTGTTCACCAAAGGTAGGATAGGGTAAATAAAAAAAAAGATGGAATGTGGGTCATGGATTCAGACCAAAAGTAATAAACCAAACACAATTCTCAAGAAACCACTTATGCAAATAAATGTTTCTAATTACCCTCCTATTCTTCAAACTGAAGAACATCATGATTTCTCTTTCTCTCGTTCTGCTGTTTCATTATGATTTCAGCTCCTCTGAATGTGTCTTATTCTCTAAACCAATGGTTCTCAATTGGTGGGTTACACAGATCCGTTTTGATAGGGTCAAAGACAACGGGAAAAAAAAAAAAAAAAGCATCTGCATTTTAAAAAGGAAAAAACATATTTTGGTGCAAATTCATCTGTCGCATGGCTATATGGATAATACTAATACAATATTTAGCCTGGTGTTTATTTTAAGCATTAGATTGCAGTTTATGCATTTACAAAATTATTAACTTTCCTATTTCCTATTGTAAACTGTCCTTAAGTCATGCTAACAATTTTTCCTATTGTTGGGCCTGAGCAGTTATGAATTATAATATGAATTAATTTTAATGTTTGACTATTTTTCTTTTTTTGTGTGTGTACTTTGGTACGATGAGCAATTTTGGTAATATGTTGGGTTGCAACTTGATGTCCAATGTAAAATCTGGGTCCTGATGAAAAACCAGTTGAGAACCACTGATCTAAACCCTAAAATCACTAACATAATCATCTGCTATTGCAATAAATACATCCAATTTTTCAAAATATTCAAAACAGATGGGAGATGTAAGGAAGTAGGTTTTACAGGAGGGACCTCTGGGTAAACTCAGAGCACTTTGTGAATGTGTGTGTTCAGGTTTGGGTTGAGTAGTTAGGCTGAGGAGAAGCCTGTTCCTGGATTTATTGTGACTCACAAGCTTTCCCAACCCTTTCCCAGCAGAGCTCATATATACGCCAGCTGCAACCACACAGAGTCTATGTACACACACACAGAATCACTCTCACACTATCGATTAGTGGCACATGGCATTTTGTGTCATGAGTAAACAGTGTCACATGCCACAAAATTATAGATGTTTTCATGAAATAAGAGCCACAACCCACACTGCTAAGTCAAAAATGCAAGTTACAAACACACAGTGTCTTCCAGAGTCACTAAACCCACACCAAACATGACCAAGTGCTTGCATAGGTCCTCATTTAGTAAAATTATACACTTATTCATGCACATACACTGCAAACAAGTGATTGTACCTGTTTTTTATCAAGTATTACAATTAATATTACTGAAATAGTAGCATTGTCTTGATTATACAAACACCCATGCAAAGATCTCACCTACATGCCAGCGTGCTAATGAAACAAACTACCTTAAGTTGCGGTAAACCACATCTTCCCAGGGGACAAATCGTTGCACAATAGAGGTATTCCATTGTACTGAATCTTTGGTTTATTTCCAGAGTGATTTGGCATTAAATGCATACCAAACTAACTATAAGTAGCTATAAGTAGCATTTAATTAAAAATTCCAAAGAAATGAATAGAACCTTGTGGTACTTAATATAGCATGTAGTTATGTAATAGCCTGCAGTGATGGTTTAATAAAAGATTTTCAAAACTACAATATTCAAAATGAGCATTTACTTCATATAACATTTAGCAATCACTTAGCAGACTGTACTGTAGTAAACTTACAAGCTAAACAGAAAACAACAAAAACAAACCATTGTCACTTAGCCTAAATGTTAAGTAGAGAGACAGGTATACTAAAAATACCTTATGCATGATCATTAGCGATAGACCAATATATGAGCCATGCTGATTAATTGGCCAATATTTGGAAATTTTTAGATTACTTGTGCAAAATAACTGTGCCCAATTGGCCGATTAACAGAAATGGTCATTACGCCACGTGTTAGTTTCAAAATTGAATGACATTCTTGTCAATAGGTCTGTTGTCAAATAGTTTTAGTGAATCGTGCAAATATTAAAGGAATATTCTGGGTTTAAGACAAGTTAAACTCAATCGACAGCATTTGTGGCATAATGTTGATCATCACAAAAAATCCTTTCTTGTCCCTTCTTTTCTTTAAAAAAAAGCAAAAATCGAGGTTACAGTGAGGCACTTGCAATGAGAGTGAATGGTGACGATTTTTGAAGGGTTTATAGGCAGAAATATGAAACTTACAATTTTATCAAAGCACTACCATTAATTAATTTGTCAAACTTGTGTATTATTTAAGCTTTAAAGTTGTTTAAATGGTTTTAAGGATCGTTTAAGGGGTTTAAGTTGCATTGGACTTATGCAAAATTGGATATAATACACAGATAAGGTTAGTGTGTTCTAAATAAAAGAACATATAAGATCCAGGACAGACACACTTTGTGAAATCATTTAATAAAGATATGTCACACAGACCCTTAAAGACAAAGTTAAAGCATGTCAAAACAAAGTGCCTAAAATCTGTTTTGAAATTCTGTCAAAAGGTTATAAACTGTATGTTAAACATAAGGTTAAAACCGTAAACCAAACAGCATTTACCATTTCATGCTAATTCAAAGCTAAGTACGTGTAAACATAGACAATATTATTCTCAATTGTTTTCTTGTCACGTCACTAAAATCTGTGCTTTACTTGCCATCAAATACACTGATCAACACAGTGGTACAAAGGAACATTTAACAGTTTTTTAAACAAAAGAGAACATGCTTCTTTTTCCTCTTCTGAAGCAAACCAGCATGCAACAGCATAAAATGAAACTCGTTTCTGTTATATGACCTGTGTGCATGAGGTTTGAAAACTGTGACTGACCTGTGAACATTACATCACTTGCTTTAATATCTCTCAAACCGTTTCCAAAGATCAATTTAAGCTTCTTAAATAAAGTTAAATAAAGAGCAGCCCTTCAGGCCTGATGCCAAACTCTGACCATGCTGTATGCTTCAATTCCTTCACCAGATTTCTTAAGCTAATCAGTTCCGATACAAAAAGGCTTATATTTACAGACAAATAAAAAATTGCTTGAGTCTCACGTGTTGGCTTGCTTTAAGCTTTAGGGAACTAAACATACTGAGGGGCAGTAGCCAAAGCAGAATACAGAAACAGATGAGAAGAAATCAAACAGGCAGAGGAAGGTGAAGCAGAAGAGGAGGAAAAGGTGAAGAAGGGAGAGATGTCATTTCACCGGCGTCCAGAGCGCAGAGAGACGGGTGCACAGCAGTAGACTGCAGAGGAAAAAGAGAGAGGAAAAAAGCAAATACTGCCTGATTACATAATACAGCACTGTATATATGCCACCATTATTAATTTTGGTAAAACAATAAGCCATTCGATGCCCTCACAACACCCCTTAACTGTGGTAAAATGACTGTATAGCACAAGCTTAAACGGTTCATTGCTTTTATAAAACTCCAGACACAACAAAATGATGAAAGACTTCACAAAAACACAAACTATTATTAATAGTTAATAATAATAGTAATATACATTATAAGTTATTAGCTGTTTACAGTACTCATTAATATAGATTAAAAATGTGGAGAGGAAGTTGACTATTTTACAATGGATTCGAGCATGGCACTTCCAACCTAAATTTAAAGCCAGCCAACTATCCGTTTTATAAATTATATTTTTGATTGACAACAAAACACACAGGGGGGAATTCACTAAAAAAGAATTGTGCCGGTTATATGCAAGCGTTCTCTGTGCTGGTTGAGCACCCGATTTACTTTAGGATTTAGGCAGATCAGCCAACAGTGCAAACGCACCCACAAAATGTGTACAGAACTCAATTTGAACGTGTAATTCCGATCTTGAGGGTCGATTCTAAGCACTATACAGAGGATGCAGCAGCAGAACACCGTTATACAGTATGACACACTCTGCTGGGACTGTACAGCATGACTTGCACTACTGTGATCCAGACACCTGAATTATCTCTTTAACATCCTGAAAGTGCACTTGACTACACTGCACATCTGAATATTATGCCAGGTTATAATGACTTCATTTTAACACTCAAGACACAGTGCAATTTCAGTGCTGATTGCGCCTGCTACAATAGATTGCTGGTGGTTAGTGAATAGGGCACAGGTTTTTGCACTGAAATACCAAGTGCAAAAGGGGTGCAACAGTTTTGTGAATCTGCCCCATACTGTATGATCCACAGTTGCCCCTATGTGCAGAACTAGAGTGCATAAAATAGACCTAAATTAGCCTAATCCTTGCTACCTTCTTGTTCCAGTGTGCTATTCTTCTTATGGTACACAGTGTGTAGTATTTACACAAACTTCTGTTGACAGATATGTTTTACAGTTTTGCTCTTCATTTGAAAGAGTGCATTTTTTAATGCAACACCAAGTCTTGGCCACACAGAAAGCATCTTCTGCCAGTATGTCAGTAGAAGTCAAGGACACAAGAGCATGCCAATTGATGTAGCTACACCAAATCTTAAGTGTTTGAAATCATGGCAGACCTGTCCAGAGTTCTGCTACTCCAACACAATGACTAGTATTCTCCAAACAGAAGTCCAACTTTGTTAATTTGACTTCTTAAAACACAAGCTGGATAAAGCAGTTTGCACCAATCTCTTATCAAATAGTGGCAGACCAAACAGGAAATGATACAAGCTGGAATGAACTCTGACAATGACAAGTTTCTTCTGAATCTGTCACAGTTAGGACAGTCAGAACCATGGCCTTATGGGAAATGAGCCTTCACAGCCTTCACACGCAAAGTGGAAAATGAATGACACAATAAACACCATTTACAGAGGCACATCTTCAACCATAAACAGAGATTAAGTGGCTGAGCGAAGGAAAAGTAACACCAAGCTGAAAGAAAAAAGAAAGAAAGATTGAGGTTATTGAGGTAGTAGATGTGGGAGAAGAACTTTGAAGAAAACTGATGAAACAATTTTGTGAGATACAAAGGAGCAGAGACTGAAGAGCTTTAAAAGGGGGTTTGAGGTTTAAGTTAAAGGTCTGGGACAAACACTGAGTTGCTGTCTGTATGTCATTGCATGAGGCATCATAGAGGAAATGGGTTGCAATGGGCTTTATCTCAGTTTTGGTAGGCATTTATGGTTAGCACCTGTGAATGTTCATGATACAGTGAGTATGATTGGTTACAGGAAGGAATCTTTCTCAGCTCTACATTGGGATGATCTTATGCAGCATAGAGGGTTGTTGTATACATAAAAATTTTTTTTATTGCTGATTCTAAATATATGGTTATATATAGCTGGTTTGTTTCTCAAGTACGTCAGGATTACGTTCCAGCTCCAGTCAAAAAAAACTTGAATGTTCTTGCACCCTCTTGAGTAACCCACCTCATTCGAATACTGGGCTTAATTCCAAACACTCCAATGAATAAATAAACTGTGGGTTAGTTATGGATTGAAAACAAAGACATTGAACCAGGAACTGTTTTCAGTATTGGTTTTAGTATATTCAAAGGGCATGAACTGTGCTTTATAAAAGTATAAGCCTTAGGATGCCTGTCCTCTCTTAATTTCTCTCTAAATATCCTTAAAACTAAAAACTGAAATATGTTGTTTGCTTAAGCATTCAGCTCATCCTGTTGCACAAGTATATCAGAATATTTGACAACAGAATAAAAATATAGTTTCTATACTTAAAATCAACAACTTTTTACCAATAGTTTTATATTTTGCCATTGTTTTTAAATTGATTTCATAATTCGCAATGATTTATGGGATTGTAGTTCATGCCCTCATTAAAGATGTTAATTACACTTGTACTTTTGTCTTTTTTGTCTGAATTGCAAATCATTTTTTGCTAAAAACTAAAAATTTTAATGCTGTGATTCACCTCAGAGCTGGTTGGTTTGGTTCATAACTTAAAACAGTTTCATGAAGGATTTTATCAAATCAAATCTATTTATCTAAAATTAATAGGAAAAATACTTCCGGAAAAAAGATGGCTAAAATATTGTCTAGGCACTATTGCACTCTTATTGCAGTGCCCAAGGTATACATGTAAAACAATATGGTGCTAAAATTTTTTGATGAGTTGTTTAGCACCAGACAACCAATCATAAACCGCTTCAATTAATTGAAATCATTAAATATTCATGATCTTTGTACACTTGCAGAAACATTAACGTACTGTTTCATTTCAGCAGCTGAGGAAATGCTAAAAATGACGACAGTGATGGGAAACTGTTTTTCAATTTCTTTTTTAATTTTTTATTATTCTCTTTGTTTTTTTTTTTTTTTTTTTGCTTTTTTAGAATTTCTTTAAGAAACTTAAAGGAATAGTTCACCCAAAAATAAAAATTTGCTGATAATTTACTAATTTACCAAATGACCATTTTGAACAATACACTTATAAAAATACAAATCTACAGCAAAGACAATTCAACTTTTGTACAGCTCTCATTCTCTTGTAAATAATGAAACGCTTCCTGCCTCCTCCTCCACATGTGACATTGCCAACGAGCTTACGTCATCCCTCTCGTGAGTGCGCGTCACAGAGATGTATGGAAGCAAACATTTGTAGTTAAAAAGTATATAAGTATTGTCTTGTTTCTTAAAATAATCAGTCATGTGGATCATTTTGATGCACCCTAAATATGCATTTTGGACCGTACATTCACTTGCATTGTTTAAAGGAGGAGGCCTGAAATGAAATCCTAAAAATCTTAAATTCTGTTTTGATGAAGAAAGAAAGTCAGATACATCTTGGATGGCCTGAGGGTGAGTAAATTATCAGCATATTTTCATTTTTGGGTGAACTATGCCTTTAAGAATATTCAGACATTGGAATCAGAATGTCAAAAAGTAAAATTGGGAAGGCCCCTCTCCATCTCCAACTGTGGTTTTTGTTCCCAGCTC
The DNA here is from genome assembly GCF_019703515.2 of Myxocyprinus asiaticus. Taxonomy (NCBI): domain Eukaryota; kingdom Metazoa; phylum Chordata; class Actinopteri; order Cypriniformes; family Catostomidae; genus Myxocyprinus; species Myxocyprinus asiaticus. The sequence goes on from NC_059359.1 coordinate 35,997,682, forward strand.
GGAAAACTGTATGGGATTGTTATGTTTTAGATGAGCTTTTAGTTTAGTTGTATTGCCACTTTTTGTTGCCACTGTTTTTAAACAAAGTCGGCATACCGGCTCGTTCACGTTAATGGACTCTCCTCTCTCGTTCGGCTTAAAGCTAAAATGTTCCCACACCGGATATTCCTTTAAGACAGCCAAACAACCACCATTTATGTGCTGACATTTACAGAGATGGACAAGCAGGTTTTAAAACAGGTTGCCTGCTTATTGCATGCTGTAGTTGACCAATCAATGTAATTAACCTCTTAAATATGGAATATATGGGTCGTTCACACAAAAGCCGTTCTTGCGTTCAAAAACTGCTAGACGGAGCGCAACAAAATGAAACAGTAGTCTTGAGAGACATTTTTCAAAGTTTAACTAGTTTTAACATTTAAAAAATGCAGCATTCTTGGAGCGAGACTTGACATAACATCCATCTGATGCAAGTGAACAGTAAATATGCCAACAATTAAATAATAGCATGGATCGGATGCATTGTGTGAATATACAAATACGATAGTTAACCCTAGGTTGACAAATGTACAGTGTGAAATCTTGAAAACCTGAAAACCCAGGATTATTTACTAAACCAAGTTAAAGTATGAACAGTGTGAAAAATGGAAAAAGATAACCAGGGATTACGGTAGTTCAGGGCTGAACAATTTCAAGTGTGACAAACCCAAAAGACAGATTGAGCATTAGTGTAATACACAGGTGTTACATAGATTCATTACACAGCTTGTTCTGTATTGTTGTCTAGTCTCTTCACACCAGACAACTCATCCCTGAGTCTCTCTTGCAGGTCAAGATAAATCTCATTCCCTTAACCAGCTTCTGAAGAGACTCTAAGTGCAGAAGATCGATAAATGTCTCCCACACCTCTCTTTCCTCCTTTTAGCTCTCACACTGAATTTTTCCAGATGCTACTGAAGTCTGCAGCCAATGCTTGCTAAGCATTTTCCAAAAGCACAATTCTTTAATGTTGAAAGTGTTTGTCTTGTTCTACTTTTGCTATATATCTATCATGTCTCTTTATATCCCTTTAAGTCTTGCAGGCAGAGACATATCCATTTGTTTACTGTGCCACATTTAAAAGCAATGTGAGGGCTTTTTTTTTTATTTTTTTTTTTATTTTTTTTTTACAAACATTGTGCACTGTAGTTGACCCTCATCCAAAAAAAATAAAAAATAAAATAAAATAGTGGTGTAGATGAAAGCTTTGGGGTTCACGTCTATTAAAAGAAGAGTATCTGCAAGCGTGCCCATGATGTCAATTACACAATGCAGCCTCATCTCACCTGACACATGATCGTCATGCCACCTCCTAATTAAAGGTTGAATCAATCAACATAGTTTGATGTGTTACGCAACTTTGTCAGCCTAAGAGTTTCAAGGAAACACGTTTCTGTTTCCAGAGTTATCACAATGATTTTGTGCCAAACCTGAAATGCTGTCTCTGTGCTAGAAGTTTGACAAAATGAAGAGCATGGGTGGGTGAAGCAACTGCTTGTCCAAAAACATCATCATCAACTCAAGTGGTATCATCAAACTTTATACTGTGAATTTGACAGATAATCCAGTTAATTTATGTTTTGGGAAATGGGATTTCATTTGCAGGTTGAGAACTGTTCATTGTATATCGCCAGGAACAGTCTTTTTCAGGGGGTGGTATGTTATGCTCACAGAAATCAGTGATGCGTTATAAGGTTGGCATGTAGACAAAAATGGACACCAGATATACTGGTCTTCTTTATCCGTCATCCTCCACTCAATGTTTGCACTCTAGATTCAATTTTAAACTGATTTAGTGTTGTCTTTGGATATCAAGCTGGGATAAGAGGAATTATTTTAACATTGAAAAAATGACACACTTCAGTTTTAAAATGTCAAGTTTCTTGTGTGAAAGTGGCTAATGCTATGTGTCTGATAACAATGCAGCATTTAATAACTAATGTAACTGTTACATCATTCCTCTGTTTCCCAATTTGTTTGGATATCTCTAACAAAAGACATTGTTACATTACCTATTCCACTATTGCGGTTATTCTCCATCTCATCCATTTTTAGCTCCAGTGCTACCTCTGTGTCTTCTGCTATTGAACCTGGTGAACTTGGACCCGGTTCTTGTTCTGTCATAGTGTAGGGAGCTTCTTCTTCCTTGTATTTAAGCGCAGGTTCAGCTTCTCGTTTAGATGTGGTGTAAGCAGCTATCACATGTGCCTGATGTGCCTCAGGTTCCTCAGCTAGACTGCTGCTGCTGGATCCTGCAGCTACATCATCACCACTGGAGCTACTGCAGATGGACCTGGCTGGTTCTGAATCCTCAATACTGTGGCTCAGATCAGACACGGAGTCATCGGCTGGAGACTTGGTGGCAGGAGCTTGCAGAAGTATCCTTTCAGATGGCACAGAGATACTGGGGGCCCGCACAGGCGCGGTGTGCTCAGGGGTGGGCATAACAGGCTCAGGTGTACTGGGGGATGGAGTGGGCGGAGGTGCTGGAGCCTTGCGCTTCTTTAGCTGGTTGTGTGAGGATGGAGAGCCATGCTCTCTTATCTAGAGAGTGAGAAGATAAGCATAAACGTTTGAAATTACATAAAACAATTGAACACAATGTGCCTAAAATTGTTTTCCTAAACAAGTTTTGTACAGTTTCTGAGGAAAATGTGAGTGGTGTTTGCCCTAGCGAAACTTGCCACAACAATGCTAGGGTGGTTGCCAGGGGTGTTGTTGCGGGTTGCTAAGGTGTTCTCAGTGGATTTTACCGCATTGCTATGTGGTTGCTTGGGTGCTACAATGCAGCAGTATGGCTGCTAAAGTGTGGGAGTCCAACCCCAAGTCCCTATAACAGGAAAGCAACTTATGGCACGAGGACCACCACTGGCACGCTGAGGGGTAATCACTGGCACGTGAGCAACATTCAGAGAGAGAGGTATGTACTGTATTTTCTTTATGTAAATGAATTCCTTAATAAATGCATGCCAATCTACCTCTTGATGTATTCCCTCCTCATAACCACGCAGTGTGTATTAATTAGTTATGAGTTTAAAAAGGAAGTTAAACACTATTAAAGTGTGACGAAACTGCGCTAGCCAACACATGAGTGCAGTGCGTCCAATCCATTTGTGCATCATGAGCCACTGATACCGCTTTCACTTTCAGTGAGTCATGCAAGCAAATCCATCTGCTTTGCATCTGTTGCGCTGTGGAGTTAAGTGGATGCCAGACTACATTCTCTTGTTTTATTTGTTGCTTTTTGCTTTCAGAACAACACTTGATGTAAATAAGAAGATACCGCTATCAATGTTAGAGATTTTCACCCCCACACACACGCTCCTTAATCATAATGGTTTTATTATAGTAATATTGTAGTAACCATCACTGTAGTAACCATGGTCAATTTTGTGATTACTATGGTTTGACTACAAATACCATGGTTAAACTATTGTTACTGTAGTAAAACCATGGTTAATTTTCATAAAGGCTCAAAACTACATTGGTTGGCAGTGATTAACAAGGTGATTGTTGTCTAATCTAAAAGGGATTGAAAAATGGCACTTCATGTCAAAAAAAGGTTGCCAACCCATGCCATAAAGTATTCTGGTCCCCAAGTAGGGGATGGGATTTGTTTTGTTTTTTTTCAACAATTTTATTGTCTGATAAAAAGGTTGAACAAATGTTAATGGACCATAAAATGGTTGAAAAAAGTTGGATTGCTTTAAAAAAAAAAAACAATTGCACATCTCTGCTCAACAAGTCACATGATATGAAGTGTCATTGTTAAGAACAGGGGTTTGTTCAGATCCCAAACTCTAAGTACAAGCATTAGTAATAGTGATCCTATAGTAAATAATGTACAGGTATATTGAATATACAGGTATAGTGTAGAGTAAATAGTAACAGTGAATAGTGAAGTATGAGCATTAATAAAAAGGACCAAAAATGTTTAAAGGGCTGCACATAAATATGAATGTAAGCCAAAGAGGAAACTTTAACAACAGATTAATGGACAGAACGAAACTTGTCCAGAGATATTACAGAAAGATGTAAACTTCATCTGGGAGCTCAGTATGAAGCAGCCAATATTAGATCAAAGAAAATAAGTAGATCAAAAAAATACAGTGGAGGTTGAATAGAATGATAACTCCACAACATCTCATCAACTCAAGACTCAAGTTCCTATCAGCTCACTGATGTAAATATACACCATTAAGGGTGTATCAAGTCTTGGAGCACAGATGTAATCAAATTCAAATTCTAAAAAGTTGTCAGGGGACAGACGAAACTGATAAACTCTTACGCTGTAGATTCCAGGGGTCTGAAATGACTGAAGATTCAAAATGACTAAGACAGGCTGCATTATCCAAAGAGGTAAAACATTTTATACATATATATTCTAAATGTAGGAAGAAGTCAATCTCCCTTTAAAAGGGGGGCATTTTGCACATACTCTGCTGGTACATTAGCTTGCATTTTACTGATTGTTAAATCAATCAACTTTGTACAGCTCTGCAGGTTAGTCAGGACAGACAAAGGCAAATAAAGTACATTTTTTCCTGAAAAGTATAGTTTATCAGTTATCAAGAAATTAAGCTGCCAGAAAACCTGTTGTACTGCTTTGTCGTTTCGAAACATCAGCAACCAGACACAATTCCAGTCCAATTCAATGTATGAATCACAAAATCGAAAACAAGCTACAGTAGGTTGGACATAAACAAGCATCGGAGGAATGCCCCCGAGTACATGCATACTCAAATGTGGGTCAGAGGTGAGCAAAACATTGAACTCAGTGACATTTTCACAAGGGGTATGTTGAGGACAAAGCAAGTGGGTCAACTATGTCTGTTACAGCGTTTGTTTGACATTTGCCTCCCCCTTGTAACTGTTCACGTTCTGCTCCTCAAAATCAATTGTTGCAGTTTAAACTGCTTCTGTCAAGATATCATACCATACGCTTGTCAATCGGATAATGGGTCGTGGCTGCAACCACTGAGTCCTACATTGGTGCTATGGTGATGACCTGAAGTGCTTAAATGGCATAAGGTACTTGGGAAATAGACTGGCAAATGGAGAGAGAGAGAGAGAGAGAGAGAGAGAGAGAGAGAGAGAGAGAGAGAGAGAGAGAGAGAGAGAGAGAGAAAGAGACATAAATTAAGATGAGGAAGATCTGCAATTGCCCGAAGCAATGCTGAGTGAGGTAGAGGATAAAGATGTTTCTGTTGTGGTTATAGTTCGTTAAGCTCTGAAGGTGTTTTTAAAGATTTCCTGTTTCAATATCATACCCAAAATTAAAGGCTTATAACATTTAAAATGTTTTAATGATATAGATTATGATACATTCCGAGAAGCTGCAGGAAAAAAAAAAAATCACAAAAAAATGTATTCAGATTTTTACTGGCCCCAACACAAAAATGATAAATAGCTGTTTTTACCATCATGGCTTTAAAAATGTGTCTGAAGATAAATAATTTTTTACATATATTATGTTTTTAAGGCAATGTCCCACAAAATGGAATCACATTTATAATTTGAAAGATATGATTTATGCCTTATTTAATCCCATATAAGCACTTTACAGATATAAATTCATTAATACATCATATTAACCTCAGCCATACTGCCATTTACACATGAGTTTTTAAGTGAAGAGTTCTGTGGAGGAGATGATATGTTTTCAGTCACCCGTTTAGTCATGCTGTCATGCAACTTTTGGCCATGTGTAGTGTATTCACACACAGGATCAAAGATTTAATCACTGAGTTAAAGATGTGATTATTGGCTGAATGTAATAAACATATGAATCCCTGAGAAGAGACTTGCTACCAAATCGGTTGTGACGTGTAATATACATTAGGGAGATATAAGGCCTAATCTGTGAATTAAGAATGTGTATATAACATGAAATCAGACAACCTAAAGACCAACACAGACTGATGCACAAAGCACAAATACAAAAATACCTGTACGGTCCAGAAATGAGAAATGTAACTGGTGTTTCATGAGGATGAAGTAGACTTTTTTGAATATTCATCTTCACCCTGAAGCTAAACAGCTCTGATAATAATAACCTAATAGCCATAGTGATTTTGCTTCTTTTCATATCAAACGCTATTATTATGTCGAATTAATGATTAAGTTTTGAAACAAGCCTAATTAAATCTATACTCACATTTTGGATACTGAGCAGCTTGTGATTCCACATGCATAACTGGAGTTTAACAAAGTTTATTACGTTTCATCCGGCGCTTCATCTCTAAAGGTGAATTAATGAGAGAAAATTAGCTTTTTTTTTTTTTTTACAGTGGGAATAAAACTTGCACTCTGTGCCTTACTGAGAGCGCATGCGCATTAAACAGTTTACGCCTGCATGGAGAGATATGATGATGAGACATATGCACAGAGAGACATGGATTTTCAGTCCTATAGAATGAAACTGTTATTTCTTGTGTTCCAGTGTGTGGATTACTGCTTTTCACCAACATGTAAAAACTAAAAATGTGGGGATTTCACGCACTGTGAACACGGAATGTGTGGGGATACATAAAATGTTGCGCAAGATGTGCAATCCCGCTACGAAATTCATTAAGTGGGTTTTTTTTCCCTTCCATTTTCTACACATTAATAGCTGCTGCTAAGACACTTAGAAAAGAGCAAGGACAGTACTACGATAGTGCACTCGGTGTCTGCACACCACTGTGCCTTGGCACGTCCAGTATATTATGCGCTTGCGCATCTTTGCGAGCTAAATAGAATCGCGCTCATTTGTCGGTTAGAAGACTTCGTTCGCTCAGTGTAATTTTTGTGATCTCTCTCACTTGTTTTCTTGCACTAACGTTATAAATGCAGCACTGGCCCTATCGGGCAAGTGACAGTTCTAGCAACTGGCCCGAATCTCTCTCACACTGGCCCCGGGCCATCGGGCAGTCCTTATTGTCGAGCCCTGTTATATATCTCTAGGTGTAAATAAGGTGGCTCCGACTGCTTTCGTTTAGTTCCCAATCATGTCAACTGTATTTGAGAAAAGTTTTGTGTTGATACAACAAAGCAATCAAACATAATTTATCATAAAACTTCTCCATGTGTCCAAAAGCCTCTCCAAACAAATAAAACATAATAATTGTATATAAGAATGGATTACACATGCAAACACAACAATGATTAAAAGTTTGCATAGCATGCAGACATGATTTTAGTAATGAGATTTCACAGAATGTGCCTTTTGACTCAATGAGTCTGCATCAATTAGTCGGTGTCATTTACTTGGCACCATCTCCTGGTGGCCATATGTAACAATGTGCTTCGTGTGGATAATCTAATGATCTATGCATCCGATTACCTTGTGTTGGCTCGTTTTAAAGATAATCATATCCTCTAAGTAATGGTATGTGATATTTTATGTTCTGTTTATTTTTTGTTAAGTTATAAGTGAAAATGCGGCTTATAAGCAACACCAACATAATTGTCAAAGACATATACTTAGCTATTACTCGCTATCATTTTGAGTAAAACAGGCTAGTTGTATTCTGTATTCTACCTTTCTAACAACATGACACATGGCTGTTTGATGAGTTTGATGTTTTTATTTATTATAACAATATAGTTAGTGCAATTAAAAAAAAAAAATGTATCAAAATGGAACACTTCTGATTTGTCTGCAAATTTCAAAGCACTTGATCAGTTTTGGTCATAATGCCTGCATATATTGCAAATTAACGCTTCTAAGCTTTCAAACTATATCTATTTTATGTTGGTCAAGACTGTAGTTATCAATATTTTGACAATTATTTAGTTTCGATCGTGGACCCGACGGCAGGCCTGAGGGTTAAGAGAAATAACAAGATATTGTGTCTCTGGTAAAGTGTAATGACAAGGGTACATACTTTAAAGTTATTAAAAGCATGTGGATACAAAAAATCCTTTGAAAAACTGTCTGCTAGGCTTACTAGAATCTCATCTGTCATACAAGCTTTGCTGATCTCAAATGCCCATCATTCATAAACTTTTTACACTTCCCCTGCTTCTTATGTGTTTATTAAATATTTTGGCTAATTTTATAATAATTTCAGATACTAAACATGACCACTCTGGGTAGGTTTTGTTGTTAAGTAGCAACTGTTTTACAGGACTGTTCAAGTTCAGATTGTGTTTATGTTATGTTTTTTGGACCGTTCTTTGGTTAATTTGGTACATAACTATTTTTATTTATGTTATTTGTGAAACTTTTTTGTTCAGTTTGAATGCATATCTGATTTTTGTATTTATTTAATTACAAAAATGTTCATGGGTAAGTCATTATTGTTAATTCCATTATAATTTGTTTGAGTGGAATGTTTTCATTCATATTATTGATTTTGAAAACTATTAGCTGATTAATCAGTTATTGGCCTGTTTTCCCACCTTAATATCGGTCTCTGCAAAATCTACTATCGGTCGACCTCTATGGGAAACATTTGGATTTGTTGCAGCTTTTTATGTAATTAATGGGTTTGTGTGCCAATGTTTTTTAAGGTATTATTTTTACTGTTACGGTATTTGTTTTATGGTACTTTACATTTTATTTTTATGATATGTTTGCTGGGTTATGATCATTTTGATTATTTTTATTGTGATCCAGTGATTTATATGTTATTATCATTTATTGCACTTTATTAAATAATGACAGGTGTGATAATGTAATGTGTTTATATATATATATATATATATATATATATATATATATATATATATATATATATATATATATACACACACACACACACACACACTGTTTGGTGACATGGAATGCATTTTTCCCAGTAACATGTGGATTTGGTTTCACTGGGTTAAAGTTCAAAGTAATTATGTGTTCTCTTTTCTTCCTCAAAGTCTTCAAGTCATTTAATGTACACTTAAATGGTGCTCTTAATCTGTGTGGGTACCACACACTTAACCTCGGACCTTTAATCCACAACCGGGCAGTGCAATGACTGATTTCATCCCTCTGGCATGCTAAAGCTTTAATGTAAAGCGGAGAAGAGAGAGGAAGGAGAGAGTGATTAATTACAGTCACACAGGGCTGCTGGGTTACATTTCACCACAGGCTGGCTGGTCATTCATTTTCCCACTCTCTCCCTAACACTGAGCCCTACAAAGTGCTCAGAGCGGGAGCAATACAGGAACATAGCATGCTCCAGGTCGCTCTGACATCCACTCTGGTCAATCACATGTTCAGCATACTGTACTTCAGAAAGGAGAAAGATGTTGACGTTTGCAATAGAGCAATGTAGGTTGCTTCTGGTCTGGTTGTAGTACAGGTCCAATATATGATCTTCTCTGGGCGTGGGTATTATGCTGCCCACAAGTAATGCTTAATTATCATTAGGGAAATTCTGAATTTTCTGAAAACCCATGCTTTATGAATTTGAGGGCGTGCCAATTCAAGAATCACTGCGAAAACTAACTGGTATTGACCATAAGTTGTGAATGCTGAGAATTCACTAAACAGGTGTCTTTTTTGCATATTATTTCAGTACAAAAACCTGCATCATATTCACTAACCACCCGCAATCCTGTTTAACCAGGGTCACTTTACATGGTAAGATGGAAATTCATGCTGATCTAAGATGGTCTTTTCAGCAGTGAAGTATTCATTGACAATCCATTTACTTTATAAAACAAATAACTGTTTTTTTTCACATGTCTCTCTTTTTTTGCAACTTTGGGTGATTTTTCATACCGTTTCCATGGTCAAACTATGGCACCTCTCTCTCCTTTCTTTTCTTTTAATCTCTCTTTCCATCTTGCCATGGCCTCTCACATGAACTGAAGTCATGCTTTTGTTAATTATTAAGATAAATATGGAGATAAATCAAACCTCAGGTCCTTTCCCCTACACTCCACCTTTAATCCTAAAGAATGCTGAGTTTGTGATACATTTTGAATGGTCCCCCGCTAAAGCCTGAACTATTTATTACTCTGTCCTGTGCCCTGGTCATGAGCTGGAACATTTTATTTTTCTCGTCCTTCTGGTGGGACCACACATAGTTCAACTCCAACACACACACACCCACACACACACACACACACACACACGTTGGTACAGCTATCATTATGAGGACTCTCCATAGACATAATGATTTTTATACTGTACAAACTACAGATTCTATCCCCTAACCCTACCCCTCACAAAAAAACCTTCTGCATTTTTACATTTTCAATAAAAAATCATTTAGTATGTTTTTCTAAGCGATTTAAATTATGGGGACACTAGAAATGTCCTCATAAACCACATTTATAGCATAATACCCTTGTAATTACCAGTTTGTAACCTAAAAAAAAAGTCCTCGTAAACCACTTAAACCTGCCCACACACACACACACACACACACACACACACATACCATCTTCTCATCACATTACACACACACACTTTTCACTTACAACCATGCAAAATTACACACAAAAATTAAGTTTTGATCTGAGTCAAAATGTGTTAGGGTGCCTCTTAATGAGCTCCCTAGTTCAGTAGTCAGGGCACTGGTCAGGGAGTCAGTCATTTCTAGGAATATCCCAATAGCATACCATAAAAACTCGGGGAACATCGTTGCTTACGATGTTCCCTTACCGGAAATGTTGTCAGGTCTTCAGAAGTCTCTTAAGTTGACAAATGCAAGTGTAAATATAGGAAGTCAAAGCCTTATTTCTTCTTCAAAAGAGAATTATCTTTCATCCATAATGATAATGAAAAAGATTAAAACTGTTAGATAAAAAAAAACTAAAAAAACATGTGTATTTATTTTTTCATTTATGTCATTTGTCTTTCACAATAACACTGTGCGTTTTAATGTGACGGCAATATCTACACTGAAAGCCCATAATAGTGTCATTTATACAGCGATGTTGCTGATTAATCCCAGCTGTGTTTATAAGCGCAACCTCGTAATTGTATCACAGGTAATTGAGTCATAAGTGTCCCAATGCTCAGAGGATCAGTAACCTTGTCAGTGGAAAAAAATAAAAAATAATCTTAAAAGGAAAAAGGAACCTCTTAAATCACGCTTATGCAAACGCGCTTACTTCATTGTTTAAACGCTGGACAAGAACCCTGATCTCCGAGTTCATGTCACAGGAGAAGGTCAACACTTTTGAATTGATGTAAAAATGGCGAGATGCAACTGGTCAGTAACTCAGCAGAATGGGGCCGTCGTCAGGGTACTGGAACATTCAGTAACAATATGCCGTCTTCCTGTGTGATCATGTTGGCGCAATGAGCAATAGTAATACTACTGTAAATAATATTACCCCTTATAATGTGAAACAATTCATTTTTGCATCACACTTTGAAAAAAATAATAAATAAAAGTTATCCCCTTTTCTCCCCAATTTGGAATGCCCAATTCCCACTACTTAATCCACACATCTTATCACATGGCTCGTTGTCCATGACACCGCGGAGACTCCCAGCATGTGGAGGCTCATGCTACTCTCCGCGATCCGCGCACAAATTACCACGCGCCCCATTGATAGCGAGAACCACTAATTGCGACCGCGAGGAGGTTACCCCATTTGACTCTACCCTCCCTAACAACCGGGCCAATTTGGTTGCTTAGGAGACCTGGCTGGAGTCACTCAGCACACCCTGGATTCAAACTCGTGACTCCAGGGGTGGTAGTCAGCATCAATACTCGCTGAGCTACCAGGCCCCCCTGTGAATTGCAACTTAAGTCTTACTAGAAAAGCAAAAAAAAGGATGCAAATATGAAAGAGAAGAAAAAAGTACGTACGATAAACACCCCAAAATAAACATAAAGAGACAAACATACTGTACATAGGGAGGTTTGTTTTGGTAGAAGAGGCCATTTACATAAAACACAATGTTTCCCTTCATATAATAAAAAAAATGAGATGAGATGTGCTGTAAACATTCTGGTCTCAAGTCAGTAGCATGCTTCCTTGTTTTGCCACGCCTCCTTCTTTTTTATTTTTATGCATCATTCCAGGTCACATTTAGACCTCCACAGTGTTGCCTAATCAGTCATAAATCCAGCCACCGCTGAGAGAAGCCAAGAAAAACACATCTAAATAGGCCAACATATCAGTCAACGTAACAGGGGCACTGAGTCAGATTGGTTTGGGAAGGAGGAGGGATGTGGAGGGGTGTAGCAGACCACTTTATGGCCTTTCATACCTTGCACAGTCATTATATGGAATACCATAGGCCAAAGCAGGAACCTTTTTGACATGAAGTGTCATTTTTAATTTTCCTTTTTAATCACTGTGCCGAACTCCGCCCCCCCCCCCCCTCCACATTCTATGTAGACTATATGTATATATAACTGTGTTTCAAAAGTCAAAGTCCACTTCTATTTTGCATTTTTCTAATTATACAGTAATTTTTTCCCATTACAAATTATATTATCAGCATAACAGCTTGCGTAAAAACTTTAACTGAACAATTAGTACGGATTCAAGAGTTTCTTCATAATTTGGTATGCCCTCTTTCAGCTTTAATAACATACACTTGAGCTGACACAACTGATGATCATGTTTATCAGCATGTTTTGAGAATGTTCCAATGATAATCTTGTGTGCTTCTATGAAAGCAAGAAAATCTTGTATAAAAGAAGCTAAATTTCCATTTTTTCCCCCAGATTTAACTAAGATTTTGAATCAGACTCAGACTTTTAAACCCTACTAGGTGTTTTTGTGGGTTTGCCCTTTCCCCTTAATTATGTACCATCACTGTGGTTTCAGGAGCGCATAAGCTTGGATGAATATCTCAAACATTGTTTTCTTTTTTACATGAAGTATTGCAAAATGGAGCAAATAAAACAAGAAAATATAAGATATCATCCGCTCTCAACGAACAACTCAAAGCAGACGTGTTTACTTGCATGACTCACCAACAGTGAAGCGCAATACTGCACTGCGATATCAGCAGCTCGTAAGTCGAGCGCAGCTTGCGCAATCCATTCATGTATCATGAATGTCGCATTACGTCACATTTGAAGTGTTTAAATTCCTATTCAGCTCATAACTGCGTGATTATGACAAAGTATTACAACAAGTGGTTGATTGGCATGCGACATGCAGGTGCGAGGGACTTCATATAATGCTGGCACGTGTGTCCTAGGTTGCCGGATCCCGGTCCAAAGGATCAAAGGGCGCGACAATATTCAGGAGAAGATTTTAATGACTGTTATAATATTACAGTCCTCATTCATACCATTCAACAACTGTGTATAAAAGCAAGCGGATATTGTGGCACAGCTATACAAAAACAGTTGTACGAGACTACACAAAACCCTATGCATTATTTAAGCAGAGCAAAGGTGAATACTGCATTTTTGGCTAGTGACACACTGATTTATCAGCCAATATTTGGCCATTTTTACATTATCAGCATCTGCAAATGACTGTGTCCACTTGATGGACAGTGATAGATTTCCCTTGTGTCAGTCCCAAAATTTACCAACAGTTTTGCCAATAAATAAGAAAAAAATTCTGTGGAAGAGTACAAATTTAGAGGTGTTTCGAGGTGCATGGAAGGATAGTACCTCCAGATACAGACAAGCTCTGAAAGCTGCCAGATCTACATATTTGAGCAAACTCATAGAAAATAACCACAACAATTCTAGGTATTTATTCAGTACCAAGGCTACAATGACAAGGAACAAAGCTTCTACTGAACCAGATATTCCATCGGAGCGCAGTAGTAATAACTTTATGAATTTTTTTCCTAATAGAATTGAGACCATCAGAAAGAAAATTGAAATTATTCATTCGTCTGCCACAGCACCTCAGAAGATATTGTCTCTGAGTATTCCCTACAAGCAACTTCAGTGCTTCAATGCTATAGGTCAGGAAGAGCTAACAAAACATATTAAAGCATAAAAAGCAACAACATGTATGCAATAGCCTATACCCACTGAGCTACTGAAAGAGGTGTTTCCTGTAATCTTAGAACCTCTTCTCAATATTATTAATTTGTCGCTGTCTTTAGGACAAATTTTAAATAATCCACACGACTCCAGTCGACAAATAAAGGTCTTCTGAACGCAAACGATTGATTATTTTAAGAAACAAAACAATACTTATATACTTTTTAACTACAAATGTTTGCTTCCGTACATCTCTGTGACACGCTCTCATGAGAGGGATGACGTAAGCTCGTTGGCAATGTCACGCATTGAGGAGGAGGCAGGAAGCGCGTCATTGTTTACAAAAGAAGGAGCGCTGTACAAAAGTTGAATTGTCTTTGCTGTAGATTTGTATTTGTATAAGAGTATTGTTCAAAATGGTCATTTGGCATGTGTATCCTGGATGCTTCAACCTTCAGAAACCCCAAAGAAAATGCACGCCTGGAAAACTATGGATTTTCATGGATTCCCTATACAAGATCATGAGTGATTGAAGCTCTGGCTTATTGCGCTGAACCTGGATATCAGTACACCCCTACATTCTCTCAAATATTGGAGGGTGTGCGGTGAACATTTTACCCCTGATGATTTCAGACTATCAAAAAAAAAAAAAAAAGGGTCAATATCTGAATTCATCGGCTGTGCCCGTGCTGTTTTTCCAGCGAACTCAGGTATGTGTGAAAACTTTGTCATTGTCACGCCTCCCTCGGGCTCTGCACCTCCCTCAGCACTCCGCTCCTCATCATCCGATTTCTAATTCACCGCACCTGCACTCAATTCACTCACTCATCACTGCCTGCATAAATAACTCATCTTCATGCCACTTCACTGTCAAGTCTCACACAAAGGACACTTGGTTTCACTAACTACAACTTGTGTGGCTTGAATTCGAACATTTGTAGTTAAAATGTATTTTTTGGTTCCTAAAAATAATAAATTGTTTGGGTTCAGAAGAACTTTATTTGTCGACTGGAGTCGTGTGGATTATTTTGATGCACCCTAAATATGCATTATGGACCGTCAAAAAATGGTGAAAAAAAAATTCACTTGCATTGTTTAAAGGAGGAGGCCTGAAATGAAATCCTAAAAATCTAAAATTCTGTTTTGAGGAAGAAAGAAACTCAGATACATCTTGGATGGCCTGAGGGTGAGTAAATTATCAGCAAATTTTCATTTTTAGGTGAACTATTCCTTTAAGAACTAAAAGTCCATTGCTCTTTGAAAGGGTGTACTTGCATTATTATGCTATTGTCACATTTAAATGTGTTCATGTGGTGTTTTCATACCGTTTATTTTTAAATTAATCATGCTTAGTCATTAGCCATGCTGTGGTTTCCTTGTCATGTGACTCTCTTGTTACACCATATTTATTAGTCCTGTCTTTTCATTGGTTTGTTTGTGTCTTGTTATCTTATTATCAGTTTTGTTTTATTATTTTTTTCCTTTTTATTAGGGCCCAAGCACTGAAAGTGCGGAGCCCTATTGTTCTTCTAAATATTATTATTATTATTATTATTATTAAGGCCCAAGCACTGAAAGTGTGAGAGCCCTATTGTTCTTCTAAAGATTATTATTTTTAGGGCCCAAGCACTGAAACTGCATGTAGTGGGGGCTCTGCAGCACCACCTAGAACATGGGCATGTTCGGGGGGCTCTGTAGCACATCCCTTTTGAGCTACAGTCACCAAACTTTGTACACATATAGATCTCATCAAGCCGGACAACTTTTGTGCTGACAGTCATAAGCTCTGCCCAAAAGGAAGTTGGCCATTTTGGATTGTTTGAAAAATGCATGCTCTGGAATTCGATACACTCCTCCCAGGGATTTCATGTCACAGGTACCAATTGTGGGCGACATCATGCCAAGACATTGACGATGCTAAATTGCGAAAGGATTTCTGAATTATTGAACGGTGTTGCCATGGCGAAGCGATAAAATAATAATGTCAAAAAATTGGAATAAGGAAATGTTGAGATTTAAAACAAAATTGAGCCAAATGTTTGTCCTTGCAGGCTGATCACATTGATGTGGCTATTGTGGGTCACGGTCGTAGCGCCACCAACTGGCAGAAGGAAGTGTGTCACTTTTAACAGACATTGAAATATCTCCTGAATTAACCTGAATTGCTTCAAGACATTTTAGAATAATGTCAAGACTCTTTCTTATCAAGGATTCTTGACATTTTAGAATAATGTCAAGACTCTTTCTTATCAAGGATTCTTGATATCTTAAATACTGTTGCCATGGCAACACATTAAATGTCATCATTCCTTTTTGTGTATATTCACGTTTTGAGGTATTTGGCATGCTTGAATTTAAGTTTATTGTTAATAAACATATTTCAATTACAAGAAATGTCCAATAGAGGGTATCCAAGCTCCATTGTTGAATGATTCCCAACATAAGACTTCTCAGTCGAGAATGGGCGGGGACTGCTCCTCGCTGCTGGGAGTTCATGAGTTTGAGCTCTTTTCCAGTCAAATCCCATAGAAAAATGCAAACAAATGTGTTCCCACTCAATATATCTACTGAGGTGCGGATGCAATCTTTGTTAATTAAAACATATAGTTTTATATGGATGGATTAGAACCTTTAACCTCTTATGCAATGGGCGAATTAATTACAACTAGACCACTCAGTCAGACTCTTTTTACTAGTGCTGATTTATGTACTTCTCTACTGACATACAATATCTCACAGAGATGAAGTTATCAAATTTATTATGGGAATCCCATCCCTTTCCTTTATGTTTGACTGCGGCAAAACAAATGCTTGAAAAATCTGAAGCAGTCGCAACATTTCCAAATATACAGCAGCTGTTTGTATAATCTACATATTAATGGTGTATCCTTCTAAACATTTGCGGCACCGCAGACAGCACACATACATCACAGCTCGCGTTTAATCTTCACCCTGCATGCTGAGAATGAGACACCCCGCATCTATACAAAGAACCCCTAACATTCACTTAAAATCCCCATTAGTTGTGTAATAAAATGTGATTAGAATTTGAAGTGTTATTAATACAGTAGGAGAGAGCGGGGCACAAACTAACACTTTTTGGTTTTCTTAAGTTTGTGTAAATGTACTTTGGGTTCGATGTATTTTTCTTTTTTCACATTAATTTCACACGTGTCTATTACACATATGTGGTCTTATTTCATGAATACAGCGTGTACTTTTTTCGCAATCTACCTCGAAAAAATTTGAAAAAGTGAAATGTTACAATGTATGGGGCACGTTGTAACAGGAGAGGGGCACATTGTAACAAGACAATATAACAGCTTAAACCACCACCCCCAACAACTGTATCTGATCTAATTAAAAAGCCTAGAAGATAAACTACATTTTCATGTCAATAAAAGCCATTTATTAACTTTACAATAATTTTGACACTTGACAATATATACATAACAAAGCCACAGCATTGACCGAAATGATGCATGGATTGATGACAAAACGCACACACGCATTAAAGGGAATTATGTAAATTACATATCTGACTGCATGAAATTGCATATAGTTTTTTGGAATTGGGGCACATTGTAACGCAGTGTTGCCTTGTTGGCGCAACTGGGATTTAAACCTGGCTGGTCACTGCTGCTGGCTATCTGAGAATTAAAAGACTATGTAAGATGCTAGCTAAAAGATTGGAGATTAAAATGATACCAAGTTTGCCTCATTTTAAATTAACAGTAAAAACAGAAATGTAAACTGACTCGTGAATTTGTACTTTTGCTATTTTAAAATGAACTTTTGGCGATATCTTTCAAAGTTTTTTGAATTTTTCTGCAATTGTTTTTTTTTTTTTTTATCTACACAGTGTTGATATGGCAACAAGTAAACAAATGAAGTTTCATCTCACCAGCGTGTGGAAACGTTTAAACCACGTTTGTGACAACTAACCCCCGTGTTAGTTTGTGCCCGCGCTCCCCTAGGCTATGAATCTGAAAATGGCAATATATGCTGAACACTTGTATGCTGAAAGTATATATAGATATAGATATAGATATAGATATATAGATATAGATAGATAGATAGATAGATGCAATATACAGAACATGACAATATGACAATTATGAATTTTCATATAAGTATCATGTTTTTTTAAACACTTGTGGAATTTAAATGTGTACATAAATGCTCAAATATATGAACTCTAATTGTATTTGTTCGTATATGGCCAGTGGCGATTTCTCAGGGCTAGCAAAGCCTTCTCTGCTTTATAACATGCCTAATAAATACATATTTTTTCATCCTTTCATTCTCATTGACCTTTTTGCCTATGTATTTTCAATCGCTTTCTACTCATAATTAATCTACAAACGAATAGCAAAAAATAAAAATGTATCCAATCAGAATTTATTCCTTGATGCTTACAAGCAAAATGTGACAACTGTTTCGCAAATCGCATGTGAGTTTGAGCTCCACCCCGTCAAGCCTTCAGAATTCCACAGAATCCCTCAACAGTGCAAGTGAATAGGCATCTAAAGTCAGATTGTCAGATTCATCAACCAATCAGATTTCAGTGTCAGTGGGTTATGTGATGGGTGTTTGTGAGCTGCACGCAAATTCCTGCTACTGGAGCGGTAAGTTTGTGTCCGTCGCTGTCTGATCTTCGGAGTTCGCAGTTTTTTGGTTTTTTTTCAAATATAGAACGGTCAATAAATGTGTCTGTGTTTCCGCTACTCTCGTCACCCCGCATCTTTTATTGCATTTTATTTTTAAAGTGTAACACCCATCCACTGACATACAGTGGCAGATGTATTCATTTCTTTGTATTTAACAAGCCGTGAAGTTTTTTCGCAAGTGAACAGCCACAGTAGGCTATTCAGCTCTGAATACGTTTATTAGTTTTAATTCTGCTAGAAGCTGGCGCTACTTGTGTTGACGGTGTTTGTGTAATTGCATAGTCCTATATATTAGCTAATATTCAAAATATTTATTTGAAATTTCAACGCAAAGTTTGAAATTATGTTACGTGCCATTCACATGCTTGAATGCATTTGTTTTTGCACTAAAATTACACGCAGCGCCACAAAAGAGCAAAGCGTATGTGTCTCAACTCGAGACGTTTAACAGTTTGTTATTTTTAACATGACAGGGCATCTAAAAACACGAACAAGCCGTCAAAGATGTCTATCTAGCGCACGTTTACATTGAAATCAATTATAAAACAGCGCAGATGGACACAAACGCGCACAATGTGAACGGCCCCTCAATGCCATGGCAATTCACTAAATTAATGGCAAAAATAGGCAAACAGGAAGTGTCTCATATCTTCTGCGTTCATTGTGTAATTTAGATCAAAATTAAGTTTATGTTTTTTCTTGGGGGCTAATCACATGGACGTGGCTATTGTGGGTCACGGTCATAGCACCACCAACTGGCAGCAGGAAGTGTGGCACTTACAACAGACTTTGAAAGGAAGGAATGTGTGGAAGACTTCTGCGCTCTGGCCAGCAAGGTGGATTTCAATGAGATCGCCCCACAGACTTTTTCCGTTTTGGGCTAAACGAGCCCATATCCTATTTCGAGCCCAGAATTAGTTGGACTTTGGTCGAATATATTGACTTTGCTCTTTGACTGAGTGGCTCAGCCTTCACTGTGGGAGTGGCTGATGAGGAACACAGCACTCCTTCAGTAAACATCACTTCCGAGCCCTCAGCCACCCTGATTTAGAAATTGTCCGATTCCACCAAGCCAAAGTTCCCTGTCATGGCCGCCAAGCCAGAGTTCCCCGTCATGGCCGCCAAGGTCCACGAGCCAGCGCCCATGCCTGCCACGGTCAACAAGCCAGTTCTTGAAGCCTCGTCCGTCCCAGAGCCGGCGTTGCAAGCCTCGTCCGTCCCAGAGCCGGCGTTGCAAGCCTCGTCCGTCCCAGAGCCGGCGTTGCAAGCCTCGTCCGTCCCAGAGCCGGCGTTGCAAGCCTCGTCCGTCCCAGAGCCGGCGTTGCAAGCCTCGTCCGTCCCAGAGCCGGCGTTGCAAGCCTCGTCCGTGCCAGAGCCAGTGTTGCAAGCCTCGTCTGTCCCACAGCCAGCGTTGCAAGCCTCAGCCGCCACATCTTCCTCATCATGCCATGTCTACCACGTCATGCCATGTTGCCACGCCTGCCATACCTACCTCATCATACCATGTTGCCACGCCTGCCATTCCTACCTCGTCATACCATGTTGCCACATCATGCCATGTTTCCACGCCTGCCATTCCTACCTCGTCATGCCATGTTGCCACGCCTGCCATTCCTACCTCATTATGCCATGTTGCTACATCTGCCATGTCATGCCATGTAGCCATGTCTGCCTCATCATGCCATGCTGTCCCACCTGCCATGTCAAGCCAAGCCACTACGCCTGCTATGCCTAGTCTAGCAGCCACGCCTTGCCATATCGCCATGTCTGCCCGCCTTATCAAGTCAGCACGCCTATCCCATCATGCCAAGTCACCATGACCCCTGAGCCTGCCACGTCTCCGTCCCCTGAGCCTGCCATGGCTCCACCTTCCCATTCTCCCACAGCTGTGCTCACGGTCATCCGGAATTGGAAGATGAGAAGAAGGATTCCTACTCACCAGGAACTGCCAGTGTTCACGGCCACGGAGACCGTTCCCATGTCACTGCCTGTGCTCATGACCATGGAGGTCGTTCCCCTGTCCCTTCCAGTACTTACAGCCACAAAGGCTGTTCTCCTGTCAATGCCAGTGCCCATGACCACGGAGGTCATTCCCTCGTCAATGTCTGTGCTCACAACCATGGAGACTGTGCTCACAGCCACCAAGAATGTTCCCCTGTCACGGCCAATCCCTGAGACTTCCACGGCTCCATCCTCTGAGCCGCTCCCTCTTCAGCATCCGCAGCCCAGGACCCTGTCCCTGCCCTGTAGCCACCTCCCAGGCCTCCTGACCTTGCTCCCTTCCTGAAGCCGCCACTCAAACCGCCAGACCCCGCTCCCTTCCTGGAGCCATTCCACGCCCTGTCTCGCCACGCCATGCCTCAAGGACACCCCCCCCCCCCCCAGCACCCTATTGAACTCTATATGTAGTTGGGTATGTTTGGGCGTCGGGAGCCACCCCTTGTGGGGGGGATGTGTCACATTTAAATGTGTTTTGTTTTGTTTTCATGCCTTTTATTTTGAAATTAGTCATGCTTCCTGTTCCTGTTTCATGTCATGTTGTTTCCTTATCATGTGACCTTCTTGTTTCACCATGTTTATTAGCCCTGTCTTTTCATTGGTTTGTTTGTCTTATCTTATTATCAGTTTTGTTTTATTACTGGTTCCTGTTTATTAGTCTTGGTATCATGTTCATTAGTTTAGTCCCGTCATTGGTTGTCTATGTCATGTGGTTACCCATGTCCATGTATTTAAGCCCTCATGTTTGCCATTGTCTTTGGTCAAGTATTGTTTTGGTGTAACATTGTCAAGTCATTTATGTTTGTTTCGTTTTGGATTTCATGTTGTTAGGGGCAGTGGTGGATCAGCAGTTAAGGCTCTGGGTTACTGACCGCCAAGATGCCACTGTTGGGCCCTTGAGATAGGCCCTTGACCCTATCTGCTCCAGGGGCGCCGTATCATGGCTGACCCTGCACTCTGGGATATGTGAAAAAAAAAAAAAAATTCACTGTATATATGCAAATGTATAATGTGTGACAGAATAAAGGCTTCTTCTAATAAATACTGCACTTGGGTTCACACTTCATCATCATCGTCTGTTCCTGTCTTCAGCCTGTCCTGCCTGCCCGAACGTTACAATTATATTATTATATCAGTGGCATAAAATGGTCTTAAAATGACAATAATATCGTTTATCGCAATTATTTCTGGGACAATATATCGTCCAACAAATATAGTTATCGTGACGGGCCTACTTGAGACTTATGTTGGCATTTGTGGACAGGCATTTGCATGGTTTAGGTCCTATTTATCTTACCACTTCCACTTTGTTTGCGTAAACAAGGAATTGTCAGATCAAGCACAAGTCAAGTATGGAGATTGTTTGTCTCTCGATGGATGTACTGTTAAGTCGTCTTGTTTAATAGGAATCTGTCCTTTGGAAATTACAATTTCAATGTTTTATAGAACAGCATTCTTCCACCTAAGAAATATTGACACATGCTCTGTTTCTGATGCTGAAAAGCTAAATCATGCGTTCATGACCTCAAGACTAGATTATTGTAATGTACTTCATGGTGAATGTCCTGCAGGATCAATAATATATGCTTCAGTTGTTTCAAAATACAGCAGCTAGAGTGCTTACTAGAACCAAAAAATATGGTCATATTAGCCCAATTTTATCATCACTGCATAAACTAGCATTAACTTCTATCAACTGCAATCCAATCGAACAGCGTGTAACACTTCTCTGACCACTGCTTGCATCACTCCTTTTAAAATGGAATTTTAAGACAATACATAACCAGCTAAAGCCTTTATCAGTCAATTAACAAAGGATACTGCATCTTCTGTATGTGCACTTCCTTAGTCAATTCAGGATGGATTTCAAAGACAATTCATCATTAATCTTACAGTTCAATTAACATCCTTTATTTAAAAATAAAAAATAATTACCCACCAAAAATCGACTCAGTTTAGCCAATTAATACGTGACTTTTTACACATTGCTAATACTAGCATTTTGTTCATGTTATATAGCCAGATGAGAACTGGCTCCCCCAGCTGCACCTGGTTACTTCCAAGTTTTTTGTTTTGTTTTTTCTACACTAACTAACATCTTATGGTGTTTTGGGTTCCATACCACAATCGCCTTTTGCTTGCTCACTTGGGGCCTAATTTTCAATGCATGATTTTCAATGACATTCTTCAATGAAACTGCTCGACAAGGACTTTAAGACAGTACAGCATAACTTTCTGTAAAGCTGCTTTGAAACAATGTGAATTGTGAAAAGCGCTACACAAAAAAAAAATTACTTGACACCGTTTATGCTACGGACATGAATTGTACCTCAATTGTGAAGCTTGGCAAGGAAAGGTGTGTTAATACTTTTATAAGATATCTGACTAATTATTTATATCAGGTAGATGATAAAATATGCATAGAAATCCCATAGACTTATATTAAAGGAGGGACCTGGGCCATATCAAGGGAGCAGAATATAATGGGTGATATGTGATTTTCTGCCTTTTTTCTTTTGAGCATTATATCTGAACTTTTCATCATATCACAGTTGAAAACACAATCACAATATTTGTCAAAATATTT
Organism: Myxocyprinus asiaticus; assembly: GCF_019703515.2. Classification (NCBI taxonomy): domain Eukaryota; kingdom Metazoa; phylum Chordata; class Actinopteri; order Cypriniformes; family Catostomidae; genus Myxocyprinus; species Myxocyprinus asiaticus. Next base: position 36,020,823 of record NC_059359.1, read on the forward strand.
GTTACAATATGTTTGTTGGTTTTTTGACAGAATCGTGCAGCCCTAATGAGAAACACTGTATCCAAAAATCCTCATTGGGCAAACTTTTTTTTTTTACATTTAAGAGTTATGTTTCAGCAGCAGAGCAGTTTAAGGTCTCTGTCATGTGCAGAGTATTTTCTTGAGCTGAGCTCACAGTGGGGTCTCATGATGTCAGAGAGGATCATGTTGAGATGAGTGGATAACCTTCTCTAGTGCATAAGACCCCTTCAATATTCTCATCACAGATATACAGAGGAGCACACAAGGTGAACAATGGCCATGTTTACATGCACATCCTTCTCAAATATACATCCATATTCTGCATAAGATTTTATTCTGAAAAGAGGTGTATATGCTCCACAGCTATTGGAATATTCCTGTATACATGTAATAAGCATAATTTGAATAAACTAAGATGTATTCAATGCATATTCTTGTCTTGCAATTATCTTCTGGAAACACTGGAGATGCTTGCTCTCACTATTTATTTATAAATGAATAATTCTGCACAGTAATTTAATCAATTCATTCTTGTCCTTAACAAAAACACACGAGCGAGATGAACTGCAAAATGTAGGTAAACACTTGCATACATAGGACATGACATTTCTTTTGTTACAAAAAAATGAAAATGTAGATTTCACAACTGTCTGTATCTAATATCACCAAGGGGTACCTTTGTTTGGATATGCAAACATATAAATGATCGCATCATGCTCTTATGGTCTAGGAATCTGACACACACTCGCGGCTATTTTTAGCCTTCACACGGTGCGCAATATTTGAGCGCTACTCAAGAACAACATCTCAGATGTAGATGATCAATAGTTTGGTTCACTTATAATATGCATTTAGAATGGCACCGGAGGTGTATTTTACCAGAATTTGAATAAGAAGCGAATTAAACTACTGTGAACTTGCCTACAAACAGACACATACAGAACTTCCTGGAGTTAAAAAAGTTAAAACCCTGCCTGAGGGTTTTAAAGTTAAAAATTGAGAAATATTACTGTTGTATTTAAAATTCTAAAAGTCAATAATAATAGTAATAATAATAATAATAATGTATTATTATTTGTTTACAAATTATAACAATATTTAAGTTGAAGGGGTTCCAAAACATAACTGTAAATAAAAACTGAACTGATATTTAACAACTACTTTGAACAAAAAAATACATCTGAATCCTTTAAAATCCAGATAAAAAAAAAAAAAAAAAAAAACTGCCTTCTTTTCTACTGAACACTTGGACTGGAATTACTATTAATTTTGCTGCTACACTATCCAGTAGACTAGTTAACAATAACATTCTTCTTAATTAGCTATACATTTACATTGAAATAATGTGTAGTTAGAAGTTTGTGTTTCTTTACATACTACAGAGTACCTCCAATTAGTTCCACACAATAATGTAAAGATATTATAAACTGATTATGCAAAAACACAACACAGGTATCGGATCGGGATCGGTATTGGATGATACTGAGATTCCAGATATCGGATTCGAATTCGGAGAAAAAAAGTGGTATCGGTGCAACCCTAGATGGGATGCAGATAAAAAATTATGATATTAACAACATTAACATCTGTGGAAAAAATAAACACCTCATTTTATATGGCTAAATTGAAATATTCTGAGTGTAAATAAATTGGGTCTTCTTTACAGATTCCTTTCATCAGGCTCCTACTGATTAAACTACAGTCATCTCTTGGAATTTCTGAAAGCAAACAAAAAAACTTACATTTTCCTACAATCAGAGAGCATTACAAGAGTACAGATTTTACATAGATGGAAAACCGATAGCTTGGTCCATAATTATGAAAATACACCATAGTTCTTCCATAGTATCCATAGTTCTAACAATTATATTTGTAATAGTTCATGGTAACATAGATAAAACCATGCATGGCTCCTCACTACCATGGTTAGTAACTATGGTTACTATATAAAGAATTATGCCATTTTTGTAATGAAAAACAGCAGTCTAACTACATTTAGAAAGTTTTTCTGCCACAACTACCATAGGTAATACAGTACAGTTAGTGTTACTGCAGTAAATCTATGGTAAAATATAATAAGTGTTGTGATTTGAGAATTTAAAAGCCTTCTAATTTATGTTTTCTCCTGTTTTCATTGTCAGTGCCATTCAGAATGTGGGGGCTGTTTGTTTTAAACTAGATTTATCACCGAGACATGAGAGTTTTGCAACAGACAATTCTGTACTGCATTCAAACGGGTTTCGCAATCCCCGCCACACATCTTACTGCATCACAAGCGCATTTAAAATAGTCTGTTCAGATGAGACCAGTCCACGAATTTCCGCACCTGCTCTGCCTTCGTGCTGCTTTATTCATGATTAAGCCATGTTGAAAACTGACCCATGTAGCGCTGTTTCATTCCACTTTTGAAGCGAGCAAAATACACTCAAACATACAGATGACAGAGGAAGGCTCATTAATATTCACGAGGAAAGCGCTAACTGATTGTTCAGTGAAACGTTGCGATCCTCTGCAATCCTAAATTTTAGAAATGAGCTCACGGGCCACTCGAAATGAAGCAAGTTTGACACGTGTTATTATGCGGTGACGTCACTGTGAGTAAGTGCATGAATTTGTGTGTGTGTGTGTGGTGGGATCCCTTTCGCAGTGTAAAAAGCACACAGCTGACTGTGGCTGGCAAGCGTTATGTTGCGTCAAGAATATTAAATTAACCATGTGAAATCCTAACAGTGGCGCTCATAATTCAGCAGTGGCGCAGTGCCGCTGCAAAAATGCATACAGGGGACACATTGCTATCATTAGCCAATGCTGGTTATGATGGTGTGCATGTCTATGTATGTGTGTGTGTCTTTCTCAAACCTGTGATGCCAGTGGCACTGTCTGTGTGGGAGCTGGTGGGGGTGCTGGAGCCCTGCGTTTCTTTAACTCCACTTTCGGGGACATCCTGGAGATGTTCATCACAGATTGAGACTGACCCAGAGTGCTGGGACGGGTCTCCACACATGGGCCACTTACCACCATCGACATAATACCCTGTGTTTATAACAAAAAAAGAGCTACAAGTTAGAGATATATGCATAAGGGATGTGCCTGAAGCCGAATACCTTATTCGGAAAGGCACAAATAACGATTTCAAAATGAATAATGCATTCTAACAAATAATAGAAAAAAATAGTCATTTAGACTGATTATCCAATGAACACAGGGATAGAGTGATATTTTAAATAAACATATATAAAATGACAACCTGGTAGTGAGTCTGTGAAGCCAGTTTGACTGAAGTATAAACTTTCTGAATGAAAATGTGCACTGTGATTTCAAATCGGATGGCTGCATTGCAGTCTCCATTTATTGTGCACGTCTCAGAAATCTGAGCTTGTCAAGAGTAACATTAACTGCTTCCATCCAATGGTTTATTTGCGACAAAAGGTGCAGCGCATAAAAGTTTACAGATATAGCTGATGGAAATGCAAATTATCGCTAAAATTTCACAAGTGTCGACATAATATTTTTCCGTTTAACTCTAGCATGATGTCTAGTGTAAGAATGTCGATACTTCAAATGTCCCGAAAACTGGTTTGGAAACACTTTTTGGCAAGATAATTGGCATTAACGCAAAAATATAGTATCACATGAGAGAATTTACCCCAATTGTTAGCCTGTTTTAATCATGACAATAAGGAATACATCCTTGAAAGCCAATTTATTGTATGTGAAGCATTACTCGCACTGTTATGGATTGGTCTTAACGGCACACCTGCACAGACCCGATGCTGCAAACACAACTGCATCATGACACTTCCAGGAGTGCCAACACAAATATCTTGTATCATGCACCTGTCATCGACAAGTGCACGGAGAACAAATGAATGGCCACTTATTAACATTAAATTAATTTATTCATTTAATCGCGTTAGCCATCCGTTTATTTATTAAAGTTGCTTTTCCACACCATTCAAAATAATAGATGGCAGTCATGGAATTAGCCCACAATACAAAAAAACATATCACTTCTATGCACAAAGATGTTTTATATTAAAAATAAATACACAATACTAGGAGAAAAGTGTGCATTTTTGGAACACTAACAGCCCAATTCTATAAAATTGTTGTTTAGATTACTTTCGAAAAATGCCGGCAAAATTCCCTGTATTAAATTAAATAATTACCAAAGGAAAAAAGCATTAAATGAAAAAAATAAATTACCAAATGAAAAAATAATGTTAGGCCTATATAATTGCCTTTTCTTTACACAAATTTAAATTAGCCTTACCCTGTTCTGTAGACAAAAAAAGTCTGCTGAATGACATTCTCAGAATGTTCTACACTATTTTCAAAACTATAAACTATTGAAACTATTTGTCCAATGCTGAGTTCTAGGGCTGTCAAATTAAAATTTGAATTTTGAATATTTGTTGAATTTAAGAAAAAAATGCACATTCGAATGCTAAAACTGTATTCTAATTTGGGATTTGTGCCAAGCACTGACGATGACTTCAGATCGATCTTATTCTTGTGCAATAAAAGGCTAGACACAGTGCAACAAATACAGTTTAACAGAAAGCAGGTGTTTCAAGATGCTTTTTAAAATTCTTTTTAATTAGACACATCATCTAAAAAACAGCACTTCTGCACGAGACACTGAATAAACAAAAACAAAGCGAAACAATGACGTTCGTCTAGAACTTGGAAATGTGTGTCTGTCTCGAGATCCTCGCGTTCGGTTCCCGTGTTGGGCCTCATATATTCAGATAGAAGACAAAGGCAGGCCTAACACAGTCGTAAAACCTAACTCAGACCCACATACCAAGTCATAAATCTTACTGATAAAAACCGCTCCAAAATCAAACAAAGGGAGTCCAAAACAGACTACAAATCCCATGAAGCCTTGCTCACTAAAGGATCGAACTCTCAACTCCTATTGGATGAGGCACACAACGGAACGTCCCTCAACCATGACATCATCAGGAGTAGAAATACCTCTGAAATGCTTCCGGGATTTGCTTCCAGCAACTTTGCTCACTGTGTGTAGACACAGCTCATCGCTGCTCTCAGGTGTAGCCTCGTGGCACAAGGAAGTAACGTCCGACTTGAAACTGTGGCCATACAATCTCCATCTCGCTGGACGAGTTGAGATTACTCTGTGTTCATCCGAACACTCTAATGGATCCGAAGGAGATCGCTGAGCAATCCGCATCTTCATCCGTTTGCCTGCAGAAGTGAAGAGATAAAAGATTTCTCTTCCATCTTCAATCAAGTCGACGTCGCTGATTTCTCCACCAGCCCGCCGAGAATCAGCAGCCGTACCGCCCGCCGACAGAGCGAGGAAACGGCCTCCCATCATCACCCGAGCCTCAAGGAACAGAGTCGGAGTTAAAGGACGTATGAACACACATTCTACCTGTGTCCTCATGCGATTCAAGTAAGAGGTTTATGTCTGGGCAGAGATAGAATATAATAGTGTGTTATTCTTGTGTATCAAGGTTATTGCTTGTACAGTTTACGGACCACCGTGTCTGCTCATTGCGATTAATATTCAAGGTATTAATTATCACGAATGAGATTTGCTGTGTTGTAGTCCAACCACATTGGACTGTTGTGCATTTCTGCCATCGCGCGTGAGACCGGCACACTCAGTTTATCCATTAAAGAATCAAAGAACACGGGACGGAGTGATAAACTAACAGCTGCTTTCTCTCCCACGATCGCGAAATTGGCTTTGGGGCCGTCACTTTATTCTCTCTCTCTCTCTCGTACTAACCACACACACGCACCCACGTGCGCATGACCCCTCACAAACATTCTCATACACATTTTTCCCTGGACATACCCTCCTTACACACACACACACACACACACACACACACACACACTCTCTCACACACTCTAATATTGAGACTGTTATACTATCTGGTTATTAGTCCCTGATTCCAGGGTGGTGCCCCGGCAATATTAATCCTTATTAATATTCTGTTGATTTTTGATAATTGATAATTATCTTTGATGATTGTTGAAGTTGAAGGATCAATGAGCTTGTGTTCATTTTAATTCATGTTTCATCGATGTTATTGATTGGTGATTATCTTTGATAATTGTTGATTTAAAGGATTAAAAAAAGCTAACCTTGATTCTCATCAATGTTCTATTGATTTTAATAATTAATAATTACCTTTGATAATTATTAATTATTGCTAATAACCAAACCCGCTCCTAAACATAGTGCACTACATTTACTGGAGTCCCATATGAGGTTTTAATGAGTTAGATTAAATTAATTAATTTAAATATTAATTAATAACTAAAGAAATAATTATTAATTATTTCTGATAGTAACACTGATCTAAACAACCAGTAAAGCCCTACACCAGTCTGTTGTGTTTCGTCTGTTTGAACAGCCCCTTGCCTGGGCTCATAGTCTGAGCCACTTCACCACCGAGTTCAGCCGAATACCACTGCTATCTGGGAATACTGCTACCCTACATACACTGTAATGAAGAAAAAACAATGTGGTATTTCGCTGTTATTATGAAGTTTGAGTTGGGGGTAGTATACTGTGGCATCAGTAAGTGTAACACCATGTGAACTGTCTAATGAAGAATTCTATTTTTCTTTAATACCTGTGCACACAGCATATACACATCGATGGATGGTCCTTATACTTGATTGCATTTATTTGTGAAATTAAACTGACAGTAAGCTGGCTAATTTCAATGAATTGTCTCAATACTCTCCCCATTTTACAAAGACTTAAAAAGAAAAAATTAGGGACATCTGGGAGACAAAAAGGAACACAATTAGCGATATACACACACTTCTGTATGGAAACGGATTTAGTTTTCGATAAACCAAAACTTATACGACAGTGTTAAGCATGATGTCATCACACACCATTTTTATCGATAAAAGGCCATTTGAATGGAAACAAGCAGAAGACTGCAAATTTGGGAAACTTTTATTTTTTTTACGCATTTTCACGTTTTCGATAACAAAACAGCATGAAAAGTGGATGGAAACTAGATTAGTGACCAAGATTCTATATCACATATATTTTCCACATTTTGAAATGCCTTTGTTAAACACCTTTCAAGTGAGATACACAAGCCTCTGTGTCTCACTCGCTCCTCAAGCAGACAGCATACACCGTGTGAGTTGAGGGAGGGGTGATGGTTTTGATCAATAAGGGCTATTCCTTTCTAAAACAAAGTGAACACAAGTAACATGCAAAGAATAAACATAGACCCTTGTGTAGGGCTGTATAGGGCTGGGATATCATGATGATTTTGCTGGTGATATAAAATTAAGCAATATTGTGTTATATGTGATATGGCCATATGTGATTATTAACCCTCCTTTTGTTTTAAGCAACTGCACCCTCCTTTGTCCTTTGGGTAATTTTTTACCTGTATTGAAAACCATTTAAAATACATAAATTCTTAATAAATGTACAATGGCTCTAAAGACCCCCCTTACACCCTCTCTACGCCGCTGCGGTGTAGACAGGGTATTAACGCAAATCTGTTTTATTGTGATCCAAAAGTGTATAATGATTATATATACTAAATATTAAAAGGAATAACATAATTAAAAAAAAAAATATTATATATATATTTTTAATAATATCTTAACTATATTACAACAATTTCTAATTCAATCTGCTTGTAGAGAATCAACAGTGTACATTTTGGAGTTACAATTTAACCCTTGTGCAACCTTAGGGACACTTTTGTCTTTTTCATTTTAGTTTTTTCGATCATTTTGGCTATGTTAATGCCAATGGCATAAATTTAGCCAAAGGTGTGTATTTTTGGGGGAATATTGATATTTCATCCTCAGTTCCTAAAATGCATCTATAATGCACTGTGTACACAAAACAATTACACTCAGGACCTTGAGGACAAAAATGTCTACAATGAAACTGCAATATTTGATCCCAGTGCCATATTTTCCACCAGATGGCACCATTTTTTTTTTTTCATGTTTAGCCTATGAAGCAAATACATGCTTTTTCCCTATTTTCTGTATGCTGTATTATAGAGCACTGCAGGCCAATTGAATAAATGATGCAGCTAAAATTGTGAGCGTGTTTTGTATGTGTGTATTGAGAAATGTGTGTGTATGTGTGTGTGTGTAAAAAAATAACAGTGGCATTATGTGTACAAACTGGCATTTAAAGGGTTAAAATCCTGAAAATTAATGAATATTTGGTAGTTATGATCAGGACTGATGTTGGTTAAAAAAATCTAAGTTAGTGAAAGTGGAAAATAATATTTATATATAATATTTTTATGGCAGTTTATTTGACGCAGACATTTTTGTCCTCTTAAGGTCCTGAGTGTTTTTTTGTTTTTTAATCTGACAATGCACAAAAAATAATGCACCAAAATCAAAGTTGTTGCTAATCATTGACATATCCCAGACTGTGATAATGGGGGAAAAAAATTCCCCTTAGCATTTTGTATATGGAAAATAATTAATTTTTTGGGGAGGGTCCCCCCCCATAAAAAAAAAAAAAAAAAAAACACAGAGGCATTATATAAATAAACTGGCATTTAAAGGGTTAAAATCCACTAATTGAAAGTGGAAAATAATATTAATATATACTATTATTATGGGAGTTTTTTGACGTTTTAATGTTTGACATTATTGTCCTCTAAGGACCTCTGAGTAACTTTTTTTTTTTTTTTATAGACGCACAAGGGTTAAGTACATTCCTATTTCACAAATGAATCTTTATTGCCTTTGCCAGCATCAAATTGGGCCCAATTTGCATGGCCATTGCAAGCTCATTGTACAAAGTAGGGATGGGCACGAGTACTCGAGGTCTCGGGTACTCGGACATGGCAGCAATAATCGATCATGAAAATGATGATCGATAGTGATCACGCATGATGTGACTTTTCACTTAATTTGAAATCCAGTGACAATTACCTGACATAATAATGAATAGACGATACACTGAAACAACAAGACGCAATGCAGCAGCCATAGACATTTGTTAGACATGTTATATATACAGTTATGAACATGTAATTGCCTCGAGTACTCGACGAGTACTCGAGTAATTAGTCCGAGTACTCAAGTAGACAAAATGACCAAAATGCCCATCCCTAGCAGGAAGGGGCCTCAGTTCTTTCCTGGGAGGCAGCAGATGCCCTAACCCTGCCCCCACCCTAATCCTAAACATAAGCCTGTAAGGCTGAATACCCTGCAAGGAACAACCAGAGGCACCTTTCTCCCATCGCGCCATTGCAACAAATCAATTCCTTCCCACTAATGTCAAACAAGTTGTTGCAGTGTTACAGGGATTTATGAAAATTATATTCAATAGGTCTTTTACTATTGGGGGGCCTTTAGCCCCATTGTATCCTATCATATAAAAGCATGTTAGTAAACTTATTTAATAACATACTACATCTTCAAAACTGTATAATAAAAAAAAAATTAAAAAAAATGGTTCTTCCCATATGGGTCAAAATTGACCTGTTAAGACAACGGAAGGAACAGTTTCTTTTAAATAGTTATTTCTCTAAAACAATTATATACAAAAACAAAAAATAAAAATAATTTTATATAATATATATATATTATATATATATATTTTTTTTTTTATTTTTTTTTTTTTTTTATTTTTTATGGTCTTGACAATGTCACAGCATTGGGTTCCAGTACCAAAAACTATGTGGTATTTATAACATACTATTTAATTTTCCTAAAACAATAGGAGAGTAAAACCACCATGAAATTTCAGTAATGTAAATTAGGCATAGCCAAATTTTTGTAGCAATATTGCCCAGTACTACTGTTGTGCCATTAAGAATTCATGCTGTTGTTGTTTATTTCTGATTCAAACAGAATATTTTTGTATTATATACATTTTTTTTTTTTTTAGGTTTTTTTTTTTTTTTTTTTGACAACAAGGACGATGAGGGTGAGCAATCCATGGTTGACAACACATAATCAGATTTATTGTGCAAGAAAAAAGAATAAAAACAATACAGTATAATTAAACATAATAATAAAAAGAAGAAATAATTGTTTTATGGAAACTATAAAATGGAATAGAGTCACATTTAAAATGGACTTTTCATTTAGCAAGTTTTGACGCACTTCCAGTTTAAGCCACGACCACATCCGATTATAGACAGAGTACAGATACAGATAATTTCGCCATTGCAACAGATACAGATACACATAATGACAAACAATTACAGACAGCTTACAGAAACACACATTTACACAAAATTGACCATCTGCTGAATAGAATACAGTAGAATATAATAGTTCAAAACAGAGTAGAACAGCATAGAAAAGTACAGAATTTATGACCTTCAAATTCAAAAGGAAAGAATGTGTATTGGCTTTTTCCAGGAAGCAGTGCTATTTGTGTGCTATGCGTCCCATTACTTACAAATAATATAGTTAACATGATGCTGAGCTTATTATATTGTAACAATATTTAATAGACTCTTTATTTGATAAACTTTGTTTTGATTTTTGTTTATAAAAATAAAACATTAATTATTTGGAATACAATTAATTAAAATAGATTAACCTTAATTATAAAGTATTATAAAATCAATAAAATCAATAAATAAATGCCATTGTTTCCTGAGAATGATCCATATATATTACTTTGCAATTCATCAGTTTAACAGTATATTGTGGTCTAATATCCTCTGTCTCTGTGTGTGTCTGTGTCTCTGTCTGTGTGTGTGTGTGTCTCTCTGTGTGTCTGTGTGTGTGTGTGTGTGTGTGTGTGTGTGTGTGTTTAACAGCAGTCCTGCAGTGTAGCATGCAGTTATACTTTGTGTAATTATTTAGAAACAGACCTATAGGACAAGCGAGGGAGGGTGAGAAAAATTAAAATTAAAGAATGAGGGAATAAATAATACAATTATCTTTCATTTTCTTTGTGTTTTATACAGCATTTATGAGCAAGATCTGGAAGTGCATATACATTCTAGATTTTTGAGAGCCCGATATATACAGTACTAGTTTTATGCCTGTGAAGAACAGGAGGATGAAGTGTATAATTTTACAATATACAGGTGCATCTCAATAAATTAGAATGTCATGGAAAAGTTCATCTATTTCAGTAATTCAACTCAAATTGTGAAACTCGTGTATTAAATAAATTCAGTGCACACAGACTGAAGTAGTTTAAGTCTTTGGTTCTTTTAATTGTGATGATTTTGGCTCACATTTAACAAAAACCCACCAATTCACTATCTCAAAAAATTAGAATATGGTGACATGCCAATCAGCTAATCAACTCAAAACACCTGCAAAGGTTTCCTGAGCCTTCAAAATGGTCTCTCAGTTTGGTTCACTAGGCTACACAATCATGGGAAAGACTGCTGATCTGACAGTTGTCCAGAAGACAATCACTGACACCCTTCACAAGGAGGGTAAGCCAGAAACATTCATTGCCAAAGAAGCTGGCTGTTCACAGAGTGCTGTATCCAAGCATGTTAACAGAAAGTTGAGTGGAAGGAAAAAGTGTGGAAGAAAAAGATGCACAACCAACCGAGAGAACCGCAGCCTTATGAGGATTGTCAAGCAAAATCGATTCAAGAATTTGGGTGAACTTCACAAGGAATGGACTGAGGCTGGGGTCAAGGCATCAAGAGCCACCACACACAGACGTGTCAAGGAATTTGGCTACAGTTGTCGTATTCCTCTTGTTAAGCCACTCCTGAACCACAGACAACGTCAGAGGCGTCTTACCTGGGCTACGGAGAAGAAGAACTGGACTGTTGCCCAGTGGTCCAAAGTCCTCTTTTCAGATGAGAGCAAGTTTTGTATTTCATTTGGAAACCAAGGTCCTAGAGTCTGGAGGAAGGGTGGAGAAGCTCATAGCCCAAGTTGCTTGAAGTCCAGTGTTAAGTTTCCACAGTCTGTGATGATTTGGGGTGCAATGTCATCTGCTGGTGTTGGTCCATTGTGTTTTTTGAAAACCAAAGTCACTGCACCCGTTTACCAAGAAATTTTGGAGCACTTCATGCTTCCTTCTGCTGACCAGCTTTTTTAAAGATGCTGATTTCATTTTCCAGCAGGATTTGGCACCTGCCCACACTGCCAAAAGCACCAAAAGTTGGTTAAATGACCATGGTGTTGGTGTGCTTGACTGGCCAGCAAACTCACCAGACCTGAACCCCATAGAGAATCTAAGGGGTATTGTCAAGAGGAAAATGAGAAACAAGAGACCAAAAAATGCAGATGAGCTGACGGCCACTGTCAAAGAAACCTGGGCTTCCATACCACCTCAGCAGTGCCACAAATGTGAGCCAAAATCATCACAATTAAAAGAACCAAAGACTTAAACTACTTCAGTCTGTGTGCATTGAATTTATTTAATACACGAGTTTCACAATTTGAGCTGAATTACTGAAATAAATGAACTTTTCCACGACATTCTAATTTATTGAGATGCACCTGTAATGTGTCATTCAGAATTAAATTAAGAATGCCTTGTAAATTCCAGTTCAATTACTGAATTTTCATTTAAACTGAGGTAGCAAGGATGTAAAATTGTAATTTGAATTTAATGGAGTAAAGTTAAAATTGAATAAAAAGAAATTCATGACAATAATTTGAATATAAATAAATTCATATCTGCTGCATGTGTAGTTTTTAAATGGACTGTGGAATTTTCTAATTCAAGTTTATTATGAGTACATTAAAATTAGTTTCGAAAGCTGTGTTAATACGTTTGAAAGTATTAGTTTATAGAGGTATGTTTAACCAGTCGAGAAACAAAAATATATTCCACATATCAGGAAATGAATAGAAACTTTGTTGTGTGACTCTTCCGTTTATTTCAGTTGCAATTCAGTATTTTTTTCTTCCTCTCATTCCAGTTAAACATCACTTGTGGCGTGGCCAATTCAATTCAAATTCCAAATCATAAATTGAAAGGGAGCCAATTCTTGGTGCGTCTTCACACCCCATTTATTTTAGAACCTGGTGTATTTTCTCCCTTAGTTCAGTTTATTTAGGCATATATGAACATGTCAATCGCACTTGAATCTGCACCAAAACAACCAATCTAAGACCACCTCGACAAGGAATTCTTGGTCCGATTTGGTGAGAATAAAATCTGACCCAGCAGACCAACAAACCAACAAATGGAGAAGAAAAAGCTAGAGCTCATAGCCAAGGAAAGGCAATTTTTAATGCCAAACTAACACAAAAGTAACTATTAATGGATACAAATTCTAGTCCATCCAAGTGAAAGATGTTCATTTGTAGCGCAACCTCTGACTGGAATGTGCATTCTGTACCACGTGACGTTGTTTTACATAACCGCAATAAAAACGATGCTCAAAGATTTGTACCAGTTGACACATTTCTACTATTTTAACTGGTATATCATCCACCCCTATGCCATTATACACATACATTCTGACCAATGAAGGGACAGTTTGCTCACATGCAACTTTTATCAACAAAGTTTGGTCCATTTTGAAATTCCTTAAAGTTAATTGAAATAAGGAGAAAATGTAACATTATAACAATTTTAGCCCCTGTTTTGGAATAGCTAATTAAGTTCAGGTCTGAAAGTGCCCTTAAATTTAGAATTTTGCCCAACCAAGGCAGAGACAGGTATAAGTAAGCCATTTGTAGATTGACTTCTTAAAAAATGTGGCTCTGTGGCACTTTCAAAACATTGTTTTTTGATTGAGTGGTCCAATATGAAAACTTCTAGCTCAGCCAATGGTATACGTTTGGGGTGGGACTACCTGTTTGGCTAAGCAATATTATATGGGGATATAAGGAGCATTAAAAATATTTAGGGAGCACTGACTTGAGGTTCGCATGGTTGAAATCTCCGCCGACAATAAACAGTCCGTCAGGGTGTATGTTTTGCAGTTTGCTAATAGCCCGATACAGTTCACAGAGTGCCTCCTTAGCATTAGCACTGGGGGGAATGTACACTCCGATTATGAGGACAGTTGTGAATTCCCGTAGTAAATAAAATGATCTGCATCTAACAGTCACAAACTCCACCAGCGATGAGCAGTAACTAGAAGCTAGCACTGAGTACTTGCACCATTCCGTGTTGATGTAAACACACAAGCCACCACCACGAGCCTTACTGCACAGAGCTGCATTTCTGTCAGCACGAAACGAGGCGAGCCAGTCTAGCTGAATGGCTGCATCCGGAACTCTGTCGCTGAGCCACGTCTCCTTGAAAACAAAGATGCAGCAGTCTCTAAACTCATGCCGCGTAGTCAGCTGGAGTCAGATGTAGTCCAATTTATTGTCCAGGGAGCAGACATTTGAGCAGGATAGACGGGAGAGCCGGCCGACTAGGGTTTGTTTTTAGCCTAGCATGGACCCTAGCCCTCATCACGCTTCCGCTTCCTCGCACACCGCTTACAACGTCCCCTCCCCGGCCACCGGCATCATGTGACACTGAGAACTGGAGGCCTGGTCCCCACAGCAAGCCGAAATCACATAACTTCTCCAGCAGATCATTGTGCAGCTTGGTTGTTGCATGATTCTTATACTTTAGTAGTGTCTGGCGATGGTAGACATGAACACCAGTTGCTCCGATGTCCATGTGCCATAAAAATCTAGCTAAGAAACAAAAATAGCACCATTTTGGATCCGGAGCGGCCAATGCTTGCTACTGCCGCGCTGCCATCTTCTAGAAATGACCAAACCAAATAGCAAAAATTATTATTGTTTCCTAATAGGTTTCCTAAATTCCATAAGCATGTGGACTTTGCAACGAGGGGCAAATGCGCTGGATCTTGTTTACACAAATATCCCCGGCGCGTACCATGCGGAGCCCCGCCCCCACCTCGGCTACTCAGACCACATCTTTGTTATGCTAATACCAGCATACAGACCACTCGTTAGACGCTCCAAACTGGTTCTGAAACAGGTGAAAACCTGGCCAGCAGGAGCCATCTCTGCTCTTCAGGACTGTTTTGAGCACACTGACTGGCACATGTTCAGGGAGGCTGCCACCGATGACGACTCCACCAACTTGGAGAAATACATGGCATCAGTGGACAGCTACATCAACAAGTGCATCGATGACGTCACTCTCTCCAAGACCATCACGCTCCAACCAGAAGCTGTGGATGACTGCGGAGGTGCGTGCACTGCTGAGGACCCGAGACTCCACCTTCAGAGAAGGCGACAAGGCAGCCCAAAGAACAGCAAGGGCCAAACTGTCCTGGGCCATCAGAGAGGCAATGCGCGCACACACCCAAAGAATCCACAGCCACTTCTAGGACAGCGGCAACACCTGGCGCATGTGGCAGGGCATCCAGGCCATCACCAATTACAGGACAACATCACCTGCCTGTGACAGTGATGCCTCACTTCCAGATGCGCTGAACGACTTCTACGCTCTGTTTGAGGTGCAGAATGACGTGGCAGCAACGAAGACCACCCCTCATCCCAACAACCAGTTTCTATGTCTTTCCACGGCTGATGTGAGGAAAACTCTATGCAGAGTCAACTCAAGGAAGGCTTTCCTGGCAGAGTGCTCAGAGGATCTGCAGACCAGCTGGCGGATGTACTTACTGACATCTTCAACATCTGCCTGAGCAGGGTCGTCGTTCCAACGTGCTTCAAGGCCACCACCATCGTCCCCATGCTGAAGAAGTCTTCAGTGTCCTGCCTCAATGACTACCGTCCTATTGCACTCACACCCATCATCATGAAGTGCTTCGAGAGGCTCGTCATGAGGCACATCAAGACCCAGCTGCCCCCCTCACTGAACCCCCTGCAGTTCGTGTATCAACAGACAATGCCATCGCCACCACCCACCATCTGGCCCTCACCCACCTGGACAAAAATTAAAAGTACGTTAGAATGCTGTTCATAGACTTCAGTTCAACATTCAACACAATCATTCCTCAGCACCTGATTGAAAAGCTGAACCTGCTGGGCCTGAACACCTCCCACTGAAAATGGATCCTGGACTTCCTGACTGGGAGACCTCAGTCAGTCCAGATCGGGAGCAGCATCTCCACCACCACCACACTGAGCACTGGGGCCCCCCAGGGCTGTGTGCTCAGTCAACTGCTGTTCACTCAGCTCGAATCACATCATCAAGTTCGCCGATGACACGACCGTGGTGGGTCTCATCAGCAAGAACGACAAGTCAGCATACAGAGAAGTAGTGCAGCAGCTAACGGACTGGTGCATAGCCAACAATCTGTCTCTGAACGTGGACAAAACAAAAGAGATGGATGTTGACTTCAGGAGAGCACAGAGAGACCACTCTCCACTGAACATCGACGGCTCCTCTGTGAAGATCGTCAAGAGCACCAAATTCATTGGAGTTCACCTGGCGGAGAACCTCACCTGGTCCCTCAACACCAGCTCCCTCAACAAAGCCCAGCAGCATCTCTACTTTCTGTGAAAGCTGAGAAAAGCTAATCTCCCACCCCCCCATCCTCACCAAATTCTACAGCGGGACTATCGAGAGCATCCTGAGCAGCTGCATCGCTGCCTGGTTTGGACCCTGCAGAGGATCGTAAGGACAGCTGAGAAGATCATCGGGGTCTCTCTTCCCTCCATCATAGACATTTACAGTGCATCCGGAAAGTATTCACAGCGCTTCACTTTTTCCACATTTTGTTATGTTACAGCCTTATTCCAAAATGGATTAAATTCATTATTTTCCTCAAAATTCTACAAACAATACCCCATAATGACAACGTGAAAGAAGTTTGTTTGAAATCTTTGCAAATTTATTAAAAAAAAAAAAAAAAAAGAAATCACATGTACATCAGTATTCACAGCCTTTGCTCAATACTTTGTTGAAGCACCTTTGGCACCAATTACAGCCTCAAGTCTTTTTGAGTATGGTGCTACAAGCTTGGCACACCTATTTTTGGGCAGTTTCTCCCATTCTTCTTTGCAGGACCTCTCAAGCTCCATCAGGTTGGATGGGGAGCGTCGGTGCACAGCCATTTTCAGACCTCTCCAGAGAGGTTCAATCAGGTTCAAGTCTGGGCTCTGGCTAGGCCACTCAAGGACATTCACAGAGTTGTCCCGTAGCCACTCCTTTGTTATCTTGGCAGTGTGCTTAGGGTCGTTGTCCTGTTGGAAGATGAACCTTTGCCCCAGTCTGAGGTCCAGAGTGCTCTGGAGCAGGTTTTCATCAAGGATGTCTCTGTACATTGCTGCATTCATCTTTCCCTCGATCCTGACTAGTCTCCCAGCTCTCCCATGATGCTGCCACCACCATGCTTCACTGTAGGGATGGTATTGGCCAGGTGATGAGCGGTGCCTGGTATCCTCCAGACATGATGCTTGCCATTCAGGCCAAAGAGACCAGAGAATTTTGTTTCTCATGGTCTGAGAGTCCTTCAGGTGCCTTTTGGCAAACTCCAGGCAGGCTGTCATGTGCCTTTTACTGAGAAGTGGCTACCGTCTGGCCACTCTACCATAAGGGCTGATTGGTGGAGTGCTGCAGAGATGGTTGTTCTTCTGGAAGGTTCTCCTCTCTCCACAGAGAAACACTGGAGCTCTGTCAGAGTGACCATCAGGCTCTTGGTCACCTCCCTGACTAAGGCCCTTCTCCCCCAATCGCTCAGTTTGGCTGGGCGGCCAGCTCTAGGAAGAGTCCTGGTGGTTCCAAACTTCTTCCATTTACGGATGATGGAGGCCACTGTGCTCATTGGGACCTTAAATGCTGCAGAAATTTTTCTGTACCCTTCCCCAGATCTGTGCCTCGATACAATCCTGTCTCGGAGGTCTACAGACAATTCCTTGGACATCATGGCTTGGTTTGTGCTCTGACATGCACTGTTAACTGTGGGACCTTATATAGACAGGTGTGTGCCTTTCCAAATCATGTCCAATCAACTGAATTTACCACAGGTGGACTCCAATCAAGTTGTAGAAACATCTCAAGGATGATCAGTGGAAACAGGATGCACCTGAGCTCAATTTTGAGTGTCATGACAAAGGCTGTGAATACTTGTGTACATGTGATTTAAAAAAAAAAAAATTTTTTTTTTTTTTAATAAATTTGCAAAGATTTCAAACAAACTTCTTTCATGTTGTCATCATGGGGTATTGTTTGTAGAATTTTGAGGAAAATAATGAATTTAATCCATTTTGGAATAAGGCTGTAACATAACAAAATGTGGAAAAAGTGAAGCGCTGTGAATACTTTCCGGATGCACTGTACACCACACGCTGCATCCGCAAAGCCACCAGCATTGTGGATGACCCAACGCACCCCTCACACAAATTCTTCACCTTCCTGCCGTCTGGCAAAAGGTACTGAAGCATTCGGCCCTCATGTCAAACTGTGTAACAGTTTCTTCCCCAAGCCATCAGACTCCTCAACACCTCAACTACCCATTTCATCTGACACTTTCACACTAGAACTGTGTACTGGTCGACACTGCACTGTCTCTTACTGTGCCTATTGTCCTGTTTCAGCAATTATTGTACCGTCTTGTACTGTTTGCACATGTTTGCACATGCATTATATGTAGAAATGTGTAGGTCTTTTAGTTCTGTGTAGTCTCATGTGGTTCTGTGTTTGTTTTATGTTGTTTCATGTTGTTTTTATGTAGCACCATGGTCCTGGAGGAACGCTGTACTATACTGTATATGGTTGAAATGACAATAAAAGGTACTTGACTTGATGCCGCAGAAATGCCACACTTTCATATAAAATAAATAAAATAAAATAAAACCTATAGAGGAGGGACATGCTTCCATGTTCCTTTAAGAGACAGCAGAGAGATTTTGCAAACACTGCCTTGGACAACACTGGATCTGCCAGACCAGAAACTTGCAAGAGTGCTTAAGGGAGTACTCAGCTGTCAGTTGGAATGAGACAGCATTAAAGGGATGGATGGATGGATGGATGTCCTACTGCTTTCATTACACTACACAACCTCTCTGCAAAAAGTTCTGTGTATCTCCCTCTTTTTTTCTCAATCCTCTCTCTGCCTTCAGAACAGAATGTTTAAAGTAGGAATGGCTATTAGCAATCAGTTACTACGGTGTGTTAAAAATGCTTCTCGGATCAGTTTATGATGATATTCTAAATAGCATGCACCTGAACTTCTGTAATTGTGTAACACCACCCAGAGCAGGGAAGAGCCTTGCATAAATCCTTTTCTGAATTGTGAAGACTGTGTGTCATGGAAGTGTAGAGCTAGTTGAAGTTTAAAGCTGTATTTAAATGGTTACACATTTTAGTTATTTTATTTAATATTTTCTAGCACTACTTATAATTTATATTAGTTTTATTTATTGTACTTTTGCATTTTATCTCCTTTTATGTTTGACAAATAAAAATAATGTTTATAAAAAGAAAATAAAGGCATTAGGCTGTTTGATGGGTGAACAGAGAAAATAACTGGCACATTAAAGATGAATCATGGACGCCCAAGCTGTTATGTGCATGTGCGTGAGTGTGCTCAGGAACACAATGTGTTCCTCAGAGTCCAGGTAGGAGATGGTCAGAGCAATATGGGTGTGGATATAAGATCTCTGGCAGGTCGAGTGTGTGTGTATATAGTTGCTGCAGGGGTGATATCACAAAAGGGTCATCTGAGGAGCAGGTGATAAGCACCAGCAGAGATACACACTGAGCACGACAGCTAAACAGTCACATGCACTTGTGACAAGTCATCCAACTCAGATTTTGTTTGAATAGCTTTAGTAAATATTTTCATTTGAATAGGAAAAGATAATACAGTGATAGAGACTTGCAAGAAAAAAGCATAACTTATGTCGATATGTTTTAATCACATAAAAAGTGATAAAAAGTAAAACTGTAACATCTAGGTCAAACATGCTGTTTGTGCACAGAGGGAACTCACTGCATTGCCTTAGTAATTACTGACACCTAGTGGTGACAAAAAAACGAAATATTCTTATAACAAGTAATTTCAGTGTGCAAGGTCGCCTGAGACCTAAAGATCTTCTATATTTATGTTTATGATTTATGTTTGTGAAAATCCCCAAAAATCACTCTTTACACATTTTGTACTTAAGGTACGAGGCCGTGCTACTGTGAATATAATCACGACTAAAGGATGCTGTTTGGCATGACATGCAGCAAAGTGCCTGAAACCCCTTCAGTCAATGATGTATTCACAATACAGTATGGATTTGAGTGCATTGCTGCATTTATAAAACGCAATATAAAATGTAAAACTTTAACTATTTTATTAAAATATTAAAGACACAAATGATCATTAAAAGGCTATTTAATAAACAAATATAAAATACAGTAAATGAAATGCCATCCTTCAACTTGAAGATACAAACCCTGGCGTAATAATAGTTGGTCCTTATGGTGCTGCACAGTCATATACACATTAGCGAGGTAAACAGGTGTTTCTATGTTACTATATTGTATTTTATTTGTTACAATATTGCATTGTTTTTTAGCACAGTTGGAATGTCATCTTGAAAATCAGAATCAGTATACACAGTATATCGTCGCTGTCTGATGAAAAACACGTATCTACAAAATACTAATTTTCAAGTGCATGGAAAAACTTTTTCTCATAAACAATCTTACAAGATACTTGCTAAACAGACAGCCTAATTAAACATCTTTTCATTGGTCATTTTGATGCACAATTCAAACAGTAGGAAGAGGTCATTCAGCGCAGTCCGTCTATATATATATATAAATAAATATATATATATATATATACACACACACACATACAGGTGCATCTCAATAAATTAGAATGTCGTGGAAAAGTTCATTTATTTCAGTAATTCAACTCAAATTGTGAAACTCGTGTATTAAATCAATTCAATGCACATAGACTGAAGTAGTTTAAGTCTTTGGTTCTTTTAATTGTGATGATTTTGGCTCACATTTAACAAAAACCCACCAATTCACTATCTCAAAAAATTAGAATACATCATAAGACCAATAAAAAAACATTTTTAGTGTATTGTTGGCCTTCTGGAAAGTATGTTCATTTACTGTATATGTACTCAATACTTGATAGGGGCTCCTTTTGCTTTAATTACTGCCTCAATTCGGCGTGGCATGGAGGTGATCAGTTTGTGGCACTGCTGAGGTGGTATGGAAGCCCAGGTTTCTTTGACAGTGGCCTTCAGCTCATCTGCATTTTTTGGTCTCTTGTTTCTCATTTTCCTCTTGACAATACCCCATAGATTCTCTATGGGGTTCAGGTCTGGTGAGTTTGCTGGCCAGTCAAGCACACCAACACCATGGTCATTTAACCAACTTTTGGTGCTTTTGGCAGTGTGGCCAGGTGCCAAATCCTGCTGGAAAATGAAATCAGCATCTTTAAAAAGCTGGTCAGCAGAAGGAAGCATGAAGTGCTCCAAAATTTCTTGGTAAACGGGTGCAGTGACTTTGGTTTTCAAAAAACACAATGGACCAACACCAGCAGATGACATTGCACCCCAAATCATCACAGACTGTGGAAACTTAACACTGGACTTCAAGCAACTTGGGCTATGAGCTTCTCCACCCTTCCTCCAGACTCTAGGACCTTGGTTTCCAAATGAAATACAAAACTTGCTCTCATCTGAAAAGAGGACTTTGGACCACTGGGCAACAGTCCAGTTCTTCTTCTCCTTAGCCCAGGTAAGACGCCTCTGACGTTGTCTGTGGTTCAGGAGTGGCTTAACAAGAGGAATACGACAACTGTAGCCAAAATCCTCGACATGTCTGTGTGTGGTGGCTCTTGATGCCTTGACCCCAGCCTCAGTCCATTCCTTGTGAAGTTCACCCAAATTCTTGAATCGATTTTGCTTGACAATCATGAGGCTGCGGTTCTCTCGGTTGGTTGTGCATCTTTTTCTTCCACACTTTTTCCTTCCACTCAACTTTCTGTTAACATGCTTGGATACAGCACTCTGTGAACAGCCAGCTTCTTTGGCAATGAATGTTTATGGCTTACCCTCCTTGTGAAGGGTGTCAGTGATTGTCTTCTGGACAACTGTCAGATCAGCAGTCTTTCCTATGATTGTGTAGCCTAGTGAACCAAACTGAGAGACCATTTTGAAGGCTCAGGAAACCTTTGCAGGTGTTTTGAGTTGATTAGCTGATTGGCATGTCACCATATTCTAATTTTTTGAGATAGTGAATTGGTGGGTTTTTGTTAAATGTGAGCCAAAATCATCACAATTAAAAGAACCAAAGACTTAAACTACTTCAGTCTGTGTGCATTGAATTTGTTTAATACACGAGTTTCACAATTTGAGTTGAATTACTGAAATAAATGAACTTTTCCATGACATTCTAATTTATTGAGATGCACCTGTATATATATATATATACATAAATGAATGTTTATATATAAATGAATAAACTATTTAAAAATAATATAATTAAAAAAAAGAGATTGTTCATTGGTGTAATAAAGCCTATCACCAATCAAACTGACCAGAAAAGAGTATGGTAGTATTTGATTTTGAAACATTCTGAAAAGAACAAACAAATAAAATCGAAAAATTAATAAGTAGATACTAAATTTGTGTAAAGAGTGAAAAGTGAATGACAGATGGAGAGATGGAGTGCATTAGTAAAAGACAGTGGAGTTTATGGGTTAGTACTTACATTAATGTTAGTGTCTGCATTGTCAACAACACTATCATCATCAAGACTGTCCATGTCCTCAGAGGACTGATCTCCAGTCTGAAATAGGAATGTAATACTAGCACAGTAGACAGACATACAGTCCAGGGTCTAAACACTGCAATATACATATATGTTTAAATACAATTTCGTAAGCTATTCAATTCTAATAATTCGCATTCCTTCCAGTTTCGATGTTTGTTGGTCAATATTTTTCAGTGTGTTTGTTTTAAATAAATAAATGAATGCTTGAGCGTGTGAGTTTGAGAGTATTTTGTGTATGTGTGAGCATCTGTTCTACCTTTGATTTTCTGCGATTAAACTTGAGGAACCCCAGCAGACCTCTCTTCTCTGATCCACTAAGGCTCTGACTGTTAGAGTGAAGAGATTCTGCTGAAAGAGAAACATATTCATTCAGCATCTTATACAAAAATACAGGTGAAGCTGTTAGTCTAGCATTGAGTAAGAAATGTATTTATTTTTTGTTATTTATGAGGGGTTAATTGCTGGCTACTGAGAATCCAGGGTATTGGCTAGATCTGCATTTCCTGAAGAAAATACCAGTGCTTACAAACAGCAAAAGAATAGTGCTTCAGTTTTTGGAAAGATTAGGGGTTCTATTTTCGTTCTTATCCAATTTTCATTAGAGCGCTAATTCTAAGTGCAATTTTCATGCCAGTGCAAAGCTCAACTGGGCGTGGGTGGGAGTGTTTGCGCTACTGTGGGTGTACTGTATGTATATGAAGTGGAGAAAAGCGCAATTTGCTATTTCCCTAAGCATATGGTCGTTGTGCAAAGATGTTTCAATACCACGTCTTGTCTCAGTGCAAAGTCCAAATTTATTTCCTGGATTTGAAGTTTGGAGATTCCACCAGCAGGTGGTAATAAATTTCATGTCCAAACTCTTAAAATAAAGTGGGAGATTAATTCCCGGACAATCATTGTTGTAGCCGTTTTGAGAAAGAAAAAAAATAATGATGAGATTGTGCTAATCTAAATGTCATGGCTTATTTTTCAATTGTTATTATTATGTTTATATTTACAATTGCATTTCTGATCTAACTTATATTGGTATTTTTTTATGTCACTGCAAAAGGGGCCAGTGGAAGAAGTTTGACAGTAAAATGTTTTGATTTGATATGATTGTTTTGACCACTTTGCTATTTTGATTATATTTTTATTTTGTTTTAAGTGTAATTTGAATTTAGAAATATATTTGGTTTAATTTTTTTGTTTCAATAAATGAATTAATTTTTTCAATATCAAAATCGACCAGTAGAAGTGAAGTACGTTCCGGTTCCAGTTTAACAAGGTTAATACTAGCCATAATTTGTGTGTCAGCAGATGAAAATTATCAATAATACTTACACTCTTTATAATTTAATGGAGCCTACATCCATATCCTGAACCACATTTTACATGCAAATAAAAGGAGTGTGTCCCGTTTAACAAGGACACAGTTAATGCACAAAATAATGTAAATCTACAGTACTGTGCAAAAGTTTTAGGCACTTGTGAAATATGATGCATAGTGAGGATGTCTTCAAAAATAATGCCATAAATAGCTTACATTTATCAATTAATGTCATACAGAGTCCAATAAACATAAAAAAAAAGCTAAATCAATATTAAGTGTGACTGCATTTGCCTTCAAAACAGCACCAATTCTCCTAGGTACAACTGGACACAGTTTTTCTTGGTTGTTGGCAGATAGGACGTTCCAAGCTTCTTGGAGAATTCCCCACAGTCCTTCTATCTATTTTGTCTGTCTTAATTGCTTCTGTCTCTTCATGTAATCCCAGACTGACTCGATGTTCAGTGGGGGGGGGGGGGGGGGGTGGCTTGGGGGGTCTGTGGGGGCCATGCCATCTGTTGCAGGGCTCCCTGTTCTTCTATTCTATTTGCAAAAGGAACGTTTGGGAGTCTAAAATTTATATTTCCCATTGACACACTAAAGCTGAAGATATATAAAATCTTAAAACAAATGTTTGTGTGAAAAATCTTATGTGCCTAAGACTTATGCACAATAATGTATATTACTATTCTTCTAGTTCATTGCATACAGTCCATTTACACTACCAACTTATGAATGTGCTGTCTTTGTTTATATCACTGGTGCTTGACAGGGAATGGACTGTATAATAGGATGGAGACGGTGCCAGAGAAAAACCCAATTAGTACCTTGCGCGGGCAATTTCTCGAAACCCACTTGCGCCTAGACTTAGCGCATGCTTGCATGAAAATACCAAAACTTCATGGCCATGCTCATTGACTTGCGCTTATGACTTAAGGCATTGTCCTGCATATAACGCTTGTGCTCTTAAAGTAGGGCCCTAGGTTTTTAGGCTTTGGATGTGTGTAAATGAAATGCTGCATCAGCACCACTTTGCTGTTGTCATGACACAGCACGTTATTTTTGTTTTTGGCAATTTCTTTTTCTGTCGGTTGCAAACAAGAATCAACACAGTCACTGTAGAGTGTACAGATGTTTACATATGTAACTTTATATAGTGTCATACAGCAGTATAGAGTACATAATATTGCCTTTTTTCAAGTTTATAACAAAATGATTTGTATAAAAAAATAAAAAATAAAATACTAATAATTAAAAAAAAATATATACATTTTATCCTAGTCCACTGAACTTGCACGTATGCATGTGTTTGTGTGGGTAGAGTTGTTGAGAAATTTCGTATTTTACCACCAAACATGGAAATTTACCAAATAGTATTGATGTTTATATGTACAGTTGAAGTCAGAAGTTTACATACACTTAGGTTGAAGTCATTATACCTAATTTTGTAACCACTCCACAGGTTTAATAATAGCAAACTATAGTTTTGGCAAGTTGTTTAGGACATCTACTTTGTGGATGACATGAGTAATTTTTCCAACAATTGTTTACAGACAGATTGTTTCACTTTTAATTGACTATATCACAATTCCAGTGGGTCAGAAGTTTACATACACTAAGTTAACTGTGCCTTTAAGCAGCTTGGAAAATTACAGAAAATTATGTCAAGCCTTTAGGCAATTAGCCAATTAGATTCTGATAGGCTAATTGGCTAATTGGAGTCAACTGGAGGTGTACCTGTGGATGTATTTTAAGGCATACCTTCAAACTCAGTGCCTCTGTGCTTGACATCATGGGAAAATCAAAAGAAATCAGCCAAGACCTTAGAAAAAAAAACTGTGGACCTCCACAAGTCTGGTTCATCCATGGGAGCAATTTCCAAATGCCTGAAGGTACCAAGTTCATCTGTACAAACAATAGTACGCAAGTATAAACACCATGGGACCATGCAGCCATCATTCCGCTCAGGAAGTAGACACATTCTGTCTCCTTGAGATGAACGTAGTTTGGTGCGAAAAGTGCAAATCAATCCAAGAACAACAGCAAAGGGCCTTGTGAAGATGCTGGAGGAAACAGGTAGACAAGTATCTATATCCACAGTAAAATAAATCCTGTATCGACATAATCTGAAAGGCTGCTCAGCAAGGAAGTAGCCACTGCTCCAAAACCGCCATAAAAAAAACAAGTTTGCAAGTGCACATGGGGACAAAGATCTTACTTTTTGGAGAAATTTCCTCTGGTCTGATTGAAACAAAAATGTAACTGTTTGGCCATAATGACATTGTTATGTTTGGAGGAAAAAGGGTGAGGTTTGCAAGCCAAAGAACACCATCCCACCATGTTGTGGGGGTGCTTTGCTGCAGGAGGGACTGGTGCACTTCACAAAATAGATGGCATCATAAGGAAGGAAAATTATGTGGATATATTGAAGCAACATCTCAAGACATCAGCCATGAAGTTAAAGCTTGGTCGCAAATGGGTCTTCCAAATGGAAAATGATCCCAAGCATACCTCCAAAGTTGTGGCAAAATGGCTTAAGGACAACAAATTCAAGGTATTGGAATGGCCATCACAAAGCCCTGACCTCAATCTGATAGAAAATTTGTCAGCAGAACTGAAAAAACGTGTGCGAGCAAGGAGGCCTACAAACCTGACTCAGTTACACCAGTTCTGTCTGGAGGAATGGGCCAAAATTCCAGCAACTTGTTGTGAGAAAGTTCTGGAAGGCTACCCAAAATGTTTGACCCAAGACAATTGAAAGGCAATGGTACCAAATACTAACAAATTGTATGTAAACTTCTGACCCACTGGGACTGTGATGAAAGAAATAAAAGCTGAAATAAATAATTCTCTCTACTATTATTCTGACTTTTCACATTCTTAAAATAAAGTAGTGATCCTAACTGACCACGGAATGAATGAATGAATGAATGAATGAATATATATATATATATATATATATATATATATATATATATATATATATATATATATATTATTTTATTTTTTTCCCCCTTTGGCTAATTTAATGTCCCAGTGGTTGATTTTTATTAAAACTAACAGATTTCAACTTTTTTCTTTTTGTTATATGAAGGTCACATTAAAACTGGCTTGTATATAACTTGAATATTTTTTTTGGAAATAATTTCCAATAAAGCTGTAATTTTACCAAATTTTGCAAAAAGTGTGAAAATATTCTTTAATTATGTGTATTTAGGATACATAAAATGTTAGCAATGAAATAAGCATTATCAAGACAAAGGAATCGGCCATTTTATTTCAAAAACTTTAAAAAGGTAATTTCTTTCACCGTAATTTATATTAAACACAATATAGAATTTGAGATGTGGTGGAAATGACACTGGGGTGGAAATCTTCATAAATTTCTGAATAAATGACAACAATGACATAAATCTCCTGTGATGCATGTATCTACACTGTTGTAGACACAGTAGACACATTTTGTATAGAGTGTGTTGATTAAGTAGTTCAGACTGAATTAACTGCAGTAGTACTTTACTTAGGGTACAGGGTTTAGAACAAACCCCTAACTAGAATGTTTGATGGATATACATGCAGAGCTGCTTTACAAGTCCTGTAAATAATGCTTTCCCATCATGCATGACAAGACACCCAAACACTTCACTAAATTTCCACATTGTGGCCAGTTCACTAAAAACTACAAAAATAGTTTACATAAGACATTTTAGTGTTTGCATTGTGGCATTACCAAAAATAGCTTAATATATTGTAGATACTTAATACAAACTAAATGATTATGCAGTCAATATAACTAAAGGAATCATGTGAAGTGTTTTGAAGGCTAAATGTAAAGTTCTATTCTGTAGCAACATGCTATAATGCAGTACAAAGTTCTGACATAAGATGGTGCTACACATCTGCAATGCTATAAAGCCACTACATCTATACAACTGGGCAGACTACTTAAGCAGACTATATTGAAAACATCCTGACACAGGCACAAAACCAACAATTTTTTTTGCAAGTTTATTCTAAATGAAAAAAACAAAAAAACAAAAAACATAAGCATCAAACTTGCAATATGCATGGGAGTCAAACATAAGTCATACACACTGCATGTCTTATGTTTAATTTAACCTAAATAATTTTAGCATAAAAAGCTCACGCATGTTCTGTGATATATAGCAGAGTTAAATCAAACTCATAGCACATTCAAGGCAGTTGAACTACACATAAAGCCACTGTGAGTTATCTAAACAGCATCAGTACCTGAGTAGTTCAGGGCAGGTGTCAAAGCCATTTTAGGCTGCAGAACTGAAAACAATGAAACCATGATCACAAGTAAGAGTAAACAGTGAGGTGTTTATGCTTTGCTTCCACCCTGAGGGTACAACACTAGACAGTGAATGACTCTCAGCTTTAACAGTGAAATGTCACAGGCTCTTAGTACCTCTAGGTTCTGTGTATGAGTTTATGTAAAACAACACTGGCTAAACTTATATTCTGTCTTTACACTGAGAGACAAAATGGTACCATAAGTGATACCTTTGAAAAAGTATTTTTGAACAAGAAGAGTTGGACTTGCAAATAAAATATCCATGACTAAAACTGAAACTTCAACTAAAGTAGTGGTTTTCAACTGGTTTGCTTAAGGAACCAGACGTAACCTAGTATCAAAATTGTTTATCGTACAAAAGTAAATAAAATAAATCCTTATAATTCAAACACAGGTTTTTATTAATATTTAGATAAAGTGCAAGGACGACAATATGTAAAATTATTAAAACGACATCAGCTGAATAGGAAAGTTGATAATTTTGTTAATGCATAAACAACAGCAGAAGTATGATTTACCAGGCTAACACATGGAACAAACACTGGGCCAAATGTTTATTAGTATTAGACACTAATGGATGAATTTGTGCCATAAAGCCATAAAGCTGGATGCGCAGCTTTTGTAAGTGCTTTCTCTTGCCTTTTAAAAGTGAATAAACCTGTTTATGTTTACCATTACTGTGCATAATTATATGGTTAGTTGCATTTCTTTATTTGCATTTAGCATTGTTTTTTCCCTGCTGTATCACTGAAAACAAACTACTGATCAATTTTTGGGTAGCAATTTACTAGTTGAGAACCACTGATTTAAACTACTTACTTAAAATGGGAGATGCCTACTTTGCTTTTTAATTTACAGATGAATCATACATCTAACATTTTGGCTACTTGTAAGAGAGACAGATGTAAGAGAACAGAGTGTACAGATAGGCATATCTAAGCGACCACAAAAGTGGCAAATACAAACAAGCCTGATATTTTTTATCACATACCTAGCGTCTGGTCCAGGACATAGAGTTCCCTGATACCAAGCTCACTCAGGGACTTATCCAGGTCCAGCTCGTGGTGGCTGATATTGTCTTGGAACAGCAGAACGTGGGCCGGGTCAAACTCGCACTTCTGACAGATCACAGGCACCAGGGTACGCAGGGGGGGCAATGGATTTACTCTAACCACAGCCTTCTGACTACGGTGATAGTTCACCACCAAACGCACAGTTTTCTACATGATGAGAGAGAAGGAAAGGGAGACAGACAGGAAATAATAAGATAGGGTTATTTAAAGGCATACAGCTTTTAATTAAATACCCATTTTATTATAAAACACAGTCAATACAGTGATTTTATTATGCATTAAAAATGAAGTGTGAAACTTTTTACTTTGTCCAACCAATGACAGACAGGGAGTGAACTTATTTTTGCAATTCCATTTGGAGCTAGTGGTGCAGAAATGACACACTTCACCTTTAAAGGAATATTAAGGAAGTTAAACACAACTTAAGCTTTATGCTGTTGATTACCACTGAATAAATGATTATAACACCATAACGGCACATGATATGAAGTTGTATTTAACCTAAAATATTCTTTTAAAGGAGGAAAGAAATGAAAATGAAAGGTTTAAATACATTTTTGAAGACTAAACATAAATTGTGAACTAGCATGGAACATAATGCTTCGTTTTCTTCAGTTGTGTAGTAAAAATCACTCTGGCACTTGCTCTTTGTTGCTAACAGCACATGATCAAGATAAAATGCTACACAGATCTCTGAAGTTGTAGTTTCATTCAGAGAGGTGGTCAAAATGAGATCTTTCTGTACATGTACAGTAGTGTCATGTAGAGGAAATGTCATAACAATGGCATTGCTCAGAGAGAAGCTATATCAGAGAACTACATTAGGTTTCACAGAATGCCAATTTTCATACAGTATCTTATGGAACTACATGTATGCAAAAACTCATATTGCTTATTTGAAATATTCAAATAACCTTTTATCTTTAGGTCCAGAGGCAGCCAAGTTTCACTGTATCAAACGGTTAAAACCTAACTTTTAATCTAAAGGTACATACACAAGACACTTAATGTGTGCCATTTCCTGTACATAAGCATGCAGACAAACACACACCAGAGAATTCTGAGGTGCCGTTACACAGTGAAACGCAACACATGCTTTTGCTTTGTGGCACTCATGACTTCAGTTAAAGTGTAATCCCACTTAAACAAAAAAAGTGTTATTCCATTTAGTCATGTGTGTGCTCCGATAATAACACACAGCCTCACACTTATATGGATGTGAGAACGTGTGTGCAGGATATGTGTTTTCAGACATCGCACACTTAAAAGCAAAGCACAAAACTGAGGAAAATTTTTACTGTTCAAGTATTGGCATTAGTAACATGGGAGGATATTGTTGTGTTTATGTCTTGTATTGCAATAAATGTATGCCTAGACCAGGGGTGGTTAACTATTTTGGTAAAGGGGCCACATCGGGCTTTAAGTAGTGCATAGGGGGCCACACTGTATTTCTTTTGAGATACAATGTTCCGCATTCATTTGGTTTTTGTATCTTTTAAGCCCAGAAATAGTTGTGTACTCAATTTTCTGAAGTGTATATGTGACTAATGGGACTATTCTGCAATTACCTAAAGTATTCTATTGCTCTACAAAAGGTAGATACTTTTCTATCAGGCATTAAAAAAACTGAAAGGCTGAGCTTAGGTCCGTGTAACGCTTTACAATTCATTTTTCAGACCATACCAATCCAAATGCAAAAATAGAAAAATGGTTTGAAACTTTAATTTTTAATTTTTTTTCTGGTTACTTCAAGAATGGATAACTGATCTTTTCTCGCGTTTTCTTCAAATGTACTTTTTCTAAATTGTGACTTCAGAAATTGTTTTTTGGAATAATTGACTCATCACCAATTTTCTATTTTTCAATTTTTGTGTCTTGCAATTTGCGCTGTGGGCTGTACCATTAGCACGGGGGTGTGGGTTAGGGAATGGATGCTTATTACTGCATGGACATTGAGGAGTTTAAAAGGCTAGCAGGGATCGCATGGGGCTGGCTAAGTGAAGAATTCCCAATTCCGAAAATTAGTCACAAGTAAATTCCTTATAAAGGCGTTAATACATTAAAATAGATTCATACCAATACATTTATGTAGCCTTATTTATTTTTGTTTAAATCGGGGACCATTAACGCAAAAGCGGCTGGTTGGACTGACCAACCGGTATGTGGCAGTTTTCTGCCAATTCGGTAATTTGACTGCTCTAATAGAGCTGTTCAGCTGTGATGTCAATTTGTAGGTGAACCCGGAAGTCTTATTCTCCATGGGTTCCCTCAAGATTTTTCTATGGGTTTTTATAATGGGGTTTTTGAACTTATTAGAAAAAGAAGGTCTGTGGTGTACATTACTTGACAATATATGGACGTTTTGTTCTACAACATAAATTGCACACAGTCATACCTCAAACGTGAATTTTGAAGCCGCCGTGCATTTTTTTTGAAGTATGTAATTCAATACGGCTTCAAAATTCATATTTGAGGTATGACTGTGTGTAATTTATGTTGTAGAACAAAACGTCCATATATTGTCAAGTAATGTACACCACAGACCTTCTTTTTCTAATAAGTTCAAAAACCCCATTATAAAAACCCATAGAAAAATCCTGAGAGAACCCATGGAGAATAAGACTTCCGGGTTTTTGGACTACAAGCTGAACAGCTCTATGGCAAGTAAATTCCATAAAAAGGCATTAATGTATATATCTAAAAGAATAGAATAATGTAATTGTTTGGAGTTAGAGTGAACGAGGAGGGCAACATTTGGAGCTGTTCAGCGCAATAGCAGCTGGCACTCAGCCAGCCACCAATGAGCAAAAGTTTCCTTCCAGTTAGAAATTAATATCGTAAAAGGATAAATGGACCTGGTAAATTGCAAATTAACTCTGTATACAGGCCTTAATGCATAAGAAAAGATAAAAGCAATGAAAAGCAATTCAGAAGAGCTCATCAATGTTTATTGCTATCCTAGTATCCTATGCTTTGTAAATAAACGTGATAAAAAAAAAAATACGTATTTCAAGTGGCAGGAGGACTGACACGTGATCCGTCAGTGCCAGCTTCTGCCAGCCAGCGAGACGTCAAACCTTTATCATCCATTGCACATAGCGAACAACACAAAGCCGAACTGCAAAGCAACCCACTTAAAATGTAGAGACGTGCTTGACGCCAAGTTAGCGCTCAGTAGGTCGCGTGAATGGTTTGTCCACTCTCTTCCTACGGTCCGCGTGCCAACCCCTCAGCGTGGCAAAGGTGGTGCGTGTGCCTTCTGTTGTCGACCCCTGGGCATTAGCCTTTTAAACTACTACTCAACGTATAGTCCGTTCTCTAACTCACACCCCCATGCTAATGGTATAGCCCACAGAGCAAATTGCAAGACAAAAAAAAAAGTAAAAAAAATTTAAAATGTATGATAAGTCAGTTATTCAAAAAATAACTTCTAAAGTCACAATTTAGAAAAAGTAAAATTGAAGAAAAGGAGAGAAAGGGACAATTATCCATTTTTGAAGTAACTGGAAAAAATGAAAAATAAAAGTTTCAAACTGTTTTTCTATTTTTGCATTTGGATT
The DNA here is from genome assembly GCF_019703515.2 of Myxocyprinus asiaticus. NCBI lineage: Eukaryota > Metazoa > Chordata > Actinopteri > Cypriniformes > Catostomidae > Myxocyprinus > Myxocyprinus asiaticus. The sequence goes on from NC_059359.1 coordinate 36,053,722, forward strand.
GGTATGGTCTGAAAAATGAACTGTAAAGCATTACATGGACCAGCTTATTATAAATGATTTATTTTACCATCTCTACTTCCCTGTTAATTTATTATTCAATTTAACACTCTCTACATCAGGGGTCTGTTTAAAAAAACAAAAATGTAAATAGAAAATTATATATATATATAATATATATACATTATATAACTTTTAACGTTTGTTGCAAAGCGGGCGAGTTCACTTATTTTATTCTCAAAACATTACCCGTTTACACACTAAAAGGGCCATGATGCGGGTCTCGTCAATGGTTTGACTTTCCATTCAGCACATAACTGAATAAAACAGGCTGCATGACTATGACAAATTATTACTGCAAGAGCTAGATTAACATACAGGTGTGAGGGGACTTCAACATTTCTAAATTGCACAAATAAAAAATACATTACACATATTCGTCTCTTGCTTGCTTTTGCTCACGTGTCAGTGATGCAGAGATCTACTTTTATATTTAATTTCATCACTGAGAAGGTTTACCTACAAACTTAGTAGCGCCAAACTTCATAAGCAGCCTCAAGAATGGACATAGAGTGCCCGTATAACACTTTTCCTTGAGCAGAATATTGCACGAGAGATCGCCAAGCTTGTTCAAAGGGGAAAGCGAGAGCTAGAAAGAGAGCACTCACGTGCATGGTTGCCAGATTGCACAAAATAAGTCTTTTATCTGAATATTTCCAATTTGTGCAAGTATAAATCTTAAATTGGGGGTGTTGCATCTCTTATCTGGCAACCCTGAGCATGTTAAATGCTAGGTTAGGACCCAATGCAAGATAATTGAAATATCCAATGAAAAAAAACTCTTATGATGGGCCACATTAAACCATAAAGAGGGACGGATCCGGCCCACGGGCCATAAGTTACCCAGGTCTGCTCTTGAGAGTCTAGGAATGCAAAAACTATGTATTTACAAAATAGACAAGTCAGAGAGTTGAACGACTAACATATAACTAGGCTGGTTTAGTGTCTGGTTTAAGGTCACAGATCAGACACATTTGTTAGCGATAAATGGATGCTAAGTGCAAAAATGCAATAGAGTAACCGAAATATATTTAACTATAACTATGACTACACTTATAAGGGTATATTACTACTTGATACATCCTATAAAAATTACTTTTGCTGGTGTAACCTAATTTTTCAGGTAAATGTTGTCCGATTAAATAACATTTTTGACTTGAATAAAAGCAGTTAATTTAGATGTTACCATATCAAGCACGTTTTTTAGGTTACTTCATAATTTTTGTTTTCAGTATATAACTTTTTATTGCACAAACTATCATAGTCCTCAACAACAAAATGAGGGCCTACAGTTGAAGTCAGAAGTTTACATACACCTTAGCCAAATACATTTAAACTCAGTTTTTCACAATTCCTGACATTTAATCATAGAAAACATTCCCTGTCTTAGGTCAGTTAGGATCACTACTTTATTTTAAGAATGTGAAATATCAGAATAATAGTAGAGAGAATTATTTCAGCTTTTATTACTTTCATCACATTCCCAGTGGGTCAGAAGTTTACATACGATTTGTTAGTATTTGGTAGCATTGCCTTTAAATTGTTTAACTTGGTTCAAACGTTTTGGGTAACCTTCCACAAGCTTCTCACAATAAGTTGCTGGAATTTTGGCCCATTCCTCCAGACAGAACTGGTGTAATTGAGTCAGGTTTGTAGGCCTCCTTGCTCACACACGCTTTTTCAGATTGAGGTCAGGGCTTTGTTATGACCATTCCAATACCTTGACTTTGTTGTCCTTAAGCCATTTTGCCACAACCTTGGAGGTATGCTTGGGGTCATTGTCCATTTGGAAGACCCATTTGTGACCAAGCTTTAACTTCATGGCTGATGTCTTGAGATGTTGCTTCAATATATCCACATAAATTTCCTTCCTCATGATGCCATCTATTTTGTGAAGTGCACCAGTCCCTCCTGCAGCAAAGCACCCCCACAACACGATACTGCCACCCCATTGCTTCACGGTTGGGATGGTGTTCTTCGGCTTGCAAGCCTCACCCTTTCTCCTCCAAACAGAACAATGGTCATTATGGCCAAAAAGTTCCATTTTTGTTTCATCAGACCAGAGGAAATTTCTTCAAAAGGTAAGATCTTTGTCCCCATATGCACTTGCAAACTGTAGTCTGGCATTGGCTTCTTCCTTGCTGAGCAGCCTTTCAGGTTATGTCGATACAGGACTCGTTTTATTGTGGATATAGATACTTATCTACCTGTTTCCTCCAGCATCTTCACAAGGTCCTTTGCTGTTGTTCTGAGCGGTATGATGGCTGCGTGGTCCCATGGTGTTTATACTTGCATATTATTGCTTGTACAGATGAACGTGGTACCTTCAGGTGTTTGGAAATTGCTCCCAGGATGAACCAGACTTGTGGAGGTCCACCATTCTTTTTCTGAGGTCTTGGTTGATTTCTTTTGATTTTCCCATGATGTCAAGCACAGAGGCACTGAGTTTGAAGGTAGGCCTTAAAATACATCCACAGTTACACCTCCAATTCAGTACACCTCCTATCAGAAGCTAATTGGTTAATTGTCTAAAGGCTTGACATCATTTTCTGGAATTTTCCAAGCTGCTTAAAGGCACAGTTAACTTGGTGTATGTAAACTTCTGACCCACTGGAATTGTGATATAGTCAATTAAAAGTGAAACAATCTGTCTGTAAACAATTGTTGGAAAAATTACTCGTGTCATGCACAAAGCAGATGTCCTAAATGACTTGCCAAAACTATAGTTTGCTAATATGAAATCTGTGGAGTGGTTAAAAATGATTTCTAATTACTTCAACCTAAGTGTATGTAAACTTCTGACTTCAACTGTATGTATTATGAATAATAATGTTGCTCACAACAGGCAATGGACCACTTGCACTGAGCCTCATGACGTACTTCCGCTTTGAAATAGTGCAGCCCGCTAGTTGCCGGTTAAATGTATTTATATGTGCTGTAGGTGTCTTGTTCCCGAAATTAGTGATCGAAAGAGGATTTTACAAGTACGGATCTTTTTAGAGATAGGAGAAGAAATATTCTGAACATTACCGTGTACAGCTTCTTCAAGATTCAGTGGAAGAACAGTTTTCAGAGCTTTAATTCAGCCCGACCGGTTTCAGTGACGTCACTTTTTCCCCGCAGCCTCCATCTTTGTGACCATCAGCTGGAGGAAACAATGCGGTGAATGGAAAAACACCCGCAAAACTATATCAAGAAAAATAATTTTGATTCATGCCAAGTCCCAGGAAAGGTGTATTCATGTCTGAGGTCTGCACAAAAATGGCCAAATTTGACTTTCGCAGACATGTAAATATATTGTATACACGATTCATCTCCGTACGTTGACGAGTCTAATGTGTGACCGGCGAGTACAGACGCCTACCTGTACATCACCGTAAACATCTCTCATTCAGAAGTTACAAATGTGTGTGTTGTTTTCTGCTCTGATTTGGTCAAAATATTACAAAACGTCTGTGATGATCCTGTCTGTATGAATGTAAGAGCTGCTTTAAACTCATTAAGAATACACTAAAAGCGGGGGCATGGGTAGCTCAGCGAGTAAAGGCGCTGACTACCACCCCTGGTGGTAGGGCGTGCTGAGTGACTCCAGCCAGGTCTCCCAAGCAACCAATTTGGCCCGGTTGCTGGGGAGGGTAGAGTCACATGGGGTAACCTCCTCGTGGTTGCTATAATGTGGTTCTCGCTCTCGGTGGGGCGCGTGGCGAGTTGTGCATGGATGTCGCTGAGAATGGCGTGAAGCCTCCACACGTGCTCAACAAGCCACGTGATAAGACGCGCAGATTGACAGTCTCAGACGCGGAGGCAACTGAGATTCGTCCTCCGCCACCCGGATTGAGGCGAGCCACTACGCCACCACGAGGACTTAGAGCACACTGGGAATTGGACATTCCAAATTGGGGAAAAAATAAAAATAAAATAGGGGAAAAAAAAAAAAAAGAATACACCGAAAGTAACCAAGGCATATAGTGAATATGATGAATATACACTATATATTTACATTAAAGTGCTTTTTTATTCATTACAATGTGTTACATTTAACACATACCTTTATACAGTCTGGGTGTTATGAATAGCATCGTCCTATGTGCATTTCCAGTTTAATTGTATCCGAATCAATGATGTTATAAATATAATTGACACATGTACAGATAACTGACCTTGACTTTGGAGAAATGAAGCCTTGTCTCTTAAAATGTAAAAATGTATTGAAAGAAAAATTACATTTTGGCTCAGGTAAGTAAACAGCAGTTTCACCTTTTCAAGATTATAAATAGAAAAAAAAATTTGCCGACTTTTGCCGCATCACACAGCGCAGCACAACGAAGAAATATGGAATTTCCGTCACAAACATGGCGGCGCGGTCATGCAGTGACGTCACATGAAACAGGTCGATATACTCCACTCCCTCACTCCTTACCATGGAAAAAAATCTGGACATTACCATATAAATATGCTATTTCTAACACCTTGTCCTAACCAGACGCCACAACACATCTTTTTCATGTTAATTAGAGTTTTTGTCATAACCAGCCACGACAAATGAGCGACAGGGCTTTCTATTTTTGGAATGGTTTCTATTTCTGCGATGTCGTGCCAGACAGCAGAGTCAACAAATGGATCTAAAATTATTATTTTTACAGTATATTAAAGCCGGCATCTCACTAGCCGGTTCAGAACAAATTGATTTTGACTGAGGGTGTCACACACCTACCGAATGTTGTGCTTGAGGTCTCGTTCTCTTCAGTCGGAGCTCTGTCACAAACACACACAGTTTCAGAATGGCAAAAGGGTGACATACCGGCTCATTCTGACTTTCTCTCCATTTCCCTGTCATGTGGAGATCAGCGAAATAACAACAGGAGTATCACGTGGACATAATCATAACAGACTGAATAAGGCTGCGATTCATAAAGCAACTTTGCCCAGTGTATGTGTGTGACTGTGTATTTATCCCCTTGGGGCTTGCCATAGAAAGCCGTAAAGACGCTTATGTGAGACAATGAGTTACGTTCAATAAACACTGTTCCGTCTGTGATTGCTCAGTTTTCTAAATTTTATTGTCATTTATCATCATTTTAGTGTATGAATATTGTGGTGTCGCGTCGCACCTGGTGTGGACGGACAGATTGCTTGTTGCTGGAATCTTATCGCGCTGCGTCTGGTTAGGACAAGTTGTAACGCTTCTGGTTGTAACAAAGTAAAAAAGATAATTTATGAAATTACTCATAGATATTATCCAGTAAATGCAACCATCAGTAGATATATCCATACCATATTTGATAAGTGTACTTTTTGCAACACATCAGTTGAAGACACAGTACATTTTTTTTTTTTTTTTACTGCCTCTACTCCGTTTCGTATTGGATTGTTTTCAAAATAGACATGACTAAATAATTTAACAAAACCATATACTTAAAACCATGTGACGTTTTACTCTGTTTAGAACCCCCATATACTTCAGTGAACTCTAAATACAAAACAAAAACTATATACTACATTCTGCAACACTGATCTCAAGGTTTATATTGATACCCTTTCAAGTTTGAGAGTACAGAACCCTAGACTTGTAAAATTGGTAAAACTTTTTAAGCTTTCAAATTTATGTAAATGCCCATTATTTTTTTATTTTTCTTTAATCTCTTAATTTTTTTATAATTTCTAATATTTTGTACCTTCTAATATGTAGTATTGTACACAAAAAAAATTGCCTTTGTTTTGTCTATATATTGTTATCATTGCAAATGCAAATAAAGGAAAAACTATGTGTTTCAGTCACTGCTATGTTCCATGTGTGAGGGAGGAGAGAGACGTGATGAATGCATGCATCAACCTGTTTTTATTATATGTATGTTTTAATCTTTATTTTGTGCTATTGTTTCACTGATAAGTACTGAATATCGATAAATGTTGAAATGCAAATGCATAAGAGCTGCCAAAGATAATGAGTTATAATGTTTGAAATAGATTAAATATACACTGATCAGCCACAACATTAAAACCACCTGCCTAATATTGTGTAAGTCCCCCTCGTGCTGCCAAAACAGTGCCAACTCATATCTCAAAATACCATTCTGAGATGCTATTCTTCTCACCACAATTGTACAGAACGGTTATCTGAGTTACCGTAGACTTTGACCTCTTTCATCAACAAGGCATTTCCATCCGCAGAACTGCCGCTCACTGGATATTTTTTGTTTTTGGCATCATTGAGTAAATTCTAGAGACTGTTGTGCGTGAAAATCCCAGGAGATCAGCAGTTACAGAAATACTCAAACCAGCCCGTCTGGCACCAACAATCATACATGCGATTATCTAATCAGCCAATCATGTGGCTGCAGTGCAGTGCATAAAACAGATTGTACATTTGCTGTTGTTACAGTCGAATCAGAGAGGTCAGAGTTTTGTGAAGAGCCTCTAACTCTGCTCAGAGGTCAAACACAAGAGAGAGAGTGTGAGAGAGAGGCCAGCCAGTCAGGCTGAGGAAGAAATAATGCATGGTAACTAAAGGTAAGACACTCATCAAATATTCACACATAAGGGGGAGGAGAAAAGGACACTTGAGAATGAGAGAGAGAAAGAGAGAGAGGGCACACTCAGAGCAAAGCCTTTGAAAGACTCACTGTACCTTTACTCGAACCCTTTTTATGATCACTCCACCCTCCTGATGCATACATGTAATAAGGAAAAAATTACTTTGCCATTTATAAACATTACAAGTTACACGGGTACAACACCTTTATTACACTTTTACCTTCACAGAAGAAAAAAAAAAAACATTATCTATGGAGATAAATCTATATACATTATCTACATTATCAATGGAGTCAAGCATGTTTGTTGTTGACAAAAAAAAAAAAATGGACATTACACTTCTTGAGATTTATATATATATATTTTTTATAAAAAAAAAGGAAAAATTCCATGTAGTGTGTAATATGAACAGGGTTTCTGCAGGTTTTATGAAGTGTAAGGCTGGCACCAGAATGTCTACAACCAAAAGGCGCCATTTCCGGTAAAAGTCAAAGAACTCTGCGAGAATCAACGTCATAGAACTCTCTCACAAAAGCTGAAATCTACACCTGAATATCACCACAGTGTGATAAATTGCAAATCACCTTGCTGCCCCCCCTTCTCTCTCCCCCTTCTCCCCTTCATCAGCTCTGGACCAACACAAAAGACACAAGATTTATATGTAAAAAAATATAACAAATACCATGAAAACAAAGAATGCAACTGTATGTGTTTGATATCATTTAAGAGGTCTTTGTGCGACTGGTATAGTGGTCTCTTTCCCATGTTGATAAAACTAATGGTAACAAAGTTATAAGGTCTTTGCCAAATACTGCATAATTCTGGAGGTGGCTCCCCCTCCTTGACCTACAATTGAAATTATCTCCTGTATGTTAACAAGGTTAAACCCCAGGAAGTCAAGAACACATTCACCCCCAAATCCTCATTGTTCAAAGGATAATACCATTTGGTACACAATGTTTATTCTGTCTGGATATTTAAGGAAAGTTGGCATGAAGTTCTGGGAATCTGTATACAGCCCTCCCATGCTGTACCGGTGCATGTAGTTTTGTCAGGTATGTTTCTTTGACTTGTCTTTTATTTTTAGTAATGCTTGCTTATTCTGATCATGTGAAATTGGCTTTGATTTGAATTTCTGCAACAATGTTTTATATCTTACCTGACAAATAAATTGTTATTATTTGATTTATTCTGAATTCCTCTGAAATCATTACTGGAGCTTTAATATAGGAGGAAGCCATTTAAAGACTCTCAGTTTGAATTTAAACCACTCAGGACAACCAGGTAGGACAACCACTTAGGACAACCAGGTAGGACAACCACCTAGGACAGCCGGGTAGGATTTGAATTTCAATAGACCAGGGTAGACCAAACTGGAGCTTTAATATAGGAGAAACCACTCAGGACAACCGGGTAGGAGAAAGCTATTTAAAGACTCTGTCACAGCTCACCGCCCGTCTTAGCAAGTTGTATGTACGTGACTAAGCGGCAATATCGTCTGGTTATGAGAAAAGCCAAACCAGACGATATTAGTTAACCCTACAACCACTGACTAAGAACGGAACTGGCTATCCATTTTCGGGAGGTTTACGTAATTTAATAACGGCCGGCGTAAGTCTCCAAAGATCAAAAGGACAATGAATAGAAGAGGATTTAGAGTAATCAATAACCTAAAAATGTTGCATTAAAAGAATGATCAGAAATTAATTAGAACTTAAATATAAATTAGAGGTCAACTTAAAATTGGAGTCAGATTAATATAAAATTGGAGTCAGATAAAATGAATAACGGAATTAAATGTGTGAATTAACAATAACTGATTTACTTCAGCGCTCAGAAAAGACAGAACAACGCAGAGACCTTCAAGGGCAATTTATTGAAGTTCCGCTCCGGAACGGATATGAAAATTATTTATCCAGATTCCCTTTTTCTTTTTTACAGAAGATACATTTAAGACTTTTTTAATACCATTTTAAGACCAACTAAAGGAAATTTAAGGAATAAATTTAGGGGAACACAATGTCATCGCATCGCTCCCTAAATTTAAATGCCTTGGGAGTACGAGAACAGTCATATATACTGCATACAGTTGTAACACTTCAAAGTTTAATAACACAACTCAACAGATCTCCATTACTTTTTATTTCATTTTACAAAAAGTAACATGATACAGCTTAAATACCTCTGCCCCTTACCACCAGAGTGTGGAAATAACTTTTACCTTCTGATCAGACCCATTAAATCAACTATATTCCTCTACGACACTGCTGTTTCACTTGAATAGTGTTTAAACAACACCCAAAAATATACTTCAAAGCTCTGTAATAAAATATAAGTTATCACCACCAAACATGTAAAAGCAAGATTTTATTCAAATACATTTGGTCATTAGATCTAGAAGCTCAACAAAAGGAGCATTTTTTTTTCTTTTGTTAAGAACCTCCCTAAAATTCTGCAATCTAAATCCCTTGTCCTAGATTAGCCAATTATATATACATTTACAGAAATGTACACACTGTGCCACTCAGCTGACATGATTGGTGAACGGCAAAAAGATGCCAATGTTGGAGTCAGCACACAAGTGTGGATTATCTTTTAATCTATAGGTGGTGCTGTCTCCAAACTGCTCAGGCATATTCATGATGTCAATTATGCATACAACATTTGTTATAAATCTGACATACATTCAAAAGATATGTAACTTTTTGATCAAAATCAATATGCCAGAGAGGCAATATGACTGATATGGGAAAAATTATATGGCTGATATGGGTATCCTCGTGACCCAAAGAATTCATAGACACCAAACTCATGATTTTAGGTCATATGGTTCAAAAAAGTTATGGGCAAAAATGGCAATTCTTCACATTTCATGACCCATAGGTGGTGCTGTCACTAAACTTTGCATGTACCCTCAGATCATGGTCCTGATGAAGCATACCAAACCAAACCATTGACAAGATATAGCCTTGCTTCCTGTTTTATGTCGACCTTGTTACATTTGTGTTAACGTAACTTTTCAACTAAATCAAAAATCAATTTTTTTTATTATTTATTCTGTGCAGATCAGTCAGGAAATTATTTTTGAGCTATTGTTTAGGCAAATTTAGCAAATTGTAAAGGAATAGTAGGGAATAAACGATAAAAGTCATAATCCAAGATGGCAGCCACTGTAATGGGATGAGTTTTAATTTAAGCGGTCCATTTACTGTATATAATCTTTAGGAGGAGCGTAATTACATGCAAAAATAAATTCTAGGGCAAATCATTCAAAAGAAAAGTGCATTTTTGAACTAGTGGTGGCGCTATAGAGTGACCTAGAGACCATAAATTTGTCATGGGGCTATTCGTGCTCAGAAATTACTCTTCACTTTAAAATGACTTAAATGCAACAAGAAACCAATCCTTCATGCAACATTTAATACCATGACCTTATGAATTTAAGACTTGTTGCTCTGATTTAAGATAATTTTAAGGACTTAATTTGCAAAAGGGCAATTTAAGAATTTTTAAGACTTTTTTCAGTACTGCAGAAACCCTGATTAAGTCATAAAAACCTGCATGTATAATAATTATACAATAATTGGAAAAATTCTTGCTTAATATAGTTCTAGAGGAAGTATGGTCTGTCGCACTGCAGGACACTGCCGTCGAAATGTCATTTTACTACATATAATATATGAACAGGATGAGATCTGTGCACAGGAAGTGAGTGGAACAATTATTAATAAAATACAAAAAGTTAAACATCATATTTTGTATATCATGCACATAATGTCTTTTTCAGTCATACATATGTACATTTTGCTTGTCTATTATCAATGTGTTGCTATGATTATCTATTTTGTTAACATGACTGATGCTGTGGAATGAGAAGTAGACGGCAGTGTGACATATGCCCACCTCTGACCTGCAAACCAAATTATTTACCATACAACAGGATGTCTACAGTAGAGAGCACTTGTCAGTAGTGCAACCAGTTTAGACATCCCATTTCGCCGCTGTCGTTGGCTGGTCATAATGTTAATGGAAAGATTCTCAAGAGTGTAAACTTTATAAGCACAAGGCACACGCTCAAATATCTCTAAGACACTCTTCAGAAAGACACTCACCTCTGGCACTTTGGGTGGAGGTTTCCGGATCACCTTGTCCTCCAGCACTCGCTCTTTGATCAGGGCGCAGGATATGTCCAGGGCACCCAGCAGGGCATTGGGCTTGAAGCTAATGAGCTGAGCATCAGGTGACAGTAGCTCCAGGGTGTGATATGCTGGATTCAGATGGTACTGACTGCACAGGTCCACCAACAGATCCATCAGAGCTTTTCTGAAGAGACACGAGGAGATCCAAGGACAGAGAAAGATTGAGTTACTCACTGGTTTAGACTTGTAATTACATCATGTGATGCAGACAGGACTGCAATAGAGCAAAAGAGAGAGCGAGAGAGAGAGAGAGAATGAGAGAGAAAAAGAGGGAGTCAACTTGGATTACAGGTGTTACGTAAAGCAGCAAACTGCTACATGAATGCTGTTCTAAATGTTTGTGTTCACTAACCAACTGTCAGTAATTTAACCTGCATCTATCAAACTGCTATAGGGACACCCTTCAATCACTGTGTTCAACCTCTGCTGATAAATATTTTAACAAAATATATGGTTTTAATTAGTGGTCGACCAATATATCGCCGAGGCTGATAAATCGGCTGATTTTCAGACTTTTTTAATTAAATCGCATTTATACAGATGTAATAAACCAACCTCACACAACTTCAGCAGATCCAGCATCCTGTGGAATGCTCATAAATCTTCCTCTGAAGCGCATATTCTAACAGTCTCTCCTCAACAGTTCCCTGTAACTTTTCTAATGATAAAAGGCAAATATCAATAAAACTTCTATTATATACCATCTGCAAATATGCATATATCTCGTTTAAAAAGATGTCATTTATGCCATAAATGGCAACTGTCTAATGAAGTCTGATGAAGTTACCAGCTCAGAGTAGAATCTCTGCGTTTTCATCTAGTAATTCCAACACAATGTCAAAGCAACATTAGCTGAACCAACCTGAATATTAGTTGTAATGCAGATATGAGCTGAACTTGCATGACCAGAACTTCCTTCAAAGGACTTTAATGTAACCTTAAAATCTGGACTTCCAAATCATAAAAATTCCTCACACATCTTTGATTTGGATATGATGGGTAAATCATTAAACTACCTCAGCTCAAAATGTGCAAACAAAAAGAAGTCCAATATGGGTCCTATTCATTAATGTGCGTACAATACTTAATTTGACTATAAATGTCTATTCTTATACCACACTCATCTTCCCTTATTTGCTTTAGTCTATCTCCTTTCACATCAAAGGTTTATGATGTCTTTCAATCTCATGGCTATAAATACCAATATTTATCTTTTCAAAGCTGAGGAAACCAAAAGTAACTCTCTGTAGGTATGACCATAACTACAACAAAACAGCATACATCAGTTTACTTGGTATCAATATGTAAAACATATTGTTGATGAAAATATGAGAGAAATAAATAACACAGCAAGATATTACCAATGCACTAACAATATTTTAGAAGAAAAACAACCTTGTTTGAATAAAACTAATGATCCAGTCATAGTATTTTGAGGATTGCCCCGTCTGAGCTGCGGGAGCTGAAAGAACGTCTTGGTTACTTTCGTAACCTCCGTTCCCTGATGGAGGGAACGAGACGTTGTGTCGATGTAGTGACACTAGGGGTCACTCTTCGGAGCCCCAAACACCTCTGCTTTTTGAAAAAAAGGTCAATGGGAATTGGCGAGTGGAATATGCATGCCACTCCCCCGGACATACAGGTATAAAAGTAGCTGGTATGCAACCACTCATTCAGGTTTTGTGCTGAGGAGCCGAGACAAGGTCCCGGCCATTTCAGCAGGTAGTTCAGTGTTGTGGCAAGAGGGACACAACGTCTCGTTCCCTCCATCAGGGAACGGAGGTTGCGAAAGTAACCAGGACGTTTCCTATCTGTCACTCACTCGACGTTGTGTCGATGTAGTGACACTAGGGGTCCCTATACAAAACGCCACAACTAGCTGAACTGTGTTATGTGGACGGTGCGATGGGAGGTGCGAGACAGGCAGATCGCTGTGTGCCTCGTAGCCAGCGCACCAGGCCGTCACGTAACCTCCCCCAACACTCTTATGAGCGTCGAACGGTCCTTCGGGAACAAATTGACTGCCCAACAAATAGGGACAGGCTAGCCCAGCCGTGGCCTCTTTTCCTCTTTATTCTCCCCAAAAAGAGTGAAATTTGTTAACCGACTGGGGGCCATAAATGTCTACGTCGGGGGGGTGTCACTGCCAAGGGGAAGACACCGTGGAGACCACACCTCGCCCAGAGAAGGGGGGGGGGGTATTTTGAGTGGAAATACGTCACATGGTCTTACCGATTCTTGTCGGAAGTATGTCATGTGGAGAAGTCCCATGGTAGGTCCTACCCGAGGGGGGAGGAGTTTCTACAAACATGGTGACCAGAGGGACCTCTACCCAAGGAAGATGCAGTTTACCGACAGGGAAACGATTTAGCGGAAAATATCACATGGGGTAACCTATAGGGAACCACCACATGTGGAGCACCTACCTCAGTACAGGGCCTAATTAGCACACGTACTGGGATGGCAGCGAGTTTCTCCGCAAACTTGTCTGCCACAGGGCTAAGGAGGAAAGTCATCCAGGGATCACAACTTGTGAACACGACTGGGAGTCAAAAGCGCACATCTTCACCTCATGGGAGGGGAAAGGCGCAATGCGCAAGCGGTACACCCGGCCAAGGGGATAATCACGTACCGGCGGGTGGGGCCTCGTGGCGGGGCGGAGCCTGAGGTGCCACGTCGAGGGGTTCGAACCCCGTGGCCGTGCTGAGTCCAGAGACATCAAAGCACATACCTGGCTCCTGACGCCGACCATAAGATTGGTCGAGGAGGGGGGAGGAGGAACATCGTTCCCGCAGTCCATCGGAACCAACCCGGTGTGGACATGTTTGTGCCACAGCTGGGCATGCAGGGGTGGGGGGGTCCACCGCTGGAGCGCCAAACCTGCCAAAATGGGACGGTGGACGGTGGTCATGATGACGGCCGTGCGCATCTGACATGTGACCCAGAGAACAAGGAAACCACTCTTTTGTTGAAGTTTTGGGTACCGCAGCCTCTTGGGCATGCACGAAAGATGAAACAAAATATTCTCCTCCTGGCCTTCCACCGGGGGACGGAGTGATCTGTTTACCAGCTCCATAGAAGCGGGTCTCCTCTTCCCTGGGTCGCCCATCTCAGGGGCGCTTCGAAGCCTTCCTAGGGTTCTTGGCAGCCGGCAATGAGACGGGTGGCGTCTGCTTCCTGCGGTGGGATCCACGCTGTGTCCGGGCCGTGGGGGCGGGCTGCGGCGGAGCCAGTGCTATTGCTGCAGGAGGACACCCTTGGTGACGAGCAGACGGGGTGCGGGGTCTTGAGCCGCGCCGGGGCAGGATGTGTTGAATGGCCTCCGTCTGCTGCTTCACCGCTGAGAACTGCTGTGCAAAGTCTTCGACGGTGTCGCCGAACAGGCCAACTAGGAGATGGGGGCGTCAAGGAACCGTGCCTTGTCAGCCTCTCTCATGTCAACCAGGTTGAGCCAAAGGTGGCGTTCCTGGTACACCAGGATGGACATCGCCTGAACTAGAGACCGCGCCGTGACCTTCGTCGCCTGGAGAGCGAGGTCGGTCGCCGAGCGCAGTTCCTGCATCAATCCTGGGTCAAAACTACCCTCGTGCAGCTCTTTTAGCGCCTTGGCTTGGTGTATCTGCAGAAGAGCCATGGCGTGCAGGGTGGAGGCGGCTTGTCCAGCGGCACCATAGGCCTTAGCCATCAAAGACGACGTAAACCTACAGGCCCTGGACAGGAGATTTGGGCGCCTGCGCCAGGTGGTGGTGCTCTGCGGGCACAAGTGCACCGCGAGCGCTTTATCCACCTGGGGGATCACCGAATACCCCTTGGCCACCCCACCATCGAGGGTAGTGAGAGCGGGGGAGCTGAAAGATCGGGACCGGGTAGTAAAAGGTGCCCCCCACGATCTTGTCAGCTCCTCATGCACTTCCAGGGAAGAAAGGAACCAGGGCAGGGCGCGGCCATGAGCGGCGCTCTGGGCCCAGGAACCAATCATCGAGCCGCGAGGGTTCAGGGGAGAGTAGAGAGTTCCACTCTAGCCCGACACTCGTGGCTGCCCGGGAAAGCATGTCCGTCATCTCCGCGTCGGCCTGAGACTGGGCGACCACACCCGAAGGGGGAAGCCCAGCCGAAGCCTCCACGTCAGAGTGGACGAGCCCGCTTTCCGATGCTGCGCTTGATAGCTCATCATCTTCCCCTAATAAGAGGTTGAACTCGCCTCGAGACGAGCCGGCGGTCTCATCCGAGTGCCCGACCAGGGCAAGTAAGCATGCTGAGGAATGGGAGGTCCGTGGGGGGGTTACCCGGCGGAGGTGATCCCATTGGAGTCCCCATATCGCCCCCAGTGCTAACCGATGCGGCCTCATCCCCGTAGGTAGAAGGACTGAGGCGGGGAGCCGCTGGGGTGGCTTGCTTTCTTTCGAAGGCAAGCCACGACTGCAACGTTGCCATGGTCATGTTCTCACAATGAGGACAAGACCCATCCATGAACGAAGTCTCCACGTGGGCAGCACCCAGACATGTAAGACAGCGATCGTGGCCGTCAGAAGCGAAGAGATAACGACCACAACCAGGAATAACACACAAACGGAAAGGCATCTTTAAAAAGACGTTCCATGTGTGCCGCGCTTTTAGAATTGAAAATATACTCTTTTATTAGAATATACTCTTTTCTTTGTTCTGCCAAAGCACCCTGGGGCGTTCTCTGCACTCCACGGGTGCAGAGGGGGAGAAGCCGCTGAAATGCACCATAAATCCAGCAATTTGAGGTGAACGGTAGAGAGAATTGAATTCAGTGCACTGAATCCGCTCGGCTCCGAAGAGAAAATCTGAATGAGTGGTTGCATACCAGCTACTTTTATACCCGTATGTCCGGGGGAGTGGCATGCAAATTCCACTCACCAATTCCCATTGGCCTTTTTTCAAAAAGCAGAGGTGTTTGGGGCTCCCAAGAGTAACCCCTAGTGTCACTACATCGACACAACATCGAGTGAGTGACAGATAGGGAACTGAATAACGGTAAACTTAAAAGCTTAGTGGGTTAATCACCTTTTTTTTTTTTTACATCCTACATCACATAATACATTAATCAGCTATATCAACAACATAAATATAACATTGCCACTTACATCTGCAAAGACAAGAAAGCAAATGCACAACTGAACTTGTACTAAATTGCATGTATTTTCACAGGCAATAAAGTGAATGTACAGCATGATTTGCATACCTCGCGTTGTGAATAGGCCAGTGCCTCAAACCCGGTTTCGGACCATGCAATCGAATCAAGTGTGAAAACACTATTAGAGTAGTATAGTACTTGGGCACTAGTGCCCATTCCAAAACCAGTGTCACTCAAGAGACATATTCACCTGCCGTCCACATTGATGGTGGTCTGGTACCCTGTAGGCAAAGTGATGTGGAGATCCACACTGGGTCGAAGCATGTTTTCCTTGCTGTCTCCCCCTGAAGACCCTCCTCCATCAGGCACATTACGGAAGATCTTGCGGGGGGCAGGCTGAGGATGTGGAGGTGGAGGGGGGGCCCTGCCCTTCATTTGCCTCCTATAGAGTAAATGCAGAGGAGACGTAAGGGTTTGATGATTGTAAAATAAAATGTAATAATTGTGAAATTGTTGTAGAAAATCATCAAGTGAAGTGAAGCTTAATTCTAAGATGGTTAATCAAGCCCAAACACTCCTGAATAAACCTTGCATAGCCAGAGTGCTAAGAAAACCCTAGTTAGAAAGAAAGAGGCCTTCTGACTGAGTTGTACAATGGTCAATTCCCTTTCTACTAGACGTTTAGGGGTGGTGATACTACAAGTGGTAGCTCATTTAAATAATAGTGCAAGTCTCCGCAAATGGTTGTACATCAAAAAACAACAAAGAAATGAATGGCAATTCCAATTGGCAAATCCAATGACTAGTTCTCACAAGCGATCATTGTTAGGGCTGGGTATTGATTAGGGCTGCAACTAACGATTAATTTGATAATCGACTAATCTAATGATTATTAGAACGATTATTCGACTATTCGGACGATTATTGCAACGATTAATCATTAGCTCTTAAATGATTATTCAGCTTGTGCCCTGAGTTAAAAAGGTTGTATTAAACGTGCTTGCTAACAATAAAGAGGACAGAATCATCTTTTAAAAATACCTCTAAATGACATTCACTGAATAAAAAAAAAAAAAATAAAAAAAAACTTTGTTTAAACCAGTAAAAACAAATCACTGCAAAAAAACCTATCATTATCAAGTGTTTGTCTTGTTTTCCATTTAAAATGGTCTAAAAATACTTAAAATAAGATACATTTACTTTAGAAGAAACATTTAAGATATTAAGAATTGCTTTCAGAGAATGTATCTTAAATATAAGTGTATTTTGTATATGTGCATTTTCATAGTACACTAAAATTATTTCTTTCTTTCAAACTGCTAAACGGAGTGCAGCTATATGAAACAGAATGCAGGGTCTACAAAACTATTTTAAACTTTTCCGGTGTCTCCTGTCAAGCTAACCATGGTTTGCAAATACACGGTTTAGCCAGCCGTGATGAAAACAGTGGTGCGCACTTTAAGACAATTAAAGTAACCTAAAGGAAGAGCAGAGAGATGTGCTTTCTAAGCATTAGTTCATTGAGTTGGCCAGCGAGTCTTCATATAATGACAAAACATCCTATAATAATATGTGAAACACTGGAACAACAAGACGCAATGCAGCAGCCAAAGATATCTGTCTTTCATATGTGTGTATATGCATATACACATTTATCACGTAATGTCATACAAAGTCCAGTAAACATACAAAAATACATAAAAAAAAGCCAAATCAATATTCGGTGCGACCACCTTTGCCTTTAAAACAGCACCAATTCTCCTAGGTACACCTGGACACAGTTTTTCTTGGTTGTTGGCAGATAGGATGTACCAAGCTTCTTGGAGAATTCACCACAGTTCTTCTATCTATTTAGGCTGTCTCAATTGCTTCTGTCTCTTTATGTAATCTCAGACTGACAAGATGTTCAGTGGGGGACTCTGTGGGGCACACGCCATTTGTTGCAGGGCTCCCTGTTCTTCTATTCTGGACACAGTTTTTCTTGGTTGTTGGCAGATGGGATGTTCCAAGCTTCTTGGTGAATTCAACACAGTTCTTCTATCTATTTAGGCTGTCTCAATTGCTTCTGTCTTTTTATGTAATCTCAGACTGACAAGATGTTCAGTGGGGGACTCTGTGGGGGACACGCCATTTGTTGCAGGGCTCCCTGTTCTTCTATTCTGGACACAGTTTTTCTTGGTTGTTGGCAGATGGGATGTTCCAAGCTTCTTGGTGAATTCAACACAGTTCTTCTATCTATTTAGGCTGTCTCAATTGCTTCTGTCTTTTTATGTAATCTCAGACTGACAAGATGTTCAGTGGGGGACTCTATGGTGGACACGCCATCTGTTGCAGGGCTCCCTGTTCTTCTATTCTGGACACAGTTTTTCTTGGTTGTTGGCAAATGGGATGTTCCAAGCTTCTTGGTGAATTCAACACAGTTCTTCTATCTATTTAGGCTGTCTTAACTGCTTCTGTCTCTTCATGTAATCCCAGACTGACCCAATGTTCAGTGGGGGACTCTGTGGGGGACACGCCATCTGTTGCAGGGCTCCCTGTTCTTCTATTCTATTCGCAAAAGTAATGTTTGGGAGTCTAACATTTATATTTCCTATTGACACACTAAAGCTGAAGATTTAAATAACCATCTTAAGACAAATGCTTTTGTGAAACATCTTATGTGCCTAAGACTTACTGTGTGTGTGTGTGTGTGTGTGTATATAGAATATATATATATATATACATATACACATATGATAAATATATATATGTATATATATATATATATATATATATATATATATATATATATATACATATATATATATATATACACACACACACACACACACACACTTTGAGTACTTGAGTAGACAAAATGACCAAAACGCCCATCTCTACCTGCTGTTAGTTTGCCTTTATTTCAGCTTCAAAATTTAACAAAAGCTTTGTCAATGGATAACAAACAATTTCTGTTTTCATTTTTTGGTGAATGTTGTTTACTGTCATTAAATTGTGCCATTAAATTATGGAAATGATAGCCTTTATATAGTCCACCAGCCACCCAGCTCTAAATATCGGATCTGGCATCTGCCACTGAAAATAAATTGCAATTTCTTTGGTCAATGTTCCCAGTGGTTGAGCCATAAAATTAAAGACGACTCATCAGGAATGTATCTAAATTACCTGAATGTACTGTGAAGTCATGAGGTAATAAACAAACAAATGTACATTTAATGAAGTATATACCGTGTGTATTGATTGCTCAAAAATCAATGTGATAATACGTCATTTCACATTACAGTAATAAAACGTAAGTCTATCTGTAGCCCGATACCAAATCCAT
The DNA here is from genome assembly GCF_019703515.2 of Myxocyprinus asiaticus. Lineage (NCBI taxonomy): Eukaryota > Metazoa > Chordata > Actinopteri > Cypriniformes > Catostomidae > Myxocyprinus > Myxocyprinus asiaticus. Next base: position 36,072,938 of record NC_059359.1, read on the forward strand.
TCAGCTGATTAGATTGAAATCCTCCTTTTCTGACCATAAAAGTACAACCATAAGGACTCTTGATATTACATAATAAACTAGAGGACAAGAAAGGCAATCAGAAATCTGTCAACACCAGATTGTGTATCAAAATGTCTGTCAATGAGCTTTCCTTTATCAAAAGGCAATAAAACACATAATATTAATACTTTCAGACAATCAACAACCACTTACACGAAAATCTTAAGACTTATATGGACTAATATTTATAACAGTCCACGTATTTGACAAGATGGTAATTTCCTTCCTAGATGAAATTCAATAATATGTCAAATAGATCAAAATTTCTCACATAAAAATAGATCAAAATGTCATATAAATTCAGTATTCTTAACTAATTAAACAATACATTTTAGAGTTAAGTGGAAAAACATTTCAAGTCAAACTTTACTATTAAATAGGCAACTTAAGTTAAATACGCAGACAATAACAACACAATTCACTATTTTTAAAACCTATTGGCAACCTATTATTGACAGGAGAATCCAATGTATTAAAAGTAAACTAACCAACAATGATGTGCTCTAAGATACTACTATTCAGCTTACAATTTCCTTTGATTTTCACACACACTCATTGTTATAAGCCATAATTATAAGCACAGACAATAACATACAACTACAGGTCTGATTTCGATACAACATTTCAGTCATGATTTTGAAGTGGGTAACTGGTAAAACATTAACACATTGAAGTAATAAGAATTCATATCCCATTCTTTCGCTAACTATAACTAGGCCACAAATATCATCCCACAAATCCTGGTCTTACATTCCGCAATGACACCCAAACATAGAAAAATATGATAAGTGCTTGTTTAGTTTCAGCTGTTCAGAAAAGCTAATTCTCTTTCTATAGTGTAAATATTAGCAGTAGATAAAACTGTCCTACTTCTGTAAAGCAGCCATGTGAGTCTGTCTGTAGACTGTATCCAGGAATCACACAGGAGCCGAGCTACTGGAACATGGAGCGTCTACAATCCTGGAAGACTCTTGGCAGCTGAGAGGTGCAGAGCATGTGAGAATGCCAAAATGCTTGGACCTCAAGCAAGTCCAGTTAATGATTAATAAAGACTTGTGCCAATATGCCTGCAATCAACGTGCTGTTGTGTCATTCAACAATTATGCAACTAGGGCTGCCCTCAGCCCCAGCACTGCATCAACTGAATGACCAACAACTCCAAAGCAGACCAAATGACCGCTAAAACACAATGATTTCAATAAGACAGCATTGGAAGTAGTTCAGATTTCAAGAGCCGTAACGTTCAGTAAAACTTCATTTGAAGCATCTATATATCATGAATTAAGGTATTCCTAATCCATACATAATTTACAATATCACACAAGTGTTCTTGTACTGAATAACAGCACTCTTGTTCATGAGATATTGCTTTTTTACAACAGTTCTGCAAAAGACATCACTATCGAGTAATTTTATACAAAATATGGCCAGTTATTTGGTCTTGTGTTGCTCCATTTAAAATAGTTCTAAAAGCTCTGATTGAGAAAATATTTGTTTTTATGGCAACATTCAAAAAGCCAAAACGGATCCATGTTCGGCTTTAATCTTAAATATGGCATAGTGTGAAATTTAACATCATGGTAATGCTGATTTAAAGCCAAGTTGGGCGTTTTTAGTTTTTTCTTTTTTTTTTCTTTTTTTTTTTTGACTAGCAGTAAAAGTTTAAAATAAAGAGAACATTTTAAAAGAGGAAGTTTCATTTATAAAGTATTTAATTCAATGACTGGATTATCCAAAAATAGACAATATGGTTTTGAAATGTATAGACAATTTTTTTTAAATTATTTACCAGAAAAATTTTAATATATCGTGATCAGTGTCGGGTGTTATCCAATTACAAAGTAATTAGTTACTGTAATCTAATTACTTTTACTAAAAAAAGTAGTGTAATGCATTACATTTTAAATTCTTGTAATCAGATTATAGTTACTGACTTTCAATTAATTTAAGTACTTTTAAGCACATTATAGGGTTATGCTTGTTTCTAATATATTATTTATGTTGAATACATGAATTATGGTCCTGTAACGAGTCATCGTGAAGAAAGAATGTGAGGTGCTGAGTGTATGACTCGTGTGTGACAATGAACAAGAAATACAGACATTACTTTTAATTTGTTGGGCGGAAAAGTTTTTTAGAAAGTTACTTAAAATTCAAGTAATTAGTAATGTGATTACTTTTTCCATTAAGTAATTCATGAAGTAATCTGATTTAAAATTTAGAGAAATAATTAATAATTTGTAGTGGATTACTATTTTTGTTAATTTACCCAACACTGATTGTGATATCTACCGTCGTGATTCGTGATATAAAATTCATATCGTGATATAAGACTTTGGTCTTATCACCCACCCCTAACTACAACAACAACATCTACGAAGACGTGAACGTCAGACCCTCATAATTACAGTAATTCCGACTAGGGCAGCAACAGCTAATTGAAAAAATCGATTATCAATAATGGAAATCATCGACAATGAATTTCATTATCGATTAGTTGGATACATGCCACGAGCACAGAAAAGCTCCATCAGTGATGTCACTTTACAGTCCAGTGAAAATGAGTTGCATGATGAAACTCATTTGAAAAACAATGGAGACAAATTGAAGCAGAAAAAACAAGACCCAAGGTGTCCAGTGCACAAGAGCACTTTATAAACACTTCAAAGAAGATCATAATAAGCATACAGTTTGTGAAGCAATTGAAAGAGTGATTGTGTCGTTTGATGCGCTAAAGAGTTGTTTCTCTCCAGCACATGACTTACATTTCACTGCTAATTTGTTTTATAATGTATACATGTTATGAATTCAAAATCAAGCGTGTATTTCCGTGTATTGTGCAAAACTGCTTGTTTTTTCCACATGCAAGTCTCCTTTAAACTTATCTGAGCAAGCGAGCGCGCACATCCACGTCAATCAAACCAATCGTAATGGAAAAAAGGAGCACAATCATTTTGATTAAACTCGTGCAATAGCATACCGTGCTTTCAGTTTCAATGTAATCAATTGTGCATCATTCACTGATGTCACGCTGATGTCTCAGAGGTCAGTGTGTGGTTTAAAGTGTTTTAGATCGTTTCTCATCATGTGAGCGCATGTAATACAGTGAGCACTGGGATGAGACTTTTCAGCGCGAGAGTGAATCTGCTCTGCAGATGATTGCACTATATTAAACTGTATATAATGCTGAATATAATGTATAATAATGCTAAGGGTCCTGATATTTGATCGTCCTGATAATGCCACATGTAATGTCTGATTCCACTAGTAAATTTATACCATGGCAAACATTATTTTACTGGACAAACATACACATATTTTTGAAAACAATAGTTTAGAAAAATGTAATCCGTGACAACACCATTTTAAAACCTACAATATGAATTTAAAACATTTAAAATGTATGTATTCAGTGACAGTGTACAAGCATATGTATCCAACATAATTATGAATTTATCAGCTGGGCAGAATTATTAATACTTCTATTTTGGGGTCACCATTGCCCTCTGCTGGACTGATTTTCTGTCCCACTCCATCCCTAACGGATCATTTTACTCTTTAATGAACAGTACTTTTTGTTCTACAAAGTTTTACAAGTAATGAAAGGAACTGTTTTGCATATGTACTGAAAGTAATAATAATAATAATAAAACCTTTTCATGATTCAGGCTTTGTTCAAAGTTTTGTTAGAGTATAGAATCATGAATTCAGTACTATAAATAGAACCAAATCCTTATGCCCTTTATCATTTCTGTTTTTTAAAAAAATCATATTTTTATAAAATACAGGATTTTTTTTTTATCTGATTAATCAATTAATCAAAGAAATAATAGAAGTTTAATCGATTATCAAAATAATTATTAGTTGCAGCCCTAATTCCGACATGACATGAACACACCATTAGGCCCAGAAAGAATCTGCTGACATTTTTCAAATTTTCTTTGCTAAGGGAAAATCTGCTAAATTCTATGGGAGGGATTATAACATGGTAAAATGTGTTAATTGGTGCTGAGAGTACTACTCTCATATTGGTAGCTGAAAGTATATGAAAAATAACCAAAATAATTAATCAAAAAACATGCAAGGGGTGGGGAATATGTAGAACCTTTATAAATAACATACGTTGTAATTCTGCAGTGGAGCAGAGCTTTTTATAGAGTTTGGCACATGCAGATTCTCGGAGAGCCTGCTTTATATATAGCACATCTTGTAATCAGGTGCACTGTTTGTTCTCACAAATATGTTTTTATGTTAAATTATAATAATTACATGTTTAAGAAGTATCATGCATTAAAAGATTATATGGCACATGAAACTAGGTGATCATGTTTAAATGCATTATAGTCTTTTTATAGTCCTAGAATTATAACTACGAATAGAAAGTATTAAAATGTACCATAACTGTGATTACAATTATTCATGAAAATGAATAATGGATTACAATGTGTATCATAATGCAATGTGAAAATTTTTATTTTTCCTTCATAGGCATTATATATACATGCCAAAGCTGTATAATTATTATTATTATTATAATATAATATATATATATATATATATATATATATATATATATATATATACACGCCATTTTTAAGTGTCAAGCCCAAGAAAGATAATGGCAAAAAATGTTGCACCTGATGGGATTATGCCCTTACGTGTGTGTATGTGTATTATGCATGTGTGGAAGAACACGTCTCCGGTGCAGACAGGAAAAAGGGTTTTGAAAGTGTGGTTTTGTGTCAAGTTGACTGGCTGCTCACATCACACACCTTGTCCAACAAAGAGCCCTTTAGTGGTGAGCCAGCTTCCCTGGGAGAGCAGGAAACTCTCGGTTTCTCAGTTGGCAGCTCCAAACGGATGGCCTTCACTGCGACTGGGTTACTAATGGATTGACTTTGTACTTTTGAGATAATATAATTATCACTGAATAAACAGGGAGTTGATGTTTTACTGTATCCTACTATTTCTGCAGTACATAGTATGTATACAGTATAGTGGTCAACCGATATGGGTATTGTAATGGCCGATACCAATATCCAGAGAGCAGGGTGGCCATTAGGCCGATACAATGCACAATTTAATATAGAATTTATATATATATATATATATATATATATATATATATATATATATATATATATATATATGTATGTATACACACACACACACACACTGTATATACGTATACACATATATTATTGCTAAAACTTTAACTTAGTAAAAACAATCCTAATATATATATATATATATATATATTGTGTGTTTTAAATAGTAGATAGCCGTTTCTTCTGGTTTCTGTTTAGCCCTCCAACTTTAGTCATTTATTTGCACGTTTGAAATTGTTAATATTGTCACATCCACACCGGACTCCCCCTCTCACTCCACACTCTGCTATCTTTCCCCAGACTTTTAATCACCTACACCTGATCCCAATCCATCACACATTTACCTCACATCTATAAATACTCACCCCTCCACTGGGGACTCTCAAGTTCATGAACATTTGTATCGACTCCGCCAAGGCAGACGACAAGTCTCCGACTACGCCCTTCAGTTTCGGACCCTGGCAGCTGCCAGTGGCTGGAATGAACCAGCTCTCCTCACCACCTACCGCCTATGATGACAACATGGGGCTGGAGCGTTTTATCCAACTCTCCATCCGCGTGGCCAACCGTATGAAGTCCTGCCTGGCTGATAGCGCCACCGTAACCCTCTCTCCACCCAAACCAACACCTTCCGTCCGCCACCCCGGGTCTTCTGAGGAGCCCATGCAAGTAGATTCATTTAGTCTGAACCCTTCTGAGTGACAACACCGCATTCAAGCCCACCTCTGCCTTTACTGCGGGGCCACCGGCCATCACATCACCGAATGCCCAATCCGACCACCTAGACTCACAGTGAGTTCAGTCACCAGCTCTCCAACCATCTACTCACCCCTGAGCACCACTGTTACGGTCTCCTCTGCGACCCTTTCCTTCAGTGTCAGCCCTCCTCGACACCAGTGCGGCTGCCAACTTCATCTCACGGGCGCTCTGCCGGCAGCTCCACCTCCAACTAACCGCTTGCTCCAACATGCACCCAATCCACTCCGTCGTTGGGGAAGGGACACATTACCCATCAGACAGCTCTCATTCTCCTGTGCGTGGGTGCAAATCTCCTTCCTGGTGTTAGACGGCTTGACTTCCGACATCATCCTCAGTCGTCCCTGGTTGGTCCAACATTCTCCTGTGGTATCCTGGACATCAGGAGAGGTGCTATCCTGGGGTCCAAATTGTTTCCACGAGTGTCTAATCCTCCCCCGTCGGCAGTCGAGGAATGCTGTTCCCTCCAAGAGCCCAACTCCTACCCAAGTCTTTGCAACCTCCGTTGAGAGTCCCCTACACAACCGCGAGGTTTGCATTCCCCAAGCCTATTCCGAGTTCCAGGATGTCTTCAGCCCTCCGCTAGCCACTCAACTCCCTCCACACTGACCATGGGACTGTGCCATCGACCTGCTTCCTGGTGCCCCACTGCCCAGGGGACAAGTCTATCCCCTTTAACTACCTGAGCAGGAGGCAATGGAGGAGTATATGGAGGAGGCCGTGTCCCAGGGATACATATGACCATCAACCTCCCCTGCCACTTCCAGCTTCTTCTTCGTGGCCAAGAAGGTCAGAGGTTTAAGACCTTGCATCGATTACAGTGCCCTCAACAGTGCCACCATCCAGTACCGCTATCCCCTTCCCTTGGTTCCGGCCGCCCTGGAATTGCTTAGAGGAGCAACGGTGTTCAATAAACTGGACCTGCGCATTGCTTACAATCTGGTCCGGATACGGAAGGGGGACAAGTGGAAGACTGCCTTCATCACTCCCACAGGGCATTACGAATACTGGGTGATGCTGTATGGCCTGGCAAACTCTGTTTTCCAAAGTTTCATGAATGAGATCTTCAGGGAATTCCTCAAATGCTTCGTGAGCATATAAATTGATGATATCCTCATCTTCTCCTGAAACCTCTCTGAGAATATCCATCGTGGTGCAGGTCATGCGGAAGCTCCGCGAACAGTTTGTTCCTTAAGTCAGAGAAGTGCACTTTCCATCTGCCTTCTGTCCAATTCCTGGTTTATAATATCGGCCCAGAGGGAGTAGAGATGGACCAAGGGAAGGTTCAGGCAGTCCAGTCTTGGCCACCACTGACCACGATAAAGGAGTTACAACGCTTCCTCAGATTCGCTAACTTCTACCGCCGGTTCATCCGAAATTACAGCACCCTTGCTGCACCCCTCACTTCGCTCCTCCATTCCAAGCCCAAGTCCCTGTCCTGGCCTACGTCTGCAGCCGCCACATTCCAATGGCTCAAGGATGCCTTCACCTCCGCTCTCATCCTCATACACCCCAATCCCAAACTACCTTTCATGGTCGAAGTAGACGCCTCCACCACCGGTGTTGGAGCGGTCCTCTCCCAGAGGCAGGGGAGTCCCACCAAACTGCACCCTTGTGCTTTCTTCTCATGCAAGCTGTCCCCGGCAGAGCAGAACTTTGACATCAGCAACCGGGAGCTTCTGGCCATCAAGCTGGCGCTTGAGGAATGGCGCCACTGGCTGGAGGGTTCCTGTCACCTCTTTGAAGTCATCATCGACCATCAGGCCTGGTGGCATTGTTCTTCACCAGGTTCCACTTCCACGTAACATATCATCCAGGGTCCAAGAACACCAAGGCGGATGCTCTCTCCCGACTACACGCTCCAGATCCAATCACCTAAGACCATCCTGCCATCCTCTCTGATAGTCAATCCCATCCACTGGACCCTGGACGGCCAGATCTCTGAGGCCACCATTGCCGAACCAGCTCCGCCAGGGTGCCACTCCTCCCCGCCTGCAATTAATGGAAACAGTCCACTCCTCCCTGGGAATGGGACATCCTGGAGTCCAACAGTCCCTCTCGCTTCTCAAGGACCACTGTTAGTGACCCTGAATGTCTCGGGAGGTTCAACGAATCGTCCAATCCTGCCTTGATTGTGCCATCTCAAAGTCCCCCCGTCATCTTCCTTCTGGAAAACTGGTACCACTACCTATTCCTCATCGACCCTGGTGATACAAAAGCACCTTCACTATTTCACACCAGATAAACCCAGTCAAATACCATCTCCAGCTCCCCACACATTATCGTATCTCACCTACCTTTCATGTATCCCTCTTAAAGCCTTATCACACATCTCTGTCTTCTTCCCCTAGGTCCGGTGAGGTTGTGGGGCCCCCTTCCACCACTGCTCTTAGACGACAGCCCAGTCTACACCGTGCGTATGTCTCGACGTCGAAGAGGTCATCTCGAGTACCTCGTCGACTGGGAGGGGTACGGCCCAGAAGAAAGATCATGGGTGGCTTGGGACAACATCCTGGACCTGGCCCTGTTATCCAGCTTCCATGAAGACCATCCCCAGTGTCCTGCTTCACGTGGATGGGGCCGGCCTCGACATTGGGAGTTATGGGCCTCTGGAGCAGCCCATGGAGAGGGGGATAATGTCACATCCACACCGGCTCCCCCCTCACTCCACACTCTGCTCTCTCTCCCCGGACTTTTAATCACCTACACCTGATCCCAATCCATCACACAACTACCTCAACTCTATAAATACTCACCCTGCCACTCCATCCTTGTCTAGTCTCTGCAAGGAACTCTCAGACTTACCTGCTCATCGGACTTCCATCGTGAAGCTACATTAGTGCCCTTGTAACCCTCATCCTCAACATTCCAAAGTTTCATCTTCTTCCTTCGACTTCCTGGAGTGGTGATCCATCAGTATTCTCCCTGGGAACACGAACTCTGTCATTCCAAAGCTAAGTTACCAATTCCTCATATAAACTGTTGACTTACCTGTTCAGTATCGTCAATAAAGCTCCCGCAACAACAACAATAAAGGAAATAAAAACAGTACAACAAATAGTCCACCACCATGGATGGCATGTGCGCATTAGCAATGACATTTTCTCACACAGCATTTGAGAGTAAGAGGAACAGAGTTTTGATCAAAGCTGATAGAATACGTGCTTCAGAGGAAGATATAATATATAAGCGCTCCACAAGAAGAAAAAGCTGGATTTGCTCAAGTTTTGTCAGGTTTGTGAATTATATCTGTGTAAACTATGTCTCCATATACTTGCAGATGGCATTTGATAGAGGTTTTATTGATAGTTGCCTTAATATCATTTGACAATACTTATAGTTAAGTATTAGATCCTTTGTTACTGTGTTGTCGTTTCTTCATGCTATAGACTTATTCAATTTCAGCTTTTTAGAGACTTCAGAATTTTGCAGAACATAGCGTATTGTAATGGCATCGGCCTATTCACAATGAGAGTTAAGCATAGAGCGTAACTTGATTCAGTTCAGCCGTCCATTCGCTTCACTTTCTGTGCAGATCCACGCAGTTCAGTACAAGTTCAACTTTGCTTTTGCTTCATTGTCTGTGCAGATGAACATGTATGGGAATTCATATCCCATTCTTCCTCTAACTTCAACGAGGCCACAAACATCATCCCACAAATCCTGGTCTTACATTCCGCACTGACACCCAAACATAGAAAAATATGATAAGCGCTTATTTAGTTTCAGCTGCTCAGAAAAGCTAATTCCCTTTCCATAGTGTAAATATTAGCAGTAGATAAAACTGTCCATACTTAACATATTGTATTCGTCAACAATATTAATACTGCTTTTGAACGTTATTCAGTGCAGCTGGAAACATCATATCACCAGTGAGATCCTCTCAAAAAAACCAGACAATGTTTTTTTTTTTCTGTCAAAAAAATTAAAAACATCTGACATTTGAAAAGATTACAGCCAAGGTAAGACTGAACTACCATTTAATTATTGTCTATCTGTTTACTGATATTTAGTCGTGCTGAATATTCAAGTTGCTATATTAATAGATTTTGACACTGGAATATTTTTGGCCATTGATGTCTACATTAGGGATGTGCGAGACTAGTCGACTAAACGGTTCAGATGCTGCTAGTCGACACTGGAATTACTAGTCGGTTAATATTTCCCCCCATTAAACTGATCATAATTTTTACAAATTTACGTTTGACTTTATATTTTTACAGAGGCTGCACTTAAATTACTGTCATATTAATGTTACATATTTTAAATAGAATTAATAATACAAATATTATTTAAAAAAGAGGATATCTGGAGCAGATACAGAGTTTAATTTCACCTCAGGCTGTGCGTGCTTCTTCCCTCTTTCTGGCGGCGTACGCAGGAAAATATCCTCTCGCTAAACAAGCAAACTCAGCAAAGTAGTTATGAAATCACTTCGGTGGTGCGGGAATCGGCTTTTCAAACATCTGAAAGTCCCTAAGGATGTTTTCACATTTGAGTCTTCTTTACATCTGTGTATGCTTGGATGTTATTTTTCCACTGTTCAGGCTTTTTCAAGCGCAGGATAGCCGCCTCAGGTGAGTTAAGTCCCGTCTTTCACTGGACCATGTCGACGTGTTAATTTTACTCATCAAAAAATGTATGCTTTTGACTAAGTAGCCTAGAAAATAACTGTTTTAGACTAGGTATGCAATTTTTTTAATCTGCTGATTAAGAAGGCTATTTTCAACAAGGTGCCGACTGCTTAACATGTTAAACTATCTTTTATTTTGTGTGCACGTCATGTTTAGAATACATTAGGTTTATTGCAGGCTACATCACAGGCCTATTTTTTCTATCCTATAGCTACTTTTTTTTTTTTTTTTTTTTTTTACATCGTAACTGTTATTGGTTAACGTTCTTTACAGAACAGCTGTCATATTAGATCAATGGTTAATGCATGACTGCACGTCCTGAAATACGCGCAACTTTTCAGTGCATTTTTTTCTCTCTCATAGATTTGGCTTAGTCTACCTGTTAATTATTTTCAACAATATCCTGACTGTTTCAATATGTTAAGTAACTTTTACTTTGTGATTTCCGTTTAGAACAGGCTTTTAGGGTTGTTCCATTGATCCTGCACTATTCATTCAATTGTTTTCAATAAATAAACCTGTATTCGCTAAAGGTGAATGAGTGTCATGTTCTATATTTAATGTACAATGATCATAATTCAAGGCGAGCATGTCACAGATAAATGCCCCTTCAGTGGAATTTAGCATCGGATTTGGAATAGATTAAGTATTTTAAATGGGTTGCATAAAAACATTTTTTTATTTTTTTTTACTGTTTTCTGAAGGTTGGTTTCTCTTTAGACTAGTCGAAAACTTCCGTTTAAATTAGTCGTATGCCACATCCCTAGTTTACATGTTACCATCATATAAGACAGGCTATTGGTGCAAAAACAGTTTGCATTGGTTTTAAAATGTCTGTCTATTTTATAGTTTTCTATTATGGTATTTTGTGATATTTTGTGACATTTTACATAGGGTTTAATTTCTAAACAGTATTCGATGACATACTTTTTAAAATTTGATCCACAATAAAACACCTAATTTGGGGGTCTTTCCCCATTCAAGTAGATAGGAGCTGTGCTTTCATCCTACTTGTATCCATAAAAAACATCTAATGGATACAATCGCTGCGTTCAAATAGCCATACTTCCCTACTGTACAGTATGACAAGAACAGTATGCCAATGCAGCATTCATAAAGCAGTAAGCGAGAAATACCCAGATGACCTACCATTTCCGGTGAGATTTTGAAGTGCTGATCAACTGGACACTTAACGATCCCATAATCCCTTAGGAGCTGAGACAACATCAGGTTTAAAACACTAGATTTAAAGGAACAGCTGTGAATTGCGAGGCGGGTGGCTCTTTTAAACTGTAAGTGCTTTATATACCATGATAATTGTTCCTTCTGCTTGAATGGTGCTTGTTTAACAAAACCAGAACAGACAGTTTTTGGGGTTGTTGTTCTTACGTCATATATTCGGGTCACGAGACAATGCCCACGTCCCCGGATGATGCATGTCCGAAATCTATTCTACTTGTATGCATACCTAAAAGAACCTACTGTTTTAACAGCCGAGAAGTGCATCCTTCATCAAATACAGTACATACTGTGACAGTACGGGGATCTGGACGCAGTCAAGATGAATTTCTTGCCACCAAGAAATCCGAAATGCCGCCAAGGGGACAGACTTGCCTTGAAAGGGACTTTGGCTTAACTTTTCATTTCCAGTGTGATGATTGGACTTTTTACTTTTTTTACTTTTTTTTCTTGATTCATTATTTTATTGGACTACAAAATGTTTTTAAACAAAATTGGGCTAAAAATGCAAAATAATCTTTTTTATTTCTGAGATGATAACTGGACGCCACTAGAAGAATTCAACAATGTCTACTGTTAAAATGTTTAATGTTTATAATTCTGGGTTCCCACACGTTTTGACCAATTCATTTCCTTGATATTTATATGACTTCTCCAGGACTTTTACCAGTCATCTGGATTACTGGGAAAGGATTTTTAAAAATCATTTTATAGAGATCTTGCTCACAAAGAGCAATTTCTAGCCAATTAAATATTTTAGAGTAGAGCAAAACTAAAAATAATGTCTGGTCATCGAAAGAGATGCACAGTCAATCATGAGTTTATCATAGGCCCACTTTAAATAACAGCACAAAAACTTTACACACTTTTCCTTACACCTTAGAAAGCAAAACTACAATAGGTACAAATAGATCTGGCCAATGAACATATAAAATATGTATGCAATTTTTACAAACAAAATGTTGGAGAAAACAAATAAGCCATCATGAAAATGATAAATGCATAGCTGCCAAGGGCCTATGCTAACTAAATCTTGCTCATCTATGAGATTACAGTATGAAATATTGCCTACTACATATTTAGATTATCACATATGGATTGTGCCAAATCAGCTAGTGTGAAAGGAATAGCCCTCCACTAACCTGGCTGTTTCACCACACTGCTGGAGCACTAGCCTGATTAAAGGATTAGTTAGAATGAGCGTCAACATGACCCAAATCATGACCCAAACAAACTCCCACTTCACAGCCCCCCCCGTCCATCAGACTCTCTGCTCCAGTTAACAAAGCCATCTGCAGGAGAAGAAATGTAAGCTTTTTACTAGTGTATATTCAATATTTTATATAGTTGTATGCAGAGAAACTGAAACAGACACTGCTAGTGTGTCTAGTGCTGTCAACGGAAGTGTTAGTCAAAAAATTCAACCTATCAACTGTTACCCAGAGAGAAGGAAGTCTTCTGATGCCTTATCTGCCCACTCAACTGTGTGCTATCACATGCAAAAAGGAAAACTCAAAGTATCTCTTTAAAAATCAGATAAGAATGCATAAGTTATTTTAGTCTACAGTAGGTGGTCATGCAGACCTTTTGTTGCTGAGAGTTTAATGGATAGTCTTTTATTTCAAGGAAAAGTTCACTCAATTTATTATTCTTTCATAATTTCCTCACCCTTATGCTGTCTCAAACTCGTATGTCTGTCTTTCTTCTGCAGAACACAAACAAAGATATTTTTATAAATGTAAGATGTGTTTATATGCATACAATGCAAGTCAACTGGGTACCAAACTTCCTAAATCAACATCTTCTGAAGCGATGCGACCAGTTTTGGGTGAGAACAGACCACGGTCAGAAATAATGGGGGCTCGGGGCAAAAATGCCATGGAAATGTAAAAAAATGCCCCAGAAATTCAAAATAAAGAGGCAAAAATGCTCCTGCAATAAGTTCATGTATTTTTTTTACAACATCTGATATTGTTACAAATACATACACATGCAATCTATGTTTGAATTTTTGCTGAACATTAGCCTATTTGTTTTGCTTCGTCTGTCGTGCAGATGTTGCAGAGTCAGTGGCGGATCCTCGCACCATCAGGCCACACAGACGGGAACTTGATTCTCTCGCACCGCATCAGTTTGGTGTGATGCTTCAGCTCTTAATTCAGTGACCGTTCACCCATTCTCATTCAAAATAAACTGTCCTAGTTAGTATCACTATCGGTCCCTGTGCTGTAATTCCCTGCCCATCTCGCTTATGCTGCTATCTGTCTGTTTAAAGAACTTCCTTACCTGCTAGAGTCCAAAAGTGTGAGAGGAATGGGTGTTATATATTTAGCATGTTAATCAGGTCTAAGAAATTACAAAATACAATGTAACCAAATGCTAAAATGTACTTACTGATAATAATATTAATAATAATAATAATAATAATAATAATAATAATAATAATAATATTTCATGTATCTGATGGCGCCGTGGATGGCCGCCTCGGTGTGGAGCTCTCCAGTTCTTTTGCTGATTTTGTTTGTTTGTCCTGTGTTTAGTAATGTCTTTTCGATCAGTTTCACCAGAGACGAACTGTTAAATATTCTGCAGCAAACACCAGATAATCTTTTACCGGTATTTGAATATTCGGACGTTTTGTTGGACATTTTAGTTTGAGGAGCTGCAGTGGTGTAAAAGCACACTAAAAACGCAAACAAGGTAAGCGAGCTGGCGTGCTGATCAAACTGCGTCAATGCGGCTTCCGAACTGCAATGCCAAGCATACATCTAGCGATTCTCCACACTCTTCCTAACAAAATGGACAAACTACTTCTCCAAACCCATACAAATAATGACTGCTAACTCTGCTGCTCTGTGATTCACGAAGAACTGGCTGAGTGAAACCATTACGGACAGCGCGTTACATCTGCCGGGCTTTCAGCTATTCAGAGTTATCAGGGAAAACGAGGCAGTGCAACATGCTTTTACATCAATGCAAGTTGATGTACAGATGTAACAGCATTGAAGAAGATCTGCTGCCCTAAAAACACACTGACAAAGAATATTGGAGCGGCAAAAAGAAGCTACTCTGAAAAGATGGAAAACAAGTTTTCAGCTAAAAACTTGCACTCTGCATCAGTGTGGAGAGTCCTGAAAGACTTTACTAACTACAAGACACCATCCCCCAACACTGCAGGGAATCAACAACTGGCTGACGACCTGAATGTGTTTTACTGTAGATTGGAAAAGCCCAGTCTCACTTGTATAAAATCCTGTGCTAACCAGCTGACGGCCATCATCACACAGATCTTCAACACATAACTGGGGAAGTGTAAAATTCCCAGCTGCTTCAAATGCTCCACCATCATCCCTGAATTGCAGAAGCCCAAGACTGCAGGCCATAATGACTACAGACCTGTCGTCCTGACGTCTGTGGTCATGAAGTCATTTGAGAGACTGGTGTTGGCCCAACTGAAGGGCATCACTGGACACTTTCTGGATCCCCTGCAGTTTGCCTATCGAGCTTACAGCTCTGTGGATGATGCAGTCAATATGGGACTGCATTACATACTGCAACATCTAGACAGACTAGGGACTTATGCAAGGATCCTATTTGTGGACTTCAGTTCGGCTTTCAACACCATCATCCCTGCTCTACTATGGAATAAATTAACCCAGCTCTCGGTTACCACCTCTATCTGTCAGTTGATCACCAGCTTTCTGACAGATAGGCAGCAGTTAGTAAGACTGGGGAAATTCACAATCAGCACTGGTGCCCCAGGAATGTGTGCTCTCCCCATTACTCTTCTCCCTGTACACAAATTACTGCACTGCCAAGGACCCCTCTGTCAAGCTCCTGAAGTTTGAAATAGACACTACAGTAACCGGCCTCATCCAAGATGACGATGAGTCTGCATACAGAAGGGAGGTTGAACGGCTGGCTCACTGGTGCAGTCAAACCACCTGGAGCTGAACACGCTCAAAACAGTGGAGATAACAGTGGATTTTAAAAGGAATACACCAACATTAACCCTGCTCATCATTCTAAACAGCACTGTGGCAGCAGTGGAGTCATTCAGGTTCCTGGGCACTACCATCTCAAAGGACCTGAAGTGGGAGATCCACATTGACTCCATTGTGAAAAAGGCCCAGTTCAACCTGCCACAGGCACTGCTGATCCAGTTCTAACCAGCAGTCATTGAGTCTATCCTCTGCTTATCAATAACTGTCTGGTTTGGTTCAGCTACCAAGTCAGAAATCAGAAGACTTCAAAGGTTAGTCCGGACTGCTGAGCGGATTATTGGTTCTCACCTTCCTACCCTCCAAGAACTGTACACCTCCAGAGTGAGGAAAAGGGCTAGAAAAATCACTATGGACCCCATTCACCCAGCACACTACCTTTTTGAACTGTTGCCGGTGCTACAGAGCTCTGAGCAACAGAACCGTCAGGCACAAGAACAGTTTCTTCCCTCAGGCCATTCACCTTATCCAAAAAGGATAGCCACAGCCTGCCGGCAGATTAATATTGTAGAGGATGAGGGTATAAGAGATTTAATGCGCACTGCAACGAATACTCGTAAACTAGTTCTTTCAATTAGTCAAACTCACACTTAGACTTTGGGAAACATTTAATATTACTTCAATTGATGCTATTTAAGTGCATTTCTATCTTTATACTGTAGAAGTTTTTTTTTTTTGAAAATGTTAATAAAGCATTATTTTGTTTTGGGGTATTTTTTTTTCCTAAGAAGGAAATAAATGCATTTTGACATCAGAAGAAATACAGTATATATAATGTCAAATTCCAGCACTTTCAAAATCTGTGATTAATTGGAATTAACTATGAAAAATTATGTGATTAATCACAATATAAAAAAAATTTAATCAACTGACAGCACTAATATAAACACATCATACATCTCTGAAAATATATGTGTTTTTGTTCTGCAGCAAAATGTCATACCAGATTGAGACAGCAAAAGTGTGAGTAAATGATTAAAGAATTATCACATGAATTACCCAATTAAAAGCTACACATTTTGTACAAAGGGTACTTTGTGAGTACCACTAATGCTTTAAAGAACTGTTGATAAATTCTATAGCACCAACTGTCCCCTCTTTTATTAAATATGTTTAATGAGTCATACAAATCTGGCATCCTCCCCCAAACCTTACGTCAGGCTAAAAAAAGACAAAGACCCTCTCCAGTGTAGTAATTACAGTCCATTTTCTTTACTCTGCACAGATGTGAAACTGCTAGCCATAGTATTAGCGCGACGATTGGAACCGCTTTTTTCAACTATTATTTCAACAGATCAGACAGGTTTTATCAAAGAGTGGCATTCTTTCCACAATATTAGACGTCTTTTGAATATCCTCTATTCAACCTCCCAAAAAAAGACTCCAGAGTTAGTCATCTCTATGGATGCTGAAAAGGCATTTGAAAGAGTTGTGTGGGATTACTTGTTTTATACTTTGAGGAGATTTGGTGACCAATTTATATCCTGGATCAGGCTTTTTTATACTTCTCCCCAAGCTTGTGTGCACACAAATAATCATTATTCTAAGCATTTCCCTCTTGGTCGAGGGACAAGGAAAGATTGCCCACTCTCCCGCTGTTGTTCGCTATAGCTATTGAACTATTTGGGGTATATATAGAAATACACAACATGACAATAAATATAAATATATATATATATATATATATATATATATATATATATATATATATATATATATATATATATATATATATATATATACATATATATATATATACATACACACACACACACACACACACAGTTGTGCTCAAAAGTTTTCATACCCTGGCAGAAATTGTGAAATTTTGGATTTTGAAAATATGACTGATCATGCAAAAAAAATCTTTTATTTAAGGATAGTGGTCATAGGAAGCCATTTATTAACACATAGTAGTTTGGCTCCTTTTTAAATCATAATGATAACAGAAATCACCCAAATGGCCCTGATCAAAAGTTTACATACCCTTGAATGTTTGGCCTTGTTACACACACACACACACACACACACACACACACACACACACACACGTTTAAATGGCAATTAAAGGTTAATTTCCCACACCTGTGGCTTTTTAAATTACAATTAGTGTCTGTGTATAAATAGTCAATGAGTTTGTTAGCTCTCACGTGGATGCACTGAGCAGGCTAGATACTGAGCCATGGGGAGCGGAAAAGAACTGTCAAAAGACCTGCGTAACAAGGTAATGGAACCTTATAAAGATAGAAAAGGATATAAAAAGATATCCAAAGCCTTGAAAATGCCAGTCAGTACTGTTCAATCACTTATTAAGAAGTGGAAAATTCGGGGATCTCTTAATACCAAGCCAAGGTCAGGTAGACCAAGAAATATTTCAGCCATAACTGCCAGAAGAATTGTTCAAGATACAAAGAAAAACCCACAGGTAACCTCAGGAGAAATACAGGCTGCTCTGGAAAAAGACAGTGTGGTTGTTTGATGAGCTGCATGGTCAAGTTGCCAGAAAGAAGCCAATGCCACAAAAAAGCCCGGTTACAGCATGTCCAACAACACCTTGACCTGCATTGGATTAATATGAATAAATTTGACAACCCCCTGTCATGGTTAAGCATTGAGAATGCTTCATGCAATTCTTCCACTTTGAATGCTCTTTTATGTTTCCCAATTACACTCTCCCCGCTGAAGTACTCAGATAACGTAATAGTGAAAAACAGTCTTAAAGTCTAGATTCAGTTTTTGCACCATTATGGCTTCCAGGTCATCCAACATTCATTCTAATCCTTTGTTCCTCCCCTCTATTCTGGATGGTGCATATGCCTCCTGGAGGGATATGGGTCTCTTTTCAGTAGCTGATCTTTACATCGATGGTACCTTTGCTTCATTTGACCAGTTAACCGTTTTGTACAACATTTCTAGAAATAATTTTTTCAGATATTTACAAATACAAGATTTTGTTCTTAAAAATTTTGCGAATTTCCCCAATGCGCCAACTTCTTCTGCAACTGACACCATTCTTGAGGTTGACACAGACACACAAGGTGGTTCATAGAGTTTACTGGTCTAAAAGCAGACTTGCTCGGATTAATCCAACCATTGACCCCGAGTGTGATAGTTGTCACTTAGGACCAGCCACACTAACTCATATATTTTGGACCTGCCCAGCCCTCTCTTTGTTTCGGCGGTTAGTACTGTATTTGATTATCTTTCAGCCATTACCTCTGCAGATATCCCACCATTACCTATCGTGGGCCTGTTTAGGGTACTGCCCATCGGTCACTCACTGCCCTCTTAACAAATTTTGTTGCTTTTCTAACACTGCTTGCGAGGTGTCTAATTTTACTGAACTGGAAAAGTCCTCATGCACATTGGATAAAGGATGCCCTATATTTTACGAAATTAGAGAAAATTAGACACTCTTCACCGGCCTAACATTATTTATACTGATATTTGACAGCCTTTTCTTGCATATGTTAAAACTCTCCACCTTGACCCAGACCCCATTGTTTGACTCTGAAAAGTTTTATTTATTTTTGTATTTGTTCTTTTCTTTTTTTTTTTTTTTGTCTGTTCTTTGCTCTTTCTTTCTTTGTAATTTCTCTTCTAAAAATGTTTAAATAAATCATAAATAAAAAAAAATAACATTCTACAGCACCAAGACTCTATAAAACAATCAAAACAATTATATCTTTGTAAATACAACATTATTGATACAGTACAGCTTTATATTTGACAGATAAATAATCAAGATTATTTATCATGATGAAATCAAATCTGTTTTACTATCGTTATAAAACTTTTCATGATTATTCATTTTAGCAGAAAATGAATAATCATGAAAAGTTTTATAACGATAGTAAAACAGATTTGATTTTCATGCTGCTAAGGGGACCAATGTGAAGTTTAGTGATGTATAAAGACATTTAGTGATGTTGTAAGACAACAAACTTGATTCAGCAGTTAAGAACGATGCAGTGGGAGAGGTATGACGAATATGAAAAGCTTGTGTACTGTACTGTTAATGGGGCGTTTCACACATGACAAGGCAAAGGGAAAACAGCACGAGCTGTGAAACGGTTCTTATTATCGTTCATGGCGGCAGCTTCTCAGTCTCCACCAGGCATATGCATCTCAGTAATGACGCGAGTTACAAGATGTGGTGTAGTTCAAACATCTCTATTAAATATCTCCCGATTAAACGGCATTAACAACAGTAGCACCCGTAGAGTCCAGAAACATGCACTCATTCTCCGCTTTCCTTTCATCTCTTGCCGTCACGAGAGAGCGCGTGTTCCCCTCATTCAAGTTCCAGAAGCAACAAGTGAAAAATTAACTATTAATATAGCCATTCAACTAAATGAAAAGGCAGGGAAGGAATATATATTTAAATTTAATAATTCTTTATAAAATATTGAGATGCCATAATATAATGTATTAAATATAATGCAAAAATAAAATAAGGAATAATAATAATTATATGAAATAATGACAATGAATCAATAACCAAAAATGTCACATTAGTTTTAATTGCACCTATGAGTTGTCAGTTTGTCTTCAGTTTGATACTTATATAGTGAATATTTTGTTAGCCTATACTTGTTTTAAAGTCTTTTTAAAAGGTGTACACTACAGTCTTCAAAGACAAAGGACAACTGGCTCTAACAAGGATAGAAAGAGATGTGGAAGGCCAGATGTACAACTAAGCAAGAGGATAAGTACATCAGAGTCTCTAGTTTGAGAAATAGATGCCTCACATGTCCTCAGCTGACAGCTTCATTGAATTCTACCTGCTCAACACCAGTTTCATGTACAACAGTAAAGAGAAGTACAGGCCTTATGGGAAGAATTGCAAAGAAAATGCCACTTTTGAAACATAAAAACAAAAAGAAAAGGTTAGAGTGGGCAAAGAAACACAGACATTGGACAACAGATAATTGGAAAAGAGTGTTATGGATCTTAACCCCATTGAGCTTTTTTGGGATCAGCTAGACTATAAGGTGCGTGAGAAGTGCCCGACAAGACAGCCACATCTATGGCAAGTGCAACAGGAAGCGTGGGGTGAAATGTCACCTGAGTATCTGGACAAACTGACAGCTAGAACGGCAAGGATCTGCAAAGCTGTCATTGCTGCACGTGGAGGATTTTTTGATGAGAACTCTGTAGTTTAAGAAGTTCTGAATTATTTTTTTCAAATTGTATTAGTAATTTTTCACATTATTAATGTCCTGACTATACATTGTGATCAGCTGAATGCCACTTTGGTGAATAAAAGTACCAATTTATTTCCATAAGAGCAAATTCTGTACATTATTCCAAACTTTTGGCCACCAGTGCAAAATGAACAGACCGTCCGCATTCATACCAGAGCAGTGAGTTAAGATGAACCGCTTTAAAGTGCTCTGATGGGCGTACCGTCTACGAAGGCTCACGCCAAACTCCCACAAAAATACAAGCAAGGATTTTTATAGTTTCACTTTAATTTTATTTGCACAATGGCAAATGTCTTAAACACAATGTAAATGACACGCAGGAGGAGACGTTTGCTTGCTCCAGTACTCTCGAGATGATAGATAAAGAAACATATTTTCTAATGCACATAGAATTTCAAATGTTTTCCTTCATGCGAAATAAGGGCTTGTAGGTTTTATCGGAGAGCCTTCACATAACGTGAGAGAGTGAATAATTTAGGACAGTATGGCGGTGTTGTCTGGGTTTCATAAATGATATAATATATAAAATATAACTTTTCATGTCATTCTATCCCTGTGTAATAATTTTTAATGAACAATTCTATATTTATTTATATTATTTATTTACTATTTATTTTATTTATATTATTTTAAAGCCTTAAAATTAATCATATAGCCCCATTTTATTATATGATTTCAAGTTAAATATCAATAAAATACTACTTAAGGTGTAGGCCTTTCTGTCATAAGAATACATACACCTTAAGAAGTATGACAATTTGTATGACAATTGCTTATCATAATAATCACAATTATTTATTAAAAATTATTGTCAGCCAAATGTCATAATCGTAATAGCCCTAGCTGCAATGGGGTCTGAGTTCTTAAGGAGCTGTGGTGTGAATAACAAGAGGTCTGAGACCACATTCATGTGAAGAGGACCAAAAAAGAAACTGAGTCCTCTTTTAAGTCCACTTACATTGTGAACACTAAAAGCACTGAGGTCATTTGTGGCTGGTTCCCTTTCTGGTTCACTTTAACCAAACTGGGTTTGGTTCACTTAAAACATACTATATGTGAAACCACCCTTAAAAAATTCACATATCAAGGTAATTTGTAAAATGTTAAAAGGTCTTGTGACAACAATGTCTGCTATTTAAAAAGTGTATTGTTAAAACGCATATTGCTTCACATACTTTTTAACCTCTCTTTTATTTTATTAAAAGATCAGTAATAGGCAGTAGTGTATACTGTATATTTCCATATTAGCATTACATTCCTTAGCAAAGCCTTTGACTAAACACTTAACAAAACATAACTTTCTATCAAACTCACAGGACCAGAAGTGTAAGCAAACATAACATTATATCTTTAATGTAAGCAAAATTTTAATTCAAGGCCCATCTGAGATTGTCAAAGTTACAAGCTATGCTTAGAGAGATGAACAATCCCAATCTAAATGAGTTTTATTTCACAACTACTCTAAATAACAGCCCAACACTTCTACACACTTTTCCCCTTACATGTGCAAATTCTACACACTTTACTATTTACTGACATCAACACTTCTCATAGTTGTCATGACAACATATCCTAAAAAAAAAAAAAAAAAACGAGAGAGTGAAAGTTTAAATAAAAATCATGTTCCTGGAAAATTAGACACTCCTGGTTCCAAGTCACTGAGGGTCTTTTAAACAGTCATTAGGAAACAGCACTGTGATTCATCCATCACACAAACAAAGCTGCCCTTTTTACTCAAAGGAGAGTTCACAGACCTCTTCTGATGTTGGCTGCACTTTGTTGTGAAGTTCTTGGCCTAATCTTAAAGCTTTGCACTTAACACGGAAACCCTAAGGCTATACAATGCTGATAACAAAGAAAAAGTGTTCCTTTATAATATATTTATATAAATATTTAAACAGAGAACAGGGGAAAAAAAAAAAGTTAGAGTACAGTAAAGTACTATGAACTACATTTATACATGGGGTCTGTTCCAAAACCTAGTGAGCTACCTCCAGAGGCGCTTCCAACGCGAAGGCTGTTCCAAAATTTAGATATAATAATTATGCTGCCTCATAAGATATATCGTTTTGGCCAAATTCTAAGGTATATATCCATCCCCGGGGAGGTGATCCCAGAATGCACCGCAATGAGCTCAGCGGAAAAACAAATCCAAGATAGCAGACGAAGTGAGAAAAATTTTGATTATAAATCTACTTTTAATCCATTCAATACTTTAAAGTATCGATAAAAATTAGCTTTATTTGAAAGAAAACTATTTTACCAAAAATGTGGGTGTGCTTTGCATATTTACGCTCATTAGAGAACTTCATCGTTCCTCTCGCATCACCTATTTTGAAATCAGTTGCGAGTCGAGTTTCTCGTGTGCTGCGAGTAAGATTATATATATATATATATATATATATATATATAAACAGTTGAAGTCAGAAGTTTACATACACTTAGGTTGAAGTCATTAAAACTAATTTTTACCACTCCACAGATTTCATATTAGCAAACTATAGTTTTGGCAGGTAATTTAGGATCTACTTTGTGCATGACACGAGTAATTTTTCCAACAATTGTTTACAGACAGATTGTTTCTATTTTAACTGACTATATGACAATTTCAGTGAGTCAGAAGTTTACATACACCAAGTTAACTGTGCCTTTAAGCAGCTTGGAAAATTCCAGAAAATGATGTCAAGCCTTTATACAATTAACCAATTAGTTTCTGACAGGTTAACTGCCGTCAACTGAAGGTGTACATGTGGATGTATTTTAAGGCCTACCTTTAAACTCTTTGCTTGACATCATGGGAAAATCAAAAGAAATCAGCCAAGACCTCAGAAAAAAAAAATAGTGGACCTCCACAAGTCTGGTTCATCCTTGGGAGCAATTTCCAAATGCCTGAAGTTATCACGTTCATCTGTACAAATAACAGTACACAAGTGTGAAAAGTGCAAATCAATCTCAGAACAACAGCAAAGGACCTTGTGAAGATGCTGGAGGAAACAGGTAGACAAATATCTATATCCACAGTAAAACGAGTCCTATATCAAAATAACCTGAAAGGTTGCTCATCAAGGAAGAAGCCACTGCTCCAAAACCGCCATAAAGCGAGACTACAGTTTGCAAGTGCACATAGGGACAAAGATCTTACTTTTTGGAGAAATGTCCTCTGGTCTGATGAAACAAATATTGAACTGTTTGGTCATAATGACCACCATTATGTTTGGAGGAATAAGGGTGAAGGTTGCAAGCCAAAGAACACCATACCAACCGTGAAGTATGGGGGTGGCAGCATCATATTGTGGGGGTGCTTTGCTGCAGGAGGGACTGGTGCACTTCACAAAATAGATGGCATCATGAGGAAGGAAAATTATGTGGATATATTGAAGCAAAATCTCAAGACATCAGCCAGGAAGTTAAAGCTTGGTCACAAATGGGTCTTCCAAATGGACAATAACCCCAAGCATACTTCCAAGGTTGTGGCAAAATGGCTTAAGGACAACAAAGTCAAGGTATTGGAGTGGCCATCACAAAGCCCTGACCCCAATCTGAAAGAAAATTTGTGGGCAGAACTGAAAAAGCATGTACGAGCAAGGAGGCCTACGAATCTGACTAAGTTACACCAGTTCTGTCTGGAGGAATGGGCCAAAATTCCAGCAGCTTATTGCGAGAAGCTTGTGGAAGGCTACCCAAAACGTTTGACCCAAGTTAAACAATTTAAAGGCAATGCTATCCAATACTAACAAAGAGTATGTAAACTTCTGACCCACTGGGAATGTGATGAAAGTAATAAAAGCTGAAATAATTCTCTCTACTATTATTCTGACATTTCACATTCTTAAAATAAAGTAGTGATCCTAACTGACCTAAGACAGGGAAAGTTTTCTACGATTAAATGTCAGGAATTGTGAAAAACTGAGTTTAAATGTATTTGGCTAAGGTGTATATAAACTTCTGACTTCAACTGTATATGTATGTGTGTATATATGAACTGTATATATATATATATACACACACACACACACACACACTACCGGTCAAAAGTTTTGAAACACTTGACTGAAATGTTTCTCATGATCTTAAAAATCTTTTGGTCTGAAGGCGTATGCTTATATGTTTGCAAATAGTTTTGTAGACAAAAATATAACTGTGCCACCATATTACTTTATTTCATTATAAAACAAAAATTTAATAAAAAAAATAAATAAATATGTTTTTTAAAACTGATGACTTGGACCAAATAATAAAGAAAAGCAGCCAATAAGTGCCCAACAAAGATGGGAACTCCTTCAATACTGTTTAAAAAGCATCCCAGGGTCCTCAAGAAGTTGGTTGAGAAAATGTCAAGAGTACATGTCTGCAAATTCTAGGCAAAGGGTGACTACTTTGAAGATGCTAAAATATAACACAGTTTTGATTTATTTTGGATTTTGTTTAGTCACAACATATAATTCCCATAGTTCAATTTACGTTATTCCATAGTTTTGATAACTTTATTATTCTAAAATGTGAAGAAAAAAAATTATAATAAAGAATAAGTGTTTCAAAACTTTTGACCGGGAGTGTGTGTGTGTGTGTGTATATATATATATTAGGGGTGGGAATCATTTGGAATCTCACATTTATATTCAAAATCAAGAATTGACTTTCGCTTCTTGATTCGATATATGCATAGATTTGATTCTAGATTGCTGTTTTGTGCTACTTTTCCTATTTGACTGCAGTAGACAGTTTAATAGGTCAGAAGAAAAAAATCCCACTGAATCAAATCTTTGACTCTTGGTATAGCTGAGGTACAGCTTTCTCAGTAAAAGCTGACGGGATGGTATGCTATACCTGAGCTCAATTGTGTGGGTCATGTACCAAAAGCCTTAATTATCAATGACACTGTAGGGGCGCAGATCTTTTTAAAAGAAATAAGCTATGGACTGTGTTTTTTCCGGAGTTATTTTCTTTGCCCGTTCAGAGTTGGCTAGAAGTTTAGAAAATTGGTGCAGAGTGTGTTGGCTGACCTGAATGTTTGCTACTAGAGGTTTTTGTTCCGCATCTTTCATCTCTGGATGAGAGCATTCGATGCGAGTCCTCATGTTTGTAGTGTTCCTAACATACTTCACCTTCGCTTTACAAAGCTTGCATATTGCATATGTCCTGTCAAGCTCCTTCTTCCCCTGGAGATGATAAAATCCAAAGTTTGTCCAAACCTTTGCCCTCACTGAAAATGGGGCATGATATATTTGTTTTTCCTCCTCCATAGCTCACGGATACTCCACTGCTGCTGCACTTCCTGCTCACGGCGTGAGGTGTGCGCTCTCTAAACTGTCCGGGTGCTGCACTGCTCTCGCAGTTGACTTCTGCCTTTTTTTGTTCCGACAGCATCACATTATTAACTAACACTTAGAAAATTGATTTCTGAAATTTGTGAATCGATTCGAATCGGTAGAAGATAGAATCACGATTCATATATATATATATATATATATTTAATTTTTTTATATGTAAAGAGTACAAAAGGAGAACAAAACCTGCCATAATAAAAAAAAAAGAAAAATAAAAGAAGTTGATAAAAAGATCTAATGCTATATCTGGTGATAATACATGCAATATGAGAGATTTATAAACAATCTTATTGGGCCATTGATTTTTGACCGGGAACACAAAATGTGTTAGCACAAAATGAACACAACACAAGGGTTAAAAGAGCCGACCCCAAAGTCTGTGATATTCTGGTCCAAAGATATGGCTCAGGGTCCACCTTCAATTCAAGTCCACAGGATTTGTTCACCCGTTTTATTGCAAGTCAGTTTATTGATATTACAAATTGTTAGCCTAATAGTTTTTTATTAAATATTACTAGAGGAAGATAACAAGTGTTAAATAAATTAATCAATGGCCTCCATATGTAAATGGACTGAGCTCATGCTCTAGTGAACTGAGCAGCACAGCAAACAATAGTACTGTTATTAGCCCACATTAATCCTATTAGTTGTTTAGGCTTTTCTGTTTTAGCCCAGAGCAAACAGTAGGATTCAATCTGAAGGGTCCAGAGTGTTTGTTTTTCTCGTTCAGAATAGGCCTTTGTAAGTGTGATTCTTTTTAAGTAATTATTTCCACAGTTCAATGACTAAACATGTTGACTGTTGTCTTTGAAAAGGAAACCAAATGCAAGGGCATTTTAGCTTGAATGAATGTTGCTATATAACAGAAATCTCTGCTTAAAACTGTCATAACTGAGTTACGTACAAAAATAAACCCACTGACAGCACAATAGCACGATACTTGTTGCCTTAAACATTTGAATAATACATTTTAGCTAATATGAAAAAAGGTATGAAAGTTGTGTCTGTCAGCATGATCAACAAAAACTCTATAAATGTCTGAAAAGTCTTTTAGATTTAACACTCTCTCAATCATGGTCCATTTCTTCAAACGTTGCCACCTGTCCATCAGTTTTTGCATGCGGTGTGCTCCATTGAGGAAGCAAGTTTCCTTATTCTGAGTGGCTCAGGAGGGTGAACAACAGTCACATGCCTTTGGGGAGTCATGGTTTTGACATAGCAACCTATTTTTATATCCAAGAAGAGAGAGAGAGAGAGAGAGAGAGAGAGAGAGAGAGAGATACTCCATACCCAAGCAGCTGCAAATTTATGGTTGAAGCGTCACGCAAAGAGTGAATGACCCAGATGACTGGCAAATACGGAGGGACATTCAACCCCATACCAGTGTTTGTTTGCCGTTGCTAAGCACGCTGCCTGCTAGCGCTGCATCTGCCCTTGATCTCTGCTCACAGGGCCTTTTTGTTGACAGAAAGCCCTACCCTTTTTACTGCTTTGAGGGTTAAACTTCCCCATCTTTTGAGGAGCTATAAACAGCACACTGCAATGCTACCATACTGACGACACTAATGCTTCATGTAAAGTGTATTAAAGACTGAAGAACAGAGTGGCATATTTGAAATAATATCATACCAAAATAAAACATGCCAGTGTTTTTGAACAGCTGTTCTATAGTGCTTTGTAAAGTACTGTATGCTCCGTCACAGAAATGTATTTTGGAGCCTTGGCCTAGCGGTTGGCACATATGCTGCAACCCATTGCGTTGCCGTATTCATGTTGGAAACACAAGCTTGAGTCCGTTCCCCATTCTTCTCCCCATCACTTCCTTTAAATGGGGCATTGACATGCCCAGCTGTGTGACATGTTATACTCTGTCTAAAACCATTTTAAACAGCAGACCGATATGTTTTTTTTTTTTAATGGCTAGTGCCGATATCCAGAAAACAGGGTGGCCGATATGCCAATATATCAGACAAATATTAAAGATTATCTGATGCAGTGCAAATCTTTCTCCAATGATTCTAAATCGATTATCAAAAATTCATAATCGATTCTGAGTTAAATTACACCATGACAGTGCAGTGGAGCTTATGTGCATGCCAGAGACAGTGAGATGCTAGAGACAAATAGTCAGACACGCATATACTAAAGCCAAGCGCACACTACAGAACTGATCACAGACTGGATGTATCAACCACTTGAATTAATTCACAAACTCAAATACGTCAACAAACAACATTATCGGCTTGCGTCTGTTATTGCACTAATTTACACAGAACATGAAAAAACAGCTGTAAATAATGATGAGACAGTGGTCAGGGAGACGTGGGTGATGTTTTTAATTTTCCAATTATTTTTTGTCTCCTGCTTCCCAATGCCTTTCTCTCCTCTTGCGGTTTCTTTGGCTGTTGCTCATTGCCAGTCTCTCGCTGGTTGGCAGTGCACAAATGAGATGCTTGATTGATTTCTTAAGCAGCAACCTTGCTATTTGTGTCACTTTACTATCACCTGTGGTGTGGAAAGGAGAAGCTGACATATGCACTCTCACATGTAGCCATCCTGGACCAGTAACAGATAGTTGTAGTTATAGTTATAGGCTAAGGATCGATTAATTCGTAATTAATAATTTAATACTATTTAACACTGAGTGTGTGTATTGATAAAAAAATTGGAGGACAAGATGCATCCAACTGGGAAATCTGTATTCATACCCAGCCCTATTCTACACCAAAAGACCAGTAAAAGTTAACTACAGAATGTCAAAAGGTGATTAAAAATGGTGAAAATCTAATAGGACCGAAGATATACACTGTCCTTAATACAGATTCACATACATTTTAACCTAAAATCTTGATGTTTAATTTTTTTTTAATATATATATATAATAAATATTATATTATATAAATATTTTTTATACTTGGATAATAATACCATGCTAATAGCTGAGGTTACAGGGCGACATGGCACATAACAGGACAATCGCCACACCCTCTGTCTACCCCACAATACTATTCTGTCTCGCTTCAAACACCCACACACGGAAAGAGAGAGCAGGCTGTCTTTAAGTTCCATGGCTGCTGGAACAAAAACAGTCCATTCTCCAGGGAGACAGAAAACTCAAGAGTCTTTGGTGCAAACACACATTGGGATTATGGGGCCAATTACTCACTCTCTCCAGATAGAATGTGAAGGTGAGAGAAACAAAAAGGGTGAGAGAACAGGTTGGGGGCAAGGTGGCATTTTGTCTCTAAATGAAAAAAAAAAAAAAAAGAAAATGGTACAGAAGGAATTGGATGATCTAAATGTAATGTTTATATAACATGATGAGTTACATTTCAAAACCACCATAGCTAGTTAAACATAGAAACTGGTGCATATTTATAGTAACAAGGAAGAAAAAGTAATGTCTTCTACCCCTTGGTGACTCAGTCACAACAACTGTGTGCACCAGGTTTGAGGAAGCAACTTCTAAAGCTGCACTAGGTCCATGATTAAGTCCATTAGTGAGTACATAAAAATTCTGTTCAAAACCCTGTCCTTGTCTTACCCCAATTCAATGTGGTAAGCCTACAATAATGATTTCTATTTTGAACTGTCTGGTCGGATTTGGCACAAAATCACAGGCTTGCATCATTCGTCCTTGCATGTCCGTAATCAGAAAAGTGCCGGCTACTGTGTCGCATTTGTGTGTTTGTGGCTGGAGAAGCTATGGCGGTTCAGTCAGTCGTAGTTTAGGACAGCATTGGGAGGACAACAGTCTCCGGATGGACATTTATTTTATAATATATATATATATATATATATATATTTGTCTATACTTTACCCCTTTACACAGAAACGCAGAAAAGTTTTCACTTTACCTTGCCCTTTTAGCAGATAGTGTTAGGGTTAGAGGTTACAGTAGACAAATCAAAACTGCATCTAAAACACACTTTAGGTACAAGTTAATTCCCCATTAATGTATGCTCATCTCAAGTTGTTTATAATGTACTGATTTTATATATGAAAGAAACAATTAAAGAAATTGTATTACTGTAATTGTTATATTGTATGTTTTTGCTATTCAAGTAGACTTAGGTAGTCCCCAAAGGTTGCCTATGCTCATTAACTCTCATCCTCCACAATATTAATCAGCTGTCAGTCTGTGGTTATCCACATTGCTATAGCAATCGTGAAGCTGGATTCTTGATTCACATCAGGGCATCAACGGCATCCCATATGAAAAGCGCTGCAGACGTCTTGTTCTGCTTATAGCACTGACACTGCCCACGTAATGATACTTCATCCGAATTGTCTGGTAATCACCAGCTGATGCTTTGAAAGATCAGCAGCAACTTAGAGCAAAGTGTCAACAGACCCTCCACTTGAGAAAAACAAGCTAGCTGGCTCCAGCAGTCCCTCATCTGTGCCCTGTATCAAGTGTTTTGGTGATAGTATAGACTTGACATGCGTCTTTTGATAATTAAATTGCACACTACATGGGCTGCAAATAACTTGATTTCTGTCATAAATCACATCTGGATTTGTTTTGTACAACAAAAAGCATTAAGAGGTCCTTTCCCCATCACTTGATCACTGACATGTTTCACTGAGTGTGTGCTTGTGGTGTGTGCATCAGTGTAATAATGTCCCCAGACATATCGCAAAGGTTCTGCAATATTCAATCCAGTGTTCAGAACTCACACAGAGCTGAATAAAATGTCAAAATCTAATATCAAACTGGTAAATGCGTTTATCACGTTAATTTTGACAGCTCTAGTTTCTATATTACATTCTTATTGTTTGCAGTGCATAGACCTACTATTTTAGTATTACGGTTCACTTAAATTGTCAAATGAGGCTTTAGATTGTAATATAAAAATACATTTTCTTCAATTTAACTCAAATCAGCCATATCACGAGTTTCATTTGTTAAACTGATATGTGTCGAACAACAAAAACATTAAATTGTAGTGGACAAAACACTCTAATAAACTAGTGCTGTCATCCATCCATTCATCTTCTATAGCCACTTGTCCTATGTAGGGTCACAGGTAGTGCTGGAGCCTATCCCAACTGTACTAGTGCTGTCAGTCTGTTAAAAATTGTAATCGCTATTGATCGCATAATTTGTTTGAAAGTGCTGAAATTTGACACTATATATACTTCTTTTCCTGTAAAAATGCATTTATTTCCATCTTAGGAAGAAAATTTAACAAAATGTAGCAATATAATGTTTTATTGACATTTTCCAAACAAAACCTTCCACAGTATAGAGACAGAAATGTACTAAAATAGCACCAATTAAAGTAACATTAAACATTTCCCAATGTCTACGTAGGAGTTTGACTAATTTAAAGAACTAGGTAGGGTTGCACCAGTTGTGCGCAAGTTCTCACGTAAGTTAGGAAGTAAAGTTCACACTAAGGGCTTAGTAACGACTAGTTAGTTTGTAACTAAGTCAGTACTTAATTTGGTTGCACCACCTGTTCTTAAAGGCAAGACATAACTAGTAGGTCGTAAGCTCTCCGTAATGCGTAGTTGCATATTATGACATTTACCTGTATTGATCCAATAAGCAGCCTTCAAATTTGTACACAGAAGTGTTAAACAGCTGTGAATTTCAGTTTGATCTTGTTCAAACCTTGTTTGCTCTTAACTGTCAGCTGTAATAAATTATATCACCATTAAAATATGATACGTAATAAAAGTAGATTTGATAAATAGTATATTTGCCCTATGTAAATAACAATATTATAGGAACTGTATCTAAAATAAATGAGGGGTGATAAATAAATACTAATACAACAGGCTGTAAAAACAGACATTTATTCATTTTAATATCCTATATATTATTTGAATATGTTGAAACTTGACACCGGGCGACGCACCCTGAAAACTGCACCGTTTGAACGGTTTCAAGCTGAAGAGCCACTTAAAAGTGCGCTTTTTTCTCTCTCTCTCATACATGTCAACATCATAATGTATGTCGAAATGATTGATGCCTGTCACACAAAACATGAGCTCAATGATGTCATAAAATATCAGTCTGCTTTTTTATTCCATCAGTTACTCCTGGTCAGAGGCTTCCGTAAATATTTCGTTTATACGTAGGGTTACATCCTACCTAAGTTTAATGGTGCAACGCCCAAATATTTAGTAGTGCGTAAACTGTGACTTGGTGACCATTTACGCCACATCTAGGCTAAGTTTTAAGTTACGCACAGCTGGTGCAACCAGCCCCTAGTCCCCACATAGGTTGCATTTTTCAATGCAACAGGCATTAAATCTCTTAAACTCTCATCCTCCACAATCTGCCAGTGGACTGTGGATATTTGTTTTGCTACAGCAATTTTGAAGCAGTGTTCATGATTCGCGTCCGGGCATCAACACCAGTGCCGCTTTGAACTCATTATGAAAAAATAGTCTCATTCTGTGTTTTGGTGATAGTTAAGACTTGACGCCTTTTCTGTGGTAATTAAAATGTGCCTTACATAGACTGAAAAATACATGATTTCTGTCACAAGTCCCATCTGGGCTTGTACATCACCTCCATGATTTTACCACAGAAGCGCTGTTATGTGTGTGTGTGTGTGTGTGTGTGTGTGTGTGTGTGTGTGCAGAGATTCTTTTATTTACTGAGATTACTGCAGCTCTATAATAGTAGAGAGTGTAACAGTCAACTAGCATGTCACGACAGTGTCACCTATAGAATGTATATGGGACCACCGCGTTATGCAATTTTGTTAAATAAGTTTGTAGGCTCGCCTTGGTAGAAGGGCTCTGGTGTGTATGTGTTGTGAAGTGTGCGTCAGTTGAATGACCCCAGGTGGGCACATTACAAAGGTTCTGCCCTTTAAACCAGTGTTTATGCTGGTCTATGTTGTATTAACAGTAAATGCGCTAATTACGGTTAAGAAAAATCAACGCATTAAACTTTTTAAATTAGTCACATTCATTAATGCGTTAATTCTGACAGCTGTAGAAAAAATATATTTAAATATCAAAAGAGTATTCTTTATCTTACTCAAAGCAAGTAATATCTTGGTTATAAATGTTTAAAGAAATATCACATTATCAAAGTGACAAATCTAACTTCCCCCCATAATTGTATTTTTATTTTTTGAGAGCAAAGACATTCTATGAGAGTTCACTTGTGCGTCAGCTCACTCTATGTATTGTCCTTGGTGCCCTCAATTGGTTGTTGTCGGCTCGCTCAATAGCAGTTGTTTGTGGCAATGAACTGACACTAAAATATGGCATAAAAACAGAAATGGCTTTTTATCACACCACAACACTACTTCATGGAAAAAGTCCATTGTTATTGGAAAAGCTACACTATTTTTAAAATAGCTGAGCCACAGTCACGCTACTGCAAAATGTAGTTAAGTTAGTAGTGTTGCTACTTGTAGTAACAATAATACTGACATTTGTGTGCAATAGTCATGAGTAGAAAGACAATCTACAAATTAAGAGACGGTTAAGGTGTAATCATTCATAATACTTGCCGACTTTCTGCTGCATTTTGCATCTAGAGCTGCCTGGCATAGTTAAAAAAAAAGTCCTCCTCAGCAGATGGTTTTAGTGTGAAATTAATGGGTTGATTTCTAAGTTGTCTTTACTGGTTCTGTCTTAAACCAGCTCCTAATCCAATGCCTGTATGGATTTACTCCCACTGTCTGCTATGTGTCACTGGATGATCCATACACCTTTGCACTAATTAAGGGCTGAGAATTAGCAGTCATGTGTAGATGGCTCACAATGTCTGCGGCATTACTACAAAAATAAATGATGCTCAGTGGTGGTTATTAAAATGCTGATTTGGTCTAGCTGAAGGCATTTTCAAATGAGCTAGAATGTTAAATAATAAGTACACATGGGGCAGCGGATGTATAGAACTTTGGCCACGTCCCCATTAATACATTTTCATTTGAAATTTAATAGATGAATGAATTTAATAGATGAATTAATATATGTGCTTTAATTAAAGTATTAGCTTCACATTTTTGGTTTCAAGCCCTCCAAAAATTGGCCAAATTCACTTTCATTTTCCCCATTCACTCCTATTGAAAGTGCCACACTGCAACCTTGATATTGGCTTTTATTTAATGAAAAGGAGGGATGATTCAAAATAAATTTTTGTGGTAATCAACATTATGCCACAAATGCTGACGATTGAGCTTGACTTGTATTGAACCCGGAACATTCCTTTTAGCATTCTGGGGGAATAAAACTTTTAATACTTAACCCCTGAGCGCCAATAAAAAAAAGTTACTCGGGTTACGTGACACCATGCAAGAAACAGACATGTGAGCGACGAGCTCTGCACACTTTGCTAAATTTTTATTGATTTTTATGTTATAATCAGGTGAAATTTGATACACCCATTTACAAATTTGCTCGGAGGCAAGACATGGCAAAGAAGTCAAAATCCTCGTGCTCTGGAGACAATAAAAGAC
Organism: Myxocyprinus asiaticus; assembly: GCF_019703515.2. Classification (NCBI taxonomy): domain Eukaryota; kingdom Metazoa; phylum Chordata; class Actinopteri; order Cypriniformes; family Catostomidae; genus Myxocyprinus; species Myxocyprinus asiaticus. The sequence continues at coordinate 36,107,705 of NC_059359.1, forward strand.
ACTTACGTGTTCAGGATGAAAGCCCTGACAGGCCTACAGACCGAGGACTCGATTTGGATGGCGGGAGAGGAGATCCAGCGTCAATTGTCCAACATGTCGGTGATGTTGACAAAGGTTCTTGCTGACTTGGAGGATCTCGCTGTAATACGTCGATCGATTACGGAGATGGAAATAAAATTCTCTGAGACAGTGACTGATGTTGAGAGACTAATCGATTTTCTGGAATCTTCGGAGAGATTTGGAACATCTCCTTGAAAACTTGAAGATCTTGAGAATAGAAGCCGCAGGAATAACATTCGAATTGTTGGAATTCCTGAGCATGAGGAGGGCAAAGATATGGTGTAATTCCTAGACAAGCTTTTCCCGAGTCTGCTCGACATAACAGGCCACAAGCTGGAAATCGAGTGAGCTCAGAGTCCCAGCTCACAGATTTGCTGAGGGAGATAGGCCCAGACCGATTCTGGCCAGATTTTTGAGATCATCTGATAAAGATCTTGTGTTGCGCCAGGCGAGGAGCAAAGGGAAGCTTTCTTGGAAGAACCAAAATATTTTCTTATTCCCGGACTTTGCGAGTTCGACAAGAGAGAAACGCGATCGGTTCAAGGAATGTCAGAAACTCTTACATCAGCGAAAGATCACTTTTGCTCTGATGTTTCCGGCCAAACTGAGAATAGAAACGAAGGTCGGTCGCAAAGTATTTACATGTCCCAATCAGACAAAGTCTTTTATTGAATCAATGGGTGAGTAAACCATTGGGTGTTTCTCATGTGAGTGGGTCGACTTTTCCTTAAAGAAACTTTTGCATTGGCGAAAGATTACTTTTGCACTGAAGTTCCCGGCCAGTTTGAGAGTGGACACTACGGATGACCGCAAAATATCTACATGCTCACACAAAGGATGTCTTTTATAATGTTGACAGATTGTGTAAGTCATGGTATATACTTTTATGCGGCCTCCGAGTGAATTGACTCGACCATCCGGGGAACTGAGATGCCGGTTTTGTTTCTTTTTGTATAGGTTCCGCCTAGCGGCTGGAGCTTGTTCTTTGAAAATAACACTCATTTGGAACAGCTGTGGATTAATCTGTTCGTTCTTCGTGCTTATTCCTCCTGCTGGCTGGAGTTTGTTTTGTTGAGTATTTTTACGGGACATTGGAATGATTACGTCATCCGTTGAACTCATAACAGCCGGCTCACTGAACATATCTGAACGGTTTTATATCAGTTGGAATTTGTTTTGTGGAAGATCACACCTTTGAGACAGTTCTGTGAATGAATCTACACGTTCTTTGTGTTCATTCTTCCTATTGGCTGGGGTTTATTTTACAAAGTATTTTCTGTTATGTAATTTTGCCTCACAAATTTGCCAAAATTGAGCAATCCAATGGCAAAGTTGTCGTGGGGGCTCGTGGGCGTTCATGGACCTTTTGAGTTTAGAGGGATCATCGCCGGTTGGCACTTACGTGTGCGGGGTTAATTCGCACGTTTTTCTTTTTTCTGTTCGTTTTGTTCGGGGGGGAAGTTCAGGGTTTGATTGTTTCACTAATGGGAATGTGGTTTGTATAATTTTGTTTTTGACAGACAATTTATTTTTTGTACTATCAAAATGCCAATGGTTAATATGAGTGTACTATCTCTCTCCACATGGAATGTAAATGGGTTGGGGCACCCCATAAAAAGAAGGAAGGTTATTACTTTTCTTAAACGTAAGAAATATGATATAGTGTTTCTTCAAGAAACACATCTCTCCCCGCAGGAAGCTGAAAAATGTGGGAAGATATGGGGTGGACATGTTTTTTTTAGTCCTGGCTCAAGTAAGAGCAAGGGAGTCATTGATTAATAAACATCTACAATTCAAATTTCTCAAACAGATTAAAGATAAATTAGGGAGAGTCATTATTGTTTTAGCCGAAATTCAAGGGCAAAGATTGATTTTGGCTAATATTTACGCACCTAACGCTGATGATCAGGGCTTTTTTTATAGATCTTGAAGGGATGCTGCAAGCTGCTGGCACCCCTCATGATATAATATTGTGAGGAGACTTTAATCTTTTGATGGACTCAGTCCTTGATCACAGTGAAGCAAAAGTGTGTAAGCCCCCTAGAGCAACACTGACGCTTCACAGGATGTGTAAAAATCTTGGTCTTACGGATATTTGGAGACTTTTGAACCCATCTGGTAGGGACTATACATTTTTTTCATCAGTCCATAAGATTTATTCTAGAATAGATTTTTTTTTTTCTTATATCCAAATCCCTCATTTCATCTTTTGTTGATTGCTCAATTGGAAATATCTTAGTCTCAGATCATGCCCTGGTGAGTTTAGAGGTGTTGCCATATACAGAGAAAAAGAAATCATATAGTTGGTGCCTTAATGTGTCCCTTTTGCAAAATCCTGATTTCCAACAAATGTTAAAGACTGAAATCAATGTTTATATGGAGACCAACTGGTCCTCAGTATCCTCTGTGGGCATGGCTTGGGAGGCACTTAAGGTGGTTCTTAGGGGTCGGATCATACAGTATGCCTCATTCATTAAAAAATCCAAAGCACGAGAACTCGTGGAGTTGGAAGAGAATATTAAAAGTGCTGAGGCAGAGCTGAAGTGCCTTATGTCAACTGATGGCCTCAGAGAATTGACCCGATTGAAATATAGATATAATACTATTTTGTCGCGGAAAGTGGAGTTTTGGTTATTCAGGGCAAGACAGTCATACTTTGAGTCGGGGGACAAAGCAGGGAAGCTTTTGGCTAGATATATAATACAGAGAGAGTCTCTTTCTATTATTCCCTCAGTGAAATCTGCTGGTGGTAAAATTTTTACTTCAACCATTGATATTAATAATGCCTTTAAAGAGTTCTATCTTGATCTTTATAGTTCCACATCTTCATCTACTGATGAAGATATTAGAAACTTTATGGAACCATTACATCTTCCTAAACTGATGATTGAGCAAAAAAACTCTTGATTCTGAGATAACCTTGGAGGAGCTTGACGAGGTAATTAAGTCCCTACCTACTGGCAAGGCTCCAGGGCCAGATGGTTTTGCCACAGAATTTTTTAGATCCTGTGCTACAGAACTGGCTCCACTTTTGTTAGACATTTATACTGAATCATTAAAGAATGGAAAGCTTCCTCCAACCATGACACAAGCCCGGATCAGTCTGATTCATAAAAAGGACAAAGATCCAAGCGAGTGTAAAAGTTACCGTCCAATCTCCCTGATCCAACTAGATGTAAAAAGTATTGTCAAAAAGTTTGGCTAACCGACTAAGTAAGGTTACGACATCTCTTATACATATAGATCAGGTGGGATTTATTCAGGGCCATAGCTCTTCTGATAACATCAGGCTTCTCATCAATATCATGTGGTCAGTAGAATGATCAATCTCCGGTCGCTGCCATCATACCTGCTTTGTACTATTTTTGGGAGTAGCACACACCCCCCCTAAAGAGGCAGATGCTTTGGGAAAGGTGATTGCGGCTTTTGGAAAAGGTCATGAGGCATCAGTGTACTACTCCCTGTTAATTCAGAGTATGGGGGATGGAGCTTTAAATTCTATTAAGAGATTATGGGAGAAAGATTTGAATTTGGTATTGGAAGATGGAGTGTGGACTAAGATTCTGAAAAATGTCAAGTCTGTATCTAGAGATGTAAGGGATCGCCTTATTCAGTTCAAGATTTTACATAGATTCTACTGGACCCCTCTAGACTGTACAGGCTTGGTCTTAAAGACACACCTACCTGCTGGCGATGCCAATCGGAGGATAGAGATATAACCCATGTTTTTTGGGGGTGCGTTAAGATCCAAGGGTTTTGGTTGAGAATTCAGAATTTTGTATTTGATGTCTTGGGCACTCAGGTTTTGTTTTGCCCCAGACTCTGTATTTTGGGAGATGGGGCAGAAATTAATGTGAAGAATAAACATGTGGAGGATTGGGTCCTAACCTGTGTTATGGTCACCAGGCAGGTGATTTTGAGGGGTTGGAAGTCGGTTGGAGCACCCCCGTTTCAGAAGTGGTGCTCGGAGATGGGGAGAGTGGCAGCCTTAGAAGAGGGGTCTTATAGAAGACTAGGGAATCCGGATTTGTTTGTAAGAAAATGGGGTGGATATTTAGCATTCTTGGAGGGTTCTCGGGTGGAATAGTGGAGAGAGAGGGGTAATTGTCAGTGTGTGTGATTTTTATATTTGTATATATATATATATATATATTTGTGTGTGTATATATTTGTGTGTGTGTGTGTGTGTGTGTATATATATATATATATATATATTTTTTTTTTTTTTTTTTTTTTTTTTAATTATTATTATTTTTTCTCTTTTTTCCTCCTTTAGTTGTTTGGTTTTTGTTTTTGTATTCTTTTACGTGTGTTCATCTAAGACCACAGGGATGTTTGTTGAGGTTTGGGGTGGGGTTGGGGAGGAGGAGGGGTGGTAGTGGGTGTTAAAAGTTGATTTTGTGTATTTATAATTATGCTTTGTTTTCCTGTGTTTTAATAAATAAAAATGTTAATCATAAAAAAAAAGTTACTCAGAGATCCTAGAAGACTAGAAAACTGCCATAATATTACCATAACTACCAAATTCATTCATTTTCAGGATTTTAACCCTTTAAATGCCAGTTTGTTTACATAATGCCATGTTGTTTTTTTACACGCGCACACACACACACACACAACTTTCTCAATACACACATACAAAACACACTCTGATGTCCATACCAACACACCCACACAATTTTAACTGCATCATTTATTCAATTGTCCTGCAGTGCTCTATAATACAGCAAACAGAAAATAGGAAAAAAAGCATGTATTTGCTCCATAGGCTAATCATGAGAAAAAAATGGTGCCATCTGGTGGAAAATATGAAAAAATTACAATTTTGAAGCCAGGGCTCCGGAATGAAATCATTATATAACAGAATTCATGATTTTATGCTTTAATGGCACTGGGATCAAATATTGAAGTTTTAATGGGTTTCAATGGGGACATTTTTGCTCTTAAGGTCCTGAGTGTAACTATTTTGTGTACACAGTGTATTTTTAGATGTATTATAGGAAATGAAGTTGAAATATCAAAAATCCCCCAAAAATACACAACTTTGGCAAAATTTATGGTGTTGACATTAGCACATCCAAAATTATCGAAAAAATGAAAATGAAAAAAATGTCCTGAAGGTCGCACAAGGGTTAAAGATCCCAAATTTACTCATAATACCAAAATGTTAAATGATATTTTTAATATTATGTATGTATATTATTAATATTATGTACATTATTGCTGGTACATAGCAGGGCTGCTCACAGCAACCATTTGAAATATTCTGTTAACCACAAGGGTTTACAAACGTTTATTCGGTTATTTGTCAGGAATTGTAACTCGATAATAAAGAATGATTAAAAAGGATAAGTCAAACACTACACAAATTAGCAGGGAATTAATTCTACAGTGAGCTATAAGCTTAAATAGCACAATACATAGATCTTCAAATGATAAAACCACTCACATTAAAGTCAAACAAAAATAATCAAACTGTCACTACCTGCAGCATAGTACCGTTCACCAACAGAAAATAAATGCAAGTTCTAAACCTGATATGTGCTCTGCCTGGGCAGGTTCACATTTCTGTGAGGCAGTGAACACTAGTAATTTCATATGCGTGGAGTTACACTGCTGAGGTTTATTAGCCTCTTCAGGATGCTTTGATTTTAAACGGTTTGGCATTTAACTTGTGGAATTATTGTCTGCACACTACAGCAAAAGGGAAAAATCTGGAATCATGTGTAACAGTCATATGAAGTCTTTCTTTGCAACCTGAACTACTTCAAAATGAATCTTTGTGACACTTATACTAAAAAAGCTAGATGCAGTGCAACAAATGGTAAAACTAGTGTAGGTGTCTCGAGATGCTTTTATAAACATTGAAGTTCTTAATGACCCCATTTACACCTGGTTTTAAGATCCATTTAGAGAGAGATGGATTACGGCAGTCAGATGAGAGAAGGATGTCAAATAAACTGTAACTCTGTCAACAGCTGTTTCTGAAACACCATCAGTAGTGTGACTATTTTTTTAAACTAATGCCAGGGTAATTTAACATTAAGAATAATGTTATAAATGTACACTGAATAATTAAAAAAGTAAATTATAAAAACGTTGCTAATTTTACGCTGCTAAATAAGGCGGAAACACACCATAACAAGCTGTGAAAAGGGTTCATTCCATGCGGGCCTGTTCATGAGTTACAAAAGAGAGGATGTTTGGTGCATGTGGTGTCTTCTTCAGCCTCTAACAGATTAGAATTGGTTACTTGGTTTGTAACTCAATATTCCTAAGCTCTGACATTGATCATATGATGCAGCCATGCTTTGAGAAATATAGATCCATAGGGAGAGGTGGAATTATCTAGAGACAGACCTGAAAAGTGATTTTCAAGGTCTTCAAGCCTCACCAAATTCTGACCATTACTCTAATTATCCACCAAAATCAGACCTGAACTTGAGTTTTTTGGAACAGAGAATAAATATATCATTTTTATTAAGACAATACCATGGCAATAATCAGTCATGGACAGGAGCTTTGGTCAGGAGCACTCCTGCAGCTGAATAAGAGAAGAGGACAGCAGGTGTTTGGGAAACTGCAGGAAAAAAAGCATCTGCTCAGGCTGAGTCTGAGAGAGAAGAAGCCCCAGTGGGATCAGTGAATGGGTGGAGAGGGAACAGCAGGAAAAAATAATTAGAATGTTCCAAACCCCCAGAGCAATTGAATAAATTAGGAATATGCCCCCGTAGCAGATTTTCAATTACTGCTCCTTAACCTGGTCCTGCTGGACCCACACCCAGGTGCTAAGTGTGCTTCTTCTTGAACAAAGCACTATTTACACCATCTGCACCAATAAATCAGCTTCATTTGTTATGTGGATACAAATGTTATGGTTCTATACAAATGTAGTTTATAGCAGTTGGCAGTTTAAGGCGATCACTTTCTGTTCAGTTCTGACACTGATATTTGATCTCAGTTCTATCCTTTGAGAAACAACCTTTGATAGTTATTTTGGATGGTGCTTCCTGTTGCTCTGTGGCCTCAACTGTAAATGCTGCTGAACAGTTCTCATAATACACCACCTGTCAGCAGACTCCCAAAATAGTCACGACATAACAGGCTATGACACAGAGTAGATCAGCCAGGCCCAAAGATGACACAGACACTATGTCTCATTCTTACCAGGGTTAAACCTTGCCACTTTGAAACCTGGTAAATTGCAGTAAAAATTTTGGATTGCCTTTACACATAAGCACCAGTTTTCCATTTTTTTTCTGTTTTTCTACCATTCACACATTAGCCCCAAAATGCCATAAAATTCTGAGATGCTTAGAAATTTTATCAGTCGACAAATTGTTTTATCTGTTGGAGGGGGTACGTAATCAGGTTCCAGGGGGTACATGAAAATAATTGGATTTTGCCATGTTGAACATATTAAAACCAACAGGTGTAATAACAAAATAACAATAAGAAAACCTTTATCGTTAACTACTCTACTGGATAATGCAGCAGCAAATTTAACAGTAATTCCAGTAAAAGTCTTCAGTGAACATGAAACAAGTTCTATTGGCAATTTTATTTTAACATTGTATGTGGACCTGGAATGTGGAATGGATTCTTTAGTGGATCTCTTCTGTGTTCAATTTAGTTGTTATAGCATATCACATTACTCAGTCAATTTAAATTGTATTGTAATTTGTAATATATTATTACTGTTAATAATAATAATAAATATAGCTGCAAGCAGCGATGACGGGCCCAAGCACCATGGGTCCATTTCCACCCAGTGGCTTTCGGAAAACAATGCAAGGTGAACACATGCATTTGGCATTTGACATTATTCTAAACAATTTTGAAGCAATTTGGGTAAATATAAGAGGACTATTTTAAAGTCTGTTTTAAGAGCCACACTTCCTGCTGCCAGGTGGCGGTGCTATGACCGTGACCCAAAATAGTCACATCCATGTGATCAGCCCCCAAGACTAAACATACATCTCAATTTTGATCTAAATCACACAATGCACACAGAAGATATGTGACACTTCCTGTTTCACATTTTTTGCCATTAATGCCTCGCCATGGCAAAACCATTCAATATATAAAAAATCTGTTCACAATTTAACATTTTCAATGTCTTGGCATAATGTTGCCCTCTCCTCCCTCCCCCTCTCCTTTCCCTCATCCTGTTCTTATTCCCAGAAGCCATTCTGCAGAGCGGTGGCCGAGGCACCGCACCAACACCCCCTCTCAAGAAATGGGGGGGTGGGAGTAATTCACAGGCCCGGTGACTCCCTGGCCTGAGTTTGGCGATGAGGTATATGGTGAGCAGGGCGTGGCCGAGCGGCGTCGGGGCAGAGTGAGGACGGAGAGATAAGTGGTAAACGAGTTCCACCTGTGTGCCACACCGGTGTCATGTTCCAGGGAGGAGCGGCGGGAGTATTTAAGGAGAGAAGACAGCGGCAGACGGGGAGAGAGAGAAGCACGGAGCTATGTGTATATCTGTGTCACAGTGACTGCTGAAAAGCAAGGCTGTTGGTATTGTTGAATTTATTTGTTTATTGTGCTGAAAAGCACGTTTATGTTTTGATGTACACTGAAAAGTGTGGCATTAAAGTCTTACATGGATTATTCACCCGGCTCCCGCTTCCTCCTTCATAGGAAGGGCAGAGGTCTGCCACACATAACATTTTAAATTTTATTGCTAACTGATTAGTTTTACATTTTTGCTATAATTTAATATCATTATTTTATTGAAAAAATATATAGATCTGAAGATTATATTGTAATGAAGTCATTTACCATTTTTATATATACTTAAAATTGCTTTAAATTAAATTATCAAATGTAATTCAACGCATTAGGATTTAAGTTGGTCTAAGTAGAGTTTAATATAAGCACATTAGTCATTTAGCCTTGTAATTTCGTTGCAATTATGTGACAATAGGTCTCAATTTCTTTTAGTGTTGCATTTTTTCTCTGTTCTCTTTCAAAATAATAGTACATTAACTTTTAGTTTGCTTTCGTTATTCATATGCACAACTGTTTAAATAGCCTTTAAATTATGTTGGGAAAATAATGACATAAATTAGATTACGCTACTGCATGTCTGCCCATAGAATAATCATGAAAAGCAAAAATGACCAACGGTGGAGAAGTCAGTGGAGAAGTACATCAATCAGCTCCGGTAAATGGAGTCTGACTGGGTGGTCTAGTGGTAATTAATTTGCTCATTGCATAAGAGGTTAAAGGTTCTAAAATGTCCATATGAAACTATATATACACGTGTATACATATGATCGTCCTCCTTGTGGTCACTAGACGAACCGCTTCCGGGGCAAGAACGCTGTGCACGTTTGGCTGCCGCTTCGCACCTGGGCTATCGTTTGTTCTCTGTTTTTGTTTGTGCCTTGTTTGGATTATTTCATTTTTTGATTCCTCAACGTTTTCTGTTTTGGAGTCTCTTGGATCCTGATATTTTGATGTTCCAATTTTGTGCTGCCCGATGCTTGTTCGGCCATCGGCCTGCTGCGAGCTCTCTCCCCGCTTTGTCTGCCACCGCTTTCGGCTCGACTGATGGGCGAGTTAACGCTCTCCGTGTCAGTTGCGCTGATCGTTTACAGTTTGGATGGGTTGCCTTGCTTTTGGTGAGCTGTATATTGGTGATATGATGGTTGGGGCTCTGGCTAACGTGGTATCGCTGGTGGCCCGCATCATATCTATTAGCGTAAATATGCCTCGGGCATTAGCGCTCATTTTGCTTCTATTTTGCTACACTTTTGTTGACAAAACCGAAATGAAAATTGGATACTCACCATCTGCGCCTTGATTCTGTGACATATGAGTACTGTCAGATGCTTGGAATTGCACGTCGTCCATGACATATACACCGCTCATCCAGAAGATCCCTGAACATTCACTGTTCAATGCCTGCTGCTATCCCATGCATCTGGTCTAACAACAGGGCTCCACCTAGGTCTAAGCTCCCTTCTACTGACAGCAGAACATGCCGATCGTTGATATATCTTAACAGCGATGACCAGCACCATAATTCGTCGATCAACCCTGATGTTTCATGTTGTCACTTTGCTCTTCTAAATTGTCGTTCCATCTCTGATAAAGCCTCTAACCTCAATGAAATAATCACTGACAATAATCTTGATGTTACTACTTGTTGAAACCTGTCAAGTACCCAATGATTATTTGCAGCTGAACCTTCTTACACCAGATGGATATAAACACCTGTCCAGACCGCGGCTACATGGCAAGGGGGGAGGCCTTGCTGTCATCTGTCGAAATGATTTGCGTCTTGCCCAACTTGATTTCCACAACACTAATACATTTGAATATATGGTACTGAAGGCTGATTCTCACTGTCCTCTCACAATTATTCTACTATATCTTCCTCCTAAGGCTCAATCTGACTTTTTTTCCAAACTCAGTGAACTGTTGACTCTTGCCTGTGCTTCGTCATCTCATGTCCTCCTACTTGGTGACTTTAATATTCATGTGGATACAGTTTGCTCTAATTCATCTCAACTGTTGTCTGTTTTTGAATGTTTTAATTTGACTCAACAGGTGTCTTTTTCTACTCATACTCATATTCTTGATTTAATCTGTACATTTGGGTTTGATTTAGCTTCAGTGTCTCCTTTTGACACTGGCATCTCTGATCATAAGCTTATTGAACTTAGTTTTAGTCTACCTGCTCAGAAAAAATGCAATAGCAAAATGATATCCTATCATGACCTTAAATCACATTATTTTCTGCTTCCATCACTTCCTCTGCAATTTCTGATGTCTTTGATGTCTCCTGTCCTTCATTGATACTTTCTAAGTACCACTCTGTTATTTCAGAAATTTTGCATGAGCATGTTCCTATTAAGACTAGGTCTGTTCCCACCTCCCACACTTCCCCCTGGTATACACCTGAGATCCGGGCCTTAAAAGTCACTGGTAGACAGCTTGAGAGGCTTTATAGGAAAAAAGGTCTTACTGTTCACCATCTAGCTCTCACTGAACACCTCAGTGCATACAAAATTGCTCTGAACTCTGCACAGTCTAACTATGTCTCTACAGTTATCAATAAAGCAAGCAATAGGCCCAATGTTTTGTTTAATACGATAAATAAGCTCACCCAACCTCCAGCTCATGATGCACATGCATCTGATGAGCTTTGTTGTTCTTTCCTGAATTATTTCCAGGAAAAGTTGAATGCTGTCCGCCAGTGCTTTATAGATGAGGCTTTGGATTTTAGTTTTATGCCAGACCACTCTTGTCAATATTTGTCTAGTTTTACTCCTACAAACCACTCATCTATCAGTGATTTAATACTGAAGTCCAATTCTTCATCTTGCCGACTTGATCCTACTCCCACATCCCTCCTCAAACTCTGTCATTCTGTCATCTCCGCACCTATCTCACATTTCATAAACAGATCTCTAATTTCTGCTTCTCTCCCTTTACCACTTAAAACTGCGGAAGTAACTCCAGTACTTAAAAAACCTAACTTGGACCTTACTGTTCTTTCTAATTTTCACCCTATCTCTAACTTACCATTCATATAAAAAATACTGGAAAGAGTTGTTGCCTCCCAGTTACAATATTTCCTTGTTCAAAATTATCTTTTTGACCCCTTTCAGTCTGGCTTTCCCCCACTTCACAGTACTGAAACCGCCCTTGTAAGGGTTGTCAATGACCTACTTCTCACTGGTGACTCTGGTTCTCTCTCCATTCTTCTATTACTTGATCTTAGCTCTGCTTTTGATACTGTTTGCCATGAATTACTTCTCTACCGCCTCTCGGATGTTGGTGTCACTGGTGCTGCTCTCTCCTGGTTTTCTTCATGCCTCACGGAAAGACAGTTTTACATTTCAATGCAAAATTATCTGTCACCTACTGTTTCCCTGAAATTAGGTGTCCCTCAAGGATAGGTTCTTGGACCTCTACTTTTCATTATACAGTATATATACTGCCTTTGGGTCAACTCATTCGCTGCCATGGTTTCAGTTGCCACTGTTATGCTGACGACATTCAAATATGTACAGCTTGGAGATCTGCCCCCACTCTCCAGACCGGTCCACTATCAACATGTGTAAATGAAATTAAAAAAATGGCTTAACTCCAACTTCCTAAAATTGAACATGGACAAAACTGAGATCATTATTATTGGAACATCAACACTTACGAAAAAATTCCTTATGATTTTGGTTGTGATATTGATGGCACTTTCATCAAACCATCCAATACTGTAAAAAATTTAGGTATCAACTTTGAACCCTCCCTCACTTTTGAAGCTCATATTAAATCTGTTTTAAAATTGCCTTCTTCCACCTTTGCCGCATTGCTCGCCTTCATCCCTTTATTAGTCTCAAAGATGCCGAAACACTGGTTCATGCATTTATATCCTCACGTCTTGACTATTGCAATGCCCTCTTCATTGGTTTACCTGCTAACTCTATTGCTAGGTTGCAATATATTCAAAATTCTGCTGCTAGAATTCTTACACATACCAAGCGCTCAGCTCATATTACTCCATTCCTGTTTGAACTTCACTGGTTACCAGTTTTGTTTTGCATCAAATATAAACTAATCCTGCTTACATTTAAATCACTTCATGGTCTGGCACCTCACTATCTTAGTGAATTTCTTCTCCCCTACAACCCGATCTGCTCGCTTAGGTGTTCTGGGTCCAGACTCCTTTCTGTCCCTAGATCTCGCCTCTCTACAATGCGTGGCAGGTCACTCAGCATAGTAGCACCCAATATGTGGAATTCACTCCCCCTGACTCTTCGCAGCATCTCTTCTATCGCTGAGTTTAAATCTCAACTTAAAACTTTTTTGTTTTCTCAGTGTTACTTACCTTAATGTGTTATGTATTCACTCTCAGTGACTGTGCTATCTGAACTGTGTTTTTGTGACTGTTCGTCGCTTTTGTATTATTGTGTTCCTATTGTAAAGTGTCCTTGAGCTCTGGAAAGGCGCTATATAAATTAAACTTATTATTATTATTATATATTTTAATTAACAAAGATTGCATCCGCACCTCAGTGGATATATATCTTGAATGGGGACACATTTGTTTGCATTTTTCTATGGGATTCGACTGGAAAAGAGAGCAAACTGCGGAACTCGCAGCAAAAAGGTGCGCTCACCACCCATTCTTGATTCCTCAAGTACATCACTGCTGCACATATGTTGCTATCTTACTACTGTATAAATAACGCTTATGTTGTTTAAAATTAAAAGCAGTTCATGAGCATGACGTTGTTATTTTGCTAGCCATCTTAAATGGATCTTCATCTTTATATGTTGTTCTTTTGATAAACATAATTAACTGATGAACGTAGTTACACAAATTTAGACTATACATAACGTAAGAAAGAGGGATCCCTTCTAGACACGACCCGCAAAATCCTGGAGGGACTGAGATGTGGATTTTGAGAATCATTCAACAATGGAGCTTGTATTGTCTATTGGACATTTCTGGTACTACATCTGAACAAGTTAATTGCCACTCAGAACTGGGTTAACATATGGCTTTGATTTTCAAGTATTTTTACATTGCAGTTGATATTTTTATAATTTTTTATTTATATAAAAAAAGTTTGTTCAGTACATTTTCATTACAATAAACTTAAACTTCTATAGCTTTTTTTATTTCACTTTAAAAAACTGCTTGCCCTTACACAATAAACTGCCATTGTAACAGTATTTAAGATATAAAATATCCCTTTACAATTTTACATCAGCAGTGTCTTGACATTATTCTAAATAATTTTGAAGCAATTCACAACTACAAGAGTGTTATTTCAACGTCTGTTAAAATTGCCTTACTTCCTGCTGCCAGTTGGTGGCGCTATGACCATGACCCACAATAGCCGCATAAATGTGATCAGCCCCCATTACTAAACATACAGCTACATTTTCATCAAAATCATACAATGCACACAGAAGTTATAAGGAACTTCCTGTTTCACATTTTTGCCCTTAATTTATTGCCTTGTCATGGCAACACCATTCAAAATATCAAAAATCCGTTCAAAATTTAGCATCTTCAATGTCTTGGCATAAGATTGCCTAAGTTTGGTGCCAGTCACATGAATCCCCTAGGAGTATTCAAAAGTTCAGGGCCTGCAATTTTCAAAAAATACACACTCAATCCAAAATGGCCGACTTCCTGTTAGGTGGAGCTAATGACTGTAATTTTGAAAGTTGTCCAGCTTGAAGAGAACAATATACACTATATTGCCAAAAGTATTCGCTCACCCATCCAAATAATTGAATTCAGGTGTTCCAATCACTCCCATGGCCACAGGTGTATAAAATGAAGCACCTAGGCATGCAGACTGCTTCTACAAACATTTGTGAAAGAATGGGCCGCTCTCAGGAGCTCAGTGAATTCCAGCGTGGTGCTGTGATAGGATGCCACCAGTGCAACAAGTCCAGTCGTGAAATTTCCTCGTCACTAAATATTCCACAGTCAACTGTCAGTGGTATTATAACAAAGTGGAAGCGATTGGGAATGACAGCAACTCAGCCACGAAGTGGTAGGCCACATAAAATGACAGAGCGGGGTCAGCGGATGCTGAGGCGCACAGTGCGCAGAGGTCACCAACTACAGTCAATCGCTACAGACCTCCAAAGTTCATGTGGCCTTCAGATTAGCTCAAGAACAGTGCGTAGAGAGCTTCATGGAATGGGTTTCCATGGCCGAGCAGCTGCATCCAAGCCATACATCACCAAGTGCAATGCAAAGCGTCGGATGCAGTGGTGTAAAGCACGCCGCCACTGGACTCTAGAGCAGTGGAGACGCGTCTCTGGAGTGACGAATCACGCTTCTCCATCTGGCTATCTGATGGACGAGTCTGGGTTTGGCGGTTGCCAGGAGAACGGTACTTGTCTGACTGCATTGTGCCGACTGTGAAGTTTGGTGGAGGAGGGATTATGGTGTGGGGTTGTTTTTCAGGAGCTGGGCTTGGCCCCTTAGTTCCAGTGAAAGGAACTCTGAATGCTTCAGCATACCAAGAGATTTTGGACAATTCCATGCTCCCAACTTTGTGGGAACAGTTTGGGGATGGCCCCTTCCTGTTCCAACATGACTACGCACCAGTGCACAAAGCAAGGTCCATAAAGACATGGATGAGCGAGTTTGGTGTGGAAGAACTTGACTGGCCTGTGCAGAGTCCTGACCTCAACCCGATAGAGCACCTTTGGGATGAATTAGAGCGAAGACTGTGAGCCAGGCCTTCTCGTCCAACATCAGTGTCTGACCTCACAAATGCGCTTCTGGAAGAATGGTCAAAAATTCCCATAAACACACTCCTAAACCTTGTGGAAAGCTTTCCCAGAATAGTTGAAGCTGTTATAGCTGCAAAGGGTGGGCCGACGTCATATTAAACCCTATGGATTAAGAATGGGATGTCTCTTAAGTTCATATGCGTCTAAAGGCAGGTGAGCGAATACTTTTGGCAATATAGTGTATGTTGCAAGTCTGGTGACTGTAGAAAAAACAGACCTTACCACTTTTGTCAAAAGTTGGTGCTACGAGCTCCCCAGCCACGCCCATGTGTTAACTTTTGCCCAGGCCTAATAGCCGACAACTCTGATGTGTATGCAAAATATCATGAAAATTCAAGCATGCCAAGTACCTCAAAAGCATGTGAATATACATAAAAAGGAATGATGATATTTAATGCGTTGCCATGGCAGCACTATTTAAGGTATCAAGAATCCCTTCAGAATTTGACATTGACATTATTTAAAAAAAATTTTTTTTTAAATTAAGCAATTCAGGTAAACATAAGAGGAATATTTCAAAGTCAGTTAAACGTGCCACACTTCCTTCCGCCAGTTGGTGACGGGGCTTGGGCCCTAATAATCCTTAGAAGAACAATAGGGCCTCCGCACTTTCAGTGCTTGGGCCCTAATAATAATAATAATCATTCAGTTATATTAAATTGTAATTTCTTAACTTTAAATTCATCTTTGTTTTAATGTTTTTTGTTTTATTTTTGCATTACAAAAACTATAGCTTATTTGAGAAGTAAATGTATATGCATACTTCAATGACCTTTAAATAAGTGCTGTCTGAAAATTCGCTCCATTGGCCATCCCAGGTGCTACCCCAAAATCTTCACTATGATTGGCAAGCTCCATTGTAGGAGGTGGGCATTCAATACTGCCAGATAGAACCTTGCTGGTTTAAAACAGAGCGGGAACTAAAGCAGTGTCAAGAAATGACAGGTAATTAGGTGGACTCGCGGAACAGTGCGTACAGTCATCCGAAATGAAATATGGATTGAACACACACTATACATTGTGCAGCATTTCATATCCACGTGAACGCAACCACTGAAGCGCACCCGTGAAGCGAGCTTGATAAAGTCAGGTGTGGGAGCATTTCAATATAAACAACGGTTCCATTCATTCGAAACACCATACAACATTACGACTAGCACTATAAGTGAATAGACCAGTACTCTCAAAATTCCCTTTCAGGGTTTCTGCAGGTTCGAAGGAATGAAATGTAAGACTTTTTAAGGCCAAATAAAAGAAAAATTTAAGACCACTTTTGCAGTAATAATAAGAAAATAAAAAAACAAATTAAATAATTCATTAGTTGGTAAATACAAAACCACTGAGACTACTTGGATGTCTCTGGACATTTTTTTTTTATATTTTATTGTGCATTGTGTTTCCTTTTTTAAAATAAGTTAATACAACATTAAAACTCTAAATGAATTCATTAAGAATGCACGTAACCTAAAGTATGTAGCCTATATTGTGACCCTT
Organism: Myxocyprinus asiaticus; assembly: GCF_019703515.2. Lineage (NCBI taxonomy): Eukaryota > Metazoa > Chordata > Actinopteri > Cypriniformes > Catostomidae > Myxocyprinus > Myxocyprinus asiaticus. The sequence goes on from NC_059359.1 coordinate 36,124,541, forward strand.
CTCTTTAGTCTCGTGATGTAATAGACCAATGCTTTGGCAATGTCACCGCTTATGTCAAACACGGACGTGGTGGCAAAAAACAACTTTTATCGGATTACGTTGTTGAAAAATTATTCCGAGGGCTCTAGTTGACTGCTGTGGCTTCAAGCCATCAACAGAGCTGACTGGACTGAGATCATTTCAACTCACAAATTTGCAGCAAAAATTTATAATGAACATGGTTACATTTGTTATTAACTCATTTTATTATAGTAACTGTATCGCTAAGAATATGTTTGTATTTATGATGGTTTTGTGTCATACTTTCGTTTAATCATCTAATCTGTCAAATCTAACACAACAGTCAGTGGGCTTTCTGCCACCACTTACTGCGCATGCGCTGACATTTTTGTAAACAAGAGGATTGGTCTATTATTAGACCTTATTCACAGTAGTGCCATGTTTGATTTTTAATGGGAATGGAAATGAAGCTGTGAGGGATAGACTTACCATCTCTTCAATGGCATGCACAGTATAAATCTGTGAAAAGCTCCAATATCCCATCTGATTTTCCACAACTCGTGTTGTCTGGAGTTTTTTGTCTACTGAGTACCCTTGAAAATATATTTTTCCAATGTTTTGTCTGCGGAACGACCCAAAAACACTTTAAACTGCAGTGCAGCCCATTGAAGAGACTGTACGTCTATCCCTCACAGCCTCGTCGTCATTCTCGCCAAAACTGTAATATGGCACTGCTGTGGATAAGGTCTAGCACGTGCTGAATAACATTTATATTTTTTTTCTTGGCAGATACCTTTCTCAAATACTTTAACAGGTAGTTAAAGGGCAGTTCATTTAAAAATGAAATTTCTGTCATCACTGGTCACCACTGAGTCTGTATGAATTTTTCTCTGCCAAGGAACAAAAAAAGATGTTAAGCAAAACGTTTAGTCTCAGACTGAAACTCCCTAATATCTCCTTTTGATATCCACAGAAATAAGAAAGTCATAGAGGTCTGCAACAGCATGAAAATAAGTGATGACAATTAAAATTTTTGTGTGAAATATCTCAAGTAAAAGTCTAAACTTGTCAGTTACCTTAAAAATGACCGCTTAAAGTTGACAATATGTACTGAAAATGTTAACAAATTAAATTATGAAAGAGAACTGTGCTGCATAATTAGTTATGATGTATATTGAAAACAGATCATATACTAAATATTAAATATAGATCATATATTTTCATATTATGTATATATAAAATTATAATATTAATAATAATTATATTATTATTATTTTGTATATTACATTTTTTTTTTTTAATTGACTGATTCAAATGGCAGAGAAAATACCTGTATATGTCAGATGGAGCTCAAGAGAGGTGGAGATGAGAGATATAACAGGTGCAACTCTGCAGCGGAGTAGTTCTGTTAGCTTTACAGTTATTGACAAAGGTGATGTGAAATAAAAAAGCGGCAAGATTTGAAAGGCATCAAAAGACCGCTCTAACCTCGCGCGCTTGCAAATTGTCATGTTGACAGCTTTGTCGATTATATGCAGGAGCAACAGTGTTAGCGCATCGCTCGCTTACAGAGACGCAAAATAACGCTATTTGCATTTCTGATTAACGGGTTTATGAAGGTTTATACATGTGTAACATCGTAAGTTCAGTAAAAAATTAGCTTCCCTGCACGCGCTCACACTAAACTGAAGCATCAGCTGCTAAATGCATGAGAGAGAGAGAGAATTTTGACTCCCAAAATTTAAGACCTCAGCAAACGAAATTTAAGACTTCTTGTAATTTATTGAAGATATTTAAGACTTTTTATGGCCTTAAATTTTAAAAAGTAAATTTAAGTAAACTAATTCTTCATATTTCATCTTCTTACTCTGACTAAAACCCATTTTTGCATCATACTGTAATTCGCTTGTCAAACTTGAGGATATCTCATTTACTTGCAACTATCTGCCTAAAAACAGATAGCTGCCAGTTTTTTAATAAACATAAGATACGGGGGCCTGGGTAGCTCAGCAAGTATTGATGCTGACTACCACCCCTGGAGTTGCGAGTTCGAATCCAGGGCGTGCTGAGTGATTCCAGCCAGGTCTCCTAAGCAACCAAATTGGCCCGGTTACTAGGGAGGGTAGAGTCACATGGGGTAACCTCCTCGTGGTCGCGTTTAGGGTTTCTCGCTCTCAATGGGGTGCGTGGCATTTGTGCGTGGAGTGCGGAGAGTAGTATGAGCCTCCACATGCTGGGAGTCTCCGCAGTGTCATGCACAGCGAGCCATGTGATAAGATGCACGGATTGACGGTCTCAGAAGCGGAGGCAACTGAGACTTGTCCTCCACCACCCGGATTGATGTGAGTAACCGCACCACCACGAGGACCTACTAAGTAGTGGGAATTGGCATTCCAACTTGGGAGAAAAGAGGATTTAAAAAAATAAAAATAAAACAAATAACCATAAAATACGATGCCACGTGAGATGGAGGGGCCACCATTTCTTGGAGGGTCTGCGGCATTTTCTTGTTCCTGGACTTTGCGGGTTCGATGGGAGAGGGGTGTGGTCATTTCAGGGAGTGCGGGAGGCTCTTGCATCAGCGGTGGGTCGCTTTTGCACTGGTGTTCCCACCAGATTGGGGGTGGATACTGGGGATGGCCGTGGAGCATTCACATGCCCACAGCGGGCATTGTACTTCGTGAAGTCAATGGAGTAAGTTATTTTGTGGTGCTCACATTGCGGCCGGGTGGGCCTGGCTCACTGGGCATTCACTTGGCTGTCCAGGGAAAATGAGAGGCTTTTTTTTTTTTTGTGCTGGTTCCGCCTAGCGGCTGGAGTTTGTTTTGTAGATTGTCTTTTGTTGTGTGGTTCTGTCTCACGGGGTACGTGTGGAGGCACAGGACTTGAGCGTTCTGCCGGCAGGAGTGTCGCGGGGGCTCTTGTGGGTGTGCGTGGACAGTTTGGGTTGGGGGGGGGGTGGATGCCGGTTGGCACTGTCGTGTGCGGGGTTGGTGCGTGCCAACATTGGTACACGTTTTTCTTTTTTCTGTTTGGTTGGGGGGAGGTTCGGGGGTTTGATTGTTGCTCTGGTGTTGGAGTGTGGTCTTTGTGATTTTGTTTTTGACACAATCTATTTTTTCTTGTGTGTCGGGTGTTAGTGTATTGTCTCTCTCCGCGTGGAGTGTGGATGGATTGGGGCGCCCCATGGAGGGAAGGAGGATTGTTTCTCTTCTTGAGCATGGGAGGTGTGGTGTTTTTTCGGGGGGCACATCTTTCCCCGCGGGGGGATGGGAGGTTTGGGAGGATGTGGGATGGATGGGTTTTCTTTGGTGCTAGCTCGGATGGGAGCGGGGGAGTCATTGCGCTGGTGGGTGGACATCTGCAGTTCAAGATTGGGGATGAATTGGGAAGAGTCAGTGTTGTTTTGGCAGAGGTTCAGGGGCAGGGTCTTGTTTTGGCTGGTGTTTGCATGCCTAGCGTTGATGATCGGGGCTTTTTTGTGGATCTTGGGGGGATGTTGCAGGTCGCTGGCACCCCTCATGATGTTGTATTGGGAGGAGACTTTAATCTTTTGATGGACTCGGTCGAGGTGGGGCGGGGGTGTGCGGGCCCCCTGGAACAGCATTGGCGCTTCACGGGATGTGTAGAAATCTTGGTCTTGCAGATGTTTGGAGACTTTTGGGCCCATCTGGTAGGGACTGTGCATCTGGGTCCCTCGTTTCATCTGCTGTTGGTTGATCAGTTGGAGACATTTTGGTCTCTGATTGCACCCTGGTGTGTTTGGAGGTGTTACAATGTACGGAGAGGGGGAGGTCATGTAGATGGCGCTGTGGTGTGTCCCTTTTGCAGGGTCCTGGATTCCAACGGGTGCTGGGGTTGGTGTTTGTGTGGAGACCGGCTGGTCTTCGGCGTCCTCTGTGGTCGTGGCTTGGGAGGTGCTTGGGGCAGTTCTTGGGGGCCGGTTCGTGCAGTGTGCCTCATTCGCCGGGGGATCTGGGGCGCAGGGGCTCGTGGAGTTGGAGGGGATTGTTGAAGGTACCAAGTTGGAGCTGAGGCACCGAGTGTCGTCTGGTGGCCTCAGAGAATTGACCCAATTGAGGTACAGATGAGGTGCTGTTTTGTCGCGGAGGGTGGAGTTTTGGTTGTTCAGGGCGGGGCGGTCGTGCTTTGGGTTGGGGGACAGGGCGGGGAAGCTTTTGGCTGGATGTGTGAAACAGGGGGGTCTTTTTCTGCCATTCCCTCTGTGAGTTCTGCTGGTGGTGAGGTATTTGCCTCGGCCATTGATATTGGTGGTGCTTTTGGGGAATTGTCTTGATCTCTGTAGTTCCACGTCTTCGTCAACTGGCTTTGTGGAGCCATTGGAGCTTCCTGGGCTGGCGGCTAAGCATGGGAGTTCTCTTGATTGTGGCATGGCCTTGGAGGAGCTTGGCGGGGTGGTTGAGGCCTTGCCTGTAGGCAGTGCTCTGGGGCCAGATGGCTTTGCTGCTGAATATCGCAAAAGCTGAATACCAGTACTGAATATCAGCATGTTGTGATTCAGCCATGGCAGCCTTTTGCCTCAGGTAATCAGATTCTTTTCACTTAATGTTTTCATTAATACTGTAAAGCTCTGTTGTGCAGCTTTTTTTAAAACCAAAAATAAATTTATATATATTTTTTAAAGTATTATATTTTCATTTGATTAAAGCTGTACAGTATGTATTTGATTAAACACAATTTGATCATAACATATAATTAAAACATTTAACATGGAATCCAGAAAAATGAAAACAAAAAAGGCATAATTTGTATCTAAGACTTTATGCAGTTCTTTTAGACAAGTAATTTTCTGTGTAATTTCATAAAAAAAATCATCATTTTTTTATTTGTTGCCTAAGTATCGAGTTAGTCAATACTGAAGTACCAGGGCTGGTATCGTACCGAAGCCAAAATTTTGGTATCGGAGCAAACCTAGTATGGGGTGCCACAGCGATCAGTTTTAGGGCCACTCCTTTTCTCCTTATACATGCTTCCCCTGGGAGACATTATCAGGAACCATGGAATTAGTTTTCAATGTTATGCCGATGATACCCAACTTTATATTTCCTTGTAGCCCAACAAAATTTCACAATTCTCCAAGTTAGCAGAGTGTATCAATGATATCAAAGATTGGATGGCTAGAAATTTCTATCTTTTCAGCCAGGCATACCCCAATATATCTATCAACTCATAGTTATGCTGCATTAGTTAGGTCTGCCGGAACTGGAAACACATCTAATATTCTATAAAACTGTTTTAAAGTGAATGGCATCTACGCTAATATTATTCAATTTGTTTCCCTGTGTTCACCTCGGGATACATATCCTGAGGTTACCAGAGCCTGCCAGATCCAGCTCTGGTCCTGCATTATGTCCAACTCTGGTCCTGCCTGATGTCCGACTCAAACTACTACGTGTTGCTGTGTGATGACGACTAACAGCAGCCTCTGCCAGCCAGATATCACTTCAGTCTACTACGATGGACTTCACAGAGGATGAACTGATGCCAGCACCAACAGTAAGACATTGGATACTCACTGGACACTGCCTGAAACTTGGATTTAAGATGGACACTGCCAAATTAATCTGCAACAAGCTTACAGTCGAACTGCAGTGCACCTTTGTGACCAGTAGGTTATTTTTCTCCTTTAACCAACATCTTATGGAGTTTTGTGTTCCTTGCCACAGTTGCCTTAAGTTTGTACACTGGGGGTCTAAATATAAATATAATTATTTTCTATTATTTATTTTAAGGCACAATTTACAATCATGTCTTTTTTTTTTAAACTGCACTATTATGACTCGAAGATGTTACTATATTACAGTTTTTTCTGTTGAAGCATAATTTTCTGTAAAGCTGCTTTGAAATGATGTGTGTTGTGAAAAGCGCTATACAAATAAAAATGACTTGACGACGTGTGTGTGTCAATAACTAAGAAGCTGCGCATGCAGAGTGTAAATTAACATGTTAAACACATTCTTTGCGATTCACAAAACTATTGTTTGGCTTCAAGAGACTCTGGCTATGATCGCACAGGCAGAAAAAATCAAATTTTTTTGGACGCTGTCACTCAAATCCTTTTAGATCTTTGTAGTCTGAACAGGACAAAAACACATTAAATCCGATTTTTACAAGCCTCATCCAAACCACATTCATTGGTGGATGGAATCCGATTAAAATGTGATTTTTCTTAATGCTTCTCAGTCTGAACGGTCAGATCTGATTTCATGTGGGGGTTTTTCGTCATTTGCTGCGTGCAACGGTTGTTATACATCAGGTTTTGCGACGAGAAAACATACTGCACTCCGAAGGCATAATTAATACCTTCACAAGGTACAATTCATTTAATACAATAATGATGGTGTCACTGATGCATAGAATGATGAGGCTCAGGACCCAAACGCAGAGTGAAAAATAAAGGAATTTATTTATATACAAAAATGAAATAAAAATACAAACAAACAAAAACTCCCACAAGGGGGAAAATGAACAAGTCCAGGGCAGAGCTAACTGAAGAGGGGTTGAGGCAGACGAAACAGGGACCAGGACCGACCAGACCGAACAGAAATGGGAAGCCAGACTGATAAGAAACCGACTGGAACACGAGACCAACACCGACTGAACAAACAAGATGAACTGGCACTGGAGAGCAAACACAAGGAGACTAAAAGAGGGAAAGAAATCAACAGGTTAACAAGACAGGGCAGGTGTGACTAACAAACTAATAATGGGCAAACAAGGAGGCGGAGTATGTTGTAAGATGGAGAGACGTGGTGATACAGAAACAAAACAAAGCCACGTGCTCTCACCAGACAACAAAACACCCGAATGGCATGAGCGCACATCGCCAAGACAATAAGGCAATATACGCTCATGCCAACCGACAAAAATGCGTAGCAACGGCAATCAAAGCGATGCCATGCATTCTCACACTAAATGAAACCTGAGCATACATCGCGAGGCAAACGCCATGTGATGCACGCAACAGGCGACAAAAACAAGACAGGACACCTGTGCGAGAGTTTGGCCACACACACACCCGACACCTTAGACCGAAGTGACCGAACCTCAGCACAACATGAAGACAGCTCGCAACCCGGGCACGCAATGCAGTGCGACGCACACCCGTGTTTGCGAGAGACAAACTATTGATGCGAGTGCATGCTGCCAAGATGACAAGCACCCACGTCAATAACAGACAGACATGGAGCACGAGTGGCCGGATCCCGACACCAACCACAACCGAACCAGACAGGAAGTCAGGACCCAGACACCATACTCCAGACATGAAACAAGACAGACCGAAGAGTGCACGGTAGGGAATACAACCGAAACCGTGTGCCCACACAAAGACAACGAAACACAAGACAGACATGGCACGATAATGCCACCGTCCTGTCAGACAAAAACCCAGACTGACAGAGTTAAAGGACCATGACAGTTGGCCACGCAGTAGGATCGTTACAAACAGAATTTTCGATAAAAATAACTTCAAAAGTGAGTTCAGCCTGTTTGGAACATTGGAAGGTGTGGCAGGGCTGATTAAGCCTGAAAGGGATAAGGCCGACCGGAAATGGCAGTGCGACTAAGAGAGAGTTACAGACAGCTGTCCGACACCTACGTGTGTGTTTGTTCTTTTGGTTCAGTTTATCATTAAACCTTTATTTATATTGTAAAGCCGGTTCTCGCCTCCTCCTTTCCATTGATGTGTTACACTGGTGCCGAAATCCGGGAAGGAGGAGGGATGCGGCATAGTAGAGTCCTCGCCACTACCAGCCACCCCAATGGAGCAGCAGAGGCCATCCACCTCTTTAGTTTGTGAGCTTGTCCGCTTGAGAGTGGAGGAATGGCCGCCGACCTCGAGGGGAGGAGGGGCTCCTAACCGACCGCCTGGAGCTGTCAGGGCCACTGCCAGGGGCAGAGGAGACCCCTACCAGCCGCTGAAACGTGGCGGGGTCTGAGACCGCCGACCGCCTGGAGCAGGAGGACCGCTGCCAGGGGTGGGGGAGACCCCTTATCATCCACCGAAAACGCAGCGGGGTGTTTCGTCCGCCAGGGGCCGGAAGACTGCCTCTGATCCGCCCAGGGAGGCGCAGCTGTCATCCACTAGAGGGTGGAGGAGTTGCCGAGGACCAGGCTACGGCGTATCGGAGAACCGGCGAATACATTTTTCTCTCTCTCTCTCTCTCTCTCTCCTGCTGACGCTCCGCGTTGGCCTTTCCCTCTCTTTTTAAATATTACTGTTAATTTGGTACCATCGCCGTTACGGCGTACAAGTACCGCAAGTACCCCTTGTCCCCTCCCAGATCCAGGAAGGTGAGGATGACCTGCCGGCAGATGGGGCGGGGCGGTGTACGTCATGCGGGGGGGCTCCCCAGCCTGAAAGAACGAGGGAGGAATGTGGCAGGGCGGAGGGCGTGGCCGGGTCGTGATTCTGCACACCCGGCCCCTAATTAGGCTGATTAAGCCTGAGAGGGATAAGGCCGACCGGAGACGGCAGTGCGACAGAGAGAGTTACGGACAGCTGTCGGACACCTATGTGTGTGTTTGTCTTTTTGGTTCAGTTTATCATTAAACCTTTATTTATATTGTTAAGCCGGTTCTTGCCTCCTCCTTTACATTGTTGTGTTACAATAGGTAAACAGGACATAGAGATCATCACTTCTTAATGAAACACACCCATATGTCATTTATATGTTACAGGGCATGCAAAGCACTGCAGACCTCTTATAATAATACAGACTTTAGCTTAACTTACCCAAAGAGATGCGCTAAGGTGCAGTTACCCATTCCGGTTGCGAGAAACCACAACAAGGATGTTTCGCTCTCTGCTAAAATACAGGACCCCAAGATAAAAGGCGTCCCATATGAGACATCGTAATTTTGGCCAAAATACAGGACGTCCCCGCTAAAACGGGCAGCAACAAAACTAGCAGCAACAAATACTGCATATGCCACCTCCCATTTTTAAGCTGTTGTCTGTGAAGAATGTTAATTTTTGGATACTGCCATCATGAAAAGCATAATCAATGGTAAAACATCCACCGCTAAAATCTCATGCATGGTGAATATACGCAAGTTTGCTGCATTACCTTGACAACTAATGTGGATGTGATAGCAAAAACGACTGTAGTCTGAACAGAAAAAATCTGATCTGGCGACATATAACTTGCAGTTTGAACAGTCACTCAAAAAATTCGGATTTGAGGAAAAATCTGATTTTCCCTGCAGTGTGAACAAAGCCTTTAAATATAATGCACAAGTCTTATGGACTACTTTAATGGTGCTTTAATGTCATATTGGAGCTTAACAGTAACAAACATGACACAGTAACACACAATACCAGAGCACTGGAAATTTTTCTTTTTTAATGCGCTATTCATCAAGAGAGCGATCACTTAGACTCTGGGGTTGTGTACTTTAATGTTCAACATAAACAATGCATTTTCTCCATGTAAGTGTTTCCGTTACCGGATTTTAAAGTAACGGTTTCAGTGTTTCCCCTAGGATTTTTTTCAGCAGCAGTGCTGCTGTGCATCCACGAGCCTGCAAGGCCGGACCCGTATTTACCCGTATTTTTGTTTATTATTTACTGGAAGTTTGACACTTGAAGCGCTCAGAAAATCACTGAGTGCCACCACGTTCTACACAAGGTGGCACCAGCACCAGATTTGGTAGCAACAGTGGAAATAAATATTTTTTGTCCTTTCATAATTAATGATAGAAACTAATAGTGACATTATTATATATATTATATTATTTTCTTGCTGAAATGCACATTAGACAGTACAGCATTGATTCTGACTTGATGCAACAGTAATATCTAAATTAAAAACAAATTTATATATAGGCCTACCTAATTTATATAGGGCTCAATTGAAATATTCTGCGTGCTATCCTACTGATTATGTACAGTCATCTCTCAAAGCCAGTTACTTTTTCCAACAATCAAAGAGCAGATTTTACACCGAAGAAAAACTGATTGCTTGGTCCATAATAATTAAGAAAAGTTGCCATAGTTCCTCCATTAGTGTCCATAGTTTTAAGTGATATTTGTAACTAGATCACAGGTAGTCACTGGTAAAAACCAAGCATGGCTCCTTACTATGATAGTAAGTAACTTCAACAAAACGATCTATGGCATTTTTGTTATGACAGAAACTATACATTTAGAAACTATTAAAATAAAACAGAAACTTTTTGAAACTGACATAATTGTAACAGAAATTAATTTAATAGGACAATACGAATAATATAAAAATATTTAGTGTGAATATAACAATGCACATCTGCAAAAATACCAGTGTTAACACAGTAAGTGTTACTATAGTAAATCCAATGTACAATTTTGTTAGGTTGGTGATGTGGATTGTACAGCCTTACAATTTATGTTCTCATCAGTGTTGTTTATAATGGTGTGCCGTAAAACTCATTAAATCACTAAGGTAAGAGACACTAAGAGTTTTCATAGTGTTTTTCCACAGCCAAATTAAAATGAGTTTCGCGTCTCGAACCACGCTAGTTCTCACAGGGCTGTACAATGATTTGTGCTGCGTGGGTGAGACTGCTCTGCGCTGGTGCTGCTCTGTTCATTGAGCTGGCTGATAATTGATCCGGGTAGCGGCTAGTGCCGTTACATTCCGTTTTTCTCATATGAAACAGAAAACAGATGCATCACACATAATCAACGAGAGTTGACAAACTCTGTAGACACATTGCTGTGACCTCTAAAAAAATATAAGTCTCACCGGCAGGGAAAACCTATTGCAAGATGCGACCATTTAGTCGCAGTCTGGAGTCCTATATTTCTACTACATTTGCCGAAGAAGTTAGAGTAAAAGTCTTTCCGCTAGAAGAGGTATCATGTCTGGTCTCCTGCTTCTCTGTTGTGTATGTGTACGCACTCGCAAACAGCCTTTGATGGGCTGCTATACGATGACATCGCTGTGAATATGTGCATGTATATGGTGGGGTCCCCTTCTCTTCATACAGGTGTCCCATTTGACTGCACGCAGTATCAGCATGCAACTCACTGGTGCTAGCTAGTGTTACGTTGCATCATGGATATTAATGAACCATGTGAAATGTCAATAGATAATAGTGGCACCACTCCTGAATGCATATAGGGGAAACACTGGGTTTTTGTTCTAATATTCAGCCAAGATTTCCCACCATTTTTCTCTTTTGGCTGAAAACCAAAAATAGCATTTTATGCCATTTTTGTAAAAACAAATTCAGGGGCCAAAATTTCTATTCATCCCTACCTCCAATAAAGTATTTTAAACTATAGGCATTTCCATCTTCCTAAAAAAACACAGTGATCTCAATCCCCTCCGAATCACAGAAATCACAGAAAAAAGGAACCCTGTCCAAATACACTTTAAAATGCTTGTAGTTTTAACAAATTTATTTTACAGTAATGTTCTGGCAACCACAGTTGAAGTTCATGAAGTTGTTTATCACTGCAATTCATTTGGTGCTGCGCTGTGCCAAGAACGCTGGTATATTTGTTAAGCTAATATTAAAAGAGAGAGGCCATGTGCTGCCATGATATGCAAAGCTTGTTTCTCATCTTTCACCTATGGGACATGCTCATTTGTGAATCACTACTTTTCAGAACATCAGACATCTTTGAGTTATGTTTTACAGTTTATGCCAGGTGTGTCTCTGAACTCTAGAGATGATTGTGTTGGGTGTGGTTAGGGAAAGGTTGTGGTGATCCAGTGGTTAGTGCAGCTGATGGATAGGATTATCTGTTTTAGGCTCTATTTTAAGCAACATTGACACATAGGCAGACACAGGGAAGAAGAAATATAAGCTGCAGTGCACTGACGCATACAGATTAGGTTTATGCTAAGGGTGTCAATGGAAGCACTTTAGACTCTGAAGTTCAACAGTGAATGTTGAGATCTCATGGAATCTGGTCTTGCGTAGCTAGAATTTTCACCATTGGCATGAAGTCTAGGGTACGTTGCATCTTATTCTGGCCAAGAACTGCCTATTTAGACAGGAAGAGACTGTCTAACCAATATCCAAAGCAAACAACCAAGTGTATTATGCTTACATGCCACTCAGGGGCGGGTTTATCTGACATGTGTCAATTTTGTGATGAGAATTTCTATCCATCAAAAAGGTCATAAGTACTGATAATTCCACATACATAACTCAAAATAAAACAGAATATACAATTCTGCACATATATATCTAACTCCCGAAAGTTGTCTGAAGCCAATCAGGGATGCCTTTACGTAACTCATCGCTTAACCACCATAGTACGATGTATCATTAGATAAATTGACTAGCTAGTCACAATTGTTTCCCAAAACCGTAGTATGTCGCACATACATCTGTCGAACCACATTGTTTCAACAATGTAGAGCTTTAAAGAATTGTTAATGTTACGCAGGGGGTGGAGAAATAACTTTTGAGGAGATCAAACAAATTAAAAAAAGCCCATTCACACGTACTCCAGAAAGCGGTTTAATGCACGAAAGCTGCTGAAGACTTGAAAGCTGCATGCACTATGTAATGTGACAGATGCATTGCGCTGCATTAGTGGGGTTTCCCTTTACATCATACTTCAGGGTTCCCCCAACGCACTTGAGCACAAACGCACATACGCACTCTTCAAAAACATACACAAACTTCACTTATGGGTTAACATGGATTGGACACTTAAGCCGTGTTCCCAGACAGAAGCCATGTGTGTTTAAGCGCTTTCTCTTAACAGCCTTTAATCCCTTAAACGGCTGCATTTGCGTTTGTGACATTTCAGAACACCCCTTCTGCAAAACCCTGGAATAAGCAGATTTTTTAAGGGCATGTCAAAGTGGTCAAAGTCTTGATAGAATGAAAGATATACAGTATATGGAATAAAAGATATAGAACCCTCAGCGAAGTTAAATGATGTCCACACAGCAAACTAACAAGGAACTAGAACTAGAAATGTAAGCATGAGCGAAGTTCTAGCAGGAAGATATCGGGATTCATCTATCATCTATATTCATCCAATCACAATACAACCTCCGCTTTGAAAGCCAACCAGCCGCCTCTCACTGTTCGCATACTTCGTGTTTTTACTCTTGCACATGTGAGTGAAACATACATCAGACTACATGCTTCTCCAAGCAACACTTGCTTCGTGTCAGATTATTACCTCTATGTCACATCAGGAAAATATGCTAAGTTCTCAGTCTATTCTTCTTTTGGGGAACAATCATCAATGCAAATAGCTGGTGGTAGATGGGGTTCCAGGCCTTCTGCTTCCACTGGTCTCAATTCCCTGTTCATCATAAGCCTTAATGCAACAATACCGCTTCAGTGGCAATATTCCTTTTACTGGAGCATTCGGTCCTCAACGAACATGTTAAGTGATTGTGCGTTGTGTGTTTGATATTGTTTGCATGCCTGAGCATCCTCCTACTGGGGAAACAGGTTCCTAATTCATGCACGTCTTCACTCACAAGTACTCCAATGTATAGGGTCTGATTATGTCCGTAATATGAAGTTCTTGCATTGCGTTTGCACTCCTATCACGTTCAACCATGCGTGTTTTCTTTTCTCACATTCCACATCCACGTTTCCTTAAAGGGGAAGTATCACTATTGCTGCATGCCCTCTGACATCTAGTGGTAGGCATTGCTAATTACATTTCAACATTTCTTTAACAGCACAATGCATTTGCTGCCAATACAAGAAATAATCAAATCAAAACAAAGGGTACCATTCCTAACTAGTTATGTTACATGTTTCATTCATCAGAAGTCATCCTGGCATCTACAGAGTAGAGATTTGTATTATAATGTGCACTGTTAACCATTAATTATTTTATTAATGACAGGACCCTGGAACTTTCTAATTAGGCCTTATCAGCATTTGAATATGTGCTCGTGGTCGGGGCAGTAACATTTAGTAGCAGGTAAGTAAGGCATTCGTATTACCTTTGGTTAAAAATGTGCCGGACTAATGCTTCTTCCATCATCCATACTCATTGTGGTTTAACACAAAGCATCAAACATCACATAATTATTCATTAGTTCCATTTCCTAGGAGCGTCCCATGATACAGCAATGTGTTTTATAATAAAGCATTTAATTCCCTTCACATGGAAAAGCTTGGTTACCTTTGCAGGGGCTTGCACAATTTTTTTATTTTTTATTTCAAGCATGTCGATCCTCCAGCAAGGATACCGTACAATCATATCCGCCTTCTTACTACTGCCATTAAAAATGTTTTTTTTTTTTATAAATCTGGTTAAATCCCAAGGATAAGGGGCTCTCAGTGTGGCTCATGCATATATTGTCAATTTTACCCATTTTCATGGTCAAAACAAAATGTGGGTCACTCATTTCCTGGTCCAATAAAACAGGCCTGAAGTACAGTGAAGTACACTTTTGCAGAAACCCTTGCACAAATAACATTCGACATTGTTAATCTTTCGGCAAAGGGTATTGCACAACAATGTTGCCCTTATCGTAGGGCCCTCACATTACATTGTTCATCCTTTGGCAGAGATCTTGCACAAACAACGGCCGTCCTCGGAGGACTCTTAATCAAACACTATCTATCTTTCGGCAAAGGATATTGCACAACAATGTTGCCCTTATCGTAGGGCCCTCACATTACATTGTTATCCTTTGGATAGAATATTACACTAATACGTTTGCCCTTGTTTATCTCTTAGCAAAGGGTACTGCACAGCAACGTCACCCTTATCGTAGGGCCCTCACATTACGTTGTTCATCCTTTGGCAAAGATATTGCACAAACAATGGCCTCCCTCGTCAGAGGGCTCATATCAAACATTAATCATCTTCAGCAATGGGTTTTGTGCAACAATGTCGCCCTTATCGTAGGGCTCATGCAACATTGTTCATCCTTCAGGCAAGCTTTGCCTTTAATGTTTGCCCTTATCTTAATAAGGGGCAGTGTTGGCTCAGCGGTTAAGACTCTGGGTTACTGATCAGAAGATCAGGGGTTCAAGCCCCAGCACTGCCAAGATGCCACTGTTGGGCCCTTGAGCAAGGCCCTTGACCCTGCACTCTGACCCCAGCTTAGCTGGGATATGTGAAAAAAAAAGAATTTCACTGTATATGTGCAAATGTATAATGTGTGATAAATAAATACAATTATAAAAAAAAAATTATAAAATTATCAAAGGGCTCAAAAGAAAACATTGTATATCCTTCAACAAAGGATATTGCACAACAACTTTTGCCTATGTCGAAGGGCCAATCAGCATTGTCTACCCCCTGCAAAGACATTGCACAAACAAGGCTCACCCATTTGCAAGGGCTCAACAATTCTCATAAGTAGCCTACCCCCCTGCAAGGTATGGCACAAAATAGCATGTCATACATTATACACAGGCCATGTTGCGCCATTCATATTTATTTCTTCTTTCAGATTCGTCTCTCATCTTCCTGAGACATAGTTGCCGTCCTGAGTCTTATCAAATTGTTTGATTTTCTTTTGGGGGCTAGGTTCAAACAGGTTCCTTTGGGGTAAGCTCCACTCCCCTGCCGCCATCACCTCCGGCAGGATCTGATGATTCAAGCAGCATCTGAGCGCTGAACCATAGGACAGGGCTTACGCCAAATGATGTAAATTCTTTCGTTCGTATTAATTCCAATAATCTTGAGACTTTCTAATAGAACTGTAGTTCCAACCACACAAATTTGAGATGCTGTTTGCGTATGTTCATTTGAACTCTGGTTTTGGGAAACACCAAATCGTTGAACTATTTTGGTAACAATGGAACTTGCGACCATGGAACTTGCAGCCAACAATGCTTTTGGGAAACGCACCCCAGATTGGACCTTGCCATTTTTGTGTGCAATATAGGCCTACACCAGACGGTCAGTGAATGGACTTTGGGTGGTCCGTGGCAGTGCTGTCTAAGGCTGAGACTAGGTTAGGTTTGGGTCTAGGTGAACCTTAGTGGAAATTTGCTTACAAGTTCAATGTCAATACAAATGCATACATAGCCTAATGCTTCTGCAGTTCAGGCAAACTATTTTGAATATGAAAATTTAAAAAAATATCTTTTGACTCAATTTTGGTGAATACTGGACAAACGTAGGATAACTATTACTGAAGTGACATCTGTCCGTTTTGCAGTAGTACACAGTATGCCTCTTTTGCTTACATTAAGACCCTCAGTCCATTACAATGGACATAAAAAATTGTGTAATAAATGTAACTCTTTAATATGATATTATGACTTGTCTTCCTAATGTCACCTCTCAGCTTTACTTTAAAACTAAATATCAAAGTATTATTTGATATTATGTAGTTTTAAGATTCCATATTTTTTACCATGTCACATGCCTCCTTGCTTTATTTATAAGGAAGACTTTGATCAAAATGTAACAATGTGTTATTTAAAACTCATAGTTTGATTTAGCAGCATCTAATCTAGTAATTATTTGTGGTTTGGGTTTCACCAAAAATCTTGAAACAAGAAAAGTGATCTCCATTGTAATGACCATGGAGGTTAAGCTATTATTGCATAATAACATTCTAATATTCAATATAAGAACAACAACAATAAAACTACATAATTATTGCATATTATTATGCAGTAGTAATACCTCTTAAGGTCAATGTGTATTTAGCTTATATTGTAAGTGATGAACAAAGCAGAAAATGACATAATTAACAGTAGCTTAAATGTCATGAAAATTAATCGTCAGCCAAAATTTCATAACCGTAACAGGCCTAGGTATACTATAACTCACTAGGACTTTTCACACTTAACCCCAGGTCATTCTAAAACAGGGTTATCCTGTTTCATGTTTCACACTGTTCATCCTTTGCCGTGGGTTAATATTTAATCCTGGTTATTCATGTTCCGATGTTACACACTGTACATTCGTAAACCCCGGGTAAACGTTCTTATTTGCATATTTGCAGAGTCAATAACAATGATTGGATGAATACAACTCGCAACAGACAAGCAACCTGTCAGTGGAGCTGCTCTTCTTTAGAAATGTCGGCAAGCAAATGTGAAATATGCCACGAAAACACAGAATACAGTCTCTTCATCAAGGCAGATATCGCATTTGCCATCACCGTTCAACACTTTAACGGTCTTCCTCAGATGGAGAACATAAAAAGCGCATGAAAGTTGGGGAAAGTTTCAGCGACTGTACAACGCACATGAATATTAAATGAGGTAAGCACTGAGGCATTATATGATTGGTTGTGTGTTGCTAAACAACTTTCTGTAACATTCTAACAATGCATCGTTTCACACTGAATACCATTGGCCCTGCAAAGCGGGATTATCCCCGCAAATGCATTGCTAACCATGCTCCGGAGCAGGGTTTCATAACCCTAATTAAAAAGCAGTGCTAACCCCCTTTCAAAGTGTGAAAACTTGCTTTACTCCAGGTTAAAAGCACGGTTTTAAAAAGAAGTTAACCCAGGATTAAGTGTAGTGTGAAATTGTTAAAGATAACAAACTGTAATTTTAAAGAAAAAAAATCCTAACTGTAGGATATAACTGTACCCCTCACGGGGTGTTGAACTGCAGTCTGACTTTGTCTTTATCTGGATGTCATGAGAAGTACACTAAGTGAAACTCAACCTTTAACTGAACTACTTTGATATTGACAATATTAATCACCGTCTTCCTTATTTTTGGGGATTCTGAGTGATAAGCACCATTTCAAAATTGTAAGACCATCATGCCTAAATAAAACTTGAAGCATGAAACTCAAAAATAAGTGCAGAGACTGACGAATGACCCAGAAAACTCCCTTACTAAATGTCTCTGGAAGACACAAAAAAAAAAAAAAAAAAAAAAAAAAAACTCATTTTGGATTTAAAGGGCACCTATTATGGTTTTTCGAATATTACCTTTCATGTAGTGTGTTATATAGCTGTTTGTGAATGTAAAAAAGTCTGCAAAGTTTCAAAACTCGAAGTGCACGAAATATGGAATTATTGACACCCAAAAGAAAGAACCGATTCTGAACACCTGAAACGAGTCGTTAGTAATTCCAGACTTACTTCCTGTACTAACTTAAGTAATTTGGTAACAAAAAACCCGCCTCTGGTCTGTTTACATGTGCAGCCAGTGCACGCTGTTAGCCTGATAGCTGTTAGCCTCTGCTAACTGGCAAACTCACGTTATTGTCAAACTACATATAAACATACCACTGAGAAACGTCCTGTTCTCGTCGCGATGGTGGTTCGGGTTTATCTTCCGATGCATCATTGTCGGACTCGTGCTCAAATTGGTAAGGTAAAACAGACATTTTTTCAGACAGAGCTGAAACTCGGATTTGGTAGTGGGCGTTTCCATTACAACATGTGCTGTAAGTGGTAGACCAATCACAACAGACTGGGACATCTGACCAATCAGAGCAGAGTAGGCTCTCTGAAAGGAGGAGTTTAGAATGAATCCTTTAGAACAGATCATTGAAGGAGCCGTTTTTGACACTGGGAAAAAAAGGTAATGCTGCAATTTAAATTATGAGCAAATTAAAGTGTTTTTTGACCTTGGATGCATGTAAATCTATTGTATGAGACCTTTAAAACAAAATTAGGCATGTTTAAAAACCATAATAGGTGCACTTTAAGATGACTAAGGCCAGAAACCTATTCTATCCAAGTATGTGAACGCAGCTACACAAGCTTGACTTTGTGCATCACTGCATTCCAAAGTGTGTCATGATATGCTGTACTCTCAACATTGCCATAAGGGGTGCTATAGTTAGCATTCTGTCTTATTTACCGCCAGTTTTCTCATTCAGGTTGTGGCATGGGGGAGTGTGGTTATGTGTCGGTCTGTGGGAGAGGGAGAGCGGTAAGGATCGTCACCTGGGTTATGATTACTTTAACACCTGTCTCTGATTATAGTGGTGGCAGAGGGAGACCTGAAAAGGCACGCCAGAGCGGGGAGAGAGCACCAGGGACGAGCAAGAGAAACAAAGCAACACAGTCATCCCTTTTGTTGAGTTGGCTATAAGCCGTGACATTGTGTGCAAAATAAAGAGACTGACCTTAACTGTTTGCTGTCTCCTGACTCCTCCATTGCCCACGAACAGAGCTTTTCACACAGGTCAATTACTGTCATAGCGGAGTAACACACGCACATGATTGGTGTACACCACATCACGATAAAAACAAAATAGTTGCAACTTTTAGCTGCCTTACATTTCTGATGATGCCAGCAATCTGAACGCTAACACAATCCTGAAGGCGACACATCCATATCTTAATTAATTCTGCCGTTTTATGATTGTGACAGTACCATCACTGTAATGCCATTAAAAACTGATATGAGTATCCGGAAACTTGTGAACTGCAGCATCATTGAAAACAGCACCACTGATATGCAGAATCCCTCTGCTGTTGGCAAGACAACAACACAGGCAGAAAAATCCACCAGACTGATCACACTGTGAATTCGGCAACAGTACATCAAAAGTTTTGCTGCTGACATCATAAATGTGAACCATTGCCTCCAGTGTCCGAAGTGAGAAGTGTTGTTGAACTTATGGGCATGTGTGAGCTCCTGTTTCTGTGTGTAACGTCCAAAGAGTGTTGCCAAAAGCGAGTTGTAAAGTAAGTTGTTTTCAGTTGTAAACAGGCCTAATGTAATATAGTGAAGAGGTATACATGTTTTATACCTCTACCCCTAACCCTAAACCTAACCGTCACTGGAGTTCAAATGTAATCTTACTCCGAATCACTCTCGTAACTGATTATGCAAATGCGATTACTTCCTGGTTTCGAATGCAGGTCTGTGACGCTGCTGACACTGCTGACCCAACAAGCCATCAGTCATGTCCCAGGAGAAGGTAAACACACTTGAAGTGAGGCAAAAATGTCTGATGGGAGATGCCACCTGTCAGTAACTCAGCAGAATGGGGTCCATGTCAGGGTAAAAGTGCTGGGCGATATATCAATTATATTGCTGACAATATAAAATTAAGCAATATCATGAACATTGCAATAATTTTAATGTGCCTTATTTGGCCACAGAATTTCCTAAAGAGTGCGTCATTAGACTCATTTCTCAATCGTTCAGGGCTGCACAATTAAACACAATAACATCAGAATTGCAATGTAGTAATATGTCAATACAAAACCGCAAAAGGCTGTGAATTAATGACATGAATACATGGTCTGTGTGCGCTTCGGAGGGAATGGATGACACGCTGCTGTGTGCACTCGAGGGGCTTATGACACCAAGGAGCTCACATGATACACTGTTCTAAGAGCTCTCAGAGCAGTTCACATGCATTATGCAAGCAAAGTGCTACAGGTTCACACAATAGCACAATTATAAATATTTGAAACCACAACAAGTTATTATACAAATCTAAAAACATGACACAGTATTACAGAAAAGGAAATCTTGGTATCTCAACAGATTTGTAATACACACACTGACACTGCAGTGCACTTTCAATGTTCCAGCAAAATAAAAGCTCCAGGTGAATTTTTTTTTTTTTTAATAATATTCAGTATTATATTATAATATTGAACTTGACTGGGTTCCACAATAATAATTCAGCATTATATAATATCAAACTGCATTCCAAAAAATAAGTGAAAGTAAATTGTATATATTTTAGTAAAAATATACTTAGGTAAATAATACTTTTTATTAGGCAAAGGTTAAAATTGTGGAAAATATGCCTGTGACGAGGAGGAGAGCGGGGCCGGGCCGTGACTACACACGCCCGGCCCCCAATCAGGCTAATCAGCCAAGGAGAGGGATAACTACAGTGGAGAGAGCCACACGCAGCTGCCGTGTGTGCCTTTGTGTTGTTTCATTAAATATTATTTTGACCGTTCAGCTGGTTCCCACCTCCTCCTTTCCCATTTAAACCGTGTTACAATGCCTTCATTATTTTTAACAGGATTTTCACTTCATGCATTAAACATTTTAAATCTATGTGACTAACTGTTATTTAATTGAAATAATGTTTTCTCTGAAAACAAAAACAAATCACTTTCAGACCAAATTCATTGCCTAATTATAAAGATATATATTGAATATAGAGAACTGTTCTCTACCTTGTTTTGCTGTACTGTGTATTGTGCACATTTCTTCTGTTGTATTGTATATATTAGTAGGAAATCAGAGCTCCAGACTGCGACTAAATTGTCGCATTTTGCAATCGTTTTTCCCCCCCAGTGCAACTAAGTTTTGTTACAGGTCGCACTGGTGCGACTACAGTGTTGGCCAACTCTCTATTAAGCAATATCAAACAGCAAACACATACAAAAACTGAACAAAACAGGACTATATCCGCTACCCAGACCCATTTTCAGCACGGCTCAATGGACAGAGCAGTGAGCGCAGAACAGGTGCGTTCACTCGCGAAGCGTAAATCATTACAGCGCCGCGAGAACCAATGAGAAGCACAATGCGAGCGCAGAAAAGGTGCATTTACTTGCGGATCCGGTCTCGAGCTCTCAAACTCACACCACTGATCATTACAACGCTGCGAGAAGCAGTAAGTATGGCACGAGTCGTGGAAACCATTTAAATTCAGCACAGAATTCTCTGGTGCAAACCAAGTAAACTTGTTTAAAACCACATTAGACATTCTGAACAGCACTGACAAGATGAACACGAGCACAGATATAAATAAGACACACATTAGCACCCTTTAAAGAATTACCATGTATTCACTATAGTATTTTAGGCATAAATATATTCATAATAAATATTATCAAATTACTGCTATAGCTCTTTTAAATGTATAATAGGCTACATTTAGGGAGTGAGGGAATATCATTCATTTTTGTTACAACTATGGCAGTTTCTAAATGTTTATATATTTTTACTGTAGTTTTAAATGTGTTTAGTACTGTTTTTCATTACAAAAATGCCATGGTTTGTTTTAGAAAGCATGTTACATCTAACAGTGGTAGGGACAATCCATGCTTGGTTTTACCTGTGGTTACTATGGTCTTGTTAACCACTGTTAAAACTATTTTAAAAATATGGTACATTTTCATAAGGGCAAATGCAAAATAGTATCAAGGGCTTTAAAGCCTGGACCTGTGTGAATTATGGACAACTCTAGTTTTCCTTCTGTGTAAAATCTGTTCTTTTCTAATGCTCTCTGATTGAAGATAAAAATGTATGTTACATGCTAGAAATTTTTTTGCCTTCAAATTTCCCAGAGATGACTGAACTTGAATAAAAAAAATAACCTGATGAAAGGAGTCCCAATTCAGTCACACTGTCAGAATAATTTAGCCCTTTAAAAATTAGGAGTTAACTTTTATCGATGTTATAGATAACCTTCCAGATGTTGATACCAGTAAATTTACATCTGCATACCAACTGAAAATCAGTGCCTTTCTGTCTAATGAGCATTTCAGTGGGGCACAAAATTATTGGTTATTGGATTTATTTTTGTAATAATAATACTAATAATAATAATAATAATAATAATATCACTTTTATTATTTGTTTCTGTCTTTTTTTTTTCATTAAAATTTTTTATTGATTCCATACTCAAATTAACACAAACAGCACATGAAAACACGGAATCAACTTTTAACAATATATAATATACACTATATTGCCAAAAGTATTCGCTCACCCATCCAAATAATTGAATTCAGGTGTTCCAATCACTTCCATGGCCACAGGTGTATAAAATGAAGCATCTAGGCATGCAGACTGCTTCTACAAACATTTGTGAAAGAATGGGCCGCTCTCAGGAGCTCAGTGAATTCCAGCGTGGTACTGTGATAGGATGCCACCTGTGCAACAAGTCCAGTCGTGAAATTTCCTCGCTACTAAATATTCCACAGTCAACTGTCAGTGGTATTATAACAAAGTGGAAGCGATTGGGAATGACAGCAACTCAGCCACGAAGTGGTAGGCCACGTAAAATGACAGAGCGGGGTCAGCGGATGCTGAGGCGCATAGTGCGCAGAGGTCGCCAACTTTCTGCAGAGTCAATCGCTACAGACCTTCAAAGTTCATGTGGCCTTCAGATTAGCTCAAGAACAGTGCGTAGAGAGCTTCATGGAATGGGTTTCCATGGCCGAGCAGCTGCATCCAAGCCATACATCACCAAGTGCAATGCAAAGCGTTGGATGCAGTGGTGTAAAGCACGCCGCCACTGGACTCTAGAGCAGTGGAGACGCGTTCTCTGGAGTGACGAATCACGCTTCTCCATCTGGCAATCTGATGGACGAGTCTGGGTTTGGCAGTTGCCAGGAGAACGGTACTTGTCTGACTGCATTGTGCCAACTGTGAAGTTTGGTGGAGGAGGGATTATGGTGTGGGGTTGTTTTTCAGGAGCTGGGCTTGGCCCCTTAGTTCCAGTGAAAGGAACTCTGAATGCTTCAGCATACCAAGAGATTTTGGACAATTCCATGCTCCCAACTTTGTGGGAACAGTTTGGGGATGGCCCCTTCCTGTTCCAACATGACTGCGCACCAGTGCACAAAGCAAGGTCCATAAAGACATGGATGAGCGAGTTTGGTGTGGAAGAACTTGACTGGCCTGCACAGAGTCCTGACCTCAACCCATTAGAGCACCTTTGGGATGAATTTGAGCGAAGACTGTGAGCCAGGCCTTCTCGTCCAACATCAGTGTCTGACCTCACAAATGCGCTTCTGGAAGAATGGTCAAAAATTCCCATAAACACACTCCTAAACCTTGTGGAAAGCCTTCCCAGAATAGTTGAAGCTGTTATAGCTGCAAAGGGTGGGCCGACGTCATATTAAACCCTATGGATTAAGAATGGGATGTCACTTAAGTTCATATGTGTCTAAAGGCAGGTGAGCGAATACTTTTGGCAATATAGTGTATGTTCCCCCCCCAACATACATCCCAGTGTTCAGATACTGAATAACAACAGACACATATAAACAGACAGTCCAAAGAAAATACTCGATGACATAAAAAGACAATTAACCAACAAAAAAGAAAAAGGGTTCCACATATTAATTAATTACATATATTTAATCCGAATTGTCCCTCTCCACTGCTCCCCCCTGGCAACCCTCTAGGATGGCCAAATAAGTGCCCCACTTCTTGCCATAAGCATCCAAACTGCCCAGCCATCTGTGTGACATCTCTTCAAAAGGTGCCACTCTGCCCAACTCAGTGCACCACTCATGAAATAGGGCCACTCATGAAATGACTTCAATCCCCCAAGAAACACCTTCCTGCCGATCATCACACTGGTAAGGACCCAATTTTTTATATGTTTGTTCCCTACGTTAATACCAGCCCCATCACCCAAAATACAAAGTCTGGGGCAGAATAGAATCTGAGTGCTCAAGACCTCACAGACAAAACTCTGAACCCTTGACCAAAACTCTTGAATCTTAGCACAGAACCAAAAACATGGGCTATGTCCCCATCGTCCAACTGGCATCGCCAGCAAGTATGTGTGTCTTTAAGATCAAGCCTATACAATCTAGAGGGAGTCCAATAAAAATTATGCAGAATCTTAAATTGAATGAGGTGCACCCTTGCATCCCTAGACACAGACTTGACATTTTTTAAAATCCTACCCCATTCTACATCCTCCAGTACTAAATTCAAGTCTCTCTCCCATAACTTCTTAAGAGATGTTAAAACCCCATCCCCTAGACTCTGAATTAGCCAGGAATAGTATGCTGAAGCCTCATGACCCTTTCCAAAAGCAACAAGCACCATCTCAAGAGTGGCTGCCGCTTTAGGGGGCTGCGTACTACACCCAAAGGTGGTACAAAGTAGATGGTGCAGCTGTAAATACCTGAAGAATTGAGATCTGGGAATCCCAAAACACTGTATAATATTTTCAAAGGATCTCAACACTCCATTTTCATACAGGTCACCCAGCGTAGCAACTCCCTTCTCCATCCATTCTGTCCAGCAGAAAGGGAACTTGTTAATGCACAATTTAGTGTTTAAACAAATACTTGTGGCAACGTTCAGGTAATTGTCTGAACTTGAACACGCGGGAAACTTCGGTCCACACTAAATGCATGTGCGAGATAACGGGATGTGTCTTTAATTCTCCGGGCAGCTTGGTACAAAGACTTTGCAATGGCATAATAGTAAAATAAAAACTTGGGGAGACCTAACCCACCTTTGTCAATTGGCCTGTGTGACTTATTAAAATGCATCTGATGACATTTACCATTCCAGATAAAGGATTTAGCTATACTATCAAATTGTTTAAAATAAAAGAGGGGAACTTCAATGGGGAGAGACTGTAGTAGGTAGTTGGATTTTTGAATACAATTCATTTTATCACATTAACCTTCCCTGTCATTGATAAATGTAGTGAAGCCCAACTGTCCACATCGCTCGAAAACCTTTTTATTAAAGGGCCAATATTAATTCTAATTAAATCACACAAATTTGCTGGGAATAAAATACCCAAATACATAATGCCCTGTTTGGGCCACTGGAAGGCACCCGGCTGAAAAGCCATTACCGGGCAGTACTATGTCAGAGCCAAAGCCAATTAACTCTGTATCCCGAGAATTTAGAAAAGCAATTAATAATTCTGTGGAGGCAAGGCACAGATCTAGTAGGGTCAGAGACAAATAATAAAATATAATCTGCATAAAGCAAAAGCTTATGCGCCACACCTCCCGCCACCACCCCTGGAAAATCATCCTCTTTATCGCGGCTGCTAATGGTTCCAGGGCATGACAGAACAATAATGGTGAAAGAGGGCAACCCTGCCAGGTGCCCCTATCCAGAGTAAAATAATCTGAAATGAATCCATTCGTTTGTACTGCCGCTACCGGGTGTCTACAAAGTAACTTGATCCAACCAATAAAAGTATTCCTGAACCCGTACATTTCCAGAATCTTAAAAAGATAACCCCATTCTTCCATATCAAATGCATTTTCGGCGTCAAGTGAGATGGCAGCGACCGGAGTCTGATCATTCGCCACTGACCACATGATATTGATGAAACGCCTAATGTTATCAGAAGAGCTATGGCCCCGAATAAACCCCACCTGATCTATATGTATAAGTGATGTCATAACTTTACTTAATCAGTTAGCCAGAATTTTTGACAACATTTTTACATCTAACTGGATCAGGGAAATTGGACGGTAACTTTTACACTCGTTTGGATCTTTGTCCTTTTTAAGAATCAGACTGATCCGGGCTTGTGTCATGGTTGGCAGAAGCTTTCCATTCTTTAATGATTCCGTATAAACTTCTAACAAAAGTGGAGCCAGTTCTGTAGCATAAGATCTAAAAAATTCAGCGGCAAAGCCATCTGTCCCTGAAGACTTGCCTGTAGGCAAGGCCTTAATTACCTCGCCAAGCTCCTCCAAGGTTAACTCAGAATCAAGAGAATTGTTTTGCTCAGTGTCAGTTTAGGAAGTTCTATTGGTTCCACAAAGTTTCTAATATCCTCATCAGTAGACGAAGATGTGGAATTATAGAGATCAATATTAAATTCTTTAAAAGCATTATTCATATCAATGGCTGAGGTAAATATTTCACCACCAGAAGATTTCATTGAGGGAATGGTAGAAAAAGACACTCTGTTTTATATATCTAGACAGAAATTTCCCTGCCTTAACCCCCGACACAAAATATGACTTGCCCTGAATAGCCAAAACTCCACCTTCCGTGACAAAATAGTGTTATATCTGTATTTCAATTGAGTCAATTCTCTGAGGCCATCAGATGACATTCGGCGTTCAGCTCTGCCTCAGCACTTTTCATATTCCCTTCCAACTCCACGAGTTCTTGTGCTTTGGATTTTTTGGTAAATGAGGCATACTGTTTGATCCAGCCCCTAAGAACTGCCTTAAGTGCCTCCCAAGCCATGCCAGCAGAGGATACTGAGGACCAGTTTCTCTCCATATAAACATTGATTTCAGCCTTCAACATTTGTTGGAATTTGTAGGATTTTGCAAAAGGGGTACATTAAAGCGCCAACTATATGATTTTCTTTTCTCCATATGTGGCAGCACCTCTAAACTCACCAGGGTGTTATCTGTGACTAAAATGTTTCCAATTGAGCAATCAACAACAGATGAAATGAGGGACTTAGATATAAAAAATAAAAAAATAGAATAAATCTTATGGATTGATGAAATAAATGTATAGTTCCTACCAGATGGGTTCAAAAGTCTCCAAATATCTATAAGACCAAGATTTTTACACATCCTGTGAAGCGTCAATGTTGCTCTAGGGGGCTTGCACACTTTTGCTTCACTATGATCAAAGACTGAGCCCATCAAAAGATTAAAGTCTCCTCCCAATATTATATTATGAAGGGTGCCAGCGGCTTGCAACATCCCTTCAAGATCTATAAAAAAGCCCTGATCATCAACGTTAGGTGTGTAAATATTAGCCAAAATAAGACTTGCCCCTGAATTTCTGCTAAAAATATAATGACTCTTCCTAATTTATCTTTAATCTGTTTGAGACATTTGAATTGTAGATGCTTACTTATCAGTGTAATGACTCCCCTGCTCTTACTTGAGCCAGCACTAAAGAAAACATGCCCACCCCATATCTTCCCAAATTTTTCAGCTTCCTGCGGGGAAAGATGCATTGCCTGAAGAAACACCATATCATATTTCTTATGCTTAAGAAGAGAAATAACCTTCCTTCTTTTTATGGGGTGCCCCAACCCAGTGTTTCCCCAACTACTGTGCCTCGGCACACTAGTGTTTTGAAGACTGTCAGGTGTGCCACGGAAAATTATCAGATTCCACAAAATAAATCAAGGCTCCGGACTGAGACTAATTTAAAAAAAAAAAAATTCTAACAGTGCGATTAAACTTTGCAAGAGGTCGCATTGGTGCTCTGTCGTTTTTAGTTCCGTATGAGAAATATCAAACGGCAAACGTTCCAAACGCGAAAGGAAACAGCTTTACCCGGATTTTACTGAATTTTGTCTCCATGGCAGTGATCAATCGACGTATTACAGCAAGATCCTATTTATAGATGAAAATGCCCAATGCAAGCCTGGGAGCAAGCCTGGGAACAAGCCTGAGATCTGTTCAGAGCTCCACCTCCACCTGTACTGTGTGATTAAAAAAGCATACTAGAATTTCAAGGATGCTAGTCATAGTTTGACTAGAGTATCAGCTTTGATTACAACAGAAAATGTTCTTCCAGTGTTCTGTCTCGTAACAACGTGTTCCTGGACGCTTGGTTCTTGTGCTAGGATTAACACTGAAATTTCCTTGAAAATACACTAATAAAAACTAGGGATGTGTGAGATTAGTCGACTAAACGGTTCTGATGCTGCTAGTCGACACTGGAATTACTAGTCAGTTAATATTTCCCCCCATTAAACTGATATTTTTTTTTACACATTTACATTTGGCTTTATATTTTTACAGAGGCTGCACTTAAATTACTGTCATATTAATGTTACATATTTTAAATAGAATTAATAATACAAATATTACTTTAAAAAAAAAGAGGATATCCGGAGCAGATACAGAGTTTAATTTCACCTCAGGCTGCGCATGCTTCTTCCCTCTTTTACTCACGGAGCTTGCAGGAAAATGTCCTCTCGCTAGGCAAGCAAACTCGGCAAAGTAGTTATGAAATCACTTCGGTGGTGCGGGAATTGGCTTTCCAAATGTTTAAAAGTCCCTAAGGATGTTTTCACATTTGAGTGTTCTTTACATCTGTACATGCTTGGATGTTAATTTTCCCGCTGAGCAGGCTTTTTCAAGTGCAGGATAGCCGCCTCAGGTGAGTCAAATAGCCTAGAAAATAACAGTTTTAGACTAGGTATGCAATTTTTTAATCTGCTGATTAAGAAGGCTATTTTCAACGAGGTGCCGACTGCTTAACGTGTTAAACTATCTTTTATTCTGTGTGCATGTCATGTTTATAATACTTTAGGTTTATTGTAGGCTACATCACAGGCCTATTTTTTCTATCCTATAGCTACTTTTTTTTTTTTTTTTTTTTTACATCGTTACTGTTATTGGTTGACATTCTTTACCGAACAGCTGTCTTATTAGTTCAATGGTTAATGCACCACTGCACGTCGTGAAATACTCGCAAATGTTCAGCACATTTTTTTCTCTCTCGTAGATTTGGCTTAGTCTACCTGTTAATTATTTTCAACAATGTCCTGACTGTTTTAATATGTTCAGTAACTTTTACTTGGTGATTTCCGTTTAGAACAGGCTATTAGGGTAGTTCCATTGATCCTGCACTATTAATTCAACTGTTTTCAATAAATATCTCTATTAAATATTCGCTAATGTTCATTCAGTGAATGCGTGTCATGTTCTATATTTAGTGTACAATGATCATAATTCAAGGCGAGGACGTCGCAGATAAATGCCCCTTTCCAGTAGAATTTAGCATTGGATTGGAATAGATTAAGTATTTTAAATGGGTCGCATAAAACATTTTTTTTTTTTACTGTTTTTTGAAGGTTGGTTTCTCTTTAGACTAGTCGGTTACAAAACTTCAGTTTAAACGACAGTCAAATTAGTCATAGCGCACATCCCTAATAAAAACCAATGTACCACTAAAGCTTGGAAAAGGCAATGTGATATGCAAGTTAATAATTAGAGAACAGCCAGTGTGTTTTGACATCTGGTGAAGGCCTTTCACCTCTCTGAAATTACACAGTTCTTAATGAGTTTTGAATCTATTTGCCTTTAATAGATGTTTGAATGAATCTGTCATTCTCAGAGCTAGAAACATAAAATATTAAACATTTAGTCACATTTGGTTTAAAACACATTTCTCGAAGAAATGGTGTGTATAGTAACCACAAACACAAATTTGGGCTTAAGACCAATGTGCATCTAAATCTGAGCAAAAAGGTGAGCTCTACAAGACAGACTGTCAGTAAAGAGACTGAAAGTTTTTTTATTATTATTCAAACTCTAAATTAAAAAGTTATCTTCAATGGACATATTGCATAGCCTAATATCCAAAATGCCAACAATGCAACAAATGCCTGATTGGGTATCTTACAACAGCACTGCTATAGAAATGAAATGAAGATAGTGGTGGGAATGCTCAACAACTGTTCAGGCTTTAAATAACCACAATCATCTACTGCTTTCGCTATGTAATGGGGTCTGATTACATAAAAGCAAAGGGGGATTGTGAGTGCGATCCACAAAGCACTGTTGTGCTGTCAGAGAGAGGCCACTGACTAACATTTAAATGGCCGATGAGATACTTTACCACCACTAGAAGTTTCTGTGAGAATGCAATTCCACTGAAGTTTGTCACACCTGTGTTTATGCGACAGACCTCACAAGGCTTGACTTGAATAATAAAAAAATTGGGTAAATTTTAGTTCAAGTTACTTACTTTTGATATACATAGAAATGTTAAGCAAACAAGTTGTTCATTTAAATGGAATAATGAGCTATTGAGTCAAGAATAGTGGTGGAAAAAAAGGTGTGAGAGTGGAGCACAAAAGCATCACTGGTGGGTGAATGAGCAGTTGTTTGTTTTTAATTTCCTGGTTACTCTCACCTCATGTGGCTGTTAGAATATAGCTTTAATCAAATGTCATGCCAAGTCTTTGTTTAGGGCTGTTATTATTACAGAACAGAATCAGGGATGCATATTTATAGCTAATATGGTCAAAAACACTGCAAGTCCTCTGATGGTGTATTATGTCATCTATGATATCATTCTAACACAGTATTGTGCTTGGATCCACACTAAATAGTAAGAGTTCAACCAGTTACTCTGTGTGTGTGGCTTAAACGAATGCAAACTAGGTGGTCAAGATAGTTTGAAAGATGTTGACCATGTCAAAGTGTTGATATAAAATGGGCACACTTGAATGCACTATCAAGTTAGTGCACGGGGTGGGTTCAGAATATATAATATTCAAATCAAATCTAGTAAGAGCTTTGAACACTCACCCTACAGCAGGTCTGACAGCAGCGTCTCGCAAATTCATCTGACATAAACTAAATCTGCTTTATTCCAACGCTTCACTCTCGTGTCCAGGCGGGGACAATGGGATGAATTTCAAAAACCATTCATGTATTTGCCACCTTTAAAGAAAAAAGCATGAAAGCACTTTAGCAGAACGACATATGAACTTTTCTCCCTCTTCCACTGTAAACACAGCTGACCTTACAACGTGTCACATACAGTCAAGTATTCAGAATGACTTGTCCATTTACCTCAGTCTCACAAGTGTTTAATGTTCATATTTTCGTTCTCAAAAAAGAAAACAACAAATAAATCCCATTCAAATACTTCACTTGTCACGCCGAAGACCGCTAATTACATAAGGTTATCGCAACTATTAACATATAAGTTGCGAAGTCCAAGCAAAAGGAAAACTAACCGAAATATCGCCATAATATAACATTCTGAACATACTTACGTGGATTCCGCTGCACGTCCTCATATATTGTACAGCGGCAGAAGAGTTGTGCATGTGAATTCTGTTCTAATCCTTCCAGCGTTGCTCCCGCGTCTGCTCGAGCACGCGCTCAACGGCAGCCCGCGCCGGGAATTCTTCTGTGCAAGAGAACGCGCCTGAGAGAAGAAACCGCGGGAAGCGCGTGCGTGACAGTAAACGGTTACTGATACCGTGATACTGCAATAAATGACTTCCGCGACTTCAAAAAGTTTTATTTAGAGAATACTCCACTCTACCTTAACTGTAATGACACAATTTGTTAGCTTTGAAAATAATATTAATTTTAACTCATTAACAGTAGGATTCGTGTAAAATCAGTGTGAAACTGCTGTTGCTTATGCAAGGTTTTACAATGGTAACCGGTAATATAAGCTGCTGCGACCGCCCAATTCCATTCAAGTAGTGTTTGTTTACTTCCAGCTTTCTAGCGTTTATAAAAAATAAAAATAAAAAAAACGTCTGTCTCATTGGCTACTCACCCTAAGTCCCGCCTATTGTCCATTTCAGTTGGTCAAAACCTTGTCAAACTGATGGCTTAAATGAATATTCCGGGTTCAATACAAGATAAACTCTGTGGACAGCATTTTGTGGCATGATGTTGATTAGCACAGAAATATATTTCGGCTCGTCCCTCCTTTTCTTAAAAAAAAAAAAAAGAAAAAAAAAATCCAGGTTACTGTGAGGCTCTTACAAGGTTAGTGAATGAGGCCAGTTTTTAGAGGGTTTAAAGGCAGAAATGTGAAGCTTATAATTTTATAAAAGCACTTACATTAATTCTTCTGTTAAATCGTAATTTTTACAGTCATTTTAGTGTTTGTTGACATTATGTCATCATGGCATCAAAGTTGTAAAATTGGCAATAACTTTACACATAAATCATATTAACACTCATACTGTTTACCTCTTGTGGCTATGAAATAGTGAGTTTTTTTATGTTTATGGATTGGCCCC
The DNA here is from genome assembly GCF_019703515.2 of Myxocyprinus asiaticus. Taxonomy (NCBI): domain Eukaryota; kingdom Metazoa; phylum Chordata; class Actinopteri; order Cypriniformes; family Catostomidae; genus Myxocyprinus; species Myxocyprinus asiaticus. The sequence continues at coordinate 36,156,840 of NC_059359.1, forward strand.
ATTCACTTCCATTGTAAGTGTCTCACTGTAACCCAGATTTTTGCTTTTTTTTTAGAAAAGAAAAGGAGGTGAGGGGCCTGGGTAGCTCAGCAAGTAAAGACACTGACTACCACCCCTGGAGTCGCGAGTTAGAATCCAGGTTGTGCTGAGTGACTCCAGTCAGGTCTTCTAAGCAACCAAATTGGCCCAGTTGCTAGGGCGGGTAGAGTCACATTGGGTTAACCTCCTCGTGGTCGCAATAATGTGGTTCACTCTTGGTGGGGCACGTGGTGAGTTGTGCGTGGATGCCGCGAAGAATAGCATGAAGCCTCCACACGTGCTATGTCTCCACGGTAACGCGCTCAACAAGCCACGTGATAAGATGCGGGGATTAATGGTCTCAGACGCAGATGCAACTGAGATTCGTCCTCCACCACTCGGATTGAGGCGAGTCACTACACCACCATGAGGACTTCGAGCGCGTTGGGAACTGGGCAATCTAAATTGGGGAGAAAAAGGGAGAAAAAAAGAAAAAAGAAGGAGGTGCAAGTCAAAATGTATGTTTTTGGTAATCAATATTATGCCACAAATGCTGTCGATTGAGCTTTACTTGTATTGAACTCGGAATATTGCTTTAAGAAGTGAATAGAATCAAAGACTGTTTAAAAGTCTGCATTTTTCATTTATTCATAAAAGAGTATGAAAAAGAATATTTAAAAAATTTAAATAACTTTTGAGCAACAAATTGGTACATAATCATGCTAATGTTTTATAGAGCAAACATTGAATCCATACTGCAAAATGGGATGACAATATGCCATGGTCATTTTACAGTAAAACTAAAGTTCCAGAACCTAAGACTGATTAAAAGAGTACAGAAAGTCAAGGGCACTTTACCCCTTCCTCAAAGAGATTAAAATTATAATTACAACAATGCAAGGGAAATAGAAATAAGTCTTCCATGGTCCCACTGTCGACAAAGTTACAGAATAATGAACGGCAAAAGTATTGTAGTGGTGATCAATAAAGAAAATAAGAAAATTAAATGAGAAGTAAAACAGAGTCTGTCTTTCTCCATTCCAGCACAACAGGACACCTCTGAGTATGTCAAACCCACAATGAACAGATGTACTGGATGTGAAGTGCAGACAGCATTGTAAGTATCTTTGCTTGCTGACTGACACAAGAAATTGACAAACATACATTTCATGGTCAAACACTTCCTCTTAAAGTGTCTCTTCCTTCAGCCACTGCCACCATCACTTTAAAAATGCCTTCCAAGAATGATAGCTATTTATGGAAAGACTCCTTTGCACTATTGTCATGAACCCTAGGAGGGCGTAGTAACACTTCTTAAAGGTTTAACCTCAGATTCACTAGCAAAGAGAGCCATGCAATTTGAAGGTTAACATAAACATCGGAAATACAGGAAATCTGTCAAATTTGGTTATGTACTGTAAATGGAACTATGTTGCAAAAACAAATGAGTATGTGTCTCTAAGCTATATGCATGTTGGAGGTTTTGTATTTGTATCGTAGTATAAATGTCTGCAGGCCCCCTTTCGTATAAAAATATACAGTTTAAAATTTGTTGTGGGCCCCACTGGACCTGTGGGTCCCTCGAATTGTACTACCTTTCACGCTATTAGCTACGGCCCTGAATGTCTGTTTTCTTTAATGCTGAAAAATCCTCTGTTATTTCTCAAAATATTTTTTAAAAGTATTACTTAAATGCCATATACACAAAATCACTGCTAATAAGATATATTAATGAATATAAATATAGTATGCTAAAGAATACAGTGTGGACAATGCCAATATCATTAAAGTATTCATCATATCCCAAAGTGAGCTACATCCTACTATTTTGTTTTATTTATTTATTTTATATTTATTGGAATAGTTATTTTGCAGAAAAGTGTTAATCTGGGGCCATTTAAAGAAGGAATGGATGATCAGACAGTATGCTCTTGTAAAATAACTAAGCACAAACATTGGTCTGTGTTAGTATGTTAAAAATATTTTAAAAACTTTAAAAGCGGTTCATTATTTTCTTTTTTTTAGTCCCGCCTCTGGGAGTTTCAGGAAATAGCACCTCCTGTGATATGCATAGCTTTTTGTCAGTCAGTTTCAAAAAACTCTCACAGACGCAACTGCCATAACCAAGAGACATGACAGAGGAGCCAGTGACTGATGTTGAACGTAGGTGACAAAATATTCTATGATTCAGTATAGTTATGCAATCTTTAACAGTTTTAAATAATGAAAAAAAAAAAAAAAATGTATGATTTAAAAATGAAAATGATTTATCAACATTCATACTGTTTTAAATAATTATCTGTTCAAAGGTAAACAATCTGAAAAATAATAACAATACTTGACAATTATTATTATTATTACTGATTATTATTATTATTATTATTATTATTATTATTATGGGAGCAATTTAAACATTAAATACTTATTGTATCAACCTACATTTAACCTCTGCCTAAACTGTCAGTGTAGAACGGCGGTTCTCAAACTTTTTGACACCAATGCCCCCAATTGTCCACGACAATATTCAAAGGCCACCATCATCCCGAAACTAAAAATTTCAATAGATTAAACACTTAATCATGATTTATTTCATGGTTATTAACATATAAGAAAATATCAATTTATGGTGTTGATTTTTTTATTATGATTTTTGATATATTTTTTGTTAATTTTAAAATAGTTGATTTTGAGCTGCTTTAAGCATTTTCATTTGATTTGATTATTTTGATTTAACCTATTTTTATATAATTTTAAGTCATCTTGTGGCCACCTTGGACATGTGCTAAGGCTCACTAGTGGCCCCTGACCACCTGGTTGAGAACCACAAGTGTCGAACACTAACAATGCTAAAAGGAAATCATGCCTGCTGTGACCAGTAGATGTCATGAAAACCCAGACTAAAAAGTCAAGTATTATACAAGTTCCTCTTTGCTGTATTATTTTATTTAGCCTGTTTTCAAAATGAAAGTTTTCTTAGGATTGATGTTCAGATTCCACAATGTTTTACAAACAGCTGTCTAATGACCCAACATTGTGTTTTTGTGTTCCTTCCAACATGTAGTATACAACTATGAAGGGTACTACAGTTCAGAAGTTAATACTGCATCACCATGCAACTCTGGCAACACAAAGGCCTTCAGTGAGGTTTTCCTTCCAACCCTGTACAGCATAGTCTTCATCATTGGCTTTATTGGCAACGGCCTGGTAGTGTGGGTCCTGGTCAGATACCGTCAAAAATCCAACATGACAGACGTGTGCCTCTTCAACCTAGCCCTATCTGACCTACTCTTTCTTGTGTCACTCCCATTTTGGGCTCATGTTGCCATGGCTGAGTGGATCTTTGGAAAATTCATGTGTCACACCATAACAGGTCTGTACATACTGGGTCTTTACGGCAGTATATTCTTCATGGTCCTTATGACAGTGGATCGTTATATCATCATAGTCCATGCCCACAGTTTCATTTCCAGAAATCGGACAGTAAAAATGGGTTTGATTCTGGCCTCTTTGGTGTGGATACTCAGCCTGTTTGCAGCTCTACCAAATATTATTTTTGCCAAGGAGAACTATGAGAATAATCGGACATCATGTGGATATGATTTTCCAAGTAAAGGCTGGAAGTCATTTACTTACCTTATTCTGAACATCCTGAGTTTTTTCCTCCCTCTAATTATTATGGGCTACTGCTATTCAAGGATCATTCCAATTCTGCTCAGTATAAAAACACAAAAAAGGCACAAAGTCATTAGACTCATTCTGGTTGTGGTGGTTGTTTATTTCCTTTTCTGGACACCATATAACATTGCCATGTTCCTAAACTTCATTCAGTTGCAAAGCTACCTGCTGTCTTGTGAGTGGCAAAATGGTTTGGGCTTGGCAATGCAATGGGTGGAGACTATCGCCTTCAGCCACTGTTGCCTTAACCCCATCATCTATGCCTTTGTTGGAGAGAAGTTCAGAAGAGCAGTCTTTAAGGCCTTAAAAGAGCAGTTTCCAGTGTGCTTCAGCCATTGCGCAACTATATCACGAGGGTTATCTGAACGCAGAAGTTCAGTTTTCTCCAGATCTTCGGAATATTCTAACACACGGATTGCATAGTGCACTGCTGGCGTGACTCAAAGTGATACTGTTCATTCCTCCAAAGTAGAAATGATTTTTCATTCTGAGCAGCTTCTATTTCTCCCAATCCAAAATTGCTACTTTTACTGAATGTATATTGTATCTACATAAAGATTTGAATGTTTTTATTGCTTAGTTTTTGAGTGTTTTGATAAAATAATTGACATTCACTACCGGTCAAAAGTTTTGAAACACTTACACATTCTTTATTATAATTTTTTTTCACATTTTAGAATAATAGTAAAGTCATCAAAACTATGGAATAACATACATGGAACTATGGGAATTATGTTGTGACTAAACAAAATCCAAAATAAATCAAAACTGTGTTATATTTTAGCATCTTCAAAGTAGTCACCCTTTGCCTAGAATTTGCAGACATGTACTCTTGACATTTTCTAAACCAACTTCTTGAGGTATCACCCTGGGATGCTTTTTAAACAGTATTGAAGGAGTTCCCATCTATGTTGGGCACTTATTGGCTGCTTTTCGTTATTATTTGGTCCAAGTCATCCATTTAAAAAACTTTTTTTTTATTAAATGTAAGTTTTATAATGAAATAAATTAATATGGTGGCACAATTATATTTTTGTCTGCAAAACTAATTTCAAACATTTAAGCATACACCTTCAGATCAAAAGATTTTTAAGATCATGAGAAACATTTCAGTGAAATGTTTCAAAACTTTTGACAGGTAGTGTATGTTAAGTTTTAGTTTCTCATGATAATGCAGAAGTTGAAGTTAGTGCTGTTGCAGAGGTTAAAAATATTCTTCTCTGTTTCTGTGTCATTCTTACATTTCAGATTTGCAAATGTTGCAGATAATACTTTTGAGATGAATGATTTTGTTAGCAATTTTTTAGTTTCAGCAGTTTCAACTTTCAAATCTTTTTTTTTTTTTTTAAGAAATATACTGTATTTAGCCTCTGTTTTAAGTTTTTCTTGTAAATCTTTTTAGTGTGTTATTTAGTTGGTTTCTTTGCAATAAAAAATAAATAAAAATACATCCTCGTTTTAATTCATTGTTGTGTTAGTGCTTTTCATTCAACAAACACACAGTTAAATACTTTCTCTGTTCCTTGACGAATCCTCCAACTTCTGCAATGTTCAAAGTAGTATTCCTTGAAATGCAAAGGGAAGATGTCTAAAATTGTGTGCATATGGCCTCATGTGGTTTCGGGTGGGGGGGTCACTGTCTGCCCTGCACAGAGAGGAAGTAGTTTGAAGCGTAGCTGTAAACCACATAGCTGCAGCCATGTATACATGCTTATCTGCTGTTTGTATAGTGCCACTTAGAAGACAGGTGAGGAATTTATTTTCTAAATTATGGGTCCCTTTCTGTCACAAAAAGTTTTGTGTTGCCTCGCAATAAGTTCCGCTTCTGTCACTCACTCGACGTTGTGTCAGTGTAGTGACACTAGGGGTCACTCTTGGGAGCCCCAAACACCTCTAATCTTTGAGAAAAGGCCAATGAGAATTGGCGAGTAGAATTTGCATGCCACTCCCCCGGACATACGGGTATAAAAGGAGCTGGCTCGTAACCACTCATTCAGATTTTTTCTTCGGAGTCGAGCGGTTGTGTCTGCCGGTCCATTCACCTTGAAAGAAGCGTATGCTTTTGGATATACGCCGTGTTCCAGCGGCTTTCTCTCCTTCTGCACGCTTAGTGCAGACTACGCCCCTGGGCGCTTCGACAGCGCTACTAAGAGAGTATATATATCTCTGCAAAGAGTATATTTTCCTCTACTAGAGCAGCACATTGATGTGAACGTCTTTTTAAAGATGCCGTTCCGTCTTTGTGTAATTTCTGGATGCGGTCGTTATCTCTCTGCCTCTGACGGCCACGGGTGCTGCCTCACGTGTCTGGGCCTCCATCCTCTCCTGAGCCCTCGTGGCTAGATGATGGGTTCCTGGGTTCGGGGCGCCGCTCACGGAGTCTGAGACCACCGACCGTGAGGGGCTCCTGGCCGTCTGCCTGGAGTGGGAGGACCGCTGCCACGGGCGGGGGAGACCCCTACCATCCACCGAAAATGCGGCGGGGCGTTCCGTCCACCAGGGGCCAGAGGACTGCCTCCGATCCACCTGGGGAGGCACAGCTGTCGTCCACCAGAGGGTGGAGGAGTGGCCGAGGACCAGGCTAAGGCGTATCGGAGAACTGGCGAGTAAATTATTATTTTTTTTCTCTCTCTCTCTCCCGCTGCCGCTCCACGCTGGCCTTTCCCTCTCTTTTTAAATATTATTATTATTTTTATATTTTAAGTTGGTATCATCACCGTTACGGTGTGTATGTACCATGTTTTTTGTTGTTTCCCTCCCCTTGTCCCCTCTCAGTTCCAGGAAGACGGGGATGACCTGCCAGCAGATGGGGCCAGAAGGGCATGCCCCCCCAGGGAAAAGGGGGGGGGGATGGACGTCATGCCGGGGGCTCCCCGACCTGAGAGAACAAGGGAGGAATGTGGCAGGGCAGAGGGCGTGGCCGGGTCATGATTCCACACACCTGACCCCTAATTAGGCTGATGAAGCCCAAGAGGGATAAGGGCGACCGGAGACGGCAGTGCAACAGAGAGTGAGTTATGGACAGCTGTCCGACACCTGTGTGTGTTTGTGCTTTTGGTTAAGTTTATTATTAAACCTTTATTTATATTACCAAGCCGGTTCTCGCCTCCTCCTTTCCATTTACCTTGTTACGTTTATAATTTAATTATAGACTTTAAAATAAATGTATTATTCGATGAGAGAGTTTGTGTATGAAGCTAAACTTCATGTTATGAGATGAATTTAGTTGGTTATGATTTTTTTATTTTAAATGTTTATTTTATTTTATTTTATTTTAACCACTGGGTAACTTATGCACATCTTATTTTAGCCTGTATCTCTCACACTTTTGAAGGACAATTCTGTTAAATTTATGACTCAATTCTTCTTCTTCATGTTTTTGCGGTTAAATATTCTTTGGTTGGTATTTAAAGATTTCAGACTGATTGCAGACCAACGCGGCTGCCGCTCAAGCAAATCATTCATTATTATTATCATATCAATTATTATTATTATTTTTTTCATCTTCTACGGCAGCTGCTGTGAGACGCACACAGACGCATCAGGGATGTAGGTACATGAGCAGCACGCATAACTGCCCTGCATTGTGCAGTTTCCCACAAATTAACTAGAAAATCATGTCCGTGACAACATGGCCCTAATATTTTCAGTGGGCTTTTCCACTGTTTTTGGATGTAACATTTGCAGTCAAATCGTGAGATGTAACTTCTTAGCGAGTGCTAATTACTACTGTGTTGACTCATTTGTGCAGTCTGTATTTTCCCAAATAATTCAGCAGATAGAGAAAAAAGATTCAGAAAGAAATCTTAATATAGACTATTACTTCTTTAGATAGGGATCATTTTAAATAAAACTAAATTAAATTGAACTGACAAATTGAAAATTAAGTAGAAATAAAAATAAATTAAAATTCGAAAAATAACCTTGGTTGTAACAACTTATGCAGCTTTCACTTTCTTTAGTCTATGTTTGAGTGGAGGAGAAAAAGCAACAAATAACTGAAATGTCAACAGAACACAATAAGAATTGTGTTGAAGTTCAGTTTTGTCTTCATACACCTAAAGCATATGCTTTCATTCTGAAACCAATTTGAAATCTGTTCAGCAGGATACTAATCATAAAATGTATATATGAAATGCAACAGAAGTGTTTTTGTTACATTTATATAACAAATTGTTTTCTTAGTTGTGAAGTTTAAAATAAGCTTAAAATATTGATGTTGAGTTAACAGTTACAATTTTAATTCAGATTCACGAACAGATTCATTCGAGCTCGACTCAGACTGTTATGGACTCAGTCTTGAGTCTGACTCTGCCCCTTTTGGACCCAGACTCAGACTTGATTGTTTAAAGACTAGGACTTGACTCGGACTCGACTAAGGTGGACTGGAACCCAACACTAGAGAGAACACTTGCAAGTGGCAAACTGAGCCCTAAAAGAAGTGGCCAATACTTGGGGCACATAAACTTCCCTAGACTTGAGAACGGCTTAAGACTAGTGCGGTCCAAACTCTAAGCAATTGTCTTTGAACGATAAGGCCTGAAGGTCCTCAGCAGGCTTGACTGAAGCTAAAGCGAGTAGCAGCAAAGGAGAGTATGTGTAATCTTACCTAATGGCTCAAACGGGGAACCCTTAAGTGCATTTGACACCAGCGTCAAAGTCCCAGACAAGGACAGTAGCTGGGAGAGAGGACCTAAGCTGTCAAGCTCCTCACAAAAACTTACTGACCAAAGGGTGTTTTCCCACTGACAAACCACCCAGAGGGTCATGCCCCATCACTATGGCAGTGACACACCTTGAGTGTCGATGGAAGGAGACCTGCATCCAAACACTCTTGCCAAAAGTGGAGCACCATCTGCACAGGGCAACGCGCTGGGTCCTTGCTTTGGGAGGGGCACCAAACAACAAAAAGGTGCCACTTCAGGGCATAGAGCCGACTTGTTGAGAGTGCTCTAGTTTGTAGTATGGTGCGGAGCACTGGCTGCGACAACCCTTGAGTGTCAGATGAGAGGCCAGACATGAAGTCTCCACAACTCCAGCTGGGGATGCCAGATTGTGCCTCAAGTTTGTGAGAGAAGATATATCCTCAAGGGAATTTACCATGGGGGAGCATCCAACAGCTCTACCAGCTCTGAAAACCAAGGGGGGTTGGGCCGCTCCACGCCACCAATAGCACGGTTTCCTTTACTTCCCGAAATTTCCACAACACCTGGGGCCTCATGTATAAAACTCTGCATAGATTTCATCCTAAAATTTTGCGTACGCACAAAATTTTCAGATTTATAAAGCTGTACATACGCCAGAACCTGCGCAAAGTTCACTTTATAAATCCAGCTAGCGGAAGATTGTTCGTATATGCAAGTGATTTATTCCCCACCCTGTCTCCTCCCCAAAATAACCATATATGGAGTATACAATGCTTGTTTTTACTATTCGTAACCTCCTTAAAATACAATTACCATAAGCATATCGCCATCCAGACTGTACGAGATACTATGAACATGGGAGATAATACAGACTGTTAATGCCTCAAGTGCCCATAAGTTAGATGCTGGTGCTAAAAATAATTTCTTAATCTTTGTCTAGTTTTAAAGTAAAATATCTAGACATATTTTAAACAAGATCTGTTAACCCAAGAAACATTATTTTTTAAGATATTAACTTGTTTTCGGAGAATATCTTATCCATGGACAATTTTTTATTGTTGCAAGCATAAATCTATGTAATTCTGCTTATCAGAATTTTTTTTTAAAATTGTTTTATGGGTGTTTTATAGAAAAGTTAAATATTTAATACTGGAAACAAAACAAAGATTATATAGTGATATGTGCAGTAGTAAACTATTGTCTGACATAACTGGATTACTAAAAGAGATTTTTAAAAATAAAATGTGCAAGCTTATCTTTTGTGTTGTATTTGACTGGCTGCACATCCACTACCAATATTTCCTTGTTACTGCTTATATTTGAATGTCTTTTCAGTTAGTTACATAAAATTAATATATACTTTATATTAGCTGGATAACGATTCAATCTGATTCAAGTGCTTAACTACAACATACTTTTTTATAGAATTTGATGAGCTAGAGCCAACATCGAGCATCAACGAACAACCGTAGTTCTGTCTGTGCGGATCTGAATGTGAAAGAACCCAGCTGGAGACCCCCAGAAGGCTGCGCCATGCGTCTGCGTAATGGACTAAAGGGCACAGGGGCTCCTCTGTCACCACAAGAGTCTGAACGCTGCCCACCCTGGGGGGGTCGCCCAATGCCGCCGTTTTTGTCAGCGCTGGTTTTAGGCCTTGTGCAACCGCAACAAGGTTTGAAAACTTTATTGGAACATGGCAAACATTTGGCATGCTGCCAACAGCAGCACAAACAGTTACAGAGCTGGAAATATGTTCTCGATCCCGGCATGCAGCAGCGGGGAGAGCGAGAGTTTCGTTTCGGGACACAGAAGAGTGTTCTAGGCCAGGGGTTTTCAAACTGGGGTCTGCAAGGGGGTTCTAGGGGGTCCACGGAAAATAAATAAATAAAAGTGTAAAAATTAAAAAACAAATTGGACATTGATGAATTTGACATTATTACTGTTTCATTCTGCATACTTCAGAATTCATTTCATTTATTTATTTATAAAGCACTTTTAAATTACACAGTAGACCCAAAGTGCTTAACATCAACAGTACAAATCATAAAATATGCAACAAAAAAACACCATAAAAATTAGAAGGCCACAGAGAACAAAAAAGTCTTCAAACAACCTTTAAAAACAGTAATAGATGAAGAAGCTCTAATGTCAAAGGGTAAACTATCCATAACATCGGACCAGAAATGGAGAAAGCATGATCACCTTTTAATTAAATATGTGCCCGGGGAATACTAAAGTAGTTGATTAGCTGATCTTATGCTTTACCCGAATTATATATATTAGTTAAAAATCAATAGATTAATCATGATTATTTTATTCTTTTGACTGCTGTAGTTTTTTTTATAGGTTTTTAGATAGGTTTTTCACAAACCAATCTAACCTATCTATTTTGTATTCTCAATAAAGCTGCTTTGGAACAATATTTATTGTGAAAAATACATTTGAATTTAGTTTAAAATATTTCTCTTCAGGTTTACATACAAACATTAACAGTGAAAATAAGATAAGAAAAAATATAGAATTTATCTTTAGGAGATAATATTTTACAGATAATATTTTCTTCATATATTCTGGCTTTAGTAGAATAACAATATAAAAGCCAATTATTTAATTTCACCAACATGCTATCTTTAAAATATCACAAAATTTTTCTCATACAGTAAAATTGGGCTTTATACATGAAAATATAGAGCTGCTTTTATATTTTAGGAAGGGGTCCCTTGCAAGGATTTCATATTTGGGGGTCCTTGGCATCGAAAAGCTTGAATACCACTGTTGTAGGCTTTCTTCAGTGCCAGTGTGGACTGTTCCATAGTCTCAAGTCCCCGCTTCAAGGTCCTCAGACCATCAGGAATGTTTGGCTCACCCAGAAGGAGGATTTCGCTGGGAATAGAGCCAGAAAGCACAATTTTGGCTTTTGGCTGTTGTTGCCTCAACGCTGGGTCAGTCTCTGCCTTCAGAGGGAGAGCTAAAGACTCAGGGGCACTTTGCCTGTATGCAACCAATTGCTTCTTGGCTGACTTGGCTCAGGCGCATCAGGCAGAGTGCTGAGTGAGAACTTCTATTAACTCAGCATTCAAAGCCTTCCTCGCTCAGTTTTCCACTCGGCATATGGAAATACCTGCGGGCTTGTCAGTCGAGTGTGACCAGATCTCACCATCAGAGGCCTCCAGCGATATACAGTGCATCCGGAAAGTATTCACAGCGCTTCACTTTTTCCACATTTTGTTATGTTACAGCCTTATTCCAAAATGGATTAAATTCATTATTTTCCTCAAAATTCTACAAACAATACCCCATAATGACAACATGAAAGAAGTTTGTTTGAAATCTTTGCAAATTTATTAAAAATAAAAAACCAAAAAAATCACATGTACATAAGTATTCACAGCCTTTGCTCAGTACTTTGTTGAAGCACCTTTGGCACCAATTACAGCCTCAAGTCTTTTTGAGTATGATGCTACAAGCTTGGCACACCTATTTTTGGGCAGTTCCTCCCATTCTTCTTTGCAGGACCTCTCAAGCTCCATCAGGTTGGATGGGGAGCATCGGTGCACAGCCATTTTCAGATCTCTCCAGAGATGTTCAATCAGGTTCAAGTCTGAGCTCTGGCTGGGCCACTCAAGGACATTCACAGAGTTGTCCTGTAGTCACTCCTTTGTTATCTTGGCTGTGTGCTTAGGATCAATGTCCTGTTGGAAGATGAACCTTCACCCCAGTCTGAGGTCCAGAGCGCTCTGGAGCAGGTTTTCATCAAGGATGTCTCTGTACATTGCTGCATTCATCTTTCCCTTGATCCTGACTAGTCTCCCAGTTCCTGCCGCTGAAAAACATCCCCACAGCATGATGCTGCCACCACCATGCTTCACTGTAGGGATGGTATTGGCCAGGTGATGAGCGGTGCCTGGTTTCCTCCAGACATGATGCTAGCCATTCAGGCTAAAGAGTTCAATCTTTGTTTCATCAGACCAGAGAATTTTGTTTCTCATGATGTGAGAGTCCTTCAGGTGCCTTTTGGCAAACTCCAGGTGGGCTGTCATGTGCCTTTTACTGAGGAGTGGCTTCCGTCTGGCCACTCTACCATACAGGCCTGATTGGTGGAGTGCTGCAGAGATGGTTGTTCTTCTGGAAGGTTCTCCTCTCTCCACAGAGAAATGCTAGAGCTCTGTCAGAGTGACCATCGGGTTCTTGGTCACCTCCCTGACTAAGGCCCTTCTCCCCCGATCGCTCAGTTTGGCCGGGTGGCCAGCTCTAAGAAGAGTCCTGGTGGTTCCAAACTTCTTCCATTTACGGATGATGGAGGCTACCGTGCTCACTGGGACCTTCAATGCTGCAGACATTTTTCTGTACCCTTCCCCAGATCTGTGCCTTGATACAATCCTGTCTCTGAGGTCTACAGACAATTCCTTGGACTTCATGGCTTGGTTTGTGCTCTGACATGCACTGTTAACTGTGGGACCTTATATAGATGTGTGTGCCTTTCCAAATCATGTCCAATCAACTGAATTTACCGCAGGTGGACTCCAATCAAGTTGTATAAACATCTCAAGGATGATCAGTGGAAACAGGATGCACCTGAGCTCAATTTTGAGTGTCATGGCAAAGGCTGTGAATACTTGTACATGTGATTTTTTTTTCGTTTTTTATTTTTAATAAATTTGCAAAGATTTCAAACAAACTTCTTTCACTTTGTCATTATGGGTTATTGTTTGTAGAATCTGGAGGAAAATAATGAATTTAATCCATTTTAGAATAAGGCTGTAACATAACAAAATGTGGAAAAATTGAAGCGCTGTAAATACTTTCCGGATGCACTGTAAATATAAAAGGCTTATTCCTGGTACACAAACTGTTATTGTGCCAAAGAGGTGTTGTCTCAGTGTACAAAAAAAGGTCCACCTGTGATCTTTTCAACTTCTTTCAATGTATTAACCTGTTGATATGCATGCCCCCCCACAGAACTGATGTCACTTTGCTTAAATTAGTTCATATTTACTATTTAGTCTAGTCAAAAAAGAGTTAATAATGTTGAAAAATTATAAAGATGTATAATTTGTCAACATTATGAACAATTTTGAACAGCACACTATATAGTAAATGTGAACTCATTTAAGCAAAGTAAAGTCAAACCCATGGGTGGGGTCAATGAGCATCTTAAAGGAATGCACAATAATTGGTCCAAAGTTTTTTATTGATTTCTTAGACATAACAGAGAAGGGAAGGTTCTGCAGATGAATGGGGTGGGTTATATTTGCCTGTAAGACTCACCATAGGACAGGGGAGTCTGGATTAACCCAGGTTTTTAAGAATCTTGTTTGAAATGCATGATGGTATAGTTCAAATTTAGGAAATTACCTTCATCAGTTTTATACGCTGCATTGTTTTAAGCCGAATTCTGAGTTTCTTGTTCTTTCATACAAATTCAGAAAAAGCTGCATTAAAGTCTTTGAAAAAGCATGTATGTGGTGCTAGTGACAAGAAAATTAACCCTGGGGAGCATGTTCATTTTAATGGTACCAATCCTACCGTGAAGAGCTAATCAAAGAGGAGACTACCTGTCTAAGTCATCCTTGATCTTGTTCAAGAAAGTATGAAAATTACATTTTGGTATAAGTTGTAATGATGGAAGAATTGTGATCCAAAGGTAAGTGAACTGCTCTGCAATAGGAATCATGGGGGGTACGCTAAAATATTCAAATCTTGCAGCATCTTTAGGGGCCTAAATGCTGATTTGTTCAAATTAATTTTGTAACCCAAAAGTGTGCCAAATATGTGAAAGAGTTTCAGGCATTCGATTCAGGGACAAATTCCGAAATATTTGATATCTTCAGCATAGAGAGAGATTTTGTGTGATGTGTTCATGCAGGTAATAGGCCATATCATTGAAGACGGACGCACAGCTTAGGCCAGTGGTTCTATTGACAGGTTAAAAAGTGTGGAAGAGAGTTGACAGTCTTGGCGAGTGGCCCTACTGGGAGTGAAAGATGGAGACAATGAAGAGCCTGTGAATATGCAAGCTGAACAATTGCTATAGAGTGTACGAACCATTTGAAGAAATCCATGTCCGTACCCTACATATTCCAGAACAGTCCAAAGAAAGTTCCATTAAATTCTATCAAAGACTTTCTCTGTTTCTAATGAGATAACTGCAGAGGAAACCAAATAAAAATTTGATCTATTTCTGAAGTCACCTCACGTTGTCTGAAGCATATCGGTCTTTCAGGAAACCAGACTGATCATAGTTAATCACATCACCAACACTTTTATCTAGTCTTAGGGCAAGAGTTTTAGCAAAGAGATTGGCATCAGTAGTAATTAAACTAATAGGCCGGTAGCTGGCACACTCTAAAGGCCCTTTCCCACTGGCAGTAATAAAGCCCGTTTTAGATACTTTTTCCAGGGACTAGTACTTTTTGTCGCTTTTGCATCTGAGGAACTATAGTTTCTCAAAGCCGTTTTATGGGACATTTTTAGCTCCTATTCCGGGGTGGGTACTTTTGGGGTGTATAGGGACTGTGGCAAACTGTGGAAGGTGCTACTACAGCCTGTGACTGGTCTAAAACCTATGATGGGGGGGCGCTGTTGAGCATGATAACGGAGTAGATGCGTCCACCACAGCTCCTGCAAAATTCAAATAAATCTATATGTTTTGAACCTCGATATTATTTAGATTTTTGTATACAGTTCGCTGAGTGACTGGTGACCACATTTACAATGTCACAGAAGCCTTCTAAAGAGCAGAGAGATAGTAGGTCGACAAGAAATACCACCTCAAACTCTATGGCTAACTTGGAAGCACTGGCAAAGGCAACTGATGCCATACGAGCATCAACTGACTCATTTCGAGAGGAGAACCGGGCATCTATTGCCTCAAACTCGACTCAGAGTTCATATGGTCAAAGAATTACAGATTTGATTTGGGATTGAGCGAGTCTGATAGGAGACTAAGCAGTGTGGAATCATCACTCGCATCCATGATTAAAAAGAATGCAACATTGGGAGAAAAGGTGACCAACTTGGAGAACTACACCAGAAGGCAGAATATTCATATTTTTGGAATAAATGAAAATGCAGAGGGACCACGACCAACCGAATTCATCGCCAACTAGCTTATTAAAGTGTTGGTGGGAGAAAGTCTTGAGAAACCGTCGTCCATCGACAAAGCCCACAGAACTTTAGCCCCTAAACCAGCAGAGGACAGCAACACACCACGGTCATTCAACGTTAAGCTATATCACTTACAGACCAAAGAGCTGATCCTGCACCTCGTGAGGGAGGATGACCCTCTCACTTACGATGGATCAGGAATTTACATTTTCTAGGACTTGAGCCCTGATGTCAACAAGCGACGTGCTGCCTTTGCCAAGTCCAAGCAGAAAATTCACCTTTAAATGGCACATGGAACAGAGGTTAATTAACACTACCTTTATTATATTATTAATATTTGCAAGGAGGGTACAAC
Source organism: Myxocyprinus asiaticus (assembly GCF_019703515.2). Lineage (NCBI taxonomy): Eukaryota > Metazoa > Chordata > Actinopteri > Cypriniformes > Catostomidae > Myxocyprinus > Myxocyprinus asiaticus. The sequence goes on from NC_059359.1 coordinate 36,172,641, forward strand.
GAAAGTTTGTTGAAATCTAAAACATCTCAGGGGGGTCGCCTTAAGGCATTGGAATATACGTTCTGTTCATTGGGTGTTAAATGATGTTTCAGGGGTGTTGTATTTTTTTTAATTATTGTTTTTGTGCATCACTTTGTGCTCTTTATCACTTCAACTGGGCAGTCATTTTTATATTGAAAGTAAATTTGGTAATTTCACATGGTAATTTGCAAGTAATCCCAGGTAAAAGCAATGTGAACATAATAAGTTGGAATGTAAAAGGCCTAAAGCATGTGATTAAAAGGAAAAGGATATTTTCCCATCTACAGCACCTTGGGGTAGGTATAGCATTCTTACAAGAAACTCATCTTCACAAATAAAGACCACTTCAGAATCCATAGAGACTGGGAAGGGCAGGCCTTTCATTCAGAAATGAATTTAAAAAGTAGGAGAACAGCTATACTCATCCACAAGAATGTTCTGTTCATTGTATCTAAATGTATATCTGATCTACAAAAGCTGAAATAAAATGGAGGAAAACTAGGCTGGCAGTTAATTGTGATATACAGTTGTGCTCAAAAGTTTGCATACCCTGGCAGAAATTGTGAAATTCTGACATTGATTTTGAAAATATGACTGATCATGCAAAAAAACTGTCTTTTATTTAAGGATAGTGATCATATGAAGCCATTTATTATCACATAGTTGTTTGGCTCCTTTTTAAATCTTAATGATAACAGAAATCACCCAAATGGCCCTGATCAAAAGTTTACATACCCTTGAATGTTTAGCCTTGTTACAGACACAAAAGGTGACACACACAGGTTTAAATGGCAATTAAAGATTAATTTCCCACACCTGTGGCTTTTTAAATTGCAATTAGTGTCTGTGTATAAATAGTCAATGAGTTTGTTAGCTCTCACGTGGATGCACTGAGCAGGCTAGATACTGAGCCATGGGGAGCAGAAAAGAACTGTCAAAAGACCTGTGTAACAAGGTAATGGAACTTTATAAAGATGGAAAAGGATTTAAAAAGATATCCAAAGCCTTGAAAATGCCAGTCAGTACTGTTCAATCACTTATTAAGAAGTGGAAAATTCGGGGATCTCTTTATACCAAGCCAAGGTCAGGTAGACCATGAAAGATTTCAGCCACAACTGCCAGAAGAATTGTTCAGGATACAAAGAAAAACCCACAGGTAACCTCAGGAGAAATACAAGCTGCTCTGGAAAAAGATGGTGTGGTTGTTTCAAGGAGCACAATATGACGATATGACTGCGCCAATGCCACAAAAAATCCTGGTTACAATATGCCCGACAAAACCTTGACACGCCTCACAGCTTTTGGAACACTGTAATTTGGAGTGACAAGACCAAAATAGAGCTTTATGGTCACAACCATAAGCGCTATGTTTGGAGAGGGGTCAACAAGGCCTATAGTGAAAAGAATACCATCCCCACTGTGAAGCATGGTGGTGGCTCACTGATGTTTTGGGGGTGTGTGAGCTCTAAAGACACAGGGAATCTTGTGAAAATTGATGGCAAGATGAATGCAGCATGTTATCAGAAAATACTGGCAGACAACGGCACGAAAGCTGCGCATGGGACGCTCTTGGACTTTTCAGCATGACAATGACCCTAAGCACAAGGCCAAGTTGACCCTCCAGTGGTTACAGCAGAAAAAGGTGAAGGTTCTGGAGTGGCCATCACAGTCTCCTGACCTTAATATCATTGAGCCACTCTGGGGAGATCTCAAATGTGCGGTTCATGCAAGACGACCAAAGACTTTGCATGACCTAGAGGCATTTTGCCAAGACAAATGGGCAGCTATACCACCTGCAATAATTTGGGGCCTCATAGACAACTATTACAAAAGACTGCACACTGTCACTGATGCTAAAGGGGGCAATGCACAGTGTTAAGAACTAAGGGTATGCAGACTTTTGAACAGGGGTCATTTCATTTTTTTCTTTGTTGCCATGTTTTGTTTTATGATTGTGCCATTCTGTTATAACCTACAGTTGAATATGAATCCCATAAGAAATAAAAGAAATGTGTTTTGCCTGCTCACTCATGTTTTCTTTAAAAATGGTACATATATTACCAATTCTCCAAGGGTATGCAAACTTTTGAGCACAACTGTATACAAAGAAGCCAAGACCGCCTATAACAAAGCAATACAAATGGCAAGAAAAGATTACTTTTCCAAGATTATTACAAACTCTAGAATATTATTCTCCACTATTGACCAGCTGCTTAACACTGCCCCACCCCCCAACATTACTCCATCAAAATGCAAAGAACTCGCATTGTTCTTAAATAAAAAAATAAATATAAAATATCATCATGATGGTTCTGTGGATGGCTGCCTCGGTGTGGAGCTCCTCAGTTCTTTTGTGTTTTTTGTTTGTTTGTCCTGTGTTTAGTAATCTTTTTCTAGTCAGTTTTAACAGAGACGAACTGCTGAACATTCGACAGCATGTACCAGACAATCTTTTCCCGGTTTTCGAATATTCAGACGTTTTGCTGGACATTTTAGTTGGAGGCACAGCTCTGCTGTTCAAGAGACGCAGGCGAGGGAGACGAGCCGGTGCGCTGGTCAAACTCCGTCGGCACGGATTTCGAACAGCGCTGCCGAGTATTCACTTAGCGAATCTCCGCTCTCTTCCTAACAAAACGGACAAACTACATCTTCTCACCCGCACAAACAAGGACTTTTCAACCTCTGCTGCCTTGTGCTTCACAGAAACCTGGCTGAGTGAAGCCATTCCGGACAGCGCGTTACATCTGCCGGGCTTCCAGCTGTTCAGAGCGGATCGCATCGTGGAGTTAACGGGGAAAACGAGAGGCGGTGGAACATGCTTTTTATATCAATGAAAGTTGGTGTACAGATGTAACAACGTTAAAGAGGATGTGCTGTCCTAATTTGGAAGCGCTCTTTATTAACTGTAAGCCTTTCTACTCGCCCTGAGAGTTTTGCTCGTTTATTCTGGTGAGTGTGTATATCGCACAAAACGCGTGTTTGAACATAGCGGTGCAAAAGCTGGCTGATCAAATCACAGACATGGAACAACAATACCCGGACTCAGTTATTATTATTTTTGGGGATTTTAACAAAGCAAATCTCACACGTGAACTGCCCAAATACAAACAGCACATCACATGCCCCACCAGAGACAGGAAAATACTGTTACACAACAATAAAGGATGCATATCGCTCTGTCCCTAGAGCAGCTTTGGGACTCTCTGATCACTGTCTGGTTCAAATTTTTCCAAACTACAGGCAGAAATTAAAATCAACCAAGCAAGTAGACTGTAAAGAGATGGACCAGTGAAGCAGAGCGGGAACTACAAGCCAGCTTTGATTGCACGGATTGGAGTGTTTTTGAGGCTGTAGCCACAGACCTGGACGAGCTCACAGATACTGTTACATCATTGTAAGGGGGTTTAGTGGAAAGGAGGAGGCGAGAAGCAGATTTCCTGGTTCAGGTTGGCGTTTTTATTTTTCTTACTGCAGCACATACACACTCGCAGGGCTTTATGTTGTTGGAAAACACAGTCTAAAAATATCCACAAACTAGCTTACACAATAAACTCTCAGCTTTGCAATTTTGACAACTTATAACTTCATCGTCCATGCCCAGGCTCTCTCTCCCATCTGAGTGCTGCGTGGCCCTATTTATGCCGCTCTCCCCGTGCTCACTGAAATTAGAGACAGGTGTTAGACATAATTTAGCTCAGGTGTAAGCACCCTTACCGCTTTCTCTCTCTCCGGAGAGATGCTTGACCACGGCCCCGCTGCCACAATCATATATCAGTTTCTGTGAGGATATGTGCATTCCTACTAGGACTTATTTAAAGTTCAACAATGACAAACCGTGGTTTACAGCAGAGCTCAGGCAGCTTCGTCAGGCCAAAGAGGATGCTTACGGAGGTGGGAATAAAGTCTTGTACAATCAGGCCAGGAACACACTGAACAGGGAAATCAGAGTGGCTAAAAGAAGATACTCTGAGAAGCTGAAAAACAAGTTTTCAGCTAACAACCCTACATCAGTGTGGAGTGGCATGAAGCAACTCACAAATTACAGGACTCCTACCCCCAACCCTGTAGGGAACCAATAACTGGCTGACGACCTGAATGTGTTCTACTGCAGATTTGAAAGGCCCAGTCTCACACCCCACACCCACTCTGATCTTCAATTCACACAAACACCAACACCTCCTGCAACCTCCCTCCTTCCCCCTCCTTCTACTCAACCTGCACTTAAGATCTGTGAAGATGATGTGAGCCGCGTCTTTTGGAAACAAAAGACGAGGAAGGCTTCAGGCCCAGATGGCGTCTCACCAGCGTGTTTTCGATCCTGTGCTAACCAGCTGGCCCCCATCTTCACACAGATCTTCAATAGATCACTGGAGCAGTGTGAAGTCTCATGCTGCTTCAAACACTCAATCATTATTCCTGTCCCAAAGAAACCAAAAATCACAGGACTTAATGACTACAGACCTGTGGCCCTGACGTCTGTGGTCATGAAATCATTTGAGAGACTGGTGTTGGCCCACCTGAAGAACATCACTGGACTCTTTCTAGATCCCCATCAATTTGCTTATCGAGCAAACAGGTCTGTAGATGATGCAGTCAACATGGGATTGCATCATATCCTGCAACATCTGGACAGACCAGGGACATATGCAAGGATCCTTTTTGTGGACTTCTGTTCAGCTTTCAACACCATCATCCCAGCTATACTCCAGAATAAATTACACCAACTCTCTGTTCCCATGTCTATCTGTCAGTGGATTACCAGCTTTCTGACGGACAGGCAGGCAGCTTGTGAGACAGGGGATACTCACTTCTAGCACCTGTACAATCAGCACTGGTGCACCCCAGGGATGTGTGCTCTCCCCACTACTCTTCTCCCTCTACACCAATGACTGCATCGCCAAGGACCCCTCTGTCAAGCTCCTGAAGTTTGCAGATGACACAGCTGTCATCGGCCTCATCCAAGATGACGATGAGTCTGCATACAGAAGGGAAGTTGAACAGCTGGCTGTTTGGTGCAGTCAAAATAACCTTGAGCTGAACATGCTCAAAATGGTGGAGATCATTGTGGACTTTAGGAGAAACACCCCAACACTGACACCCTTCACCATTCTAAACAGCACTGTGGCAGCAGTGGAGTCATTCAGGTTTCTGGGCACTACCATCTCACAGGTTCTGAAGTGGGAGACACACATTGACTCCATTGTGAAAAAGGCCCAGCAGAGGTTGTACTTCCTTTGCCAGTGGAGGAAATTCAACCTGCCACAGGTGCTGCTGATACAGTTTTACTCAGCAGTCATTGAGTCTGTCCTCTGCACTTCAATAACTGTCTGGTTTGGTTCAGCTACAAAATCAGACATCAGAAGACTACAAAGGACAGTTCGGACTGCTGAGAGGATTATTGGTTGCCCCCTGCCCCCCCTTCAAGAACTATACACTTCCAGAGTGAGGAAAAAGGCTGGAAAAGTCACTCTGGACCCCACTCACCCTGCCCACTACCTTTTGGAACTGTTGCCTTCTGGCCAACACTTCAGAGCTCTGAGCACCAGAACTGTCAGGCACAGGAACAGTTTTTTCCCTCAGGCCATCCATCTCATTAACAGTTAAATTGCCCCACTGAGCAATAACTATGTGCAGTACACAGTTTAGTCTTTCTTATGTTTATCCAACACATCCAACCTCTTCTGCCATTTCATTCCTCTGAAAAAACAAAAACAAACAGTTGCCTCTGCGGCTGAGACCGTCAATCCACATATCTTATCACGTGGCTTGTTGAGTGCGTTACTGTGGAGACATAGCTCATGTGGAGGTTTCACGCTATTCTCTGCGGCATCCACGCACAACTCACCATGTGCCCCACCGAGAGCGAACCATATTATAGCGACCACAAGGAGGTTACCCCATGTGACTCTACCAACCGGGCAAATTTGGTTGCTTAGGAGACCTGGCTGGAGTCACTCAGCACACCCTGGATTCGAACTCGCGACTACAGGGGTGGTAGACCAATTCCCTTGTTAACTATGTGCCCTCAAGAACACTGAGATCATCTGCTGCTGGTTTATTGAAAGTTCCCAGTAACAGTCGAAACAAAATCTGGAATGCAGCATTTGTCAATTATGTCCCAAAGTTTTAGGACATATTATTTTTAGGGAAGCCAGCTCACTAAATATTTTTAAAAGAAAGTTATAAACTTATATTTTTACTTCAACCTTTAACTAGCAATGACTTTTCTGAAATTCTTTTTGTATTTTATATTGCATATTTTTTTAATGCATTCTATGTATTTTAATTTAATTTTCTTTTATTATTATTATAAAGTGGGTCTCATTTTCAATTTTATGTTACATTAATTATGGCATTTTATCTGTTTTTATGTGAAGCATTCGGTGCTTTTAATATATTTTTTATTGTAAAGCACTTTGAGCTGCATTTCTTGTATGAAAGGTGCTATATTAATAAAAATTTATTATTATTATTATTATTATTATTATCATTCAAACGGGAGATATGTGATTATTGTTGGAAAGTTGTTACAGCTTCATTTAGTATAGTTCATATTTACGCCCCTAATTTCGATGACCAATTTTTTTGAAATATGTGAAACTCCATCCCGAATATGGACAGACATCATCACATTTTAGCTGGAGATTACAATCTTTTAATAGACTTGATCTGGGACCGCTCCTCTCATTTAGTATCAAAACCAAAAAAAAAATCGGTGCAAACAGTTCAAGCATTCATGGACTTAAATAATCTTGTGGACCCATAGAGGTTTAAAAGTCCCATAAAAAAAAAAAAAGTTTTTTTTTTTTTTTTCTAAATAAATCACAAATAATTTCCTAGAATAGATTTTTTTTCTTGTGGATCCTTATTTATTGAGCATAATAACAGATTGTAAATATAATCCAATTGTTATTTCTGACCATGCCCCTGTAGGCAGGTTTGGGGAGTAACAAAATTCATGTAACGAAATTATGTATTTAAAATACAAAATATAAGTAACCACTACAGTTACAATTTAAATCACTGGTAATTAGAATACAGTTACATTCAAAAAGTATTTTGATTACTGAAGAGATTACTTTGCATTTTATTGTCATTTATTTCATTTAATAATTAGTTCTTTCAGATGGAAAACATTTATGCATATAAATGATGCGATCCAAAGTGAAACACTTTCTTATGATGTGTTACATTCATACGAGCAGACAGAGAAGTAAGTTTGAAGTAAGTTTGGAGCAGAAGAAATAGAAATAAACCTTGTGTAAATTGTCAGCTTTATGCTAAGCTAAAATGCTATTTCTAGCCATTTTACATGCACGTTACCAGGCATGATCATTTTTTATCAAGAAAATTCACGTTAGATCATAATTTCTTTTTTTCTTGTAAGACCTTTGATATTAGGACAAAAATCATATTCTTGATAATTTTTTTATTGTTTTCCTGCAAAAATATCTAAAAATCCTTCAAACAAGATTAATTTGATTTATCTTGTTTTAGAAACAACACTGCATAAGATATTTAGGTTTTTCAGAGAATGTATCTTTAACATGTGTATTTTGTCTTACTGTACTGACAGAGTTTTTATAGTCAAAACAAGTGAAAAAAATCTACCAGTGCTGAAATAGTAATCCAAAGTATTTAGAATACGTTACTGACCTTGAGTAATCTAGCGAACACAATACAAATGACATTTTACAGCTTGTATTCTGTAGTGGAATACATTTAAAAAGTAACCCTCCCAACAATGCCTGTAGGTATAAACAACACTTCCAAATCAGAAGATAAAACGGACATGGTGGCTAGACCCACTCTTGCTTGTTGACTCACTTTGTGCAGTTTAATGCAGAAGAAATAGATATCTTTATGGCTACAAACAGGACTGAGGGCATCATAGCCTCAACTCTTTGGGAGATTCTTAAGGCATATCTTAGAGGACAGATTATTTCCTCGCAATGCATATGAGGAAAGTAAATACATGGGTTGGGGACATATCTTATAAAATTAATAGTTTAGATAGACGTATAGCGGTTTCTCCAACCCCTAATGTGATGAAAGAGTGGGTTTACAAGCTGAATTTGATCTCTTAACTACTACTCAAGCAGAGAAGTCCCTGTAAAAGTGTTATAGGGAAAGGAGGAGGTGAGAACCAGCTTGACAAAATAAATAATAATTTAATAATAAACTTAAACAAAAACACAGAAACATAAACACATGCAGGGTAGCTGCCCATAGTTCTCTCTCTCGAACGGCCGTCCCCGGTCGCCTTTATCCCTCGCTCACCTCATCGGGCTGTTTGGGGTCCGGGCGTGCGTCATTCCGGCCCGGCCCCACCCTCCTCTGCCCCACACTCCTCCCTGCGTTGCCTCAGGCCGGGGAGCCCCCGGCATGACGTACATTGACCGTGATTCTGGCAACCCATGGGGACACTCCTCCGCCCCTGGCAGCGGCACTACCGCTCCAGGCGGACGGGGAGTCGATTCCCTCCTCCCCTCGCGGACGGCGGTCTTCTCTCAACCCCTCTGCATTTTCTGGCGGCCGGCAGGGCACTCCTCCGCCCCTGGCAGCGGCTCCACAAATTAGAACATCTGATGGTCCTTTATCAGATGATAATCAAACTATAAATAAACAATTCAGTGAGTTTTATTCTAAATTACATTAATCGGATTCAATAGTAGATGTTAATTATTTTGATGCTTTTTTCTTGGATCTGAGCATTCCAACAATTGAATCCGACTCTAAGGAAGAATTAGAACATATTGGAGGAAATTGACACTGCAGTTAGGTCTCTTCAGAGTGATAAAATCCCTGGTCCAGATGGGTTCCCCATCAAGTTTAATAAAACATTCAAAGATAAATTAGCCTCTCTTTTACTTTTAGTTTACACAGAAGCATTAGAAAATAATGTTCTCCCACCTACACTCCGCCAAGCATCTATTACTTTTTTAATAAAGAAAAATAAGGATCCAGTTGACTGTTCATCATATAGTCCAATCAGTTTGACAAACTGAGATGGTAAAGTGTTCTCCAAAGTCATAGCACTTCGCCCCAAAAAATTTCTTCCTCAAATAATCTCAGATGATCAGACTGGATTTATTAAGGGCTGACAATCTTATTTCAATTTGAGAAGGTTGTATAATATAATCTATACACTCCATCCCCGGAAGCAGTAATAACACTCGACGCCGAAGAGGCTTTTGATAGAGTGGAGTGGCAGTATGTTTTTTAAACACTTAGTAAATTTGGCTTTGGCCCTAATTCTGTTAAACTTGTCAAGCTTATATATGTTAATCCAACTGCCTCAGTTTATACCAATCATATATCATCTGATTATTTTCCTATCCACAGAGGGACCAAACAGGGAGATCCATTAATTCCACTACTCTTCTAGCTATAGGACCGCTTTTAATTGCTCTTAAATGTAACAATAAAATACAAGTGGCTCGCTGTATGCTGATGATTTATTTTTGTATGTGTCTAACCCTATTACAACCGTACCTGAAATCCTTAATGTTCTATCTGAAATTTCTGGGTATAACCTCAACCTTAACAAAAGTATTTCCCTATCACTAGGAATGCTGATGTTTATCCCAACTTGCCATTTAAATGATCAGTTAAATCCTTTACATACTTGGGCGTTAAAGTCACTAAATCTTATTACAGTTTATTTAAAGTCAATTTTACCCCTCTATTATAACAGTGCCAAAAGGATATTAAACGATGTTCTATTTTACCGTTATCTCTTATCGGAAGAGTAAATAGATGAATATTATACCCCCATTTTTATATCTGTTTCAAGCCATACCTGTGTTTATACCTCAATCATTCTTTATGTTATTTAACCAGATGATTTCTTCCTTTATATGGAATAATAAATCAGCTCAAATAAGGAAAGAGTTTATGGTGAGACCAAAGGATATAGGTGGCTTGTTCCTTCCAAATTTTCGTTAATATTATTGGGCTGCGAATTTCAGTGCTATTTCCCTTTGGTTAGTAGACTGGAAAGGTGTAACTCCAGCATGGCTGCATATTGAAAAAAAAAAAAAACAACAAGTAATACACATTCATTGCCCACTTTACTGTGCTCATCTTAGTCATTATTAATTAATAGTTTTCCTGGTAATTTAACTGTATATCAGTCATTACGTATTGTGAAACAGTTTAGGAAATGCTTGGGTATTCAGAATATTTCTATTCAATCACCTATTTAACAATAACCTTTTTCAACCATCTTTACTCGACAAAGGCTTTCAAACTTGGTATGACAGGGGAATTCGATGTGTTGAAGAATTATTTATTGATAACACTTTTGCTAATTTTGATAAATTATCTAGAAAATGTGGGCTACAAATACCCCCCCCCCCCCCCCCCCCTCTGTTTACAAATTAGTGAATTTGTACATTAAAAGTGTAGTAATTTTCCTGACATACCCACACTATCATGCCTGGACTCTATATTAAAGGTTAAAATGTTTAACAAGGGCAGAGTCTCAAAGATTTATCTAGCGATTATGAGTAGGTGTAATCCCTCTGTATCCAATATTAAAGAGCAGTGGGAACATGATTTAGGGATTCCTCTATCAAATGAGGAGCGGAGCATGGCTGTTTCAAATGTCCATTCCTCCTTGCTCAAGGCATGCCTTAATACAGTTTAAAGTGCTACACCGGCTGCATTTTTCTAAAGCTAGACTTGCAGGAATGTTTCCAAAAAAGTCCCATATGTGACAGGTGCAAACAGACCCCAGCCACCATCTATCACATATTTTGGGCCTGCCCAGAAATAGAACATTTCTGGTTATCCATTTTTGACACTGTTTGTAAGACTTATGATTGTGATCTTATGCCCTCTCATGTTATTGCTATTTATGGTATTTTACCAGTTCAAGATGTCTCTGCTAATCTTCCTGCTCATCTACATGGGGTCATTGCATTTTCCTCTCTGTTAGCAAGACGTTTAATTCTGTTTAAATGGAAAGATGTAACTCCTCCATCACATAGCCAGTGGATTAAAGGTATAATGTTAAATATTAAGCTGGAAAAAATTAGATGTACTCTTAATGGGTCCATTAAGAAATTTTATAAAACCTGGGAACCATGAATAACTTATGTGAATAATTTACCTGGTTTGGAACTATGAATCTATACAGGTGATTAGTCCTTGATACTTTTATGTCTGTGCACAAAATGATACATACCCCTGTGTGTGTGGGTGATTGTTGTTGTTTTTGGTGTTTTTTTATTTTATTTATTTTTTATATATGTTCTTGTATAACAGATAATGTCATTGATAAGAGATAATGTTTCATTATCTTACAAATGGAAAATCTTAATAAGTATATATATATATATATATATATATATATATATATATATATATATATATATATAAAAAAAAAACTTAGCTCCTAGCCTGCTACTCAGAGGACTGTACTAATTTTACAATTTCCTTAACAGAAATAACATATCGCAAAGTATCCAAAAAGGGTCACCTGTTTCACATATGATGGGCTGTATTTCTGTACAGTATTTTATGTTGTGTCATAAAAGCCTTTATTGTAAAAGATTGTGTTGATAAATAGGTTCATAGTGCATTTTCAACATGATGTCCGCTCACTTTAGCATGTGCTGCGTGGTTAAAGAGCGCTTTGGCGAAAGGAGGGACACCTCACGTGCCCCAGTTTAAACTGTAACCTGAAGACAAAGGCTGCATCAGAAATCTGGAAAATGCCTTCAGAGGCTGTGTAAGGATGGATGAAGGTATGATGAAATAAGGTGCTTTTTAAACTGTTCAGAGGGATCAATTCATCCAAAAATGCTGTGGTTTAAACCGGTTTAAATTTTCCAATGCAGCCAAAGCTTGTATAAAACAGCCTAACAAAAGTTTTGCTCCGATCCCGGCATCCTCCGTCAGTGTTGTTGATTTTGTTGATGTTGTTGTTGCTGGTACTGAATCGCGTTTGCAAATAACGCACAAGAAAAATGGTTGATACTAAATGACTTCACTATGAGGGTTACTTCTGTGAGTTGGAATGCAAAAGAGGAAAATTCTCCACGGTTTTCCGTTCCTCGTAAGAATTCTCATCAAGAAAGTAACTAAGGGGAAAGTACTGGGACTGTAGGTGGGAAAGGGCCTTAAAGGGTCCTTGCCCTTCTTCAGTTAGAGAGTTATAAGGGCTGTGTTCTAGTCCCTATGAAGTGCTCCATTTTCCAAGGCAAAATTAAATGAGTTTAGGACAAGTGGCGCCACTATATCCCAGACATCAGGAACTAATTCAGAAGGGATCCCGTCACTACCTGGAAGTTTATTTCTTTTCATGGAGTCTAGAGCTAATTTTAATTCTTAGATTGACAGGGGGCTATCAAGCATGTTGCGGTGATAATCATCTATTTTGGGGAGATGTCTGGATGACACGTATGGGATGCATATACAGTAGCTGTTTATAGAAAGCCATAAATGTCCTATTTATATTCTGGGGTATATAAAACACACTCTTTCTTAATGGCATGTATGTTTGCTCTCATCAAGTTTGATCCTTAATGCTAATAATTTACTAGGCCACTTACCGTTAAAATAATAAGACTGTCTAGTGTGATGCATAATGTATTCAGCTCTATAACAGAGTATTCCCTTTAATTCAGATTTTAAGTGCATGTAGGCTCTTTGCTTTCCACTGACAATCATGACTTTTAAGTTTATGCTCCAATATGTGTCATGGTCCTGTCACTCTGTCAGTCTGGGTTTTTGTGTGACAGGACCGTGACATTATCGTTCTATGTCTGTCTTGTGTTTCGTTTTCTGTCTCTGTGTGAGCGCACAGCTTTGGTTGTTATTTCCCTGCCGTCCGCTCCTCGGTTGGTCTCATGTTTCATGTTCGGAGCACGGTGTCTGGATCCTGACTTCCCTGTCTGGTTCGGTTTCAGTTGGTGTCGGGAACCGGACACGCATGCTCCGTGTTCTGTCTGTTATTGGCGTGGGTGCATTGCGCTTACGTCATCTTGGAGGCATGCACTCACATCAATCATTTATGTCTGTCTCTCGCGACCATGGATGTGCTTCGCATTGCGCTGCACGCCCGGGTCGTGAGCTGTCTTCATGTTGTGCTGAGGTTCAGTCACATTGGTCTGAGGTTTGTGTGTGGCCGAACTCTCGCACAGGTGTCCTGTCTCTTTTTGTCACCTGTTGCGTGCATCACGTGGTGTTTGCATCGCGTAGGCTTTGTCTAGAGTGAGAATGCATGGCATTGCTCTGTTAGCATTGCCGTGCATTCTCATCTCATCTGTCGGTTGACATGAGCACATGTTGCCTTTTGTCTTGGCGCTTGTGCCATTTGAGTGTCTGCGGGAACATGCTTGTTAACCTGTTTGATTTCTCTCCCTATTTTAGTCTCCTTGTGTGCTGTCCAGTGCCAGTTTGTCTTGTTTGTTGGTCATGTTTGAGTCGGTCCTGTTGCCCATCCAGTCAGTCCTGCATGTTTTTCCCTTTTTCCCCCAGCCCATCCTTTACCTTGTTTTTTCCCCTTCGGGTGTAGTTTGAGTCTTTGTTTATTTTTGTATTAGTAAAGTTTTTTGTTTTTTACTCCTGCCTCTGGTGATTCATGACAATACGTAAATCTGTCTCTCTAACTTAGCTTCACGGCTACCCCTAGATTTTGGATGAAAATAAGAAAAAAATATGCTCTTCCCTCTAATGAAGCATTTCGTAGCCTCCCAGAATGTCTGAGGGTTGCTTGATGATTTGCTTTTAAAATTGAATGAACTATAATAGGGAGGTACACAATTGAGGTAGAAATTTTTCATCATGAAGTAGAGATGTGTTAAACTTTTAATGTTTGTGTCCACAGGGCAGCGAAAATGGAAGAAAACATAAAGTTACCGGAGAATGTTAACATTACCAGTGAGCGGAATGAGAGTGGCCGATATAAACAGGTAATCAATCTGTGAATAGCTCTTGTGGAGAGCTGAAAAAAATGTGGTCTATAGCACCATTATTTGTTAGCTGCCAGATATTATAAATATTAGTTTGTGTAATTAAATCATTGAGCATATTAGAAAGAACTGAATCAGATAGGTAATTCTGAGACCTGTCCAATAAGGGATAACACACAGCATTAAAATCGCCTATTACACATATTACAAGGTGGTAGTCATTAAAACTCAGAATAATATGGGCGAGTTCTTTGTAAAACTCACTATCGTGTTGGTTCAGCGCATACACCAAACCGAAAGCACATTTTATATTACTCAATGTACCGATAACATAAGCGATGTGACCTCCTGCACCCAAAATTATGTATGGAAAAGAGAAGGCACCTTGCCAACAATATCAAAACCCCCTTAGTTTTATTTGAGGTGGATGAGGAGAATGCTACTTTGAAGTATCTATTGTGAAAGCGGTGTACATCACAAGTACATGGGACACTTAGGTACGCTTTGGTCTCAAATAGTCCAAACATTTAATTCTCTTGACTGCACCGATTAGATCAATGACATTCCAAGACACCATACTTATAGCCACTGGCGAGTTGGAAATTGTGAGGAGGTACGCCAGGCGCTGAATTTTCTTAATCAGTCGGGAGGGGGATAAAGATGAGCTGGAGGTGCCAGTTAGAGAGAGAGAGACACACGCGCGGCCGCTGTTTGTGTGTCCGTGTGTTTATATTTCTTTAAGTTCATTTATGTCTTTAAAGTTTTGTTGACTGTTCTGCCGGTTCCTGCCACCTCCTTGCCCATCTTGTGAACCCCGTTACAGAAATATAACAGATGACACATCCTCATAAGTTGTCTACACAAAATGTTGTTTACAGTATACCCCTGCACAGCATGTGGTATATTAAAAGTGTAAAAGAACAATTTAAACTTATGTAGCCAGTCTAGGGCATCTTGAACAATGAAAATACAGCAACAAAAATAGAACAAAGCGACAGTAAGAAGAGAGTTAGAACCGACTCTTCTTCCTACCAGCAAAATGAAACCTTTTGGATACGTAGCCATCACAACAGTCAGTTGCCAAAGTCCAAGGGCTGACCTGGCATCCAAATTCATAAATGGAGGACTCATCAGACTCATTCACTTCAGGAAGGTCCTAGTCAGCTCCTGAGCCCTCTAGAGTGCCATCATCTATCATTTTAGATGACATGTCTTCAGGTGAAAGCAGCGGTGATGGGCCTTGCATGTTGGTTGGTGTTAGAATCAACTTCAGCAGTTGTCTTGAGAAGAGAAGTTACCCCCCGGTGAGTCACCTTGATCACGGCGTGGTAGATCATGAAGGAGCTGATCCCTAGCTGTGTAAGCTTTTTTCTGAATTGATTCATTTCTAATCGTCTTGTGAAAATTTGGTTGCTATAGTCTTGGAAGAAGAGAAGTGAGTTGTCATTGTACGTAGTATCCGACCAGCAGCTTGGGCTCCGTTGAGGATTGCGTTTCTATTGTGGAAACGTAGTAGTATAAAGTTTCTATCACCATTATAGATGCAATGTGCCCTTTGTACCTCAACTGATCTGTTGTTAAGAGAGGGAATCCACTGGGATAAATGTTCTTTTATTAAGCCCACCATGTCACTGCCTTCTTTACTTTCTTTAAGGCCAACAAAACAGATATTACTCTGACGGCTCTTGTCTTCCAGTCTCGCCATCTAATCTTGTAGCATGTCTATGGCTAACTTGACTTCTACCGAGTCTTGCTTGACTTTTTGGATTGCCATCTGCATATTGTCAAAGTTGCTGCTAATAAATCTAGTCTCTTTCTCCAGGATACTGATTTTTTTCAGCAACAGGTCTAAATTCCCTAGATTTCCCTAACAATGCCATGTTGTAGCTTTAGCTCGACAGCTAAAATGGCACATAGTGTTTCATACTCTGGCTCCTTTGGTCATTTCTTCTCAAGGGAGGACATCAAGAGCTGGCGTTATGACATTGTGTGTTATTTAACAATCACAAGGACACAAAACAATGAGCTTTTAACTAAGCAGTAACTAACCGATAACTTTTTGATGCAAGGTCAGGGAGCTTCAATCCTAAGCGACCATCTCGGTAGACAGGTCACGTGATCTCTTAGTTTAAAAAAAAAGGGTTTTTTAAGGAACAAAATTAGATATATACAGATATACTGTTCAATATGAATAGACTGATGTGTGAAGGAAAAGCTGATTGTCTGAAGTACAACAGGGAGAAGAAAATAATCCACTCACTGTTCAAGTTTGCAATTTCAAGAATATGAATCGATAAGTCGGGCTTGCAGAGTACAAGAGATGAAATCAAAACCCTGAAGAGAAAATTTCAGATGAAATAGCGAAGTGCTCCGGTGTATTTGCTCGCGATGTCACATGCATAAGGGATGGAGCATTAAGCATCATCTGCCAATGAGATCAGCGTGAATTCATACCAGCTTCAGAGATTGTCACTCCATGGAAGAGTTCCCATAGTGTCAGCATCTGATGCAGTGTCAAAGTAACAGACTTGAAAGGGAACCATGGTTTTATTACAGTAACCATAGATTAACTTTGGTACTGTATTTGAAGTAAAACCATAGTAACTACAAAATGTATCATTGTTTTACTACAGTAACTTTAGTTCAGCTATCGTATTTGTAGTAAAACAATCGTTATTACAAAATTGACAATGGTTTTACAAAACCATATTTTAACCATAATATTTGTGTTAAAACATTAGTAAGATAAAGAAAAAACAAAACCATGGTAAAAGCAAATCATAGTAAAAAAAAAAAACAAAAAAACATGGTTAGTTTACTAAAATAACACCATGGTTCTTACTAAAATAATGGCACTGCAGTCATGGTTATTGCAGTTTTACCCTTGTGAAACTTGTGAAACACTGAGAAACCATGGTTCATTTTCACAAGGGCATGATTTTTATGGTTGAAACTATGGTTTTAAAACTATGGTACTTGTACCACAAATTAACTAGGGTGTCACTATAATAAAACTGTAGAGACAATGTTTTTGATTATGAATGATTATGAACTTTATTACCATACTTTGGTTTTCCAGAATTATTTCTATGGTTAAAAATATGGTTACTGTAGTAAGACCATGATACATTTTGTGGTTATGCTTTTACTCCAAAAACCATAGTCCAACTATGGTTACTGTAGGGGGATGAATTAAACTATTGTGAAGGAACCCAAAAGTTTCACTGTTTCAATTTCAAATTTCAATGTTACTTGCACACTCGCACACACACAAAACACTTTAAATCAATGTGTTTTATGTGGCTCTTTAGCCTCTGCTGCTGGGGGGCTTTTTGCCTCAAATACTATCATTTAACTTATTGGACAATTATTAAAAAACTTTTGATTTAATCACATTGAACAAAACTTAAAATAATAAAAAAAAGAAAGTATTTTTTCAAAAATATAAATATGATAGTTTTTTATAAGCAACATCAATTTGCAACATTTAAAAACTATATTAAATATTAGATCAAATAACCGCCAAAATCAGTCTTTAGACATTGCATGCAATGATTTCATGGATCGGGAATATTTGACATGGATCGGGAATCATTATACTGACAAACAGGTGTTAAGGAAAGTACTGTGGTAGTTTTTGGTACTGTTTAGTGTTTTGGGAGAAAATACAATCAAAAGTGCCTTTTACCCTGGGGAGCCTTCAGCTCTGTTGTACCCCAATCTTGTACCATTTTGACATAATGTCACTTAAATGCATTTTATAAAGCGTACTTAAAGGAATAGTTCACCCAAAAATAAAAACAAATGCTGATAATTTACTCACCCTCAGGCCATCCAAGATGTATCTGAGTTTCTTTCTTCATCAAAACAGATTTATTTATTTTTTTTTGGATTTTTCCACTTTTTCTCCCAATTTGGAATGCCCAATTCCCAATGTGCTTTTAAGTCTTCGTGGTCGTGTAGTGATTCGCCTCAGTCTGGGTGGCAGAGGACGAATCCCAGTTGCCTCTGTGTCTGAGACCATCAACCCGTGCATCTTATCATGTGGCTTGATGAGCGCGTTGCCACGGAAACATAGCGCATGTGGAGGCTTCACGCCATCCACCGTGGCAACCACGCTCAACTCACCACGCGCCCAACTGAGACCAAACCACATTATAGCGATCACGAGGAGGTTACCCCATGTGACTCTACTCTCCCTAGCAACCACGCCAATTTGGTTGCTTAGGAGACCTGGCTGGAATCACTCAGCACACCCTGGGACTTGAACTAGCGAACTCCAGGGGTGATAGCCAGTGTCTTTACCACTGAGCTATCCAGGCCCCCAAAATAGAAATTAAGATTTTTTAGGATTTCATTTCAGGCCTCCTCCTTTAAACAATGCAAGTGAATGTACTCCATTTTTTGACAGTCCAAAATGCATATTTAGGGTGCATCAAAATAATCCTCACCATCCGACCAAAGGCTGAAAGTATGACTGCACTGTGGCATGATGGTCACATGCTGGGTGCCGTGGCACCATGCCCACCTCGGGACTCGAGTCTGTAGCCAGTGCTGAAGCGGTCTCATATGCATCAACCTGAGGGGGAGAACCGCCGCCGAGGATGCCATGTGTCCCAGAAGCCTCTGAAATTTTTTCACTGGCACTGCTACCTTCTGCCTGAAGGTCTTCTGGCAGGTCAGCACTGACTGAGCACGTTCTGTCGTAAGACGTGCCTTGAGAGTGACCGAGTCCAACTCCATACCGAGAAAAGAGATGCTCTGCACAGGGGAGAGCTTGCTCTTTCCCCAGTTGACCTGCAGCCGAGTCGGTCGAGGTGTTGAAGCACGAGGTCCCTGTGTGCAAACAGTAAGTCTCACGAGTGAACTAGGATTAGCTAGTCATCGAGATAACTGAGAATGCATATGCCCTTCTTCCTCAGTGGGGCCAGGGCAGCCTATGTGACCTTGGTAAAGATGTGAGGGGACAGGGACAGACCGAAGGGGAGGACCTTGTACTGGTATGCTCGTCCCTCGAAGGCAAACTGAAGAAAGGGTTTGTGTCGACGAAGGATCGATACGTGAAAGTACGCGTCCTTCAGGTCAATGGCCGCAAACCAATCCAATGATGTCGTACTGACGCCAGGATGCGCTTCTGCATTAACATCCTGTAAGGCTTTGTTCAGGCACGCAGATCCAAGATTGGGCGCAACCCTCCTCTCGCTTGGGCATGATAAAATAAGGGCTGTAAAAGCCCTCGTGCAACTCAGCTACGGAGACGGGCTCTACTGCTCCCTTCGCCAGAAGGGTGGCAACCTCCACCGGGCAGACGGAGACACCCTCACCCCACACTGTAGTGGAGAGGATGCCACTGAACCTGGGCGGGTGTCTGGCGAACTGGGTTGCGAAGCCGAGGCGAATCGTCCTAATGAGCCACCGCAAGGGGCTGGAGAGCGCTAACCAGGCCTCCAGCCCCCGTGGCAGCGGCACCAAGGGACGACTGGACTTACCGTGCCCAGGCAGGGAGGTTCGCGGGCTTGCAGAGCAGGTGCCCCACCTGGAAGACGGGGGGACGTGCTGCTCCGCAAGCCCGCAATACTTACCTGTTTGCTGGCTGTCTCTCGACAGAGAACGAGGGAACGGGAGGACTTGCATTTGCCTGATTGACCGGAAAGACTTCCAGCACCTGGTCATCATGAGTGCGCTGGCCAAGGAAATGAGGGGACTGCCCTTTTACTTACCATGTGGGTGCCGAGGCCCAGGGGGCACTCGGGGATATAATACACACCATGCGCTGGCCCAGGGGCGATGGTGGGGCTGGAGAGATCACCCGGGCCAGACCGGTCAGAGGCAGTCGCCACATCCCTGGGCTGCCCATGTCAGGGCCGCCCTCGAAGCCGGTATGTGGTTCTTGGGGGCTGGCTGAGGGGCAGGTGGAGCCGACTTCTCATGGGAGGATCTCTTTCTCTGAGACCGGTGCACGGACTCCGATGGTTTGGGAGCCAGGGCTGGCACCACAGGGGAACAGCTCTGATGAGAAGCAGACGGGGCGCAGGACTTCGGAGGCATGGAGGCGGTCGAGTCACGCCGTGGCAAGATATGCTTAATCGCCTTGGTCTGCTTTCTCACCTTTGAGAATTGATGGGTGTCACCAAAAAGCCCCCCTTGGGAGATGGGCGCATCGAGAAAGTGGACTTCCTCGGCATCACGCATCTCTGCAAGGTTGAGCCACAGTTGCCTCTCTTGGACCACAAACTAGTTAGCCTAGTTAGAATTCATCTGCCCAGATGTTACCTACTATGACTTCCCAGGTGTCAAATGCCTTTATGAACTGTTAATGAAACTAAGCTTCCAGAAGCTAAGCTTATGCTAACCCAGGTACAACCTTTGAGTTGTTTCCAGGGACCTGGGAACTATTAAACTTTTGGGTTGCTCTCAAGGACCGTGGCAGGAACCCCAACTTTAAGACCAAAGGGGGGGGGGGGTATATGGCCTTGGCCCACTCAAAATGGCAGCAGAGACCACATGGCCCTTTGTTCTATAATCAAAGGAGAGACAATGAAATCATTTTCCCAGGATCCTTCACAATTTCACAACTGGATGGGATTGCTATTGCTTTTCAGAGGCAGGTGGTATTAGGGGGAGGGACATTCTCATTGTAGAGCACATTTGATTGGACAAAATTGTTTTTTCTGGAAGAGAAAGTCTGTAAAAGTTAATTGTTTGCTTAAAGTTATTTTTGTCAACTTTTAGGAGAACAGTAACATATAGATGGCCACAAAGTTAATAGACATTGACTAAAACCCATAAAACTCCATTTTTTTATTTCATGGGGTCTTTAAAACCTATAAAGGTTGTTCCCTATCTGTCACTCACTCGACATTGTGTCGATGTAGTGACACTAGGGTTCACTCTTGGGAGCCCGAAACACCTCTGGTCTTTGATAAAAGGCCAATGAAAATTGGCGAGTGGTATTTGCATACCACTCCCCCGGACATACGGGTATAAAAGGAGCTGGTATGCAAACACTCATTCAGATTTTCTCTTC
Organism: Myxocyprinus asiaticus; assembly: GCF_019703515.2. Lineage (NCBI taxonomy): Eukaryota > Metazoa > Chordata > Actinopteri > Cypriniformes > Catostomidae > Myxocyprinus > Myxocyprinus asiaticus. The sequence goes on from NC_059359.1 coordinate 36,193,611, forward strand.
GGAGCCGTCAATGCTCACTGAGCTGAATTCCCACGGTTGTTCATTCACCTCTTCTGGATCTGACAGCGCATTTCAGCGGCTTCTCCCCGCTCTGCACTGGCGCACTACAGAGAATGCCCCTGGGCGCTTCGGCAGAAATAAAAGAGTATATTTCTCTAAAAGAGCCGCACACATGGAATGTCTTTTTAAAAATGCCTTTCCGTTTGTGTGTTATTCCTGGTTGTGGTCGTTATTTCACGCCTTCTGACGGCCACGATCACTGTCTTTCGTGTCTGGGCGCTGCACACTCAGAGACAGCGTTCGTGGATTGGTCATGTACCCATTGCGAGAACATGTCGATGCGGTCGCCTCGGTCCTTCTACCCACGGGTATGAGGCTAGCGCGGCTAGCACTGGGGATGATTTGGGGACCCCAATGGGACCACCTCCACCAGATATCCCCCCACGGACCTCCCATTCCCCAGCACGCTCGTCTGCCCCGATCGGGATTCCGGATGAGTCCGCCGGCTTGTCTCACGACGAGTTCGACCTCTTATTTGGAGCCCGCGAAGGTGATGAGCTCTCGAGTGCAGCATCGGAGAGCGGTGCTCGTCCAGTCGGACGCGGAAGCCTCAGCTGGGCTCCTCCTTTCGGGTGTGGTCGCCCAGTCACAGGCTGACGCGGAGATGACAGACATGCTTTCCTGGGCAGCCGCGAGCGTCGGGCTAGAGTGGAACTCTCCGCTCTCCTCTGAACCCTCACAGTTCGATGATTGGTTCCTGGGCTCGCGGCGCCGCTCACAGCCACGCCCCGCACCAGTTCTTTTCTTCCCGGAAGTGCACGAGGAGCTGACAAGGTCGTGGGAGGCACCTTTTACTGCCCTGTCCACAGTCTCACTACCCTCGATGGTGGGGCGGCCAAGGGCTATTCAGCAATCCCCCCCGGTGGATAAGGCGCTCGCAGTGCACCTTATGCTCTCCGGGCGATGAAGGTCACGGCGCGGTCTCTCGGGTGGGCGATGTCCACCTTGGTTGTCCAGGAGTGCCACCTTTGGCTCAACCTGGTTGAGATGGGAGAGGCCGACAAGGCACAGTTCCTTGTTGCCCCCATTTCACAGCTTGGCCTGTTCGGCGACACCGTCGAGGACTTTTCCCAGCAGTTTTCAGCGGTGAAGCAGCAGACGGAGGCTATCCGGCACATCCTGCCCTGGCACGGCTCAGGATCCCACACCCCATCTGCTCGTCGCCAAGGGTGTCCCCCTGCGGAGACTGCACCGGCTCCGCCGCAGCCCACCCCTGCGGCCCAGCCCCGGCATGGAGCCCACCGCAGGAAGCAGACGCCACCCGTCTCATGGTCAGGCTTCGAAAGGCTTCGAAGCACCCCTGAGATGGGCAACCCAGGGATGACGAAACCTGCTGTTGGAGGGCCGGGAGAAGAATCTTTTGTTACCTTTGCATTTAATTGCGCCGCATGCCCAAGTGGCTGCGGTACCCAAGAGTTCAGCAAGAGCGGTTTCCTTGTTCCCTGTGTCACATACCCAGTGTGCATGGCCATCATCATGACCACCGTCCACCATTCCATTTTTGCAGGTTCGGCGCTCCAGCGGTGGTCTCCCCGCCCCTGCGCGCCCAGCTGTGGCACAAATCCGCCCCTGATGTGACAGTCTCCATGGGTCATGAGGACAGGTCTCTTCCTCCCCCATCCCAGACTGTTCCGGGAGTGGTCACAAGGAGCCAGGTAAGTGCTTCGATGTCCCTGAACTCAGCCCGGGCACGACATGGCATGGCACCTCAGGCTCCGCCCCGCCACGAGGCCCCACCCAGCGGTATGTCCGACGACGTTGTCCCCTTGGTCCTCCTCGCCCGGAGCGTGGACGCGTGGCTTGCGCTTTCCAACCCGTCGCGATGGCTGGTCCGGACCGTCTGACTCATCTATGCGATTCAGTTCGCCAGGCATCCACCCAGGTTCAGCAGTGTCCACTTCACCTCGGTGAAGGGCGAAAACGCCGCTACCTTGCGTGCGGAGATCGCTACCCTCCTACGGAAGGATGCGATAGAGACTGTCCCTCCGGCCGAGATGAAGAGGGGGTTTTACAGCCCCTACTTCAATGTACCGAAGAAAGGCGGTGGGTTGCAGCCAATCTTGGACCTGCGAGTACTGAACAGGGCTTTACACAGACTCCCGTTCAAGATGCTGATGCAAAAGCGCATTCTAGCGAGCGTCCGGCATCAAGATTGGTTCGTGGCGGTAGACCTGAAGGATGCGTACTTCCACATCTCGATTCTACCTCAACACAGACCCTTCCTGCGGTTTGCATTTGAGGGTTGGGTGTATCATTACAAGGTCCTCCCTTTCGGCCTGTCCTAGTCCCCTCGCATCTTCACGAAGGTCACAGAGGCAGCCCTTGCCCCACTAAGGGAAGTGGGCATTCGCATCCTCAACTATCTCAATGATTGGCTAATCCTAGCTCACTCTCAGGATGTGTTGTGTGCACACAGGGACCTGGTGCTCTCACACCTCAGCCGACTAGGGCTTCGTGTCACCTGGGAAAAGAGCAAGCTCCTCCCAGTTCAGAGCATCTATTTTCTCAGCTTGGAGTTGGACTCAGTCTCGTTGACGGTGCGCCTCATGAACGAGCGCGCACAGTCAGTGCTGACCTGTTTGAAGGCATTCAGACAGAAGACAGCGGTTCCACTGAAACTGTTTCAGAGGCTCCTGGGGCATATGGCATCCTCAGCGGTGGCCACTCCTCTCGGGTTGATGCATATGAGACCGCTTCAGCACTGGCTTCAGACTCGAGTCCCGAGATGGGCATGGGACACATCGTGTGGCCATCATGCCAATCTGTCACTGCCTCTGCAGCCCTTGGACTGACCTCACGTTTCTACATGCAGGCGTTCCCCTAGAGCAGGTCTCCAGGCACCTCGTGGTTATAACAGATGCCTCCAAAAGGGGCTGGGGCGCTGTATGCAACGGGCATGCAACCGTCGGCTCATGGACAGGCCCGCGGCTATGTTGGCACATCAACTGCCTCGAGTTGCTGGCAATTCTGCTCACCCTGCGGAGGTTTCGGCCGTTGATCCAGGGCAAGCATGTGTTAGTTCGGACAGACAACACGGCAACGGTAGCATATGTCAACCGTCAAGGCGGTCTGCGCTCCCATTATATGTCACATCTCGCTCGCCATCTCCTCCTCTGGAGTCAGCAGCACATTAAGTTGCTGCAAGCCACTCACATCCCGGGCGACCTCAACACTGCAGCGGACGCGCTGTCACGGCAGGTTACCCTCAGGGGAGAGTGGAGACTCCACCCTCAGGTGGTCCAACTGATTTGGAGTCGATTCGGGCAGGCACAGGTAGACCTGTTCGCCTCCCAAGAATCCTCCCACTGCCCACTCTGGTACGCACTGACCGAGGCACCTCTCGGTATAGACGTGCTGGCACACAGCTGGCCCCCTGGACTTCGCAAATATGCGTTTCCCCCAGTGAACCTACTTGCACAGACCCTGTGCAAGGTCAGGGAGAACGAGGAGCAGGTCGTCCTGGTAGCACCCTACTGGCCCACCTAGACATGGTTCTCGGACCTCACGCTCCTCATGACAGCCCCCCCCGGCGAATTCCCCTGAGGAAGGACCTTCTTTCTCAGGGACGGGGCACCATCTGGCACCCGTGACCAGACCTCTGGAATTTCCATGTCTGGCCCCTGGACGGGACGCAGAAGACTTAAGCAGCCTACCACCCGCGGTGGTAGATGTGATCACTCAGGCGAGGGTCCCCTCTACGAGGCACCTGTATGCCTATAAGTAGCGTCTGTTCGCTAAGTGGCGTTCTTCCCAACACGAAGACCCCCAGAGATGCGCAGTCGGATCAGTGCTTTCCTTCCTGCAGGAGAGGTTGGAAGGGCGGCTGTCCCCCTCCACCTTGAAGGTGTATGTAGCCACTATAGCGGCACTCCACAACACAGCGGACGGTAAGTTCTTAGGGAAGCACGACCTGATCATCATGTTCCTGAAAGGCGCCAGGAGGTTGAATCCCTTCAGACTGTGCCTCGTTCCCTCATGGGACCTCTCTGTAGTTCTTCAGGGTCTACGGAGAGCCCCCTTTGAGCCCTTGCAGTCAGCTGAGCTTAAGGCACTCTCTTTGAAGACTGCCCTCCTGACTGCGCTAACTTCCATCAAGAAGGTAGGAGACCTGCAAGCGTTCTCTGTCAGCGAAACATGCCTGGAGTTCAGTCCGGGCTACCCTCACGTGATCCTGAGACCCCGACCGGGCTATGTGCCCAAGGTTCCCACGACCCCGTTTAGGGATCAGGTGGTGAACCTGCAAGTGCTGCCCCAGGAGGAGGCAGACCCAGCCCTGACGATGCTGTGTCCGGTGCGTGCTTTACACATCTATTTGGTTCACACGCAGAGCTTTAGAGTCTCTGAGCAGCTCTTTCTCTGCTTTGGTGGACAGCGGAAAGGAAGCGCTGTCTCCAAGCAGAGGATCACCCACTGGCTCATTGACGCCATAACAATGGCATATCATGCCCAGGATGTGCTGCCCCCGGCAGGGCTATGAGCCCACTCTACCAGGGGTGTAGTGGCCTCCTGGGCCTTGACCAGTGGCACCTCTCTAACAACAGCAGGCTGGGCAACACCCAAAACATTTTTGAGGTTCTCAATCTCCGGGTGGAACCGGTTTCATCCCGTGTAGTGGCACACACAAGCAGGTAAGTCCAGGACAGCTGGCCAGGTGTATCGCTTGTGCATAGCGCCTTTCACCTCCCCTGATCTGAAGATGTGCTCTGTTGACTCCCAGTAGTGTTCACAAACTGTGTTCCCTGGATGATTTCCTCCGAACCCTGTGGCAGACGAGTTCGCGGAGAAACTCGCTGCCGGCTCAGTACATGTGCTAACTAAGCCCTGTACTGGGGTAGGTGCTCCGCATGAGGTGGTTCCCCATACGTAACCCCATGTGATGTATATCTTCCACTAATTCGTTTCCCTGTTGGTAAACTGCGTCTTCCTTGGGCAGAGGCCCCTCTGCCCCAGTCACCATGCTTGTAGAAACAACTCCCCCGTAGGGTAGGACCTACCATGGGACTTCTCCACATGACATACTTCCGACAAAGTTCAGCAAGACCATGTGACGTATTTCCACTCAAAATCCCCCCCCCCCTTTCTGGGCAGGGTGTGGTCTCCGCAGTGTCTTCCCCTTGGGACGTAGACCTGGTGGCCCCAGTCGGTTAATTCCTTTCTTTTGGGGAGAGGAAAAAAAAGAGGATAAGAGGCCACGATTGGGCTAGCCTGTCTCTATCTTTTGGGAAGTCGACTTGTCCCCAAAGGGCCGATCGACACTCATAACAGCGTTGGGGGAGGTTACGTGTTGGCCTGGTGCTCTGGCTATGAGGAACACAGTGGTCTGCCCGTCACACACCGCCAGTTCACGTAACACAGTTCAGCCTGTTGCGGCTTTTCGTATAGGGACCCCTAGTGTCACTACATCGTCACAACATCGAGTGAGTGACAAATAGGGAACGTGCTGGTTACTTGCGTAACCTCCGTTCCCTAGACGTTGTGTCCCTCTTGCCACAATGCTGAACTACCTGCTGAAATGGCTGGGACCTTGTCTCGGCTCCTCAGCACAAAACCTGAATGAGTGGTTGCATACCAGCTCCTTTTATACCCGTATGTCCGGGGGAGTGGTATGCAAATACCACTCGCCAATTTTCAATTGATCTTTTGTCAAAGACCAGAGGTGTTTCGGGCTCCCAAGAGTGACCCCTAGTGTCACTACATCAACACAACATCTTGTTCCCTCCATCAGGGTACGGAGGTTACGCAAATAACCAGGACGATTCTTGTAACAAACCCATATTTCAATTTCGAATAAGCCTTCTTTTTACTAAGTTTCCTGAAAACTGACTCATTGTCAAAGGTTGAAAGATCACAGATATTATTCTTCATAGTGTTCACTGGTGTGAGATGACCTTGGTTTCTGACGATATCTATATATACTGTAATTTAAAAGCCTTCGCTGTGGGTGGGGGGAGTTATTAGCGTTCATTCAATAGCCGGCAAAATGGTTGATGACTCAGATTTACTGTTTTATCTTCTCCACGGGAATTTCCTTTGTGCATCCAGACCTGCTAACCTCAGTACAGTGACAGGAAGCACCTTACCTTCCCCTTGCAAGATACAATAATGCACAAAAGCACACTCACACACATGCAAAGGCTTCATTTTACAGGAAATTGGCTGCAAATGCACAGAAAGAAGGTTAAATTTACTAGCCTCACTTCCATGAACATATGCATCAAGTCTTAACAAGCGTAAGTGTCAATATCTCACATCAACAATTTATCATGGATGATGGGCATACAGAAAGGTAAACAGAATTTTAATTAACTTGATTTACTTTACTTCATGTTGTATTTAAAAAATGAAATTTTTATAGATTAAAGAGAGACCAGCCCTGAAATATAACCAATGTGCCTTAGTAGGAGCCCAGTAGATACAATTTTAAAGTTGTTAAAGAAAGTTTTGCTGTTAAATACAAAAAATTTACTATACAATAGTGAAAGCTGTGGTTAATACCATGTAGGACTCTTTTAATTTACTGTTTCAGAAAGTGATTCACAAAAAATAGTAGGTGAGATCTGTTGACAGTAGTGGGATTGCAGTGGGTCAGGGGCATGTGGTTAATCAGCGTGTTGCGACCTCCTTCTGTTTGTACATACTGATATTTGAAAACACTGCGATCTGCATGCTGCAAGGTTTAGTTAGTGGCCCTTCAAACCATTTTCACCATGAAATTTTGTATTTAAAATATTAGAAGTCTTTATAAAGTGCAATGCCTTCCTGTCAAATATTTAGATAACACTTAGGATAAAAATAAGGTTGTATATGTTAGCATTTGTTAACACAATTGTTAACATGAACTGACAATGAACAATACTTTTACAACAATACTTGTGCAACTTTGGCCAGTATCAGTGTTTAAATGAACAGTTAGCATAATTTATTTGATTTGTTTTATGTACAGTATTTGTGTTCATGTTTTTACTTGCATACTTTGTTTACGTTAATTGTTACAATGTTTTATGCTGCCATTTTTGCTAGGTCTCTTTCAGAAAAGGGATTTCAATTTCAAGAGACTAACTTTGTAAATTAAAGGTATAAATATATATTTTTTAATTATTCACCGGTTAATGTTTATTAATTGGTCAATTTTAATTTCAGTGTTGGGTAAATTACTCAAAAACGTAATACACTACCAATTACTAATTAATCTAATATTGTAATCAGATTACTTTACAAATTACTTCATAGGAAAATTTGTCACATTACTAATTACTTTACTTTTAAGTTACTCTCTAAATCACTTTTCACAGAAAAGTTTTTGTTTTTCCACTCAACGATTTCAAAATAATGTCTATATTTTCTCCTTGTTCATTGTTGGGCACAAGTTAATACGTACGGACATACATATTCACATAATAATTTTTTAAAATTGATTATTCTATTTTTTTTTTTTTTTTAAATATGTGCTACCCAAGTAATGTACTTAAAAGTAATTAACTTAATTGAAAGTCATTAAATATAATCTGATTACAAGAATTAAGAAATGTGTTACACCACTTGTTTTTTTACTAAAAGTACTTAGATTACAGTAAATAATTACTTTTCAATCAGATTACAACAAACACTTTACATTAAAAGTTTTATACATTAACATTAGTTACTGCAATATGAACTAACAATGAACAATAGTATATTTCTAAATTAACATTAGCCAAGATTAAGAAATATGGTGAAACAATATTGTTCATTGTTGGTTCATGATACCTTATGTGTTTGTTAATGTTAATAGAAATGTATTGTAAAGTGTTACCAGCCTTTATTAAAAGAGTTACAGTACAAACACTTGATGAAATTCATGTAAGTCTTATATACTCCATTAATTTGCCATAATAACGACATGCATCCTGTTGAGAGTGCATCTGCCATACACTCTACACTAACCATTAAGCACTCAAATATCTCAGGATTAAATGGAAATGTAAGTCTACATGCAGCACTTTGTTACTATGCATGATTAATTTAAAAAGTAATCGGCATGTGTCTCATGACTCTCAGTTTTATTAAGTTGATAAAGTTCCCACTGATAGATATGTTAATGAATGCATCATAACTTGTTGACACCCTTACTTTAGTACCTTGACACCTTGTTATTGTTGCATGTTTTCCCTCTCAATGTCAGTTCTGTAGTTTCCCTTTGTGGTTTCAATAAGCAGTATCATCAACTGTATTAAGACATTCCATAAAAACTTGCTATTGTTTTTATGTATCTCTCTAAATAACATTTACTATTTGTTACAGAATGGATACAACACTGAACTATGAGTACGAAATCGAAGGCCTATGCACTACTGAAGATTCGTACCTAAACTTGGATTTAAAGGCTGTCATTTTCTTTATGGTCTTTGCGCTTGGCCTCATTGGAAATATCACTATCATATGGGTCCTCCTGAAAGTCATGCATCTGAAAAGCATGACCAATGTCTGCCTTCTGAATCTGGCAATATCAGACCTACTAATGGTCCTTTCTCTGCCTTTCTGGGCTCTCTATGCCCAGGGTCACTACTTTAGAGCCAATGCAGTATGTCAAGCTATGGCAGGTGGATACCAAGTGGGATTTTACAGTGGCATCCTGTTTGTGACCTTGATGAGCGTGGATCGCTATCTGGTTATCGTACATGCCGTGGCGGTGCTGGGTGCGAAGATGCTGCGCTATGGAGTTTTGGTGAGTGTCATTATATGGGTGGTTTCGATCTGTGCCGCCCTCCCCGAGGCAGTATTTGCAGCAATGGTCACGGAGGATAACATTACCAACTGCCAGAGAGTTTATCCTGAAGGCACCGCCCGGATGTGGAAGCTTTTCCGTAACTTTAGTGAAAATACAGTAGGGGTTTTCATTTCTTTGCCAGTTATAGCCTACTGCTACATTAGGGTCCTATTGGTTGTGCAGAAGACCAAAAACTCAAAAAAGGTTCGGGCTATAAAACTCATCTTTGCCATTGTTGCCATGTTTGTGGTCTTCTGGGTGCCCTATAATGTGGTGGTGTTTCTGAAAACATTGCAGTTGTTTAAGATTCTAAGTAGCTGTGAAGCTTCACATCATATCAACATGGCCATGGACTTGACTCAGACAATCGCACTGATGCACTGCTGTGTAAATCCAGTGATTTATGCTTTTGTTGGAGAGAAGTTCCGGAAAAGCCTAACAAGCGTGTTTTCAAGATATCTTTTATGTGTGAAGGTCTACCAAGCAACATCTATTCATTCAAAAGTTTCAGACAATGAAACCTCCAACACGGCTTTGTAAGGAACGGATATTTTTTATTTTTTTAAATGATCCACAAAAGAGCACAACAGTCGGGTTCCGGAAGTAAAAATCTGCAGGCAACGTTATCTTAATAATAAATGATGGACCTTTAAAGACAAACCTACCATGAGCTCCGAGGCTGTTAAACGACGGTATATGAAAATTAAATGATGCATTAAATGACTTTAATTTGAGCATTTAAACATACTTTCCACTTTTGTTGATGTATGTACCAGCTTCACACTTCTTTTCCTCAGTATGTTAAAGCCATCACCACTCAACCCTGAAAAAACTTTCAGCACAGGTTCTATACAGCATAGCCAATAACCACAGGTTTCAGCAACAAAGACAACCCTTAACCACACACGCTTCAAAGGAACAACCACAAAGATAGGCTATGGTCTTAATAAAGTATCCGACGTGGTTTTCTGCTGTTGTAGTCCATCCGCCTCAAGGTTCGATGTGTTGTGCATTCTCAGACGCTATTCTGCTCACTACAGTTGTACAGAGGGGTTATATGAGTCACCGTAGCCTTTCTGTCAGCTTGAACCAGTCTGACCATTCTCCATTGTCCTCTCTCATCAACAAGAACTGCCGCTCACTGGATGTTTTTTATTTTTGGCACCGTTCTGAGTAAACTAGAGACTGTTGTGTGTGAAAATCCGAGGAGATCAGCAGTAACAGAAATACTCAAACCAGCCCATCTGGAACCGAAAATCATGCCATGTTTGAGCCACTGAAATCAAATTTTTCCCCATTCTGATGGTTGATGTGAACATTAACTGAATCTCCTGAGCCGTATCTGCATGATTACATCTGCATTTTATGCACTGCTGCCAGAGGATTGTCTGATTAGATAATCGCATAAATAAGTACATGTACAGGTGTTCCTAATAAAGTGCTCATTGTGAAGGAAGGATGTGTCAATAATAAGTGTACTTTAGTAAAGAATGTCTTTCTGTATTACAGTCTTTCTGTATTACATTCATAATGTCTGTCACTACTTATTTCAAACACACAAATGTGAATGCAGTATGTCAAGAAATTAATCAATATGTAAATATATAATTCAACCACAAACTTCTGTTTCTAAAGTGTGTTGTAATGCTATATTTTACCACACGAGCCCTCCCTAACACAAAAGGCATAATACTATAGTCACATACTCAGTTAACACTAATAACTAATCAGTCCTCGTGGTTGATTTTAAAAATAAAATAATTTTTATTTTATTTATTAAAAACAAATAACTGCCTCTGCATATAGCCTCCTAGTGTAACTAATAATGTTGAAAAAACTTGTGGTAAAATGTGTTTTGGGAGCAAAACATTCAAATGCGTCACTTTACTCTAACCTTTGACTTTATCTTTAAAGGTATAGCAGAAAGCCACATGTTTCTGAAGGACTAAAGAGAGATGCTCTGCAGAGAGACAGATTTCCTGTGTACGTTGTCTGATGCAAACACAGTACATTAAGAGTGCTGACATGACCCTGTTACTTCAAGGAAGTAGCACTAAATAGTCTAAAAGAACAAAACCTACTTAAATATCTTCATACTAAATTGATCAAATATATCTATCAAAATAATCATTTTTTACTCCAGTATTCGATGCAACTCTTGATGTATCCATAATGTAAGACACACAAGTTCATTCATTGATTTCTTTGATTGGACGATTGTGATTACACAACCACTTCCTCATAATGAGGTACATGTGATTTAATCTACATGCAAATTGTATGGTTACGACCACATTCAGTGACAACAATGCAACATCCTGAGCAGTAATAAGGAAATGTAAAGAGTATTTATGCAAAATACACCAAAATCCTTCTCAACCCTGCTACAGTGGTACACTAAACTTCACCAAGACAATTTATGTAAATTAGTCAAGCAGTTAAGTCAGTTACTAAAATAATGCTTGACAAACAGAACACAACACTAAACTGTCAAAAAGGTAGGAATAAGCATGAAAAACCACAGCAGATACTTTACTTGCAACAATTAGTTTTGGTTGTGAGATTCCAAAGGTTCAGGAAGCAGTAAAAAGGATCAGCATTAATAAAGGTTTCACCGGAATGCAAACAGATACTTGAGGCACCATTTGGGGTACCTCACATGCTACACCAGTGGAACCCTCTGGAGAACCTATAGGCACCCTTTAAAGGAACCTCAAATATCTTGTTTATGTACTTAAGGACCTTCAAGATCTTTTACTAGTGCCTTGAAGCCTTTCCCTAAGGTTACTGAAGGAACTGTTGACAGTTTCTAGAGTTATTTAGTGTTCTTGTATGAACTAAAAGGATGTTTCTCAGAGGGAGCATCTCCAGAGGGTTGCGGCCGTGTGGCAGCTGAGAAGCCCCAAATGGTGCCTCGAGTATCTTTTAGTTTTTACAGTACCTAAAACAATGATTGTGCATCCTTGTTTCCTTTCCTTCCTGCTTCCTACTGTAGCACCATCATCTTAGGATGCTAAGAAAGGATGCAAGTACGAGAAGTGAGGACAGAGTGAATTAAAAACATCGTCTTTGCCAGCTGCATTACCTTGGCGTGCTTAAGAGATCTGCAGTTACAGTATGTTGTTAAAACATTATTTAAAACTGTCAGATGTAAAGAGGGAGAAGAATGTATAGAGGATTGTGCTGCAAAAAACTATGTTGAACTCTTGCAAGTCAAGCAAACACCCACACAAGGGCTAAGGTTTAGCATCACCTCAATCTGCACCATCGTTTAAGTGTAACTAATTCAAATGTCAGATATTACATCAAGTAATGACACAGTACTTGAAGAATACTAGAGGCTAATAAAACATAAAAAATTGCCAAAAAATACATGTGACTGTTTAGTGTATGCACCTTTATGTGGCTGGGTGTGTGCAAAGTGTGTAAAGCTAACACCATTGCTCAGATGTTCTGACAACCCATGTAATGTTGGACATGTTTTTAAGTTGTTTAGTTCCAGAATATATTGTATATATACAAATCATTATAGCACTAAATTTATATTGCAATATTGCACCAATACTCTTCCCTTTCACATATATAAAAAAAGAACATCAGTTTACTCATGTAATTTCCTCTATACTTTTCGAAACATGGAGGGAGCCAATCATGTCATTGCTATTGAGTTAATCACTTGTGAAACTAGTTCTGCAGCTGCATAGACCCTAACCCAATTTACCCAAAGGAAGTGCCAAACCAGTGCCCCAAAAAGGGTCTAGATTAGATCTAATTTCGCTTGGCTGATCACAAACAATTTTATCTCTTCTCATCGCAACATATTCTGGGATGGAAGGTCAGAGGGCTACTCCATTTATCACGCTTGTGTGAGTATTCCTGATATGCTAATTTATTTTACGTTTTCTTTAAATAATCCACACAAATATATACTAAATGAGATCATTGATTAAAATTGGAATTAATATTCTAGGAAAGCACAGTAACCCCTATTTTCATGGCAAACACCTGAGGAGTATGTTTTCACACTTCCCATAGTGACACTTGGTCTCTTAAGTTGGTAAACCAGCTGTTGAGTGTCACAAAATAAACCTGAATGTCACAAGTGGTTAGCACCGCAGATCGATGCACAGGTATGTCAAATCTTCTATGTAAAAATAATAATCATCTGACTTATCTTTAAAGCACCTGACAGTACATGTTCCTACATTGGAAAACATTACACACAAACATTGTAAGAAGACTTTGGTGATATCCTCACAGAATACTATGGTAATGCAGACAGTTTTGTTTTAATATGTTTGGCCAGTACAAGGAGCCATATGTTTGTGCTGGGTTAAAGATGTAACAATGCTTTAAAGTTGGACACCAGCTTTTGTAATTAAATAAGGCAACTTTTACATTTACCACAGAGAGAAACTAAACAGTAAGTGATTCATCTTATTCTGATGAAGATGATGATAATAATTAGTATCATTAGTAGGTTAGTAACATTGAATTTGAAATAGAAATATAATAGAACAGCACAATATTTTACCAGTATAAGTGCCTGCTGATTCACTCTTGTGCTTTATGACCAAGGACATTTCTCCACTGTTTGCAAGACAAGAATTGAAATACATAATTTGTAAATATTACTAAATAAAAATGTGCATGATGTGTGGGTTTGATCTTTCACCCATGTTGGGTGCACACTTTTTCAGGGAGTTGCTTTTACTTAAAATTGCAGTCTTAAGCTGTGTTGATATGTATGCATGGAAAGTTCAAATAAAAAACAAAACAAGACTTTTACTATACTATAAATGACAAAAGTACACTTTTAGGTCCCACTTTATATAAGGTGTCTTTAACAACTATGTACTAACATTACATACAATACAATGTACTTATTGTGTAATTACATGTTGTTTTGCAAAATTCTTTCAAGATTCACATTTGCTTATACTGAGGTTGAGGTATGGGTAGGTTTAGGGTTTAGATTAGGGTAAGGGTTGGAGTAGGGTTAGGAATTAGGTTACCCGTGTAACTACAGATGTGCATAAATACATAGTAGTTAAAGACACCTAATATAAAGTGGGTCCCAATTTTATTATCCAATTTAAAAAATAAAAATAATTCTGTGTAAACTCTGCATAACTTTAGATCAATGATGTCACAATAATAGGCCAGCATGCGACAAAGTGATTAAATCCAGCAACTATTGTGGTTTATTGGAAGTGCTCATTGTAGCAGCCTGTTACCTTGTAAGCACAACATTTTTTTCTGCACACTGATAAAATTCTGTGTACCCTAAACCACTTGTGTAAAGCCACTCTATCAGATTGGAACTGGTTTTTTTTTCTTTCTTTTTTTTTTTTTTTTTTGTCAGTTCTTGCTATTTTTGTGAGCGATCAGATGGTGCATGGATGCTACTCTGCTTCTGTAGAAATTGAGCATTATGCTGATGATGATACAAATACATTAATTCAGATTTTTCTACAAATCACTAATGCTCAATCAGCCACATGTAATGTTATTAATGTCTTCCTAATGCTTTAAAGATGGTCTATTAGCAACATTATTATTAAACTGTTATTTGTCTTCCACACAGTTCTAATACCTCTGGTTCGATTATGAATTCTTCTGATTTCCTGCTGAGGTAAGACCAAATATCACCCCATAAAATATTTCTATTAGCTAGAGCAGTCTTCAATTAATCGGCTAAAATAGTCGCAGTAAAACTCACACCATTGGCCATTCAAACAAACAGCAATGTTTCGATAGTGGCATAGCACCAGTGTTTACACTTTTAGAGAGAATCTACATACAAATGGCTTGCTTATAGTTATAACTTCTGTACGCCATGACTGATGGCTATTACTGCATTACACCTAACCAGAGTGTTTTTCTTGATAGTACAGATGTATAGTTCCTACTTTCAACTACAGTATGTTCATTAAAGATGCATACAGTCTGCACTAAGTAATACATTTCTTTGATTTTCTTATTGTTGTCATGAACTTGACCACTAAACTTCCTTCCAGGACATGGATGGTAACCATCGATACCCTACACCTGAATAGTACATCACCCAGGTGAGGTCATATCATATGTTCATATCATCAAAGTACATTAAAGTCATCTTTATTAGTCAATATTTAAAGTGTCACTTTGCTTTTTTCTTTATAATCTTCTCAAAAGTGTGAATAGGACATTAGATGATGAACTACATACTGAAGCACAATATGACTATTATGGCTACTATGAAAGTATGGATCCATCAGCGTTCTCTCCCTGTGATTATGGAAATCATGCAACAAGCATCCTCCCCATGTTATACTCCCTGTTTTTCGTGGTGGGTTTTCTGGGTAACATGCTGGTGGTCTGGGTGCTCTTGATGGGTGTGAAGATGAGAAGCATGACAGACATCTGTCTCCTGAACCTGGCTTTAGCTGACCTGCTGCTGGTCTCCTCCCTCCCTTTCCTGGCACATTATGCAAGAGACCAATGGATCTTTGGAGGGTTCATGTGCACTATGGTCCTCAGCGCCTACCACGTTGGATTCTACAGTGGGATTTTCTTCATTGTACTCATGAGTATTGATAGATACTTAGCTGTAGTTCATGCTGTGTTTGCTTTGAGAGTAAGAACCAGAACATATGGGATCTTAGCCAGTGTGGTCATCTGGATCATTGCTGTTTCAGCATCCTTTCCAGAGCTGATGTACCTGAAAATCAGTTATTACAATAAAACAGAAAAACACTGTACAGCTTATCCCACAGATGATACAAATTCTAACCATTCTTCAAAGACTTTGGGTATCTTTAAGATGAACATTTTAGGCTTAATTATCCCACTCATTGTAACTGGATTTTGTTACTCAATGATTCTGAACAGACTCCTCACAGCTCGCTCTTCCAGGAAGCAGGCTATGCGCCTTGTCATCATGGTGATGGTTGTCTACTTCATCTGTTGGGCTCCATACAATGTTGCAGCTTTTGTGAAAGCCTTTGAGCTTAAAGAACTCATTGGGCACTCATGTGAAAACAGCAAGAGAATCACTCTTAGTCTGCAGTTTACAGAGGCTGTGGCTTACTCACACAGCTGTCTGAATCCCATTCTCTATGTGTTTGTGGGAGAGAAGTTTAGAAGGCATCTGTTCAGACTTCTGTACAAGACACCCTGCAGCAGACTACAGTTCATGAAGAGTTACTTTACACAGGCCACAGGATCTGTTTATTCACAGACCACAGGTGTGGAGGAAAAAGCTACAACAGCAGTGTGAAGGGAAAATAATCAGGGTAGGGAATACAGACAAAAATATTTGCATGATGCAGCACAGTCATCCAGGGCAGCACAGTGTACTTGCACAATGCTCTCCGCTTTAATGAAATCACAACATAAAATGTGATCACATGTGCCCCATTTCTAATATACGTAAATCTACTGATGTACAGTTACAATTTTGCTTGGTTAAAGGTGCACTCAGTAAAATTCATGGTTGTGTTGCACCAGCATGTTAACATAAGAAAAAAAAAAAAAGAAAAAAACTACTTTTACTATTTCTTTCTGCTTAAAAGTTTAAGAATTACAATAAATAAATAAAAATAATAATCACTGAGAGCACCTTTCCAAAAAAGTTACGTGGGCAAGTTTTGAACATTGGACTGCTCGCAATAAAACAATCATACCACAACAACAAAACACCATAAAAGCCTTAGTGTTATTTGTGAATGTTTATATTTATTTTTAATTTGGCCGTTTATTGTTTATAGATTTTTTTTTGTTTGATATATATATACACACAGTGCATCTGGAAAGTATTCACAGCGCTTCACTTTTTCCACATTTTATGTTACAGCCTTATTCCAAAATGGATTAAATTAATTATTTTCCTCAAAATTCTACAAACAATACCCCATAATGACAACATGAAAGAAGTTTGTTTGAAATCTTTGCAAATTTATTAAAAATAAAAATCACATGTACATAAGTATTCACAGCCTTTGCTCAATACTTTGTTGAAGCACCTTTGGCACCAATTACAGCCTCAAGTCTTTTTGAGTATGATGCTACAAGCTTGGCACACCTATTTTGGGGCAGTTTCTCCCATTCTTCTTTGCAGGACCTCTCAAGCTCCATCAGGTTGGATGGGGAGCGTCGGTGCACAGCCATTTTCAGATCTCTCCAGAGATGTTCAATCGGGTTCAAGTCTGGGCTCTGGCTGGGCCACTCAAGGACATTCACAGAGTTGTCCCGGAGCCACTCCTTTGTTGTCTTGGCTGTGTGCTTAGGGTCGATGTCCTGTTAGAAGATGAACCTTCGCCCCAGTCTGAGGTCCAGAGCGCTCTGGAGCAGGTTTTCATCAAGGATGTCTCTGTACATTGCTGCATTCATCTTTCCCTCAATCCTGACTAGCCTCCCAGTTCCTGCCGCTGAAAAACATCCCCACAGCATGATGCTGCCACCACCATGCTTCACTGTAGGGATGGTATTGGCCAGGTGATGAGCGGTGCCTGGTTTCCTCCAGACATGATGCTGCCATTCAGGCCAAAGAGTTCAAAATTTGTTTCATCAGACCAGAGAATTTTGTTTCTCATAGTCTAAGAGTCCTTCATGTGCCTTTTACTGAGGAGCTTCCGTCTGGCCACTCTACCATACAGGCCTGATTGGTGGAGTGCTGCAGAGATGGTTGTTCTTCTGGAAGGTTCTCCTCTCTCCACAGAGAAATGCTGGAGCTCTGTCAGAGTGACCATCAGGTTCTTGGTCACCTCCCTGACTAAGGTCCTTCTCCCCCGATCGCTCAGTTTGGCCGGGTGGCCAGCTCTAAGAAGAGTCCTGGTGGTTCCAAACTTCTTCCATTTACGGATGATGGAGGCCACTGTGCTCATTGGGACCTTAAATGCTGCAGAAATTTTTCTGTACCCTTCCCCAGATCTGTGCCTCAATACAATCCTGTCTCAGAGGTCTACAGACAATTCCTTGGACTTCATGGCTTGGTTTGTGCTCTGACATGCACTGTTAACTGTGGGACCTTATATAGACAGGTGTGTGCCTGTGTCCAATGACACATGTCCAATCAACTGAATTTACCACAGGTGGACTCCAATCAAGTTGTAGAAACATCTCAAGGATGATCAGTGGAAACAGGATGCACCTGAGCTCAATTTTGAGTGTCATGGCAAAGGCTGTGAATACTTATGTACATGTTATTTTTTTTCGTTTTTTATTTTTAATAAATTTGCAAAGATTTCAAACAAACTTCTTTCACATTGTCTTTATGGGGTATTGTTTGTAGAATTTTCAGGAAAATAATGAATTTAATCCGTTTTGGAATAAGGCTGTAACATAACAAAATGTGGAAAAAGTGAAGCGCTGTGAATACTTTCCGGATGCACTGTATATATGTGTGTGTGTGTGTGTGTGAGATTAATATTATATTACTAACACAAAACAGCTTAAACATTATTATGTTGCATGCTTTTTTTTTTTTTTTTTTTTTACATGTTTTGGGCAGGGTTGTATTTTACTGGTTGATTTTGCAGTCTATAAAATATCGACTAACTCTGAAATTGTAATTGAAATTAATTTATTTTTATTTTATTTCAACTTCTTTCTATATAAAAAAGTATTTGCTTACTAAAATTATGTCTAAATGAAACATTTTTATGAATCAAATAAATTAATTACATAAACGTATATAAGTGTGTGACTTACCTTGTAGAGTGATTATTGTTCACCAGCGAGAACATGTTTTTTTTAACAATCTAACTAAAATGCTCTTGATGTGGTCTGGCTACATGAACGGACTGCAACTTCTTCACAAACAGCAGAGACTGGATGTCTCTTTTATCACCAGGCCCACATAGAATCTGCACCTATGGAACTTCAGCTGAAGCTTCGCAGAATTTGATTGAAAATCTATCATTCACAAAATTTAAATGTTTGAGTAAATGTTGAAGTTAAAATAAAAAATAAAAAAAATAAATAAAAAAATAAAATATATATATCCAAAAGGAAATATGGCGCTTCTCGGAGGTCTATTGCACATGCAGCTTTTCAGCCATGCGTACAAGCTCAATGCGCTCTCTTAAACGGTCTTTACTCATACTTGTAGTCTGAAAGTCTGATTCATTCTAGTAAATTGTTTCTTTCGGAGAGTTCATGTTTGCCAAATGATTCATTAATTAGAGTCTCTGTGCAGAAGTCCCTGTATGGCATTTTAAGTCTTCCTTTTAAAACAAAATACTTTTAATACCCTGATTAAATATTTTAGGACCGAGTATAATTAATAAAATATATTAACTATGAAAATTCCCATGATTTTTCCATGACTTTGGAGATTTTATTAATTTCCATGACTTTTCCAGGCCTGGAAATCACAATTTTAAAATTCCCTGATATTTCCAGGTTTTCCATGTCCGTGGGAATCCTGCCACCATGACTTCACAGTTAGGAGGAAAGATGTGATATGCGATAAACTTGGATAATGTGGCAGCGATATGCGATAAATCGTCATGGTTACTGGTGTAACCTCCGTTCCCAGATGGAGGGAACGAGACGTTGGTCCCCTAGTGTCACTACATCGACACCAACGTCGAGTGAGTGACAGATAGGGAACTATAATTAATGGGTCAAAATCAAATGTTCTCTTTTTAAGAACATTTACCTCAAGAAAATGATATCCAAGGGACATGAAGTGACATCTGTAAAATGTATTATCCAGCATTAAAAGGAAATCTAAACAAAGGGTAGGGTAAATGAAAAATGTACATGTGCAAAATAGATTTAAAGTCACCTTTAGAATATCTGAAGGCAAACATGGCCAGTAAGAACAGGAGTATGATAGAACAAGAAGAAAAAAAAAAAAAAAGATTTTAACCCCTTTAAGTTTTCTAAGTTGTACTTGCCTTTTTTCCAATGTTCTTCCATTTTTTTAACAGTGGCATTTGTAATGATAAATGCCATAACCACAGGTCAGACCATGAATGGCTCCACAATATTGTGGTTAGGCTAATGTAGATAGTCTACTAAAAAATAAACTATAGGCTAGTATTTGATACGAAAAACTAATGGCCTAAACGTTTAGAAACCTTTAACTACAACTTCAAATTTAATAATTAGAATTTAATAAAAGGTGATATTGGGTGGATTAAACTCAGTCACCATTCAATTTCATTGCAGCTTTATACACAAATGGAAAAATACATTATTTTTTTCATTCATGGAAGAAAAAATTCCTACAGGTTTGGATCAAAATCAAGGTAAGTGAATGACAGAATTATTAATAATGAAAATAAAGTCTTATAGACTCGCCCTAATAATTTTAATATGCATCTATACCAGATACCAGTTAGTGTTACTGTGGTCAATACATTTTAGTTTGGTTGTTGATGTGCATTTTAAAAACCTAGTAGTCGATGTTAATGCATTTCACACAGCTGTCTCTTTACTTCTGTGCTGTTAATGTCAGGGATGTCTAGCAGTTTGAGAGGTTCAAATTCCTCCATATAGAGCTTAATACTAGAACGTTCTCTTTAGAATTCAAATGGGTCACATACGTTTTACGGTCTCAGGTCTCTGCTGGCCAACGTGATATCACGTAAGCATGCTTTATTCGCTCTGCATAGATGTGCATGCCAGATGTGAGAAGAATATTTACTGCTTATAAAGCGCTGAACACAAGATTAATACAATTAAATTTGCATAGGCTACGGCTACCCACCAATGTGG
Source organism: Myxocyprinus asiaticus (assembly GCF_019703515.2). NCBI lineage: Eukaryota > Metazoa > Chordata > Actinopteri > Cypriniformes > Catostomidae > Myxocyprinus > Myxocyprinus asiaticus. The sequence continues at coordinate 36,214,126 of NC_059359.1, forward strand.
CTAGTATGAGTGACGGAGTTACTAGCCACATCTGATTTCTACCCGTATATGGCGGGTGGGAGGGTGTTAATGTCAAGCCCTAAAGACTAAAGACATTTTTGATCACAAATGCCTTATTTAATTGACAAAATATTATTTTTAAATCTATTCCGATGTTCTTCTCTAATGTGCAAAATAAAAAATGTATTGGGAGTTATACTGGCATCTTGAAATCCTGCCCCTCAGACACAACCATTCAAATTTTTTATTTGTCTTCCTCAAGAGGGCACTTACCGGCTGAAAAACATTTGCACTCAATCACCATGTGCTACACGGACGGATTTAACCATTGCGCACCTTCTCTGTGTTTACATCAGTGTCCTCCGCTGAACGTGTTTTCATACGTGCCTTCACGAGAAGGTTGACAGAAAGAATATGGTGGAGGATGCCGCAACTGGGCCCCCTTACAGTTAAAAGAGCCAATCACCTTTTAGGTACAGACATCACCTGTCAATCAACTCTAGAACGTGCATTAGTTATACAAGCGGGGAAATTTGTTTAATGTAATCTGAGGTAAAGAATCACAATTTATGATTCTAGTATTGTCAGATTTTATTGCAGATTTGAAATCTGTTCTTTGATCGTAACCTTGACCAACTGTTTTTGAGATTTCGGTGTTCCCCCATTCAAGTAGATAGGAGCTGCACTGGCAAGACTGAAAATAGCTTCCTGAGAGCATTCCCAAGAAGGCCGACAGTGGACTGACTTGCTAGAAGGACTTTGTTAGAGTCCAGCAAGAGCACGTGCACTGTTTAACAGCTTATGCCCATTTTACACATGATGCGTATGCAGCAAGTAATTTTTTCAGTGCCCATGTTAACAGGTTAGAACATTCAGACCGCACGCGGGTGCAGCAGTGCAGCAATCTTTCCGCTCCGAGTCTATTTTTGCTGTTGCACGCGCTGAATTAAAGTGATAGCGCATTGTTCGTGGTCAAAATTAACATGGATTGACACGAAAATGTAGCAATTTCACTATAAATCTCTCACGCACATCATAGGATTCTCTGCATCCCTTATTTCCACCCATGTTTATCACAGGTGGTACCACTTCCCATCTTTCTTCCGCCTCATCCAGCCAGCTTTGGTTCTCTGATGGATTTAGGAGGCAATTGCAGGATGCATGCTGCAGTGACCAAAGAGTCAGCATTTGGCTACACATTCATCCTTGTATGGAGTACTCTCCAGCTGGATGATAGAATGCCAAAGGCACACTCCACAACTATACCCAATGGTGAACTACTTACCCATTGTTGTATTTGTAGTATACAGAAGCTGCGGTTCAGTTACGCACTGCAAACGCATCTTATGTGAAAGCACAATCAAGTGTGTGCTGCTTCTACTCTGCCTACGCACCGCATCAGCACTGCATATGTAATGTATATGCATCATGTGTAAAATGGGCGATGCACATAAACAAAAGACGGTGATTCCGTTAACGGCAGCTAACTAAACATTGCCAGATGATAATGCATCTATGGTGCCTGATGCGTAATTTCTTTGCGCAAAAATAGCAAAAACAAAACAGGTTAAACTGGTGGAAATCAAGTGTCTTGTTCACAGGCGCGAGATGCTGCACCGTTGCTATGGTTATCACTCGTCAATCATTGCAATAGACCTTTTTCACACTCCAGGTTTTGGAACGTGGAAGTAAACGTTTGCAGGGTAAACTTCGACAGCGGTGAATGGAGATCACTTATCACTTACACATTTCAAGACCAAAAGAAAAAATTCACTGTTACGTTTGAATTACTTTCCAGATGAGGAAAAAAATAGAGAGCGGTGGATTACGACAGTAAAATGGGAGAAATGACAAATTTACTGTCACTCTCTCAGCAGTTGTAATAGAAACCCCCTTGCAGCTGTGGTAATTCGTTTTGTAAAACTAATTCCAGGGTAATATAACACAAAGCATAATGCTATAAACTCACACTCAATATTTTAAAAATGTATAATGTAAAACATTTGACAAGATTTACGCTGCTAAATAAGGCGGAAACGCGTCACAGTCTGTGAAAAAAGTCTATTGTGGGAGTCAGTCCTGTGTTCCGTGCACGTACATGGAATGAAGAAATAGGGGATTCATTCCCTCATTTAAATGCGGTTGTCACACCTGAAACTTTGTAGTGTGTACGTGGCCATAGAGGACACAATTCTTGCTAAGTGTTTTCAGATGACTGACAGGGAAGAAACAGTGTGAACACGTGAAATGCGCACGTTCAGCAAGACGGCTCGCGCCAATAAACCTCTAAACATTTAATTAGACACAAACAGAGTGCTGTAAGAAATGGAAATTGTTCTGTAATCAAATTGTTTGCCAGTGAAGAAGGTCTGTATTACAGAAAGTTCAACACTTGCATGTGCAACTTTTGAACAGCTCAAGACATTTTCCAACCAAAGAGTATCAAGACTCTAACCGTACATGAAAGCACAAAGTACCATAGCATTACCATGTTGTTTTTATTAGAGTACGTAAATACCATAGTGCATGAACACAGTAATGATTTAGTAACATGGTATTATTTTTTTAAATGACAACTTTGAGAAACTTCAACAAGTGCTGTGTTATGTAAATAAGTCTTTTAAGTGCTCTGTAGCCTAGTACATTGATGCAACACAATATGCAGTATGCATATGCATGTACAGTATGTGTGTGTTGTTAAAAGGTTAAAAAAATGTCCCTGTGCTTTACAGTAATTTGTCTTCTTTAAATTATAATAAGCTTGTAGGATATGCCAAATTTCCCAACACTGTTGTCAATGAATAATGTTCAAATTATAGTGAATGTTATCCATATTTTAACACATCACTTGCAAAATAGGCACTAAACAAGACATGTAGAGACACACTCATGTAGAGCTACAAACATGGAAACTGGGTCACAAGTTTAACCACAGACCACCAACCATTACTGCTGCAAAACTTTGAGTGATTAAAACTGTGCTCAGCTATGATTCTCCCATGCTGAGCAGATGATACGTAGACTCAAACTTAGTGTCATCATGAGTAATAGTCTCATTATGGCCCTTGTAATGTAATCATGTGCGGTCTCTTCTCATTTTGTTATGATGGTTTGGTTTCACCGACCAGTCAAGTTTAAACATATTGTATGTGTCAGTGTATTGAGATGCAGGACTTAAATGCAGGTGATAAAAAACTTAATGAAACGGTCAATGAAACTCTGAGTAAACAGTATAGTAGGAAAGGTCCGTGGATGGCTCGTGGAGCAGAATAGAAGGACACCCAGGGAGAGAACACACATCAGGGGCCGGTAGCACCAGCTGTGCATAAGTTAAAACTTAGCCAAGTTGTGGTGTAAATGGTCACTTAGTCACAATTTACGCACTACTAAATATTTGAGCGTTGCTAAGATGTAACCCTACGTATAAACTAAATATTTACGGCAGACTCCGACCAGGAGTTATGAATGTAATAAAAAAGCAGACTCGTTTAATGACATTAATGAGCTCATGTTTTGGCTGGCAGGTATCAATCCTTTCAACATATATGATGGTGTTGGCATTTACGTACACTCATTTACATTTACAAGATTGAGAAAAAAAAACTCTTTTAAACAGCTCTTCAGCTTGAAACCGTTCAAACGGTGCAGTTTTCAGGGTGTGTTGGCCGGTGTCAAGTTTCAACATATTCAAATTATATATAGGATATTAAAATGAATAAATGTCTGTTTTTATAGCCTGTTGTATTAGTATTTATTGATCACCCCTCATTTATTTTAGATACAGTTCCTATAATATTGTTATTTACATAGGGCAAATATACTATTTATCAAATCTACTTTTATTACGTATCATATTTTAATGGTGATATAATTTATTACAGCTGACAGTTAAGAGCAAACAAGGTTTGAACATCAACCTTAACAAGATCAAATTGAAGCTGATGGCTTTTTAACACTTCCGTGTACAAATTTGAAGGCTGCTTACTGGATAAATACAGGTAAATGTCATAATATGCAACTACGCATTACTTTACGGAGAGCTTACAACCTACTAGTTAAGTCTTGCCTTTAAGAACAGGTGGTGCAACCAAATTAATCACTGACTTAGTTACAAAATAACTAGTCGTTACTAAGCCCTTAGTGTGAACTTTACGTCCCAACTTACGTGAGAACTTACGCACAGCTGGTGCAACCCTACCCAGGCACCTAGCGAAGCATCACCACCAGCAGGTCCGTGGAGTCTGGCTGGAAACAGAGGAGGCAGACACTAGGCTGGCAGCAGAGAGGACAATAAACAGAGAGCGGGAAATCGCTCAAAAATATAAACGGCTAGAACTCTTCAGCGAGACTAACACAAGATGATACAGTCTGGATATAAACCAGCAACAAACTGTCGAGCTGAAGGGAAAAAAATACACTCGGACAAATGAGACACAGGTGACGACAGTCAGATCTCCGACCGGCGCGCTGATTACCCCGACGGGTCACACAGGAGCGCCGGCACGTGACAACTGTGACAACTGAAACACCAAACACAACAAAGAATACAAGCCTACGTGCTTGCACACACACACACAGTGCTCGGCTCAGCGTCTCGACAGTATGGTAGACATCAGTCAGTCATCAAACTTTTATAAGTAACATGCTCAAACCTCCTGAGGGACTATCCCCATTGCTGACATGAAACTGCTGCATACATTGTTTTTGCTTTCTGCAAATTTGGAAAGTTTTCTGAGAAAGAGAGAGAGAGAGAGAGAGAGAGAGAGAGAGAGAGAGAGAGAGAGATGTTTGAATTTTACTGAATTTTAAAAATTGAATTTTAAAACATACTTTAATTACAAATAATTTTCACATCAATTTGTTCATTAAAACATTACCCAATAATTGCACTACACAAAAACACACATTAGTCCATATTACACTTTAAAAATTGTATAATTCTATAAGTTCCCCTTCACACAATACAATCTGAAAAAAAAAAAAAAAAGAGTTCATCATCTATAACAAAGCACAGTACATTCTCATGATTCCATACATTCTTAAAACCTTCAATATTCTTCATAGATTTATAAAACAAAAACTCATGTCTTATCCTTGCTTTTATCAGGTTTTTAAAAGTTTCATCCACATCTTTTCCTTTTTGCTCTTGTATTTTTTTTTCTTCTTGTCAAAAATATTGCTGTCTTTGCTTGGCCAATTACAAAATTTAATAACTGCCCCCTTTCTCTATTTTCTCTCCAATATTTGAAACCATAAATAAAACCAACATTTGAAAATAAAACTTTAAAATGTACAAACATCTCTTGAAGTCTCATAAATAAAACCTTAGGTCTATCACAATATAATAAACAGTGAAATTTTTTTTCTCTTTGTTCACAAAAAGGTCATTTACTTTCAGTTGACCTGTTTGTAATACTAGTAAACGCATTCACAGCAATAATACCATGCAGTATTTTCCATTGCAAATCTCCAGTAATTTTGGTCAATGGTGGCTTGTACAAAACTCTCCACTCAGGTTTACAATCATTTTCAGCACCAAAATGAGAACTCCATGGAGCACTTGTCCTACTCTTCAGCTTGTTTTTGTTTAACACTTTAACACTCAGTTCATATAACTTTTTTCCACCAACTAAACTTAGTTTTAAACCATTCACTCTTTTTGTATCAAGCAATGGGTAAGAACAGTCTTCTTCTGTAAGCTCAAGTGAAATTTCCATATCTGGAAAAGGATCACTTATGTTGGATACATCTCCATTATTATATTTCATAATTAGACTCAGATCTTCTTTTGATAAAGTTCCCTTAACTCTCTCCAGAAATGCTCCTACTGTCCTTCTTGATTTCATTTTAAAATGATGTGCTGTTGTATCAACTGTATCAAAGTTATATCCACAAATGTCCAGCATATGTCTCAAAGTGATCACTTTTGTATTCATTAAACTGTTGAGTATCCCAGATGTTGCCATTTCAGAAATTTCTAATCTTGCTCCTCTCAACAAAGGTTCTTTTAAAAGCCAATAGAGCGACAAAGTAGATGTATTCCTCGATAACTTCACAGAAGTCCATGCTTTTAGAACGCTACATTAATATGACATATTGAAAAGTCCTTTCAAGTCTTATTCCACACACTTAGTCCAAAAGAGATTTTTTGTGAGTCCCAAACCTCCAACTTGTTCAAGAAGGAGACTAGCTCCTGCCTTCCATGTGTTGTTTTCACAATATAAGAGTTTTTGAACAACTTGTAACCTAAAAGCTGTTTTTCGACTTTCCAAGTGTACGAGACCTTGCCCACCCTCATCTCTTTGTAAGTACAAGACACATTGAGGAATTCAATGCAACTTGTTCCTAGAAAAAATCAACAGTTAGAGCTTGTATCTTTGACAGAAGACTAGCAGGTGGTTCAATTGATGCTAGATGGGACCATAAAGTTGATGCCACTAAGTTGTTAATAATAAGTGTGCGCCCCCTATATGACATTCGAGGTAACATCCATCTCCATCTTCTCAGTTTTCCTTCAATCATTTCTACTATCCCTTCCCAATTCTTCTGAACAGTTTGCTCATCACCTAGATAAACTCCCAGATATTTAACTCCACTTGGCCCATGACAAACCTCCTGGCAATCTTGGTTCCCTATCTGTCACTCACTCGACGTTGTGTCGATGTAGTGACACTAGGGGTCACTCTTGGGAGCCCGAAACACCTCTGGTCTTTGATAAAAGGCCAATGAAAATTGGCGAGTGGTATTTGCATGCCACTCCCCCGGACATATGGATATAAAAGAAGCTGGTATGCAACCACTCATTCAGATTTTCTCTTCAGAGCCGAACAGTCATGCTCACTGAGCTGAATTCTCATGACTGTTCATTCACCTCTGCTGGATCTGACGGCACATTTCAGCGGCTTCTCCCTCCTCTGCACTGGTGCACTGCAGAGAACACCCCTGGGCGCTTCGGCAGAAAAAAAGAGAGTATATTTTCTGAAAGAGTATGTTTCTCTAAAAGAGCGGCACACACACAGAACGTCTTTTTAAAGACGCATCTTTTTAAAGATGTCTTTCCGATTGTGTGTTATTCCTGGTTGCGGTCATTACCTCTCAACTTCAGATGGTCACGATCGCTGTCTTTCGTGTCTGGGCGCGACCCATATGGAGGCAACGTTCGTGGATGGTTCATGTTCTCACTGTGTGAGTATGACCATGGCAATGTTGCAGTCGCGGCTTGCTTTTTTAAGAAAGCAAGCCACCCCTGCGGTTTGAGGCCAGTGCGGTTAGCACTGGGGGCGATTTGGGGACTCCAATGGGATCGCCTCTGCCAGGTATCCCCCCGCGGACCTCCCATTCTCCAGCATGCTCGTCTGCCCCGATTGGGCTTCCGGATGAGTCCGCCGGCTCGTCTCACGGCGTGTTCGACCTCTTGTTCGGAGCCCGCAAAGCTGATGAGCTCTCGAGCGCAGCATCGGAGAGCGGGCTTGTCCAGTCGGACACAGAAGCCACAGCTGGGCTCCCCCTTTCGGGGTCGATTGCCTAGTCACAGGCTGATGCAGAGATGATGGACATGCTTTCCCAAGTGGCCACGAGCATCGGGCTGGAGTGGAACCCTCTGCTCTCCCCTGAACCCTCACGGCTCGATGACTGGTTCCTGGGCTCACAGCGCCGCTCAAAGCAGCCACGCCCCGCTCCAGTGCCTTTCTTCCCGGAAGTGCACGAGGAGCTGACGAAATCGTGGGAGGCACCTTTTACTGCCCGGTCCCGATTCCTCAGTTCCCCCGCCCTCACTACCCTCGATGGCGGGGCAGCCAGGGGCTATACGGCGATTCCCCCGGTGGATAAGGCGCTCACGGTGCACCTATGCCTGCAGATCTAAGCACCAGATCTGATTCAGGAACTGCGCTCGGCGACCGACCACGCTTTCCGAGCGATGAAGGTTATGGCGCTGCCTCTCGGGTGGACGATGTCCACGTTAGTGGTCCAGGAGCGCCACCTTTGGCTCAACCTTGTTGAGATGGGTGAGGCTGACAAGACACGGTTCCTTGCTGCCCTCATCTCCCAGGCTGGCCTATTCGGCGACACCGTCGAGGACTTTGCCCAGCAGTTCTTGATGGTGAAGCAGCAGACAGAGGCTATCCGGCATATCCTGCCCCAGCGCGGCTCAAGATCCCGCACCCCGTCTGCTCGTCGCTAAGGGTGTCCCCCTGCGATGACTGCACCGGCTCTGCCACAGCCTACCCCTTTGGCCCGGCCCCGGCGTGGAGCCCGCCACAGGAAGCAGACGAAGGTCATGGCCCCTGAGAAGGGCGACCCAGGGTCGGCGAAACCCACTGCACTGGAGCTGGTAGTAAGACCACTCCATCTCCTGGTGGAGGGCTGGGTGGAAAATAATTCGTTGCCTTTTTATTTGATTTCGCCACATGCCCAAGTGGCTGTGGTACCCAACAGTTCAGCAAAAGAGCGGTTTCCTCCTTTCCTGGGTCACATCCCCATTGTGCACGGTTGTCATCACGACCACCGTCCATGGGTTTTTCCTTGCAGGATTGGCGCTCCAGTGGCGGTCTCCCCGCCCCTGCATGCCCAGCTGTGGCACACATCCGCCCCCGATGTGACAGTCTCCACGGGTTGTGAGGACAGACCTCTTCCTCCCCCGTCCCAGGCTGTTCTGGGGGTGGTCACAAGGAGCCAGGTAAGTGCTTCGATTTCCCTAGACTCAGCACTGCCACAACATGGTGTGGCACCACGAGCTCTGCCCCACCGTGGTGCCCCACCTGCCAGTACGTCCGACGACGTTGTCCCTTTGGAGCCTCTTGCGTGGAATTTGGATGTGTGGCTTGCGCTTTCCAATCCGTCGCGATGGCTGATCTGGACTGTAGCAAATTAGCTTAAAAAGGGAATTATTTATAATTAATTATAACTGGTTATAATTAATAATAAATATTTAGATTAGATCTTAGAATTAACTGTAGCAGAATCGATATTACAATTACTTGATCTGTCCGTCCACCGAGCAGACAATATAAGTATTTATCAATTCTAGGAAGATTACTTTCCTGGCCAAGGAACGATAGCCTTCCTACTTATACAGTGCTAGCAGTAGTTTAGCATGTAGCAAGGAGCAACATTCAGTGACTTTGAATTGTGAGCGGAACACAGAGACAATCAATTGTGAATATAAGGGATTTAATAAATGAAACTATAACTAACATACAAACAAACTAAGCAAAACATACATATATAGAATGAAGGAAAGTAAGGAAAGGAGAGAGAGAGAGAGCACAGAATGGCAATATTTCACATCAATTAACCACAACCTAAATGAGAATCATCAGAGGCACAATTCACCTTAAAAGGGGTTCAAACTTAAACGCGCATCTAATCAGTTGTAAATGGTTACTTGCATTGGTTTGTTGCTGAATAAGAGTCTTGATGCGGTAGACGAGGTTCTCGACGATTTCTTTAGGAGTGAGTTGAAGAAGTCCACAGGAAATCCACAAAGTTACTTGAAGGTAAACACTGCCAGAAGGTTAAACTCAAGAGGAGAGTTTTGGAGTGTGTTGGTCTCAAGAAGAAGAGTTTTTGAGCGATGATTAGTCTGCGTTCTGGAGTTTTGATAGTTCATTGCCGCACCCATTTTGTGGGTGGAGTGGCCAATCAGAGGCATGCATTTTGAGCGGGAGAGACATCCTTTGTCTCCGTTTATGGCCCATTCGCATTTTATTGCTGATCTGGACCGCTATTGCAGCTTTTAATTCAAAACATAGTAAGAATTGTTCGATGCATTTCACGATCACATGGTGTACATTTTGGTGTGAGAAATAAAGAGAAGATCATTTTGATACCAAGAAGGTAACCTCCAGATGATATTAAAGCAGAGATACACTCATACACTTGAATATAGGCGTTTAACGTCTAACTAATACAAGTAAAGGGTTTTAACTAAGTTAATATAATATACATACAACACATGCATATAGCAGATACATTTATAACTGCTTACTATGGCCTAAATAGAGAAAATGTCTTTAGGTGTGTGTGTGACGTGTATTGGAATTACTGGAGACAGACAACTGCTCTGGTGCCTGGCACGGGGGGGGGTCACCCCCCTTTCTGTGGAATGTGTTTGAAGCTTGATGGAGACACTCCAGAGGCGACCTGTTTTAGCATCCTTTTGATAGTGATAAAGACCATCTGCAATTTAGCACCCATATAAATGTAAACGCGGAGGCCAGGTCAGTAATTTATATGCAAATGTCAAAAGGCTAAAAGGTTTTTTTTAAACAAAGTGTAATTAACCATCACTGATCTTACACAGACGTTACAGGACTGTCCGACTCGGCTACGCGATTCAGTTCGCCAGGCATCCGCTCAGGTTCAGTGGTATCCACTTCACCTTGATGAAGGACGAAAATGCTGCTACCTTGCACGTGGAGATCGCTACCCTCCTACTGAAGGGTGTGATAGAACCTGTCCCTCCGGCTGAGATGAAGAAGGGGTTTTACAGCCCCTACTTCATCGTAGCGAAAAAAGGCAGTGGGTTGCAGCCAATCTTGGACTTGCGAGTACTGAACCGGGCTTTACACAGACTCCCGTTCAAGATGCTGAAGCAAAAACGCATTCTGGCGAGCGTCTGGCATCAAGATTGGTTCGCAGCGGTAGACCTGAAGGATGCGTACTTTCACATCTCGATTCTACCTCAACACAGACCCTTCCTGCGGTTTGCATTCGAGGGTCAGGCGTATCAGTACAAGGTCCTCCCTTTCGGCCTGTCCTTGTCCCCTCGCGTCTTCATGAAGGTTGCAGAGGCAGCCCTTGCCCCGCTAAGGGAAGTGGGCATTCGCATTCTCAACTATCTCAATGATTGGCTAATCCTAGCTCACTCTTGGGACATGTTGTGTGCACACAGGGACTTAGTGCTCTTGCACCTCAGCCGATTAGGGCTTCGGGTCAACTGGGAAAAGAGCAAGCTCCTCCCGATTCAGAGCATCTCTTTTCTTGGTTTGGAGTTGGACTCAGTCTCTTTGACACCGTGCCTCATGAACGAGCGTGCACAGTTTGTGCTGGCCTGTTTGAAGGCGTTCAAACAGAAAACAGCGATTCCACTGAAACTCTTTCAGAGGCTCCTGGGGCATATGGCATCCCCAGCGGTGGCCACCCCGCTCGGGTTGATGCATATGAGACCGCTTCAGCACTGGCTTCAGACTTGAGTCCCGAGAGGTCTCCAGGCACGTCGTGGTCATGACAAACGCCTCCAAAATGGGCTGGGGCACTGTTTTCAATGGGCATGCAGCCGCCGGCTCATGGACGGGCCTGCAACTGTATTGGCACATCAACTGCCTCAAGTTGTTGGCAATTCTGCTCGCCCTGCGGAGGTTCCGGCCATTGATCCAGGGCAAGCACGTGTTAGTTCAGACAGACAACATGGCAATGGTAGCATATGTCAACTGCCAAGGCATAGCCGGCCGGGTGTATCGCTTGCACATAGCGCCTTTCACCTCCTCTGAGCTGAAGACGTGCGGCATTAATTCCCAGTAGTGTTCACAAACTATGATCCCTGGTTGACTTCCTCCGAGCCCTGTGGCAGCCGAGTTTTCGGAGAGACTCGCTGCCGGCCCAGTACACGTGCTAACTAAGAGCCCTGTTCTGGGGTAGGTGCTCCGCATGTGGCGGATCCATGTAAGGTAACCCCATGTGATGTATCTGCTACATTTCTTTTGCCCTTAGTATGGGGCAATGGAGGTACGTGGAGAGCGCAGCAGGCCTAGCAGTGACTGTGTGGAGCGAGGCCGGGTTGGACATCTGCAGCGGATTATCTCGCCCAGCTGTTGCTGATTACAGCTAATGGGCGAGAGATAAAACCGCGGCGAGAGCTGCAGTCGGGGAGAAACACATGGAGAGAGAGAGATTCAATGAAGCTGTTTATGTATAGTGAAGCTGAAAAGCAAATAGAGTTTATGTGTAGTGTTGAGCTGAAATGCAAATAGAGTTTATGTGTAGTGTTTAGCTGAAAAGCAAATAGTTTATGTGTAGTGTTGAGCTGAAAAGCCAACAGAGTTTATGTAGTGAAACTGAAAAGCCAACCTTTTGTGTACTGCTGAAAAGCGGCCTTATTGTGTGTGACTGAAAATTGCAACAATAAATGTCTATGTGTTTTGTCAAGCTGGCTCCAGCATCCTCCTTTTCCAAGAACTGCGTTACCATGTCTAAAGGATTTAAGTCTGTCATGCAAAACATGAGCTCATTGATGTCTTTAAATATCATTTGATATTTAATGCATATGATGCTTTTTTATTCCAACCATTACTCCTGGTTGGAGGCTGCCATAAATATTTAGTTTATGCATAGGGATATGTTCTACCTAAGTTTAATGGTGCAACGCTCAAATATTTAGTAGTGTGTAAATTGTGACTTAGTGCTCTTTTACACCACAACTAGGCTAAGTTGTAACTTACGTATAGCTGGTGCAACCAGCCCCTTGATATTAATTAATTTGCCTCACCTGCTTTCCCTCATTACCCACCTGATTTCCTTCCCTATTTAATATCCTTGTGCGTTATGTCCTGTGCCAATTCGTTGTCAATTGTCATAGGTACGTATGGATCTTCCAGTCATGTCGGTCTGTGTTCCTGGAGATTCCTGTTTGGAGCCCGTACCTCAAGGCCCCCCTTCTCAAGCCCTGTCACCGAATTCCTGCCAGTTGTGGAACTACTACGGGGTAGTTTCTGCTTGTTTTGTTTATTTTGTGATTATTATTAAAGACAATACTTACCCTGCACTTGAGTCCTCGCCTCTCTTATCCATATTGTGACAGTCAAATTGCCCAGTGCACATCTATGGACTGCCCTCTTCATGTCATTATACAGATTCTCAATGGGATTTAGGTCGGAAATCTGACTAGGCCACTCAGCCAACATTAACCTTGTCCTTTAGTCACTAGTATGGTTGCTTTGGCCTTGTGCTTTGGGTCAATTATCAGGCTAAAACTTGAGCAATCTTCCCATTTTCAACTACTCCCAACCCCAGAAAGACCTGAAATTGCTTCAAAGTTGCCAGTGGCCTCTTTGTAGCCTCTCTGATCAGTTTGGTGGGACAGCCTGATCTATGCAGTGTCCGGGTGATGCCATACACCTTCCACTTCCTAATAGCGGTCTTCACTGTGCTCAGGAGTAATAGAAAAATCCTTTTACATCTCTTTACATCCATCTCCTGACATTCCACAACTTTCTCTAATGGATCTTTTTAAAGGACCTGTTCGTCCATAATGGATTCTTTGTTTTGAATTGCACTACTAAGCAGTGAAATCCTCTGTAAACAAACGCTTTCATTCTGAACAAATCAAAGTCACAACATTTGATCACAGATGGAACCTAATTCACAAGATTTGTGCCTGGAAGGTGGTTGGTTATACCTCAGTAAGTTTGCAACTGCAATTTTAAAGGGGGTGTTCACTCAAACACTTTCAAATTTGAATTTTTGATTTTTTGTTTTTTGTTTCTTGGATATTGTGGGTGTAATGATAAGTCAATGGAGTTGAGATCCATGTGCAGCTTTAATCATAATAGATGTAGTAATACAGACAGGCAGGGGTTCAATCACCAGCAACATTACTATCAAAGGAACTCCAGAGTGGTAGCAAATAAACAGGCAATAGGTCAGGGCAGGCGGCAGACAATCACAGGTTATATATCCAGGAAATCAAGGCAGTAATAGTAGGCAGGCAGCAACAGGTCAAGACAGGGTAAACGGACCAGAATCATACACAGATAAGACAGAAAACTCAGAGAATGCTTAGAAATGTCAGCCAGGGCAAAACAAGACTTTGCAATGACAAAGAGTGAGTGTGAGACTTAAATAGCTGAATAGACTGGAAACAGGTGAACCGGTAATCATTGCCAGGTACGGGGATTATGGGGAATGGAGTCCAGAGAGTTAAAGTCAATCTCCAGGTGATGGAGCCCTCTGTTGTTGAGTGGGAGGAACAACAAAGGCGGAATTCATGACAGTGGGCTACTATGTTTAAATAAACCAAGAAAAAGTCTTTCTTGTTTTCATTTTAGGCTGTAAGGCAGCAAATGTCAGGATTCAGTCACTTGTGTCGGTTTGTTTATTGTTCTTTGTGACTGGATTCTGACACCCATGTCTCATTGTTTGTGTTGTGTATGTGTGCACATGCTTTCTGCCTGTTTCTCTGGTCATGTGCGCTCTTGTCGTCCTGTCTTGCTTCTTACCACGCCCCCTCGTTTGCCTTGTTATTAATGAATTTGCACCACCCGTCTTCACTCGTTACCCTGCTCATTTGCTTCCCTATTTAATGTCTTCTGTCTTGTGCCAGTTTGTTCAGTTCTGCTCTTGCCTTTTTCTTGCTTTGAGTTTTCCCCCCTGCCAGTGGCCTGCATCTTGGTTTTGGACTTTTTGGCATTTTCTGTTATTTACTTTCTTTTTTTGGATCTAGTTTTTTCATAATAAAGATTTTTTCTGTTTGCTCTGATTCTGTCTGTGTCCTGTTCCCCAATCCCTGACAGCACAAACTGGCCAGATTGGACTCTGCAGACAATGGGAATATTTTTGACACCCCTCCCAGCTGTGGACCCATCTCTTCCCTTTGTTGCCCCCATGTTGCCTGTCTGTGTGAATTTGTCTCCATGGCTCTCAGCCTCATGTTGGGCAAAAGCTCTATAGGGGATAAACTCCCCTTGCCTGAAGACCTTGTCTGCATTATGTGAAGGTATTCGATCAGTGTTTGGTCATCTCATCCGTCTTGTTCCAGCGGCCGTGGTCTCAGAGGGTTCCTTCCTGGCCGCCAGCTCCCTGGTTTCTGAGTTGCCTGAGCCCGCTGCTACTGCCTCAGTCTTGGTGGGTCCCTGAGCTTTCCCTGAGAAGCTGAGGCAGAGGAGGAGGAAAAAGGGTGCAACACTTGGCAGCTTCCCTGGAGGTGGCCAAGTGTGCAGCAGCTCCCCTGGTGGCTGCTGAACCCACCACTGACTGCCGGGGGCACCCGAGACCGCCACTAACCGACAGAAGGCGGCCTAGTCCCCAAGTGACAGCCAGAATACGGCAGATTTCACAGCAGCTCTTCCCACCACCCTCAAGAGGAGAAGGAAGAGACAGGTCCCTGTGTCCGAGTTAGCTGCAGCTACTCAGTAGGGGTCCGAGTTAGCTAAAAGGTGAATATTTTGAAAGAGAGTCAAGTAATTTTATTTGTATAGAACACACATCATTTCAAAGCAGCTTTAGAGATAATGATGCTGTAAAAGAAAATTAAGCTGTAATGTCTTAGTCATCATTGTATGGTTTGAAAGCATGATTGTAGATTATGCCTTAAAAAAAATTAATAATAATTATATATATATATATATATATATATATATATATATATATATATATATTTCACACGCAGTATACAGAGAGAGAGACTTTATGATTAATGACAAAGTCTTTCAAGTCCACCCTGAATTAAATGCAGAATTGCACACAGATGCAATATCTTTTGTACATTTGTTATTTGTAATATGTATTCCATTTAAGAGAGTGTAGTCCATCCTTTGACCAAGATGATGCAGGGAGAGGACAGTGAGGGGCATCGTTGTCCAGCTGGAAGCTTTCAGCAGTTAATTTCCAGTGAAGTCTATCCTAAGTACAAGGTTCAGGCAGCGGCCAGTTAAGTATCCCATGTTTTACGGTTGAAGTTGACAGCAGTTCCTCCTCTGTAAAGTCCATCGTAGTAGGCTGAAGTGCTGTCTGGCTGGCACAGGCTGCAGTTAGTCGTCATCACTCAAGTGGGTGTTTGACATCAGGCAGGACCGGAGCTGGACCTGCAAGGCTCTGGTAACCTCAGGATACATATCCCGAGGATGAGATAGAAAAACAAATAGAATAATATTAGCTGAGAAGGCATTCACTTTAATGCAGTTATAGATTATGAGAATGTGATGACGGAATACGATGAGTGATTGTTTGTGTTCCACGACTGCTATCATCCTTGAATAACGTATAATGTGCAAGGAAGTTTCTGGTACCCCCCTAGGGTAAGACTGCGTAATATGCGTATAGGGAGTGGCAGTATTGCATCCTTTAATAAAAGTTATTTTGCAAAGTTTAAATCATATTATAACTGGTTCGCAAGCAATCCACTCTGATATGAGCTAAAAAAAACAACAATGCACATACATAGTCCAAAGCACGGTGAAACAAGACGCGCACACACATACAGTATTATCCTGACCTGCACTGATGTGCACATTGCCAGAAATACATTAAAACGGTCAAAGATGTCCCTCTTTTGCATGTTTTCATACACCAGCAATACAAAATAGTGCATCCATGAGTTTGTGCTCAAAACAGACGCTAAGCAGTTGAATGAAATAGAATGGGGTCTCATTTTAAGAGCTGTAAATTGACACTGCATCTTTTAAAAGTGGTATGAGATACAAGTCAATGGCCGAAGACATCAGTCTAGTGCATGTTTATATATAGAAATAATTAAAAATAGTCCAGATAGGTTCGCTTTGGTGTTCAGGAATAGTTAGGCCACAGTAGACCGTTTGACCGTCTCTCTCTGTTTACGGACTGAAGCACCAGTGGACGGGGCCAAGGGTGCGATGATGTAAATTAGGCATTAATGTTGTTGCTGTAAAGGCGGTCATGAATTAATGGTATGTAGAGAATGAGGCAGTTTTGTAGTTTGGTTTCAATAAATGCTTTTATTTTAATGTGGATTAAGTTTTGAGTTCTGAAATTTACAGTATGTTTTTATAGTCGATTGACCTCTTATATGTCAAAATATAAAGGACAATTTGATTCCTCATGATATGACCCCTTTAATAGTAAAATGCTATTTATTAGCTTTAAAGCTATAAAATGGCCACTCATTTTAAACTGATTATGATGGAACACTTAAAAAAAAAAAAAAAAAAAATATTGTCACACTGCAGGGTCATTGAAAAGCACTAGCGAAATTATGTAAAAAAAAAAAAAAAAAAAAAAATTTTTTTTTTACAAATGTATAAATTTGAACCTAAAACCTTGATGTTAAAAAAACCTATACTGTATAATACCAGGGGTATCCAAACTACAGCCCATGGCCCATTTGTGGCCCACCGACTGCTGTGATGCGGCCTGCATGAGATTTTGAAAAATGTAAAGGATTTTGGCCCGCTATTGTGAAATTATATAAAATTCATATTCTGAACACTGGGTGTCGCTATCACATACAGCCACATTACAGCATTGTCTCCACTAGTGCGCTCTCATTCTCTTTGCAGTTGCCACCAGCTTCATCCAGTGGCAAACTTCAACAGGAGTTTGGAAAATTTCAGATTTCCTAAGATGAAGCATCACGCAAAAAGAATGATGTGTTTGCTATTGAACTGGATTCAGGTTAGATACTTTGCCCATTTATTCTTTCTCGTTAAAATGTCACAAAACCATTCATCATGATACAGATGAGTAGAGGTGTTGTTGTGCGAGCGACTGCACTGAGTTTATTGAGCGCGCACAGAAACGCGTGAGCCATGTTAACATTCAAGGGCTTCCCAGCACCACTGGTGTAACTCAGGGATCAGTGCTTGGACCCCTCGTTTTCTTGATCACTCGGACCTTTCATTAAGGCACATGATTTTTCCTACTAATGCTACGCATATGATATGCAGCTTTACCTGTCGTTCCAGCCTAACGACCCCACTGTCTCCGCTCTAGTTTCTGCCTGCCTCTCGGAGATCTTGGCCTGGATGAAGGAACACCACCTTCAGCTCAGTCTGGACAAAACAGAACTCTGCGTGATCCCGGCCAACCCATCTGTTGACCACAACATTTCTATTCATCTTGGCTCAACTACACTAATGCCAACCAGGACAGCCTGGAACCTAGGAGTGGTGGTGGATGACCACCTTGACTTCACTGCCAACATCTCATGAACCATCCTGCAGGTTCGCACTTTACAACATCAGGAAAATCAGACATTTCCTGTCTGAATATGCTACATATCTCCTGATCCAAGCTCTGGTCATTTCAAGACTAGACTGCAGTAATGCTTTGTTGGCCGGCTTTCCAGCTAGCACGATTAAGCCACTGCAGATGGTCCAGAATGCTGCAGCACATCTGTTTTTCAATCAGCCATTGAGGGCTTGCATCACCTCAATCTTGATTTTACTCCACTGGCTGTCAGTAGATGCCTGCATCAAATTCAAGGCTTTAACACTGGCCTTCAGTGTAGTCTGTGGAACAGCACCCTCTGACTTCAATTCACTCCTCCAGGTCTATGTCCCAACTCGCTCTCTGCGGTCAATGTACGAGCGGAGCCTGGTGGTCCTGTCTGCGCATTGTTGTCCTGTCACAAAGAGGCACAAAGTCCATTTCACAATCATTCACACTCTCTGGTCCTCTGTGGTGGAATGAGCTTCCAACCTCCACACGATCTGCTGATAAAATCTCAGCATTCAAGAATCAGCTGAAAACACATCTGTTCTGCCGGCACCTAACCAATCCACACTAAATGCACTTACTATTTAACAATAACAAATAATAAAAAAAATGTCTTCTGCGCTAGCATCTTTACTACTCCAGCCACTGTGAGAACTTGGCAGTGCGAAAATGAAGATATTTTTGACTTTTGTATGACAAATTGCTTATGTTCCTCATTTGTAAGTCGCTTTAGATAAAAGCATCTGCTAACTGGCTAAATGTATCTCCTGCTACTACATCAAGACTTTCTCTGCAGCAGAATTGTAAGTAATTATTGAAAAAAAAAAAAAAGTGAATTGTTAAATTGTTAATTGCTAAAGTTATTGTGCAGGTGTCGCCTCCTTGAGGTCATCTGTACAGATCAGAAGAGATGAAACCAAGACTAAGCAGAGTGAGGTTACAGGAATTATTATTAGAAAATTATTTTTGCTATTTCAATTCAGCACAGTGTAAATACATTACTGTATGTTGGCAAATCTGTTAAGTTCATTGAACCATCATTTTGTGTAATTCTGAAATAAATATGAGTTAAGTGCATCACAGTGAAAAAATCATCACTGTCCGACAATCATCACTATTTCTCAAATTAAAACACTATTTCAAAATAAAATGTAGAAAGATCTGCAGTGTTGTATAAGATGCCATTGTTTCTACATTCCAATGACATTGGAATTTTTACGTTTTTGTCACAGATTTAATTACAGTACGAGTAGTAATTTGACAGCATTTAAACATATAGGTATACAAATATTACATAGATGATACAAAAATATTATTAATAATAAAAAAAAAAATGTCTGACTAATGTTAACAATATTAACAAAATTAACCATCTAAAATAGAAATAGTAGTAACTTGATGTGCATGGGTAAATTTAACAATTCCAAGAATGCATTATTTGCAAGGCAATTGCTACAATATATATATATATATATATATATATATATATATATATATATATATATATATATATATATATATATACCGTTCAGCCACAACATTAAAACCACCTGCCTAATATTGTGTAGGATTCCCCCCATCCCCCACCCCACCCCGGGCCCCCAAAGCAGCACCAACCCGAATCTCAGAATAGCATTCTGAGGTTATATTCTTCTCACCGCGGTTATCTGAGTCACCATAGACTTTGTCAGTTCTAACCAGTCTCACCATTCTCTGTTGATCTCTCTCATCAACAAGGCATTTCTGAACACAAAACTGCTGCTCACTGGATGTTTTTTTGTTTTTGGCATCATTCAGAGTAAATTCTAGAGACTATCATGCATGAAAATCCCAGGAGATCAGCAGTTACAGAAATACTCAAACAAGCCCATCTGGCACCAACAATCATGCCACGTTCAAAATCACTGAGATCACATTTTTTCCCCATTCTGATGGTTGATGTGAACATTAACTGAAGCTCCTGACCTGTATCTGCATTATTTTATGCACTGCACTGCTGCCACATGATTGGCTGATTATATAATCGCATGGATGATTGTTGGTGCCAGACGGGCTGGTTTGAGTATTTCTGTAACTGCTGATCTCCTGGAATTTTCACACACATCAGGTTTTAGAATTTACTCAGCTGTTTTGGCAGCACGAGGGGGACCTACACAATATTAGGCAGGTGGTTTTAATGTTGTGGCTGATCGGTGTATATATACTGGCAAAAAAAAATGGGACGTTAACTTGAGTGATTTGTCAACTCATTGACACTACTGACAGGTCTGAACGATACACAATTGCTTGGCAACATTGTGAAGTTTTCAAGAGAGGGAAAAAAGACCCACTTATTACCAGAGCACTTTTTTTTTTATTTTTTATTTAATGCATGTATGTAATGTATATTACATATTATAATGCCCAGTAATCTCTTGAAATGTACTGTCGACTGTTTATGTATTTTATAAGAATTGTGATGTTATTATGTAGGTCAATGTGTTTCTCTATATCTTTATTTTGTCTATGTGTTTCTATTGAATTTGTTATTGCATAAAAAATACTTCTGGAATCGAGAATAAAAAAAAGAAAAGCTATACAAAGTCCACATATTAAAGAAAACAACAACAACAACATGGTTATATACAGTACTTCACATGATCTGTGAGCAGTATCCTTGATGCTTTTGATCTAATATATACTGTACTGTATCTACAAAAAGGTTTAGAAAGAAAATATGATAAATATAATATAATAATATTAATTAAAAAAAAATCTGTTAAACGCATACAATTATCAGCTAACATCAGGATTACATCATGTTTTCATGTTCCACCAAAAATGGCATTTTCAGCGAACCGGTAACTTTTTCTATTATAACTTATCAGTAATCTCGGAAGAGACCTGATTAAATCATTACCACAGTTACAAACCACAATTATAATATTCTGATAAGCTGTAGACTAAAACAAACTCAAACAGGATAACAGATAAGCGCTAGACTAGAGGACCCTCAGACCTCTTGATCTTATTCAAGTGTGCCTCCTGGTGGTACTTTGAATACAGTGTTAACAAACAACCATTTTCAAACCTGAATGACTTTTAGCAAAAGACAAAAATGACTCAAAATACCTATGTTCACAATTTCTTAGAAAGCTGTTTCAATGGGGACATTTTGATTCGTGCAGGTATGAGTTGGAAGTCTGTTCTCAATGTAAAATGTGAGATCAGTCAACTGTTAGTTATCTTGTACGTCAAGAGATTTCTCAAAGCCTCAAAAGAGTAGATACCATCGAACTGTAACTATTTAGCATAATTCAGGAGTGATGTATATGAAACTAGAGGCATATCACATGTTTTTCAAAGAGAAAACAGTTTACGGATAGTAATGTGTGGGTGCCTGCAGAGCAGCATTAGCCAGAGCGTGTACTCTAACGCCTATGCTCTGATCACACCTCTTAAAAAACAAAGCAGTTATATTCACACAATCAGACGAACAACCACAGAACCTACAAGTGTAAAAAACAACCCTGTATCAAATCATTAATCTATCAGGAAAATGCATAGTGTTTCTTTTTTTTTCTTTAAACAGGTATGTATGCATGCATTTTAGCAAAGATACAATACATAAATGCTCTCTGTGTCTCTCTCTCACATGTAGTTTAATCTTAAACTAATTTAAAAAAAATTTTCCTTCCAATTCTTCTAGAATTATTATACTTGCTACATGCTTTTATGACCTCATATTAGGTAACTGAGAGCCTACATGGAACATTTGTACTTTTAAAAAATGCATTCACACCACAGGACTTTTAAAATGAATTAGTGTAGGCAAAAAGAAATGGTGGCCAGTTACAAGACCTAAAATATACACTTTCCCTAAAATATACACATTCATATACATTTCAGAACAGTTCATGGCCATATACCAACTACCCATATAGTTTATATGAATTTACAAAAAGGTAAAAAAAAAGAAAAAAGAAAAAAAATTGGCCTTGTATACCACCTTAATTTTATAGTCTGCATCTGGAAAAATGATACTTCACCTCTGCGATAAGATCAGGGGAAATTTAATACGTCATTTATCTGCTTTTGAGATCTAAAACATTTCACAGCACCTGCAGCTGCACTTTCCACTGTTTCCTCCACTGAGGATATCTACATGGTCTGATCGAGGCCTCCAGAGACCTCCACAGGAAATAAATAAAAAGGTCATTTTAATGTGTAATGCTACTGTACTGTGCATGCACACAAGCCAAACTACAATTACAAACAATAAAAACATAAAAGACTAGTTGTACCAATAAAATGTTTCAGATGTTTAATCTCAAAAATAACTGAGGGTAAAGTAATTTATGTACAGCACAGAATGTGCAAACATGTATGGTTTCTGTACAAAGAAATATACATGCAAAATTAATATCAAGTCAAAAACATTCAAAATGACATTATACTGTAATGTAAAATACAGGGTGTCGCTACGTCTAGGTTTCATGGTGTCTGTACATCTATACATTATGAGAAACTTAAAAAAAACTGAAAATATGAAAAACCATACTTTACTGACCCATCATGTTATTTATCTCTATTTTAAATTCAGCATTAGAGTAATTGCAAATAGGTTTTAAGGACATGCGTTGACAGTTGCTTTTTTGGGTTATTGTACTACTGCAACTCGCCTCTTAAACCCACGCTTTGGTGCTGAAGAAACTAGAATTGGTGCGTTCTCCTACAACAGATACAGTATTTAAAACAAAACTAACAGAAAGCAAACATCTCATGGGAATGGAATAATTACTAACTCGTCATTTAGTCATGCAAACTTACATTAATAGGCTACTGCCACAATGAGCAGATACACAAATCAAAATTCATAATCATTTGACATCATGAAGCACTACTTATCTTCGATTAACAAAAAACTGAACAAGACACAATAAATAAATCAACAATCAATACATGTAAACTCCAGCTCTAGAAGTCAGAATTGACCACCAAACAGGGAGAATTATTTAGGTACATGAGGATTAACTTTGATATTATGATAAAACTCAGTAACAACATTCATAACGGAAGGGTGACATAGACATAAATGATTTTCACCAATAAGGTTAAGCTTTTACAAAATAATATTGAACACAGGGAACCCAGCAAAACAGCCACAGACACATCATATGTCAACTCGCGGTGGCTGATACATGTACTTAACAATGTCGATTTATCACCAAGTATTATAAATAACTGCAAAATGTTAAAGCCCCAACATTGCACATAGAAATTTCAACAAATTACAAAGAGTGCACATTTGCCGTGGTTACCAACACTTTTTGTCTTCAGTGGCCAATGAGAAAGCATTTCTAACACTGCAAATTAACATTAATGAAGGCAGGTCCAGTTTATTTACAACATAAGACTGATAGACACATGAATCGAAATGAAAAGCTCATCTTTTACTCTTTATAAAAAGAGTTGCAGCTGTTAAAAGTTGCTATGGTAGGATTTCAAATATGCATATCAAACATGAACATTTGCATACAGCTATAATGATCTTCAGAGGAATGCCATAATTATTTTCCCTATCTTTAAATAAGTTTTTTCAGGATAAAGATATCATATCAACTGTGCTTCTATACATGGTTTGTACAAAATGTAATCTTTCCTGAATGTAGCTATTCAAATTACAGTACTCTACTGAAACAACCTGATTGAAATACTGTCCGAACACAAAGCTGGTTTAGCTTTGGCTCAGGTAACGTAAAAACAAAAAACTAAACAAAAAAGACATGAACCTTTCCCCTTTTCTTTATTCACTTTTTTTTTTTTTTCTTGTGAGTGCTGTCTATACAAAAAGAGCACATACATGTAACTGAAATTATTTTTTTAAAGAGTAAGGGAAGGGGATTTCAAAGTTTTTTCAGCAGCAGTTTATAAAGACCCAGAACCATGTAATTGGCTCTAAAACAAGGATGAGATTTCAGCATATATTCTTTCTTCATTTTCAATATTTTCTCCTGCTTTCTTCCATTTTTTGCTCAAAACTGAAGGAGAGAGTGTCATTAAAGGGATAGTTCTGTTATTATTAGCTCACCATCAAGCCGTTCCAAACCCATATGACTTCCCCCCCATGGAACTCAAAAGGAGATATTTAGTAGAATGTCCATGCTGCTCTTTTCCATACAATGAAACTGGATGGTGACCAGGGGTTGTCAAGCTCCAAAAAGGAACAAAAAAGTATCATAAAAGTAGTCTATGCAACTTGGGCACTATTTTCCAAGTCTTCTGAAGCCATACAATAGCTTTGTGTGAGGAAGAGACTGAATTTTTATGTTATTATGCTATTCATTTCTCCTTTAGTGTTCCATGGAAGAAAGAAAGTCATACAGGTTTTCAAAGATGTGAGGGTTTTTAATTTTTTTGGGTTTAACTATTCCTTTAACACAGATTTTATTTTGCCACTGTAACCTTAACTCAGGAGATTGTGGTTTGTTCTTTGAGGGCTATCTTTCTTTCAGGCCTGGCTGAGTAGGCGACTATGCAGGAAGGCTTTGAGACTGGCCACAGGTCGCAGGTCATTCAGGTGTTTCCTCCGCTCTATAAAGGAGATGAGTCTGGAAGTTTCGAGGCGAGCCACTCCAGGTGCTGCGTTCGGCTGCAGCCAGGGCTCCTCCCGCAGGCAAACCTGCGCAGAGGGACGTCTGCATGGTTTTCTTTGCAGTAAGATGCATACAAAGTCCCGCGCAGCCTGACTCACGCCACGGAAGTAGTCGTCCGGGAAGCTAAAGTCGAGGCGGCAAATGTTAAGGCAGGTCTCCTCGACACTTTCATCCAGAAAGGGGGACGCCCCACTGAGCATCACATACGCAAGCACACCCAGACTCCAGAGGTCAGACTCCAGAGCTGCAGGCTCACCCAAGACCAGCTCAGGGGCGGAGAACTCCGGGCTACCCAGCAGAGGGTGGATGTAAGGGGTATTGGAGAGATGCGCAGCGTCACCGAAGTCTGTCAGTTTGACCAGAGGTTGGGTTGATGTGTGCTCGATCACTAAATTTTCAGGCTAGAAGAGTAACATAACACAGATGTTTAAGCTATTGTAACTCGAAATACTCAAAAAAAAAAAACTGCATTTTTGTATACAAACATCTGCTAAACATAAAAAAAAAGGATGGATTTAGATACATTCTAAATAACAAATGTCATGAAACTCTGCTGAAATATGTTTTCATAATAAAAACATCTCAGCACCATATTGCAGATGTGCAAACTCAAAAAAAGTTAAAAATAATACATTTTGGTATGAATAGATCTTCAAGTGACAACAGGATTTTTAATTCAATAGGAAGGCCCACTGTCTCACCTTCAAGTCTAGATGAGCTATCCTGCATGCGTGAAGGTAATGTAAAGCTTCTAGAATATCCCGTAGATAAAGAGCCACTTTTTCTTCAGTCAGGTTCCCCCAGCTAACAATATAGTCGAGGAGACGACCTTGATCAGCGCTGAAGTGGATAAAAAGGAGAAAACATGTTACAACAATACAGAAATACTAAAGGAATATTCCAGGTTCAATACAAGTTAAGCTCAGTTGACAGCATTTGTGTCATAAAATTGCTTACCACAAAAATTAATTCTGACTTGCCACTCCTTTTTCTTTTTTTTCTTTTTTTTATCCCCTTTTCGTGGCTCGTCGTGCATGACACCGCGGAGACTCACAGCATGTGGAGGCTCATGCTACTCTCCGCGATCCACGCACAACTTACTATGCGCCCCATTGAGAGCGAGAACCACTAATCGCAACCATGAGGCGGCTAGCAACTGGGCCAATTTGGTTGCTAAGGAGACCTGGCTGGAGTCACTCAACACACCCTGGATTCGAACTCACGACTCCAGGGGTGGTAGTCAGCGTCAGTATTCGCTGAGCTACCCAGGCCCCCCCCAGCCCCTCCTTTTCTTTAGAAAAAGCAAAAATGTGTGTTTCGGTGAGGCACTTACATTGGAAGTGAATGGGGTCAATTTGTAAACATTAAAATGCTCTTTTGAATGTTTCAAAAGTATAGCCACAAGTCAAAGGATATACATGTAAACACGATTTTAGTGTGATAAAATCACATACTAAACTTTTCTGTGTAAAGTTATCACCAATTTTACAACTTCATTGCAATGGCGATGTAATGTCAACAAACCCAAAAACGACTGTAACAATTACAATTTAAACAAATTTACAGCTCAAGTAATACATGAGTTTTATAAAATTATAAGCTTCACATTTTTGCCTTTAAACCCTCCAAAAATTGGCCCCATTCACTTCCATTGTAAGAGCCTCAGTGTAATTTCAATTTTTGCTTTTTTTTTAAAGAAAAGGATGGGCTAGTCAAACATATATTTTTGTGGTAGTCAATATTATGCCACAAATACTGTTGATTGAGCTTAACTTTTATTGAGCCCAGAATATTCCTTTAAGCTCAATTAACAGCATTTGTGGCATAATGTTGGATTACCACAAAAAATAAATTAGATTCGTCCCTTGTTTACGAAAAAAAGCAAGTTATATCCAATACCAGGATTAAAGGGTTTCGTTGTTGTGGCAACAAAGTTGTAACATTGGATAAAACTTAAGGTTAGTAAGCAATTTTATCACACTAAAATAATCTTTAACATGTTTTATCAATGTTACATCAAGCTTTGATAATGTAGGTTTAGCATAATGACATTAGGACACAATAGTAATATGAAAGAACCAGAGAAGTCCACGTACATCTCTAGGATGAGAATGTAACTGGCTGGGGTCTCGTAGGTGTTGAGCAGGCCCACCAGATGTGGATGCTGAAGACACTGCAGGACCCCCAGCTCCTGAACTACTTGCTCTCGACGCATTAGCTTCTTATTCACCAGCTTAGCGGCCACCGATCGCCTGCTCCCTCTCTGCTCACACCACTTTGTGACGGCAAACCTGCCTCTACAGACAGAGAGACAACACTCATTATCTACACAGCATCAAATTGTTTCCTTAATCAGTATTTTTAAGGCTGTCAATTGATAAAAATTTTTAAGGATTAATTTAGATGATTAATTAAAGCGCAATCAGTCACACATACATCCCCCGCAAATAAATATAGTTCAATATACAGTAATTAAAATAATTATACATGTATATAATAGAGTAATTCAGATAATCCCAGTACAATATATTATTGTGGCAGACTAGTTTTATTTCTATATAATTGAACATAAGCCTATCACTGGTGTACAGTCCATTGCAATTCATTTTGGAATAGAGTTTGTCAATCTGTCTGATGTAGATTTGATTTGTTTTCACAGAATGCATCCTTGCATTGCATCTGTGCTGTTTATAGTCTATGTACACATCCGTCAGATGGATGCTTTTAGAACGAAGCACTTTTGTTTCGTCACTTCTCTTTTCACTGTTTCGTTGCTTAAACAGCATGTTTTAAGACACTGTGTCAAGTTACATCGAGACCCCTAAATTATGTCATGCTCTGGTTTAAAAAAATACAAATAATCACACTTATACCATGATCTATTCGAATCCTCAATTATGATTGGCTGCAATGCGTGCATTAAAATTGTTTAATGCACAGGTTGTTCCAGTCGGTTTTAATCATTGTTATATTATATTATGGGTACATTATATTAATGGTTTGACATTCAGCAATGTTTTGCACGGAGGGGGAGAGAAGAAAACCGGGACCTATCAAATGCATCTTTCATTGTCCAACAAGACGAGGAAAAAAGAGGTAAGACAATTTGAATTGTAATATGATAAAATTCATCCAAATTTGCTGCACTTCTCAGCATACACCCACTAGAGAGAGAGAGCTGCTTGATCAAGCAGCACTGACTGAAAGCTGAATGCAGACTGTTTTATAAAACGCAGCCTTTTGCTGTTTAGTAATTGCACAAAGCCATATTACACTTTTATTCTTAATTCAATCAAACATTCAGCCACAATGGATCTCATACTGATGTCTCGGAGGTCAAAGTCTGCAGGTTTCAAAGCGTTTTGTATGGTTTTCATGTAAGTGCCACTTTAGCAACAGTCACGTCTGCATCACTGGATTTTTCTCATTAATGTAAAAAATGACAAAGGATAGAAATGTTCTTAGGAGTGCAAACCTTCTACAATATGTGGCTAGTATTATTTCTGGATTATGCATTTACATTTTTACAGAGTGTGTTGTCTCCAAAAACTCATGTCCAATTTTCCAATTTTTCATACAGCTTTTTATTTAATTCATAAAAATAATTTTAATCTTATCGCACTACTTTTTCTCTGTTTCTAATTTAGAAACGGCAGAACTCTAGATATAACGACCCGTAGATAAAGTTAACAGTTATTGTTATTCTTCCAGTCGAAATTTACACTGCAAAAATTAATGACAGTTTTAACTAATCAATGCTGACAAGAGACCGTGGTAAAATTGGTTTTAAATCTAACAATAACATAAATCTAACAAAAATGTATTTAGCCCTATATTCATATTGCTTTAAAGATGTTTATATTTTTACAGGAAAACAAGACAAAGATGCAAATTAAGAGAAAGTTTTTTTTTCAGTGTAGTCTATTTGTTTGCAGTGTGCAGAGAGACAAATGGGTTCATGTTGTTTAGTTCCATTTAGCCAGTTGAAGATGTGAGTAGGCCTAAATAGAGTATGTAGTGTACCTTCCCAGTTCCATGACCTCAGTGAAGAGGGACTCAAAGTTATCCTTCCAGAGGATACCATCACAGGAAGTGCCTGTGAAAAACAAAAACAACAAAATCAGTGACTTAACTTTATAATTATACTTTTATAACATAGATAAAGTCTAGGTTGGACAATTATGGGGAAGTTTAATTTAGTCCAGGATTCATTTTGTCAAGAACAATTTAGGTAGTGATAAATAGAAGAAAGTAGAAGTGGAGATGTTGTGGAGGTTTTATGCTGAGCATTGTGATTTGTGAACGAATTAACTGACCAAGGACTCTGAGATAGGCTGATGATGTCACTGAGCCCACGTCATTAGAGGCGATGCAGGTATAAGTGCCGCTGTCGTCCAGAGTAGCAGGTGAGATACGGAGGGTCACTTCACCTGTCTCACTGAACACAAAGTAAACAATTATGTGGCTAAATAGACTTGTCTATTTAAAGAAATATTCCAGATTCAATACAGGTTAATGTCTAAGGACAACATAAGAGGCATGCTGTTGATTACAACAAAATCATTTTGAAAGACAGTAAAAAAAAAGAAGAAAACAAAATGTGTGTACAGTAGTGCATTTACAAAGGATAAAAAAATGACTTCCCCATAAACTTTCATTGAAAATACATAGATCAATTTAAAATGTTTTTACTTTTTACATCAAAATTAGTTAACATTTTTTAATTTTATTTTTAAATTCTTTAAAGTAAGTAATTTTGTAATTTTTGGCCAACAGACCTTCTGAAACTTTTTTTAACAAAGGTTTGATATTTGAAAATGGATTTGCGCTAACATTTTTATAGCATTTATTTAAAATTTAACATTTGGCTCACGAAGGAAATCAGATTTTACATAATCTAAATACAAAGAAGAGAGTTGGAGATTTTTGAGTTTTGCTGTCCGAATAGCCAAATGTTACCTAATGTTGTCACTAAATGAAAAACTAACATTTAGACAATTTCACAGAAATATTCAACATGTTTTTTCAGTAAAGAGTAAGCATGAAAGACACAAAATGACTGTATTCATCCCACTCAATATATTGGAACAGAAACCATAGAGAACAAGTGCCACCTGCAGTCCATATAACTACATGACATGCATAATGCTGTGCATACGTGTCCTGGTTTCACCTGTGTGTGAGAGTGTATCTGCCAGCGTTGCTGAGAGTGCTCTGGTCTGGTCCTCTCCAGGAGACTGAGGTTTTGGGCTGCCCACAGATCTTACAGCGGAGAATCACGCTGTCGCCCCTGTCACACACCACCTCACTCAGAGGGACCACAAACTCTGGGGGGACTGCTGCCAGCAATATACAAAACTTACAGTCATTCAGCTATTTCTCATTATGACGCATGAGCATGTTTCGTTCATTGAAGAGAGACTTCCAAGAATGAAAGAACAATATTCTGACTTACCATCATAGATGTAGTTGGGATTCAAAAGCTGTTAAAAAATGAACAGTTAAATAAGTAACAGTGTAATGTTTCATATGTAAAAACCATGAAATGAACTCATTACATAATGGATTAGATTTAGGGCAGCACCTTTACAGAAACCTTATTGACTGTTGCATCTCTAGACTTGCGATAGCCATTCTCCGGTTTGCTCTCCTTCCTGCCCTCTTTATCTCTCTTTTCTGACTTGCGTCTGATGCGGAGAGCTGTGTGCCATGATGAAGACTTCCTGTATGTACAGTGGAGGAAAAACTGAAAAAAAAAATCTATCTATCCATATTTTTTTGTCTTTATAATCTTTCACTGCCTGTGAAACTACTTTCTTTTTTCGGCTGATGTCACCAAGCCCTCTTATTTTTTAACTACTTTTCACAATTCAATTAATTTCCAATGAATAAAATCAGGTCCCACTCAGATTTTCTTTTCTTGTTGAATATCTTTTTTCACTTTGAAATACATCACATTAAGGAAGTAAAATGGGTTGTGAACGCCATTTCACTTAAACAGCAATTTTCTGTTAAGAGGTTTTGTGTAAACATAATGGAGCTCAAAAACTGACAAAGAAGTTCTATATTGAAGCTAACGTGTAAACAAAGCAGTGACATTAAAGTTACAAGCCTGTAAAAGTTTACAAAGCTCTGACATAAACAGTCTGAGCCAATCACAATGCTCTAAAATTAGTTTCCCCAATTAGTATTAGCCAATCTTACTGATCAGTCTATCAATAACAATCAATAAGCAGTCCTTACTTGAGGGTTCCATCGGGGTAGTCGGAAATGATGGTGGAGGTATGACCCAGAACATAGCCGGGGATCCAGCCCTCGGCCGCTGGGCCTTGTTCTGTGGCGGGGCGGAAAACCAAAAACATGTTCTGCTGATTGGAGGCCAATATCTGCACAACCTCTCCTTGATATACACTGATCTCATCCTCCTTTAGAGCCACGTAGTCCTGGGTCACCAACATGGTGGACACACTGCTGCTGCTTTCACTCTAAGAAGAAAAATACACGCAGAACATCAGAATTATACATACATTTGACATTATTAATATTAAGCTCTACACTTAAGCTATATAGAGTATGTCTAACCACTTAAAAAATTAAGACTGGTGTGTTGAAGACATTTAGTGAGCTGGACTTGTTAGAGAGCAAGATTCAAGCAATTAAGACTACATTTTTAGGAAAAGACAGTTTACATGGCAAAGATACTCAGTTAAAGTCTCTTGAAGTCAAGTCATGTTGCTTGGCAGCCATCTTAGTAAGGCCCTTGGGTAGCTATTTTCTATGTAGCCCACAGTCAAAGAAGTACAGTCTCTATTTATTTAAATAGGAAAGACCAAAATCTCCAAAACGGTTTGTCAAGCTTTCATTCATGATAATATATTTAAAATCAGATATAAAATCAGGCATGATAGTGGTATCATAATCTTGGCTTCTTTAACTCAAATTACTCTTAAAAAATCTTTCAGGCTGGTCCAGTTGATGTGCCTGTGCATTCTTGGGTAAACAAACTCGTTTAATTGAAAGGCAGGACTTCCATTCTTACAGCTGCAAAATTGCATGTTATGATTTCTCCCCTTTATTTTCTACAAGTGGTCCATCTCCTCTTCCTTATACTGTCTCTGCTGCAGTTTATATGATCCTCTTCAGAACTACACTGATAGCTCTGTTGGTAAGCAGAAGGAATCTAACACCCTTAAAAGCCTGCTGCAATCTTTGTAAAAGTTGTCTAAAAAATGCAATGCCTAAATGCAAATTGGTCAAAAAAGCATGGTTAAAAACAAGTGTTAGTAATTGTTAGTTTGCTGGTGTACGTGCTCCAAATGCTTGTTTGCCGTTAGAGAAGGACAATCCTGCAAGTTCAGAGCAGACAGAGTCAGCAGAAATGCTCAACTGCTGTGTTGAGTTTCTGAGAAACTCTCGAGGAGTTATCCTTGTTACAGTGTATGTTGTTAGTTGCTTAGCACAATTAAACCAGGCTGGTTAATATCCACAACAGCCTGTGAGAATCCTCTTCAAGTTCCAGAACGATGCACGCGCACACACCCCAGCAGGTTAGTATGAAGCCAGTGGAGCAGTTGAAGCAGGACTAGGCCTCACTGAAGCCTGCAGCTAGAGTTTGGCTCTTACCCCATTGCTGTGAGTGGAGTGCAGAGACTGCTCACTGGTGGATGAGCAGGTGCTGATACGGTCCAGTTCCTTACTGTGGGTGGAGTGCCTGCGGGTCTGACTCTGGCTGCGACTTGGTGTGTCACTCTGTTCTGCGTAAGAACCATGCCTGCCAGTGGGCGAGACTGCCATCGAGGCCCAAAACAGGGAGCCCTTCTGGGCTGGGACGCCTGGTGCGAAGGGTGTGAATGTCTGAGGGCTCAAGGGGGAGAGAATGGATGAGGGGACCCCAAGACGGGGCTTCGTTAGGGTGAGAGACAGGGGAGCAACTGTGGCTCTTGGGATGGGCATCCCTGACTGGGCCTCCTCGCACAGCTCCTTCATGGGGCTCTCCATGACTCGCATTCTGGGGACCTCACTGTTTAGGCCCAGGTCAAGAAGAGGGCACGTACCTGAGGTGCGGTCGTCTGGGGCAGGGGAGTGGTGGTGCTGCACAGGCTGGGGGACACGAGAGGAAGGCTGAGGGATTCTGGAACCTCTGGACCGGGAGCCACAGCTGGGACCCATGACTGAGCTGCTGCTACCCCCTGGGAGTCCACTACTGCTGGGTCCTCCAAGACCGCTCGACCCAACATGGTTCCGCTGGTATTCAATAGGTGAAGTCAGTGCTAAGAAGAAACATTATTGAAGACATTTGTATAGATAAGAAGTAGTGTTGTAAAGTCAAAGAGCAAAGCTATAAACATTTCCAGTAGGGGTGGGCGATATACAAGTTAACTTGATTTACTAGTAGAAATGTGTAAGCCGGTATAAATTTTTGCGTATCATTTCCACCGTGGTTATGTGAAATGCTTTCGTGGAACTGACCCTCAACTTAGCTCCCTTCCCCTTAAGTTAGTGACTATGTTTACATGGACACCAGAAAGCCATTTATTGTGAGAAAGCTGCTTAAAGCTCAAAATCAGTGTATGCGTTTACATGAACTGTGTTACCCGGCTTTCTCTTTACTCCCGTATACATGCGGCTCGGTCAGTAAGCAGCTTTCTCAACAGCAATGTAATTTCCCTGTGACGCTTGTATAAATAACAAACATGACATCCGAGGAAGACTTTGCTCGAGTATTACTGTAAATGCTGATCTCCTGGGATTTTCACACACAACAGTCTCTAAAATTTACGCTGAATGGTGCCAAAAACATAAAAAACATCCAGTGAGGGGCAGTTCTGCGGATGGAAACGCCTTGTTGATGAGAGAGGTCAACAGAGAATGGCCAGACTGGTTCGAACTGACAAAGTTTATGGTAACTCAGATAACCGCTCTGTACAATTGTGGTGAGATGCAGGTTGGCGCTGTTTTGGTGGCATGAGGGGGACCTACACAATATTAGGCAGGTGGTTTTAATTTTGTGGCTGATATCATGATATATATATCGTTAACAACCAAATATCTTAAGAATATAGCAATATATATTTTGCTTATATCGCCTAGCCCTAACTGTCAGTTTTCTTTAGAACTAATTAGTGATTTAGTTGACACTTTATCTAATCTAAAATTATACTGTCAGGAGACAGTCCTCCTGGAGAAACTTGGAATTAAGTGCATTGCTCAACAGCGTAATGGTCAAAACAGTGGTTTTTAGGTCATTTTGTAACCACTAGGCTACCTCACCACTTGTAACACCTTTATAATTCACCCACTCATTTCAAATCTACCTCAGTACATCATAAAATGCAACACCTATCAGCCAGAGGTGTAGTTTTTTTGGAGATAAGTTTTACCAATACCATTGAGGAAGTTTCTCTGGTTCTCCAGGATGCTGCTGATCTGCTGCATCCAGGCCTGGCAAACTACCCGGTTGGAGGAGTGGAGTACATAGTGCTCTGTGCTGCCAGCCGATGACCTCGACGTCAAAATAAACTTACAAGGGTCATTGTCAGGACTCTCCTCCAGACCCAACCAACTGACCTGCAGGGCAGAGAGATAGATTTTCAGTCAAGAGAATAAAATGAATGTGTACAGTAAGAAAAGAAGCTTTGCTGTGTCTAGGGCACATGGTTTCAGCAAGATCTACACACCTTTATGCTGTTCTTAAACAGAAAGCCTGGCATGGAGAAGCCCTTCTTCTTATCAAGAGGTTCACTGAAGATAACTATCTGCTCAAAGAGGAAGACACGCCTCTCCTTCATGCGGGAAAGAAGACCACCGTCCTGGTCTGAGACCATGAAGGTGTCCTGGAGAAGCAGTCGGCCCTGGGCTATGATTTTACCCTGAAAATAGACATAACAGAATAAAAAGTGTTCAGACCTCAGAACAGTGCTTTAAAACAAAGGTAAACCAAACAAAAATATAAAAGTAAAACAAGAAGTACAAATGAAATTGAAATCATCAGACAAGACTTTAAAAGGAAAGAATGCACCTTGATTAACTTCTTCACACCTAGTCTGAAATATCATATAGCAATGATCCAATGATTTTCATTTATTTATTTTTGCAACTTTTGGTTTAGTTGCAGCTGATCTGCTGTCAGTGCCCTGTTCAATTTTGAATTGATTCCCATTTGCATGCTCATAACTGTAGTAAAGTAAAGAAAAAGGCTTCTTACATCAAATCCTTGGAGGCGTCCAATGTTCATCATGTCATTGCAGCGTTTAGGAACAACACACATCACCTCTACTGCTTTCTGTGAGAGAACACAAGAGAAAAATATATGTAATTTCACAACAATGTTACACACAACTAGGGTGTTGTGAGTGTTATGAGGGATTTTTAGCATGTTGCTATGCGGTTGCCAAAGTCTATATGATATTCTGGTCCCTAGATATGGCTTAAATGGAAATGGTTTATGGGATTTTTTTAACCTGTTCTATCGTCAACCAGGCAAAAATCCTAAGTCTGATCGCTTATGAAATTAATAGCACACTTCTCCTCAATAAGCAGCACTACTTGAGGTATAATTCCTGTATAAAATACACCAATGTTTAATACTTATTGTTTGGGGTTTGTTCAAATCAGAATGTTGCCTCAATAATCATTCACTTTCATTGCATCTTTTTTTAATACAATGAAAGTGAATGGTGACCCATTTTGTGTTTTGTGAACAAATAAATTCAAATGTGTTCTAGGGAGAACCATCCCTTTAACTCTGTAACAACCTTACCTCTAATTCTGTGGTGTCCAAACCAGCTTTTTTGGAGAACTTGAGGAAATCCTAAAATTAACCAACCAGAATAATGGTTAGAAACCATAAAAAAAAAGAGAATCAAGATAACGATAACTTCTCTCTAAAACACCATTCTTTACGCAAGCATGAGAATGTGTAGGTCAGTAGTACTGGAAGAGCATGTCATTTCCCCTGCCTGACCTTCAGCAGAAGCTGGTACTTCATGATCCTCTGCACTGGCTTGATGAGCAGGTCTGTGATCTGTAGCCTGTGACCCAACCTCTGCTTTAGATCCTGATGCAGATAAAGACCAGAAATGAAGAGTGTGTGGTCATGTTATGCTTTCTCATTTTCCATGAATCATGTTTAAATGTCAGGCAGGACGTGGGCAGCAACTTAGGTCTTACCTCAAAGTATGTATCGATGTACTCAGAAACAATGTGCTCTGATTTGGGCTTGTTTTGGCAGTAGACAATGTACATGTGCAATCTTCGTTCCTGTAAACATAATAAAATAATTTCAGACAGAATGCAATTATTGTACTAAATTCGATTTTTGAAACATTCCAGCTGGAGTCTGATTGGTCAATGCAGCTTTCAAGTAGTGCTGAAATACACAACATATTACCAGCCGAACTATGCTGTAAAACTAGATACCCTCTAGTCTCACTGTACAGCACCCACAGAGGCAAACTACTACCATTAGTTTACATGTCTGGGACTATACTGTATATTATTGTAGTATGATGGCATTTAATAAATTTGCTTAGTAAAATAATGTTTTAATGATATTTGTGTTCTTAATATTATTATCATGTGGGGCCTGGGTAGCTCAGTGAGTATTGACGTTGACTACCACCCCTGGAGTTGCAAGTTCGAATCCAGGGTGTGCTGAGTGACTCCAGCCTGGTCTCCTAAGCAACCAAATTGGCCTGGTTGCTAGGGAGGGTAGAGTCACATGGGGTAACCTCCTCGTGGTTGCGATTAGTGGTTCTCGCTCTCAATGGGGCGTGTGGTAAGTTGTGCATGGATCACAGAGAATAGCATGAGCCTCCACATGCTGTGAATCCCACGGTGTCATGCACAGCAAGCCACGTGATAAGATGCGCGGATTGACAGAAGTGGAGGCAACTGAGACTTGTCCTCCGCCACTCGAATTGAGGTGAGTAAGCGTGCCACCACGAGGACCTAGTAAGTAGTGGAAATTAGTGGAATACCATGTATGGTAGTAACAGTTTTAGAAAAGGAATAAGACACTCTATGCCATGCTATAATGTGGTGCCTCACAACGGCTTTTAGCTTTGACTACATTCACCACAGCAACATAATGTGACAAAACTTAATTAATGACATGATTTAGGGAGAAACTATTGGTTTCTTGACCAATGGCAGACAGGGGTGTGCTTGGGAAACTTTTTTGGGAAACTTTATTTTTAAGGTTTTCTTTTGTAAGAGTGAAACCACACATTTATCCATTTCATACTTGTCTGATAAACAGGGTTGCGAGTCTATCAGGATCCTCCAAGCACTTCTCAACTTCACCCAGAAAGAAGCTAAAAAATACAGAGAGGTAACATTACATGACAGGAATGGACAGTCGTTGGACAGTGTTGGACTGCAGACTTAACATTAAAAATGTACTGATATGTATATTTACTCAATTGTTATGGGTTCTTATTGGTTCTTTATATTGGGTCTAATGATAAATGGCAAAATCGAATTAAACTATCTCTGTTTGGAAACATTCCAAACCATTCTTTTTTCATAACTGACTTATTTCATCAACAATACTATTTTCATAATTATATTTATTATTAAAATATTCACAGTAAATTACAAAATAATGTTTTTATTTGTGTAGTCTAATGAATATTTAGATATTAGTGTTTTAAAAATGTCATAGTATAGTACAAAAGAGAGGGGAAGCTCGTACACAATGTGTAGCAAAAGTCTTAAATTTTTTTATTTTACTGAGAGGCCAAAAAGTGCTCAGTGCAAAGACAAATAGTTTTCGATTTACATCGTCATCAGTGTCCCATCAGTGATTTAAAAAATAAAATAAAATAGAAATAAAAACAATTAAAAAACATTTTCTGCATATTGGTTATCGGAAACTAAAACATTAAAATAATCAGTATTGGTAATAAATAAAACAAAACTGGTTGATCTCTGTTCAGCATGGTAATTGAGAAGGAATGGGAGCTTTGCATCTTATCATTACTTACTCTTTATGCCAGTCATAGATCTGGTGAATGTTTCCAAAGACGATTTTGTCTTTGCCCTTCATATCGTCGGGTACCCCCTCCTCCTTCATCCTGCTCATGTAGCCCTGCAGGTGCCGCAACACATGGACACAGTTACCATGGAGGCAGTGACATGTACAAAACATGTGATCTCAATGAGACACCATTCAGAGGAAGTAGCAAACACAAACTGCTCTCATTTCCTGTGCAACACTGAGGCATGACACAAAACTGTGCCAACACAGCTGACACAGGCCATCCAAGAGACACTCTTACCAGTCAAACACATCACGTAATCAATTCAAAACACAACAGTATATAACAAATCCCGCAACAGAGCACAACACTTGACTTCCAGCAGTAAAAATCCCATTCATTTTCTCCATAAAGAAACTGATTTATAACGATGATGTATACAACTTTAAGGTAAGACCAGCCATGAGCTCCAAGATTGTTAAGCGATGATATATGTTTTGTAGGAGCCACAACTTAATGTATTTTCAACATCATTAAAATAAAAATACAAACATTCCATTTAAGAACTACACAACCCATAATCCTCAAGATAGATCCATCAATCAGAGAAGTAACTGTTACTATGGAAATAAAAATCACAGCCACCACCCATCCACACAAAGCATTGTGGATGGCGTAATCAAGATGGTCTCCCTACCTTCTCAAACTACTAATTAACATATTGCAAAATAAACAAACATGTTGCTTTTTTAGTTATAATCATATATTTTAGATATAATTAATCACATATATACTTATATTAAAAAAATCAAGATGTAATTCACAGTGCTGCATGGAATATTATGGCAGGGTTTCTCTCTAACTGTCACGGTGAAGAAAGGTTGCTACATTGGATCGTGATGGAACAACACAATCAAATGCCAAGCAGCCAACAGATAAAGCTGCTCAGACAACTGCCAGACACACCTCTTATGGGCTAGGAAGGAAAGCCCCAAATCCACCTTCACGTTGGAAGGAACTTCTCATTGGTCCACGGGTTTCTTAGAGCCAAAATCCTTTGGCACACCTTGATGCCCATCCTAAGCTAAGATGGCCATAAACAATCCTTAGGACCTCCAGATGCAGCATGCTAATTAACTGCCCATATGGCAGCATTGGCTGAAACAAAAAGAGGCCACAAATTCATCAATACATATGCTTAGAATTCTTAAAATGGACATCAACTGCAACACATCCACTCCATGTTTGTTCACAGAACTGTTTATGTTAATTGCAGTTGTTTGATTAATACGATTCGCAGTAGGTGACCTATTAACATTTACATGAATGTATGGCTAATAGTTCAACCTTTCAGCATAATATTTGGACTCTTTGCATTCAGCACAATGCCAAGAGAATTTTGGAAATGGTTTGGAAATTGAACAATGCTAGGTAAAACCTTAAACTGTCCTAATTGTGAACTTTAGACTATGCAAATTAATTCCACAATGAGAAGGAAGGGTGGGCCACACTGTGTGTGCCACCACTGATTTCAACAGCCAATCAGAACACTGGAACAGAAAAGCGTCAAACTGCAATCTCCTCCTCATGAGAAAGGGATAAAAGTATCCTTCTAAAAGGCACACCCCATTCTGGTCTCCAGCCTGGAATAGGTAGAAGACAATAACAGTAACACTCCCATGTTCTGAGTCTTCAGTCCAGAGAGGAAGGAGACAATAGTAATGATACTGTTCTGAGTCTACGTTCCAGTGAGACAATAACAGACACAACCAGCAACAAGGTTAAGATCTCACAAGTAAACCCTCTCTGCACCAACATCAGGGCTTCATCTGCGTGTTCCAGATTGTAAGGACCCTCTCGGTGCTTCAGGAGATCAGCATTCCTCAGCGTTTCATGTTCAAGGATGTTGAAGCAGAATTCAGCTCCTTTCCTACTGCAATGCACCCCAGCACAACCAGTGGAAGATGTCGCCATCGGTGAGCTCATTACTCGATCAAGCGGAATGTAAATATCACTATCAAAACTTCTTTCCAGAGACCTTGGCATTAGTGTATATTACCAACTTATGATTACCGGTTTACCAGTTCTTTAGATTGCATAACCTGTTTATCCAATGTCTTGCAAATAATCTTTGAGTTATTTGTTTAATTAGTATTAATTAGTCTTCACCTTATTAGTTAACAGAGAAACAGCAGTTTATCTTTCCGTAAGATAATAGCCAACGTCTACCATAGCAACATCCAACTCAACCACTTGCATCTTTCTATCCTATGCATTCTATTTTGTTCTCTATTCATAGCTTCTTTCGCATATTAGTACCATTTTGTTGTTGTTGTTGTTATTCTCGTTTATCTTTTGTAAATAAAATTAATTTTATTACGACTGTGTCTTCCATGTGTTGATAATAAAGTAGGAGCTCTAAAGGTTAGGCAGAATTTTACGAAATCCTTCAGATTATTCAGATGACCAACTCCCTCAATTTACATATTTCTAATTTACTGAATGGTCCATTTGGATGATTTGGACACACACTTGTGGTGTTCAAAGTGTCCTATGTGAGGTCCACTGCATAATTGGCTGTGCGATTATCACTATAATATAATATAATACAGTAAAAAAAAAAAAAAAAAATTGTATAATACAATACACAAAGTACACAGTCTTGTACCTTAATGTTTTTTTCAAATTTTCAAATACTCTTGCTTCAAATCAAAGTATGTAATTAAACTCAGATTAAACTCAGAGCTGGTTAGTTTGTTTCATGGCTTGTTTTATTACTTTTTATTGAAGGATAGTTTTGAAATCCCTATAGAGAAAATGAATGGTAAAATATTCTTCTGGAACAAAGCCCATTAAAAATGTATGCGTATGCTGTCGCACTATATAGATTAGTGAACAAATATTTTTATTAATTAATGCGTTCAGTCAAATGTGGTCACCATAGTGATCTTACTGCAGAATTTGTTAGGAGTACTGTGTAAGAAAAGAAGATACACCCACCTCTACGACTGCACCAAGGTCTCTCACATAGTCTCTCTCTGTCTCCACCAGCTCCAGCAGAACATAACTGAACACAACAGAAACACATGATGTTCAAATTCAATTGAATCATTCATATTGAGTCTCAATTCCAAAGGCAGAGCTGCATGTACCATTTGCGGAGAAGGCAATCCCTGACAAGCTCAGTGAAAATATTTATCCATAATGGCAGATGATTCAAGGGAAATGTAAATTATCAATTTGTCAATACTTTATAAATCCATCTCATCAATACTGAAAATTGTAGATATAAAAATGCATCCCATTTAAAAATTTGCACTGTGTATTTCTATGCTTATTTGAATATCACATTGTTAGCTTAGCAACATGCTAATGTCAAACTTTATTTTGTCTCCTAGGTCCAGTTGCAAGAAACCCATTAAGTTTAGAAAACGTTAGGTTACATATGTAACCCCAGTTCTCTGGGCCGTGGCCTTGGGCGTGACCAATCATGGTAGCAAACAATAACAACACATCTGTCCAATGACACACAAGTCACAGCAGTGACCAGGAAGCCCCTCTCTCCTGATATTAGCCGCTGTCACCTTTACGTCATTCTCAGCATATCTCTTCTCTGTGCTGCCCCAAGGAGTTAAGTTCAGTGAGATACCTCCAGGATGCAATTTGCTGGGGGGGGATTTCCCTCCCTCTGCTTTTGATATCTCCCCTTCAGGTCATTCATTTTTTATCTCACAGAGGGGTGCAATTCTTTGGTCGAAATCATGACCCCGTACACACACATGCTAGAGGGTTCCATTCTTTTTGCTCCGCTTGGTTCAGCAGTGGCCATGATCCAGTGATCATCCACCAGACTCACCATCACTTTCTCTTATTTATCTTAAGTGAATATGATAAATGACCCCTCGATGGTGCAGCAATAATCACCAGTTCTGACCATTGGTGATCTAGAGATAGAAAAGGATATAGAAAATACCCACCGTAATTTGCTGGTATATTCCCTAAACAAAATACAGTTTTTGAAAATATCACTGCATTCGGAGACGTACCTTGAAGGCTCCATCCAAATACATCTCCACAGTTGAAGAGAACTAGAATGATGTAAAGGTAGGTGACAACGGCTTATATCAGGGCTTCCTGGTCACTGCTGTGTCACTGAACCGATGTGGTGTTATTAATTGCTGCCATGATCGGTCACGCCTGAGGCATTTCCCAAAATAAGATACTGAACAAATTTTAAAAAGAGAGCCCTTTGTTATTATTGTAAGGCTATTGTCACAAAGGGTTTTCTTAATGAAAGGTTTTTTTTTTGCAACCAGCTGCAGAGTGCTTCGGGTGAGGGGCATGTCATGTGGAGTTCCTGCCTATAGCATCCTATAGTTCTTTATGCAGCTAAATGCATTCACTCCTAAAATCTGAACAAAAATTCAGTATCAGGCTGCAGATGATGTCTGGACCACTCCACAGTTTAGCAGAAATGGGACAGTGGTAATCAGTACATAGATTGAGAATTTAGAATGTTTATTTTTATTTTAACATGGTTGGCAGTGATTGGATGATGCTGGACATTAATTTAAATCTAAATTAATTATGCTAATTTCTGATGTTATGTCTGTTAAATCTCAAAAACATGACCAACACTCCTAAAAACATAATAAACAATTTGATGAAAACAATATGACTCTCTTTAGCTTGGGACTATTTAAAATTTCACAACTAAGTCCCACTGTCTACATACACCGATCAGACACAACATTAAAACCACTGCCTAATACTGTGTAGGTCCCCCTCGTGCTGCCAAAACAGTGCCAACCTGCATCTCAGAATAGCATTCTGAGATTATATTCTTCTCACCACAATTGTACAGAGTGGTTATCTGAGTTACTGTTGACTTTGTCAGCTCGAAACAGTCTGGCCATTCTCTGTTGACCTTTCTCATCAACAAGGTGTTTCCATCCACAGAACTGCCGCTCACTGGATGTTTTTGTTTTTGGCACCATTCTGAGTAAATTCTAGAGACTGTTGTGTGTGAAAATCCCAGGAGATCAGCATTTACAGAAATACTCAAACCAGCCTGCCTGGCACCAACAATCGTCCATGCGATTATCTAATCAGCCAATCATGTGGCAGCAGTGCAGTGCATAAAATCATGCAGATATGGGTCAGGAGCTTCAGTTAATGTTCACATCAACCATCAGAATGGGGAAAAAATGTGATCTCGGTGATTTGGACCGTGGCATGATTGTTGGTGCCACATGGGCTGGTTTGAGTATTTCTGTAACTGCTGATCTCCTGGGATTTACACACACAGCAGTCTCTAGAATTTACTCTGAATGATGCCAAAACAAAAAACATCCAGTGAGTGGCAGTTCTGTGGATGGAAACGCCTTGTTGATGAGAGAGATCAACAGAGTTCGAACTGTCAAAGTCTATGGTAACTCAGATAACCACTCTGTACAACTGTGGTGAGAAGATTATCATCTCATAATGCTATTCTGAGATGCGGGTTGATGCTGTTTTGGTGGCACGAGGGGGACCTACACAATATTAGGCAGGTGGTTTTAATGTTGTGGCTGATCGGTGTATGTGGACATTAATTTTTTGGAAAAAATATAAATCTGCTCGTTTATTAGGTGCTACTTGTTGCAAATCAAAAAGGGAAATGGAAAATGCACACAGCAGTCAAGCTCAGGTCTCAGGAAGTTAACCAGCGAGCTTCCCCAATTTAAAATTTTTATGGACTTTATTCAAGTGAGAGAACTTGGCACTTTTATATTAATCAGAGTTTCCAACTTGTATTTACAAGTGATGTGAACAAAATTTACTAGTAGGGAACTCGTAATTAGAGTAATTCCAAAATGGCGTGAGCAGGCCATTTACAATTGTATAAAAGAGATACATACAGATTAGTATGTGAAAGTATACACTACCAGTCAAAAGTTTTGATCTGAAGGGGTATGCTTAAATGTTTGAAATTAGTTTTGTAGACAAAAATATAATTGTGCCACCACATTAATTTATTTAATTATAAAACTAAAATTTAATTAAAAAAAAACAAGTTTTTGAAATTGATGACTTGGACCAAATAATAAAGAAAAGCAGCCAATAAGTGCCCAACATAGATGGGAACTCCTTCAATACTGTTTAAAAAGCATCCCAGGGTGATACCTCAAGAAGTTGGTTGAGAAAATGTCAAGAGTACATGTCTGCAAATTCTAGGTAAAGGGTGACTACTTTGAAGATGCTAAAATATAACACAGTTTTGATTTCTTTTGGATTTTGTTTAGTCACAACATAATTCCCATAGTTCCATTTATGTTATTCCATAGTTTTAATGACTTTATTATAATT
This sequence comes from Myxocyprinus asiaticus, assembly GCF_019703515.2. Lineage (NCBI taxonomy): Eukaryota > Metazoa > Chordata > Actinopteri > Cypriniformes > Catostomidae > Myxocyprinus > Myxocyprinus asiaticus. The sequence continues at coordinate 36,257,996 of NC_059359.1, forward strand.
GTTTTCACATTTTTGAATAATAGTAAAGAATGAGTAAGTGTTTCAAAACTTTTGACTGGTATATTTGAGTGAGGAGTCGAACAGTTTCTTTGCCGCATCTGTGCTATGTGTGATTAAAATGAATTTTATTTTTACTTTTTCATCAACAACTGACTGCAAAGAACAGAAAGGATATTAAGAGACATTATTATATGAAAGTAGAGTGCATGGATCTCATCTTTGATGGACATACATTACACAGAATAAATGTTCCGTTTAAATTTCAAGCACTTTTAAGCCCTTTTCAACTAAATCAGCTGATTTTCCATGTATTCCAGTACTTACATTTTTCAAAGATAAATTCAAGCATTTTAGGCACTTAAAGGGATAGTTCACCCAAAAAAGATAATTCTCTCATCATTTACTCTCCCTCATGCCATCCCAGATGTGTATGACTTTCTTTCTTCTGCAAAATACAAATGAAGATTTTTATAAGAGTATCTCAGCTCTGTAGGTCCATACAATGCAAGTGAATAGTAACCAGACCTTTGAAGCTCCAAAAAGCACATAAAGGCAGCATAAAAGTAATCCATACGACTCCAATGGTTAAATCTGTCTTCAGAAGTGATATGATAGGTGTGGGCAAGAAACAGATCAATTTTTATGCCCTTTTTTTACTATAAATCTCCACTTTCACATTCTGAAAGCAAAAATGGAGATTTATAGTAAAAAAGGCTTGAAATATTTATCTTTTTCTCACCCAAAGTGTTTGCATTGCTTCAGAAGACATAGATTTAACCACTGGAGTTACTTTTATGCCATCTTTATGTGGTTTTTGGAGCTTGAAAGATCTGTTCACCATTCACTTGTATTGTATGGACCTACAGAGCTAAAATACTCTTCTAAAACTCTTCATATGTGTTCTGCAGAAGAAAGAAAGTCATACACATCTGGGATGGCATGAGGGTGAGTAAATGATGAGAATTTCCATTTTTGGGTGAACTATCCCTTTAAGGACCTTGTGCAAACCCTGTTCATCAGAAAGACCATGTTGGACCATGCAGATACCGACATAACCAACATTAAACAACATGACATTTCGGAAAAGACCAGCTTAGACCAGCATGAATTTCCATGCTGGTACAAGTTGGTCTTTTCAGCAGGAAATACATGAATATTTGAGGGAATGTAAGAGAGGGACGCACTGTCGTCTCTTAATGAAGCCAGTCTTGCGTTCGTCCATCTCATTGATGGGCGAGGAAGAGGACAGGAGGGAGTTATCTGAGGGGTTGCAGGAGGGGCTACTGTTGTCTCCTTGCTCTACAGGGAGAGAACTGGGCCTGTCCTCCAATTTCTGAGAGAGAGGAAGACAATTAAGAGGACCATATAAAATACTGAATGTCAAGAGATGGACTGACATTAGTTAAAACACCTCTCCTACCATTTTGCTCTTGACGAGTTCCTCAATGGCGCTGACCAGCTCAGCTGCACTCGGTGTCTCTGAGCTGCTGGGACGTCCAGAGAGGCGAGAGGTAGCCTATGTAATAAAAGAAGAAAGAAGCAATGTTAACAGTCTCACTGTGGTGGAAGTATTGTCATTTGTTATGATTACCATGCTGAATAAACAGCTTAAACCAGCTTGGCCGGGCTGGGAGACCAGCTGAAAACCAGCTTGGCCAGGCTTCAGTCTCCATTTATGAAGTGAATCTGTAATGATGCTCACCATTGTAGTGCTCGGACACTGAGAGCGGAAACATTCCAGTCCAAATGTGGTAATGGGTGTGGTTTCTCGATTCACCAGCCAGTCAGGGACTGATTTCAGAGTGGTGGATGTAATATGGGGTGGAATGGAAATAGGAACTATGGTTTGGAAGATCTGGGTTGTTTTGGGTAAAGAGTAAGTGCACCACACATGACCGCCCGCTGCATGTGATTGAACGCACTCCTGAATACATTAAAGGCACATGACGGGTCATGAACAGAAAGGCTTTCTCAAGCTAAAACTGTCAGGAGTTCACATTTGTATAAATACTAAAGGACAGGATCAGTTCTGTGCCTCAAGAAACATGTTCTGATAAAGCACAACTGATAAAGGGCTTGAGGAGTATTCAAACAACTGTTAACCAATGACAAGACAAAAATATAACATGAGGATTAGGTTTAAAGTAGAAAAGAGATTGAAAAGATGGAAAAAAGAGGAGAAGACTGCAGGAGAAAAGACTACATCGAGAGATAGGGAAACTGAGACAAAACAGAGTCAGAACAGAAATCAACATAATGCTGGAGAACATTAAAAACAAAGAGAAAACACATGGCAGTTAGAGACCTATCAGACACCTCACTGATCCTTTAAGCTATATCATCAAGGGTCTTAGGTTAAAGTCAGCATAAAATGGCATTCAAAACCCACTTTACTTCTGCAAGTGACATATATCTGACTGAAAAAGAATATTCAATGAGGAAATATTGTAGGCGATACTTGATACATTGTAGGCAATGGCGCAAACACGGCCACAAAATCTGTGCTGAACGCATTTTGCACACACAATTCTGATATCACTGGCCAGTTCTGAGCATTATATAGCGGAGGATGAAGCAGACCACTGTGAACATGGCACACTCTGATGGGACCGTACATCATCACTCCACTACTGTAATCGTAAAACATCTTTTTAACATGCCGAAAGTGCGCTTGTGCGCTTGACTACATTGCGCATCTGGATATATGCCAGGTTATAATGCTCTTCTCCATCATTTGATCATTATTTGACGAATTACTGCTGCCATGATCAATAGAAAATGTACACAAATACCTCTTTTCATCTGGTGGTAATACCGCGATATAGACTAGGCTGGACCATTTTTTGAATGAAGCGCAATCTATAATGAGCCTAATTTATTTAGAAAGGAGGCATGTTTGTGTATAAAGGAATGACAATGACTATTTTTAAATACTGAAAACATCTGAAAATAGCTGTGCTATTTCAGAGCAGATTGCTTCTGCTTAAACTAGATTGAGGGTGGTTAGTGAATAAGATGCAGCCTTTTGCTCTGAAATACCACACACAAAAGTGGCTCACCAGTTTAGTGTATTCACCCTGATGTGTTCCAAGGGTAGTAAACCCATGACCTTGACATAGCTAGTGCCATGCTCTACCAGTTGAGCTTCAGAAACATAAAATAATATGAATATGAAAGATCCCAAACATTTTTTCTTTGGAATAACTTGCACTGATGAATCTTGCACAATATGACTAAGTGTTTCAATTTGAATTAAGAAAGTAAATCATGTTAGTTTTGATTTCATGTTGACTTCAAGGTAAATACAACCTCTGAATTAATCTATAATAGTGTTATTATCCCAAAACGATCAAACAATGAATAAAACAATGCATTCACAATGCAAAGAACTCATCAAGAGCATGCAGTAAAAATGATGGCTACTGCTCAAATAATGAATGTGTAGCATCTAATGATGGTGGATGATGGAGGTTGTTGCACTCAGTGGAATGTGACACTCAGTGACATTTACCTTGTCCTCCTGTGAGTCCTGATGTAGAAGACTGTGCTGCTGGATGGCCATGGGGGGCGGCAGAGGAACAGAGTCTGGGCCTTCTTCTCCCTCCTCCTCACCACAGCTCTGCATCCCTGATGATGATGACTTCGACAGAGTGCCACTGCTCAATCCCTCGTTTCTCATCCTCTGTGTGAATAAAAAAAAAGAAAGAGAGAGAAAATATAGATAAACAGTGTTATGCTGTAAAACAGTTTAGCAGCTGTGGCACATTTTTATACCAAAATAGTTCCAGCGGAAGCACAACGCTGTTTTTATAACTGCTCTATACTGGAAACCACAAGACATAAATAACAAGGGCTGGGTATCGATTTCGAGATTCGATTCCGATTCCCAAACTCTCGATCTCGATTCAGGGTGCAGCTGCCCATGTCGCCCATGCCTAAATCCACCCCTGTATATACATTTTAGTTGCATAGCACGAAATTTGGTTGCAAATGCGAGTGATTTCCTGTCATTGTAGTGGACTGCTGCACATTGAGTAAAAGATCGATCTTGGGATTTAAGAATTGATATCGAGATCATTCAAATGAAGTGATGCATCGGAAAATACATATTTTTACCCACCCCTTTAAATAACACTTAGACCATTACAAATTATATCGTGCAGCATTTAAAAGACAGATACAGTTCCCTTTTGCCTTTATTGACATTTCAAATGATGCAGCAACCAGGATATGACTGACAAGTAACATAAAATAACATGAACATTTACTCATCTGGGAGCTGTTTTGACCAAACACACTGTTGCAATAGATCTCTTTGGCAATATGCATAAAGAAAAGTTATCTAAAAAATAAATAGGATAGCGAAATGTTAACTCTGAATGATACGACATTCAAAAGTAAGGGCAGTTGTCGCATAACATGTCTATGAGCTTTTTCTAAATCAACATCCAGTGTTGGGTAGATCACTTCTAAAATGTAATCTGGTACTATCTTTGTGATTACACATTTTAGGCAATCTAATCTGATTACTTTTAGATTTAGCATTTTTTATTTTATGAAAAACTAATTTTAAGTGTATATTAAGTGCCATTCCTTTCATTAATCACAAACAGGAAATCAAACGATGTAGGTAACGTAAACCTTATATAATCAGGTAATCCACAAAAAAGTACCGGTAACTGCAATAGTATTACATTAAAAAAGTAATGTAATCTAATTACAAGTATTATATTTTTGTAATCCACATTATATGTAAACCATTACTAACCAGCACTGTCAGCATCAAGATTTTAGGCTCAAATTTATAAATGTACACTATAAATTTACATCAATGTACATTTTTGTAGACAATATAATCAAAAAATATTTGTGATCACACACTTTTTTTAAAGATTTTTTCAATTTATGCATTTGAATTGTATGCAAAATTTCCATCAAACTGAATAATGTACATTATTATGAATTAGTCATAAATGTGAAGTATTTAAGTTTAAATGAATACTTCACATTATGCTTAATTAATTATAAAGTACATTATTTAAAGATTGCACACTTCAGTTTGATTAATTAAATACTTAACATTATTTTTAATTAATAATAATGTACATTATTACAAGATTACTAAATTCAGTTTGATGGGAATTTGTTATACAACTGAAATAAAAATTGACAGAAATATATATATTTATTTTGGACTGTTAAAATAAAAATGTATATTTTAGGTGCCACAACTGGTCATCAATTAAGTTTTTCACCATTTTTAATCACCTTTTCTCTACACTAGTATAAATATACCATGTACTCTGTCAACTAATATGAGGCCATAAAACAGTGCTTAATGATTATAAACAAAATGCTGTTTAAAATTGTTTTAGATGAAGTATAGCATGTCACACCACAGAACATGTTTTTCTTGTCAACTACTCACCGACAAACTAACAAAACTAAAGTGGCAGGGCAGTCAGGAGTAGTTTGTGCACTGGTTTCCTGGTCACTCACCTCTTCTATGGTCTCATCCTGCGGTGTGGCAGCACTGTCATCGGAGTCTTTCTGTGAGCCGGCATCTGCGTTCCTGCGCATGTCTCGGCTCTTCTTGTGCTTGTGTGCGAGTTTCTTTACATGTCCATCTGCTTTGCCGCTGCTGAGACGTCTGACGGGGCTGGTCAGCCACTTACGCAGAGTGTTTCCGGGTCGCTTGGGTCCAGGGGAACTGTGCAAATGACCCGGCTGAAGTGTGGCACTGCCTGACAGACCTCCTTCATTACTGGACACTGACAGCGTGTCTAAAAGAGAGAGTGAGAGAAGACAGAGCTGTCATTTTAGATGTTTAGCTGGACTTTACAGTTAGATAAAGTGAAGGTCAATGTATTTTCCTACAGCAGAGAACTGCTGAAGAAACATTTCATTGAGAAGACAAAGAACTAATTTTACTACCTAAAACAAAACTAGATTGTCATCTTTAATGACGCCTTGTTTTGTATAGTGGTCCCAAAAATTATTTGGACACTTAAGTTACACTTAAAATGTATGAATGTCCATTCATTATATAGCAAAGTATCAAACCAAGTGGCAAACCAATGATGTTAGACCTTTTCTCAGAACTAACTTTAAGCCATTTTTGCAATTACTTTTGCAATTAAGTTTGCCGACCTATTGTTTCATAATTAAAATCCTTCTTTATGTTAAATATTTTGCTGGAAAAGTGTGCTTGGATATATTTCTGTAAAATAAATACCACTTGGTGTGATATATTGTTATCTAATGCAATGACAATTTAAGTGTGGATTAAGTGAATACATTTAGTGGCTACTGTATATTGAGATGAAGTATAGACCTATGCAAGCAACAATAACACTTTGTGGTAATTTTCATTAATCATTAATAAGTTATTAATAAACATGATGCAATGCTTAACAGATCAATAGCATTCAAATATTCTGTAACGATATATGACACCAAGGCTACAGAAATGTAAAACTGTTTAAATATACTGTACATTAACTAATGATTTGTTTTCATTGGCATTATATAATGTGGCTAATAATGTTATTAATGAAAGTTATAATAAAGTGCAACCTGTAACACATATTTTTAAAAGTTTTTGAAAGTGTTTTTTTTTACAGTACTGTGCACCATGGGGTTTATTGTCAGGTTTAAGTGCTTTTTTCTCTCAGCAAGGTGACTCTCATAGTAATGCAAATCGTGGCTCTACTTTTCACTTCAGAGAGCTTTGTCAAAACTGAACCTGCAAAACGCTCTGTAAAGACCTCGCTCTCTTCCTTAGAAAGCATGTCCTTACATAAAGCTTGCATAAGATATTCTTTTCAGTCCATTGATGAGCAGGAGAACCACCTTCACGGCCTCTGACAGACCTCCTTCAGAGCAGAGGAAAAATCAAGAGCTAATGAATACATCTTTATTGTTCTTTCATATGCTTTATCTCAACCGTCACTGTCATTACTCTGACCCCTCACATTGGACACTATATTTTAGCTGACCCTAGTGTGACCTCTCGGTCAAAGTTCATTCCCTGTGAAACATATTTGTATTACACTAACAAAAAGTGTGGTAATGTACTTTCAGTCATGTATTAGTTTTAAGATACCACTACTTACAAGAAAAACAAGACAAGTGTATCTTTAACTACATGTTGTCATATGAACAACCAGTCAGTAATCACACTGATTTAAGTCTCATGACACCGTAACAATTCTTCCATCATCTGGAGTCAGTCATGATGAAAGTAATGCATCTCATTAAGTGAGTCAGATTAGTTCCATAATTGCTGTGACTGATTTAAAAATGTTTTTGATTCATTAAAACAAACTGGCTCATAAGATGTATTCATTCAGAAACACGACTATGCTGTAAGCACCACCACTGAATAGCGCTGCAGAAAAACACTGTGACAGTATTTTATTACGGTGTTCCTCCCGCATTGGGGGAGGGATGCACCTTCAAGTCTGTTAAGGGAAACTGAATGGTAAAAGTTCTGAAATGTTTTTTTTAATATGGAATCGGTTCTGAATAAGAGGCGATTCTCGGTTCCCATCCCTAAATGTACACACACACACACATATGCCCTTTTGCCCTCCTGTTATGAGCCCAGAAGCTCCAAATATCCATGAATGTGGAGCTGTACTATTGGTATCCCCTGAGTCACGCTGGCCCCTATGATTGGGAGAGGAGCGTGGACTGAATAACTTCACAATTATGAATCACCACGAAGCAAGATAAATATTAGGGCTGCCACTATAGATTATTTTTGTAATAGAGTAATCTAATGATTATTCTGACGATGAATCGAGTAATCAGAAAGATTTTTTGGTTCCGTTTTGGAACTTCCGCTAGACTAGCCGTTGAATTAGCCACGGCCCCACTTTCTAAAACCGCACACTCCAAAGACATGCGCGCACACACAAAAGAATGTTGTGCTGGAGCAGATGGAAGGCCATGGTCCCCCTGAACATTTCACTGTCTGACCCTTAGCGTTTTGCAGGAGTAGGACACCATACTGGCACTTACACGAGCATATATGGGCTGTCCTCTGCTCTGAACGTGCACAATAATTGACAGACAGAATGTCTTCTGATTAGCTAAATAAACAATCTGCGGACATCTTTTACCCCACTGTTTACCAAGCCTAGGGCTGTTACAGGGACAGGTGTGATATTTCATGGTACCTATTTCAATGATATATGACAGGTAATAAGGAAGTTTTCTGAATGTGATTTAAGATCAAATCCCTTGCAGCACCTTTAATAATTTAGATTGCATAATGTTGTCAAGTTGAAGTCACTCTTGGCTAAAATGCATTCATTAGCCTACGTTTAATGAGCCTGTGATGTACTCGATGATTGAATAACAAATATAAAACGATTCTGCAAACAATACCGAAAGCCAACGGAGATCCAAAGCAGGTCTATAATATATATATATATATATATATATTTCAAGCTGGCAGACATTGGCTACTCCAGGTGTGCCCAAATCTTTTTTTGCAAGATCTTCTTTTTTCATTAACTAGTTCAACACGATCTACCCATTTCAGTTTAGAACTCAAATATGGCAAAACAGACCATGGAAATAAAATATTTTATCTTTTCGAAAACACTGTCTGCCCACCAATCTTGTTTAATGAGAATTAATTATAATTATATATATATATATATTTTTAATTATCATTTAAATGCAACACGAAATACAAAAGGCTATTTGCAGTATTGCGTAATTGAGAGATGTTTTTACTCTCTTGCGTTGAGCTACAGCAGTTGCGGGCATTGTAGAGCTTGTGCTACATACTGCACAGATCGCAAAAGCTTGTCGCTTACCACATACCATGTAAAATACCATAAAAGACATTTAGTTCCTTCAAGTAAACACTCGTAATAATTTCACATGCGAGTAGTCATTACTTCCAAAGGGTAAGCCTGTTTCATATTGCGTTTGTGGTGTGGAGAGGCGCGCATCCGTGCGGCTTTAACGACAAGCTCATGTTGAGCTTTAACTGACATCATACAGACTTGCGGCTTTATTCAGTAAATAAAGTTCTCTAGGTTCCTACGTTGAGTTTTACTTAATGATAATGGCCATAAACTATAAATTATTTATCGCAAGTAAGGCATTTCCAACTATTACAAACAAAATAATGATGAAATCTAATTTACATGAGGAGAAAGATCGCATTTACTTTCAAACTGTAATTAATGTACACAGATCTCAAATCACAATTTGCTGAAAATAACATTCTTAGATCGTCTGTATACAGTCAGATGTATTAAACAGAAAGTGTTGTGCATCAGCCACTGCGTGTGTACTGTAACTTTATTTAAAGCTGAAGTATGTCATTTCTTCGCCACTAGCGCCACCAAACAGTGCATAAATAAACATTGTTTTCAAAACATCTTTCTGAAAACGCCCCCCTTCCGCCGTTGATCGAAACAACAGATAATTCTGCCCCCAACTCACGCAACTGGTCGAGTAAATGTTATTGTATCTCGAGACAGACGCACAAAACAGAGGAATTTTTATGGCGCCACAGATACAGTGTTTACAGGTTTCAAGTAAATGTTTTACTTACGACTGTCTCTGCATATTAAGCTGGGATAGGAAAAAGTATTTGAACACTGAAAAAGTTAGATACTTCAGCTTCAAGTCTGACGGATGTCTTTCTCATTACATTATTTTATGTTGTTTCTAGAGCTGTCAGAATTAATGCGTTAACGCATGCGATTAATTAAAAATGTTAAAATGTTTAATTTTTCTTAATCGCGATTACCGTATTGAACATTATTACAGATGAACAATGGTGTGAAGGTGTAAAGTGTCCAAGGATAGCCTACAACTCAGCATTAGTGGCGGTCCCATTGACATTGTATGGGCGAAACTGTCTTAACACCCTAAAGTTGACCGTTACGCTCTCTCCTACGAGGTTCTCTGACAGCGCTTCCCTGAAAGGAGCTCTAAGTGCTATTTGATGAATAAAACAAAGCCCAGATGGGACTTGTGACAGAAAACAAGTATTTTTCAGACTATGTAATGTGCATGGTGAGTTCAAAGCGGCGCTGAACGCTGGTGTTGCTGCCCTGATGTGAATCATGAATGCAGCTTCACGATTGCTGTAGGAAAGCCATAGCCAAAGTCTACCGGCAGATTAATAGTGTGTATGATGAGAGTTTAAGAGATTTAATGCCCATTGCAATGAATACGCAACCTATGTGGGGACTAGTTCTTTCAGTTAGTCAAACTCCCACTTAGATTTTGGGAAACGTTTGATGTGACTTAAATTGGTGATATATTAGTGCATTTCTTCTTTATATTGAGGAAGGCTTTGTTTGGAAAATGTTAATAAAGCATTATATCGCTCATATTGTTTTGTTTTCTTCCTAAAATGGAAATGCGCAGCAACAAAGGGCTCGACTTCTCTCCCTCATCTGGACGCAGCACCGCAATTCGCATACAGTCTAACTAGTTAACTTACCATGCTGTGTCTGGTGGGTCTGTGAAAACTGGATGTCTTCTTTTCAAATGATGTTGCATTGCTGAAGTGATGTTATGGTTTTGCAGGTCGACATACAACTAAATTTTTATTTATTTTTTAATCTGCTGACACCACTTGTCGTTATGTGTTCGGACCCTCGTCAGTGGACTGCATCACTTCTGCCTTATTTTCAATTTGTAGATTTGGCCATTTTTTTATATAAACAGAGGAATTTTTTTAATCGAGTAATCTTGACATCCCTAATAAATATAATCTGAAGGGTTAAAATCCACAACTGCATTAATTTCCAAGTACATTAGCAAGATATAAATGTTAAATGAGACAGCAGAACACAAGCATGTTAATTTTTTCCACAAGTACATTTTTTACCAGTAGTGAAAGTATGTGATATAAATGCAGTTCTATTAGACATTCATAAATGGTCCTGTCGTTAAATTCACACCTGAACAAACCCAGCCTTCAGTGCCACAGAAATGGGCCCTATGTTGCCTTTAGAGGACACTAAGAGTATTTGTCCTGCTGTCCCCTCATCTGAACCTTACAGTCATTTATACATTATATTACCAGATATAGGCTTGATTTAAACATGAAATATTGGTGAGAAATCCAAACAGAATTTTTTAAAGAACCATTTACAAAGAAACTTTCTGTTCCGACCCAGGTAACATTCATTATTAAACAGCTCTCTGGAATACTTGATTCTGATTTGTCCACTGTGGCATTCTATGGTCAAATATTTTTGTATAATGACAGTAAAACTGTATCCTTGAGCATTGTCCCAGACAATCGCTTTCCTACATATCTGTGCTAGTTTTATGTCTCTTGTATCACTCGGCAGTCTCTTTCTTCTCACAAAATATAATAATTCCAACTTAAATCAATATTTCATGTTCATTTATTTATTAATTTATTTCATAAGCAGCCATGCAATAAGTGAGATAGTGTGCTGTTAGCTAGTCTTCATTGTAAAATAAAAGACCTGCTTTCTCCCTGTCTGGGTTTATCTTGTGCTAATGACCGGCTGACTGTACATTATACTTTTCTTAACCAGTAAGGGGCATGACATCACAGTGTGCAGACATGATAGAATGATGCTGTCACATTCTTTGAATCTCTAACTTCAAGGGCTTATGGATAATATTAGAAAGAGGTTTGCATGTCACTTTATGAGCAGCTCTGATTTATGACAGAAATGTTTGAGTGTTTGTGTTCAAACAAGCTTAAATCATCTTGCCTGTTTTTAAAAAGCTTTTTGGTTCTGAATTAACAATGGTAAAGACACACAAATATTGGTTTCACAGTAGCCGCTTTCCACTATCGGGCCAAATGAGGGCGTGCTAATGTGTGCCAGGGCTAGTTGCGTTACCACTGTCACTTCCAGGACTTCATCATGCCTCCTCGGGGCTTTCTCGGGGACCAGCGGCCAATGGCCTTTGACCCGCCGATTACCCTTGGGCCAAACAAGGCCAACCGGGGTTTGTGTTCAATATCAATGGCGGAGTTTCGCCTAACTTCCAGGTTGTGTATCCAGAGCAAAATGCAGGTACAGTACAAATCCATTAAAATGCCCAATGGACAAAACAGTGCCCAAAGAAATTACTTTCCATGGTTCAGTGAAATTTCATAGATGGTGTGCTGGGACATCGTCCCATTGTTAGTGGAGGGACCAGTCGGGACACCATGACAGTTACAGTCGGTGAGTTGTCAACGCTAATTTATCTTGCTGTTTACATTATATATAAAATCGATATTCTAAATAACTAGATAAAATGATACCTCAGCCTGAGCTCCCCTCTTGCTTGTGAAATGGGCAAGGTGTGTGACATTGGCACCGCAACGGCGTATTAAGGGCAGGTTTTTGTGCAACGCTGCGGAGTTATTGGCCCGATGGTGGTAATGCAGATAGATTTTGGTCTTGCAGCTCGAGGTCCGAGGCTATTGGCCCCGGCTGGCCAGTTGATAGCCCTGGCTTGATAGTGGAAAAGCAGCTAATGTTTTGTGTGTGGGAACCTTTATTAAGGTTACAGACTAACCCAGACTGTATATCAGACAGAGCCCTTATCCAAAGCATGTAAACAGCAACATAACATCTCAATCAATCAGCTGTGAACAAAAGCCAAATATAAACACCATCAAAAATGTATCCTTTTCACTTTCGAATTCTAAACAAAAAATGCCATAAACTACTTTTAAATGCATGGCAGTCCAACCCTAAGAAAAAAATCAGGATTATGTAAACAATTTACTGAAGTGAGAATGAGGTTACACAAATTAATCTAAAGAACATTCTATAGACACCTGAACATCCCCAAAACTAATAGACGTCAATGTCAAATTTGGACAAATATTAGAATTCAGGGACAGGACAAACAGGGAATAATTATCAGCTGAAGCAGCTAATTTTATGATCAGGAGATCATAAAAAAAAATAAACAATTATAAAAATAAATAAATAAATAAGTAAATATATATATATATATATATATATATATATATATATATATATATATATATATATATATATATATATATATAATATATATATATATATAAATCAATATCACACTGTTGTACTGAATATCAGCACGACTGCAGCCTTGGGTCTACTTCCATATAAGACATAATATGGGCAGTTATTTTTTGGTCTGATAAATAATTCCAAACTAAGAAAATAACTTAAAACGAAGCCAAAGCAAGCGATGCATCGCCAAGCAACAAAGACAAACACAGACAAGTGGAATGATACATGCTGATATACTAAATATCAACACTCTTGAAGCTCTGCTTGTCCAATCAGATTAGAGGACCAAATCTAACTGTTGTATAATACTTTTTTCTGAAAAATGATGTATAATGTAGATTTCTGCATAAATCCCAAAAAAGCATCTAATATGACCAACAAAACATGCTTTTTAAACGTTCTAAAAACTTTCTAGGTAAGTTAAAGCCAAATTCATTTACACAACTTCAATACACCAGAATGTACGACAGATACTGTATTCAGTCCTGACACCATTTTTGTCCAGTGTAAATCACATACCCAAATCCAGAAGCCAATACTTGCAGTTCTCTGAGCGTCCTGAAGCCGAACCCATGTGACAGAGTGGACTGATTGATAAAAATGAGTGTATTCCATGTGCCATGTCAAAAAGTGATCCAGAAGGAGGAGGCAAACTTAACCTACTCCTTTAGACTGAAAGGATTTCACCATATGACGCTGAGAAGAGAGTGATGGACTATGAAAGAGAGAGAGAGAGGGGGGAGACGGAGAGAAAGAGGGAGGTTTGGTGTTCCATGCACAGCTGTGAGTTATGCTCAGAATGAGAGAGAGGGAGGAAGGGAAGGCCGGATGAGAAGATTCAAAGAGAAGAGAAATTAGAGCCAGCAGTGGTGTAATATATAACCTACATGCTTAATATGAAAGATGGCATTCCAGAAGAGCCAGATCTTCTCAACTTATTCTGAGAAGTGTCTTCTAATTGGATCTCATCTTATAAAAACATACCCCAAAATACTAAGAAAAAAAAAATATTGCTTTAAGAAAAGGACATTTTTTTAACGACCTTTTTTGTTGTTGTTGCATTGCAACATTTTCTGGACAATTAAGAACATTTTCTCGCATTACCGTAATGTGTCTGTATGTTTTACTTTTCACGTTTATAAATTATTATTTTTTTTTAATTCCCATTATCATCAACTGTGATTCTCATTACATTCTCATTATGTAATTCAAATGTATTTGTATTTAAATCTGTATACATTTAAGGCAGGTCAACAAATACTACCATGATGTATAAATATTTTACAATAAATAATACATTGTTGTTTTTTCGTATTATAGTAATTTTTTTAATGGATTATAGAAATGAGAATGTGCTTAATTGTCAGGAAAATGCCACAATGAATAAATCTTAACAGTAGTAAAATTAGGCTTCATTTTCTTTAAGCAAAATATAAAATATATAATTAGCATTTTTTTTCTTTGGATTTTGCGGTGATATATTACACAGATGATCTTGAGAAGTTTTGTTCGATACTTAAAATCGAAAAAAATCTGACAACATTATTTTCTATGGGAAATAATGCTGTTTTAGATCATCTTAGAGTCTGTTATATGTTAACATTGAGTATGTTAACATGCACACCAATATGCTGACACCTACCAAAAATGCAAGAAAACACTGTTTACATGAGATTTTACATCAGGTTATTTTCTGCTTCTGACATCAAAACGTAAACAGTAATGCGCACAACACTTGTGCACATTGGTTAAGCTGGTAAGAACACGTAAAGGTGTTTACAAGCAACACAAAATCAGGGTAAAGGGCAAAAATCTATGTGTGATTATTGGTTTATTCTAAATCCGTTTATGATCTTACCTTGATAAAGGACGTTTACATGACCACATACTGTATGTTGTCAGCTTATTAAGCATAATTGGTGAAAGATTGTGCATATAAACATGCACATTGAAAAAAAAAAGCCATGTGGATGATAACATTCACCAAAACAACATCAGTCAGGCTTTGACCTGTTGGCACATTTTCTGCATTTTTCAATAGGAACACGGTAATAATACGTCCCAGCGGTAAATGACAGTCTAACAGCGTACAGTGGGACTGACAGGTATGGCCAATATCAGGTCACAGCATGAATATCGCATATACAAACAACTACTTCTATATCACAGGCCTCTCACAGAGCCTGCACCGGGGCAGCTACAAAGATCTCCCTGTTAAAGTGTGTTTGGCTGCTTCACAGTAGCTGGGCTGTGGCCAGTCAGACTGCTTCCTTTGCCTACACACACACACACACACACACACACACTTTTACACATACAGACTGGTAACTGCTCATGGTAAGACTAATCAACATTCTACCTTAGTCTTACTGTGAAAAGTTAGATTTTTCAGCTCCTATGGATACATTGCAACACACCAGCAGCCTTATAAATATGCCTAGAACATTTCTTAAATAAAACTGTCCAGCAATTTTAAGAGTTGAACACACTGGTCATTATGAGTTATGGTGGCTCATATTTCACATTCTATAAATACTGATTGTCCCAGTTGAAAGAGAACCGGCAATTTGACATTTCCCACAACCTTTGCCAAAGGAAATGTGCTTGTCTACTTTTAATAATGTCATAAAAACGAGGCATCAATGACACAGGTATGGGAAATCTGAATGTGTAGAATTGTTATGGAAAGATAATAATAAAAAGTCTCTTAACACCAATAGTTCCAAAATTGACTCTTATAATACTTTATCTATAAAACATTAATTGATACAAGTTTAAATTATGACATTAAATATTGGTATTTCTCATGAAAGCAACAAGGTACTAGATTGACAGACAGACAGACAGATAGATGATAGATAGATAGATAGATAGATCAAAACACTAAACAGCATCAAAAACTATCACAGTACTTTCCTAAACACCTGTTTGTCACTATTGACTGCTAAAAAGATTTTAGCGTGCAATGTCTAAAGTTTGATTTTCAGGTAATTTGATCTAATATTTAATATATATATATATATATATATATATATATATATATATATATATATATATAAAATGTAATTAAAAAAATTTATGTAGCCAATAAGAATCCTTGAAATTATCACATTTACTTTTAGAGAAAATACTTATTTATAATTTTCAGCTTTGATCAAGGTGGTTAAATCAATAGTTTTTTAATAACTGTCCAATAAGTGAAATAGGGCTGAAAGGATTAGTCAAGGTTATCGACAACATCAACAATAAAAAAAAAATTGCCGACAAAAATATTCGTTGTCGAACAGTCGTTTGATCTCATTTAACGTAACATGAGATCAAATTAAACTCTAATGATGATGCACGAGAGCAGCACTGCAGCTCGCGCCTGACTGAGGAGAACGTTTTTTTTTGGAGAACGTTGAATACAATATTTAATATTGAAATATTAAAAAATATTAAAAAATAGCCTACTTAAAACAAGAGACATTTACCTGTTACAGCACTGGCAGAATTATGAACAAGTGAAAAGATACACTTATATACAAAATACACTTATATTTAAGATACATTCTCTTAAAGCAAGTCTAAATATCATATATGTTGCTTCTCAAGTAAGTGTATCTTGTTTTAAGGATTTTTAGATAATTTAAATGAAAAACAAGACAAAAACACTTGATAACAATAGGATTTTTTGCAGTGAATTTCTTTACTGAATTAAACTTACAAATATTTTTTTTTCCCTTTAATTCAGTGAATGTATTTTAGAGGTATTTTTAAAAGACGATTGTCTTTATTGTTAGTAAGCACGTTTAATACAACCTTTTAAGTCGAGGCACAAGCAGAATAGTCGGTTAACAGCTAATGATTAATCGTTGCAATAATTGCCTGAATAGATGAATAATCGTTCTAATAACCATTAGATTAGTTGATTATCAAAATAATTGTTAGTTGCAGCCTTAAAGTGAGAGGATGGTATTTGAGGTAAAAAGCCTCACAGTTGCAGGGGCTAAAGGCCCCCATAAAGCACACTGATTTTCTTAAGTGGGGCGAATACATTTGTTAAGAATCTTTTTAAAAGTGGGCTAACATTGACTGATCAAATCACAATAGTGATTAATTTATTTATACTTGAGATGTTATACTTAAGATACTTGAGATGTTCTGAAATACCAAATGTGATTGAAACGAACAGAAAATGTTCAACCCTTTTCTGAAGTGGTTATTCTGAATAAGTATCTTAATTTGTTCCTCAATAAAGCATCATGCAGTCTCAAAGTTATTTGCCTAAGTTGACAAATTTTGCCCTATAACTATTGTTCCTATATTTACATGATTTCACTATAACCCCCCTGGGGGCCTTTTACCCCAAATGTGGGGCCCTTTTACCCCAAGTGTGGGGTAAAAGGCTCCCTCGCCACCTTAAAAAAAATATATTTTTAATCAAAACAACCTTCAATTATCATTTATTTTCACACAAATTTTGTTGCTCCATCAATATTCATAAAAAAATGTTGATACACTTCGTGACCAGAAAAAAAGCACATTTCCCCATTGTACCCTACTATTTTCTGGTCTTAGAATCACGTTACTATATCCACATTTTTGCTAAATTATTTTTAAGTGGCTCGTTGTACATATCGAAGCAGTTTCCTTGTGAAATAAACACTAGTGGTGCAACAACAACTTTTATATATTTTCACACAATTTGCAAGTAAAACGGCAGATTATAAGTTAATAAACACTTCCTTTTTGTCATGCTCTTCACACAATGCTATCTTATGACATCTAAACACTTTTACTACAGTGCAGTGGTGTCTTTACTTTTTCTACTGAAGGCCACATGCAAAAACAAATAAGGTGTCAAGGGCCGCACCGCTATAGTAATAATAAAAAAAAGGCTAAATGCCACTATTGCATCATCTTTATATAGTATGCTTAATATTATGCAAGTTTTAATCACATTTTGTGTTATACACCAAGAATGCTTGTAATAGAACAGTGATGCAGGGTCAGAAATTAAGGGGGGCTAGGAGCAAAAATGCCCCCAAAAGTGAAGAAAAATAAATAAAATAAAAAATGCCCTTAAGTTCAAAATGTGGGTTTCTTTTTTTTATTTACACCATCTGATATAGCTCTTAAAAATTGACTTTAAGAGTAGCATTTCACACTACTACATAAAATATGTTTTGCATAAACGAATGACAGTACATTTTTATATG
Source organism: Myxocyprinus asiaticus (assembly GCF_019703515.2). Classification (NCBI taxonomy): domain Eukaryota; kingdom Metazoa; phylum Chordata; class Actinopteri; order Cypriniformes; family Catostomidae; genus Myxocyprinus; species Myxocyprinus asiaticus. The sequence goes on from NC_059359.1 coordinate 36,276,219, forward strand.
TTTAGCTAAAATGCCCACATAAATACAAAAATTCCCCTGAAAATTATACCCATAGGGCAATTACTGGCCCCTTTATGGAAACATTAATTTCTGACCATGCAGTAATGTAACAAAAATTATACTGGGTAAGAGCTTGTTACTTTCAATGCCCTTGGATTTTGCGTTTTTATTTTTTGACGTCTATTCAGTGTCACTGTAAAGTACAAGCAGTTTTGGGTGTGATGCATAACAATAATCAGAATAAGTTACATTTTCCTGCTATGACGTGATTCAAGGAATTACTCTTTATTTATTAGTAATTCAGTCATAGTTTCTGTTCTGTTGTTACTTGTGTTACAAATATGATTTTAATTTGATCAAAATGATTGCGCTCCCTTTATTTGGTTGATCCGCAAGTGAGAGCTGAGAGCACGCAGTACAAGCAGAGATGCAAGAGTGCATCATTCTTTTTGCATGGTGCTTCATCCGTGGATATCTGGAGGATTCCAAACTCCTGAACTCTTCCAGTGCATGAAGCTGGTGGCAACTAAAGAGAACGCACAAGTGGACACAAATGCGCTGTGAAATGTGGCTGTACGCGAATTTCATATAATTTCTCATTAGCGGGCCAAATTATGTTATTTTCCAAAATCTCTCACAGGCCGCATCAGAGCAGTCGGCGGGCCGCAGATGGCCTGCGGGCTGTAGTTTGGACAGCCCTGTTATAGTGCATGACTTGTAAGACTATACATTTTAAAGCTTGCATTGCATAACCAACTACATTTACAAGCTTGTTCAAGTGTGATCTAATTGCGCAGTTGCTCAGCTGCATACCACTTGCACTCCAAATGACTGGGGCCTTAAGAGAACACAAGTTGACACATGAGCCGAAAGTGTCATAGAAGCACCACATAATGATGTGGTTGCTTCAGCAATCACGTTTTTCCTTTCACATTTGCTTAAATCACATTAGCAGTAAGGTTTTGTTGATTTAAAACTCGATACAGCATTAACTTTTAAAACCACATCTGTTTGAAAGAACATTTAACTCACTTTGAGCACAAAAAAAGTAAATTTCACCTCAGAACTGCTTAGATATGTGTAATGAACCAAGTAATAACTTTCACAAAATTGTCGCTACAGTCATGCAATTTTCATGAGATCAGGCAGATTTTCTAGAACACTTAAGCAGCCCTTTCTTACAAAATCAAGAGCTAAAATTACTACTGTCCCTAAGTGAGTTTCAGTAAACTCCCTAGAATTCCCCAAACTGCACACCACACCCTGCACACACTAATGATCTGCTTAGATGCTGCCCAGTCATCCTTATGTGGGTGACCTCAAAAATTTTTGCCTGCTGACCCTTTGAGTTTCACCACATGCTCTTTCTTTGTAATAATTTCTTTGTCACAAAACACGGCCTGTTCAGATGTATTAACAACACTGACTAACTGTGGTGGATTCCATGTTACACATCTCTGATCATGAATTTTACACACTCTTACAAGATTTCAAGATAAAGACACTCTACAACTCTACAATTGCTGCAACTAATGTATTACAGCTGTACTCAAACCTCTAACACCTGTAGACAATAACACTGCATAGTCCTAGGATGACCTAAAGACAACATGAAATCAAATTTGAACCCATTTTCTCTCTGTGACAAGGAGCAGGGCAGGGCCGGGCCATGAGGACAAACGGCAGGCCCTGAATCGGGCTAATCAGCTGGGAGGGGGATAAAGACGAGCTGGAGGTGCCAGTTAGAGAGAGAGATGAACACGGCCGCTGTGCATCTGTGTGTCTTTAAGTTCATTTATTTCATTAAACTTTATGTTGACTGTTCAGCCAGTTCCCGCCTCCTCAATGCCCATCTCTTACCTGTTACAGTAGTGCTGAAAACCGGGAGGGAGGAGGGATGCGCTGTGGTGGAGTCCTCGCTGCTGCCACACACCAGGGGAGCAGCCGCGGCCATCTGCCTGGGGACGGAGGGGTCGCTGCCGGCCGCCGAGGGACAGAGGAACTGCTGTCAGCCGGCGAAGAAGGGGAGGAGTGGTTTTGTCCGCCAGGGGCCGGAGGACTTGCTGCTGTCCACCGGGGGAGGAGCGAGCTGGCGTCCACCAGAGGGCGGTGGAGTGGTTGAAGACCGGGCGACAGCATGTCCGGAACCGGTGAACAAGTTTTTCTCTCTCTCTCTCCTCTCTCTCTCTGTCGCTCCGCCTCGCTCTTTCCCTCTCTCCTTTCCCTCCCCTCGTCTCTCCCAGGGCTCCAGAAAGGCGAGGAAGACCTGCCGGCAGGCTGAATCAGGCTAATCAGCCGGGAGGGGGATAAAGACGAGCCGGAGGTGCAAGTTAGAGAGAGAGAGAGAGATGCACGCGGCCGCTGTGTGTCTTTATGTTTTATGTTGTTTTAAGTTAATTTATATCATTAAAATTCACGTTGACTGTTCAGCCGGTTGCCGCCTCCTCTTTGCCCATCCCTTACCTGTTACACTCTCTTAATAAACATCTCTGGTCTTTTGGTGCATTATTCTAAAGAATATTTTTTTTTTTCTTAAAATGTTATAACTTCCAAAACCAGTCATGTGGGTGGGCGAGGGGGAACAATATTATAATAGCCAACAATCAACAGTAACATGCATGAGATGACCTTCGACACTTGTTGTAGGAAACCAAAATCACAAGATTACATTAACTATCCTGTCAGCAAGGATACAGTTTAGCAGGGAAATCCCCTGCAGCCTGGCAACCCTGCTTATCACCTGACAAAGCCCATCACCATGGTTACCACATGCTCACTGCACTTCAACCCTAATAAGAATGAGCAAAGCTGGATGGCAATTAAAATTATATTCAGTTAGAGGGAGAGTCAAGAACAGACACTCACACCTGTACACTGCTTTGATCACTAGTTTCGGATACACACCTTAGAATAATCTCATCTGATTACACTTTGATTTAGCACAGCTAGAAAACCTTAGCCATAACAAATAATATGACAGTTTTGCATAAGTGACCTCAGGGCTGGGTGATAAATCGAATATTGATGATTTTGCTGGTGATATAAAAGTAAGCAATTCTGTAAATACTATGATGATAATAATGTGTTTTTCATTTGACCATTACATTTCCAAAAGACTAGTTTTTCAATCCTTTATTGTCTCGTGACTCGTGAGCATGTAAAAACAGTGTTAAAGAGTTGGCAAATTCGATTATTTAATATCAGTTAAAAATGTCTGTTTCAAATCTCTGATTCAACTATTAATTTGTCTCATTGCTCAAAAATGTTCACGGAAGTCCCCACGTTTACTAAATGTTTTAGTAAAAATATATGTACACACTGCATGTGGTAATAAATGTAGTAATAAATATGGCTGTTTATTACTGTGTAATACTAATATTACTATTGTTTTTATTAGTGCATTATAAATGAACATTATTAAATAGCACTGGCTGTATGTTCATTTAGTAAAAAATTTGCAAAAAGTACATTTTAACTGTATTTTATTTCTTGCATTAAACATCTTGGATCAACTTGGCCATATTGGCTCTTGGTTGAAATGAAACATCAGAGAAAAATAAGAGTTTTAAACCATTTCAGAGCAAATACATAAATACTGACATAAATATTTTAAGAGTTTCCCAGACAATTTCCCTATTTCCTACTGAGTCAAAAGACGTTACTTAAAAACTTTACACAAAGGAACTGCTGCAAACCCCAGACGCATGTGCTGACGTGTCTTTGAGTAATCCCTCAAGCATGCATATAAAGGATCTTCCCATGAATGGACGGGAACATAAAACACTATTCCAAATTTGTCTAAGGACTGCACAAGGTCAAAACACTGTCCAGCCTCTTTGGAATGTACTGTAAATCTAAATGAATGTCATTCTAAACCCTGACCCCATACAATTATCCCACAATTCTTTCAGATATAAGCAGGAATTTCCAGCAGGAAAATCAAATAACATGAAGAAACATCTAAAGAGAGTCTTGTCAACATTTACTCACCCTCATGTCCTTCCAAACCCATACAACTTCTGTGAAGTTTTTTATAGCCAAATATTCAAGATGTTCTTTCCATACAATGACAGTAAATCGTGACCATTGTCATTGATTTCAGTGAATTACAACTTAAATTTCATTCTGTTAATTTCAAAAATATGGCTTCAAAGGACTAAATGGTGATTTTTTTCTTTTTGGGAGCTTGCCAGCCCCTGGTTAACATCCACTTTCATAGGAAGAGACCAGCTTGGACATTCTGCAAAACTTCTCCTTTGATTTTTATGAAGAAACAAAGTTGTATAGGTTTGGACATAACTTAGTCCAATCAAACTCAACCCATCCCAATCTTAAAGAAATAGAAAAGCTTTCCATCTTACCTTTAGGGTTAAAAATGCCCTCCATCTCCATACTGCTGCGGGAATGGGCGATGCAGAGCATGGCACTGGGTACCAGGCCCTCCTGGGCAGGGGAGCGGTCGGTGGTTCGGACCAGGCACCAGTCGGGCTTGTCCTGGGGCCTTTCCAACAGCTCCACTGTCTGACCTCTACGTACTGTCAACTCTGAACCATTACTGGCCATGAAGTCATGGATGACCACCGTCAACTCTGAGCCACCGGACAGCTGTAGAGGAAGAAGTCAACATCACATTCAATATTTAAAATATATCCACAAAAACAATAACAAAAGAGCAAACAAAAAAATGTTAAAGGGATCGTTCACCCAAAAAATACAAAATCTGTCTTCAATTAATATGACTTTCTTTCTGCCACGGAACACAAAAGGAGATGTTAGGCAGAATGTTAGCCTCAATCACCATTCACTTTCATTGCATCTGTTTTCCATACAATGAGGCTCTCAGTCCTTAACATTCTGCCAAACATCTCCTTCTGTGTTCCACAGAAAAACAAAAGTCATTCAGGTTTGAAACAACATGAGGGTAAATAATGACAATTAAATTTTCAGGTGAACTATCACTTTAAGTTCAGAACAAACCTACCCACTGGTAATGTGGCATCGCCAGTGAACTCAAAAGGTGAGCCACTGACCCCGAACCTTCACACGCCATGTTTCAACCAAAACAAAACCCCTTAGTACATCCTTACGCAGACAATCACACAAACTGACGGTCTGTGTCAAAAGTCCCCATCTTCAACAATGCCGTATCCTTCAATTTGAAGATGAACATTGAATAACCGTCTCTTCTTATCAGAATAAATCTTATCTACAGAAGCATTCAAGATTCCATTGAGGTAAAGTGGCAGGCGGCTGAAGGCTGATGACACATCCTCGCATTACCACAGTGATGGAATCAGTCTGAAGGAGTGATGGCTGTGCCAAGATTTAAAGGAGCAGGAGGCAAATTAATGCTTATTAGAAGTGATGTGCAGGGACTGGTCTGCTTCTCGGAGCTTCACCTTTTCACCTCGCCATGAACTGAGAGGGCTCTACATGTGTTTAGATGCTCGAAACAGTGAGTCATTGAAAGAGGGGCCATCAGGGTATACAGTATGAGGGAATTTAGTGACAGCTAGGTACTTTTTACATGTTTGTGTATGACTGCATATTAGATCTGGGCGATATACTGAATATTCCCAATATATTTTCCATGATTTTGCTGGCAATATATTGTGAACATCGGAATTATTTTAATTGCTTTTTATTTGTCCACCAATTATTTCAAAGAGCATGTTATTACACTAGTTTTACCATTTTCCCGTGTCTTATAACTTGCAAGTATGACAGCATTAAGACAAATGTTTTAAAAGCATCTCTGAATTAAAGTTACAGTAGTAGCAAAGCTGGTGATAGAGTTGGTAAATTCGATTCACTTCTGCGAATCAGTTCAAACTGTCGGCTTATATTAATCGATTAAAAAGTATGATTCATTGATTTGTTTTAATTTTCACAGAAGTCTTTTGGTGGTATTATTGCTTTTAATTAAAATATAAGTAAATAATAGACTATGAATAAATACTGCATTTTTGATATTTTAGTAATTAAATGTTAAAATGTTAATATTTTAAAATATGAAATTATTTTCATAAAAATGATATGTAGGAAAATATTGATGTTTATATATACAGAATATATATATATATATATATATATATATATATATATATATATATATATATGCATATTAATTATTATTTTTTATTTTTTTATATAATTCTTGCTAGTGTCAAGTTAGTGAAAAACATTCCTGGTTTAATTCTCATTACATTTTTTTAGTTAGATAGTTTAACTTCTTGCTTGAAACATTATGAATATAATTGGTTAGGATGGCTGTTTGGTGAAACAATTTATATATATACTGTATATATTGAATATTTATTGAAAAGGCTGAAAAATATTGAGAAACAATTATGAGCTATACCACAATACTGTGTATTTGTGTATGTATGAGACACAGAAAATAAGACAGGAAAGAGAGAGATATAAAAGCAGAGACGGTGTGTCCAAGTGTTTAAATCTGCAAGTATCAGCAAGTGGTTTGTGTGTTGTTGTAGGAGGCTCACGATACATATCGGTGACAAAAACAGGCACGTGTGAGGGCGTGTGAGAGAACTGCTCTGACTGTGAGTGGGAGATCAAGCGTCTGTGCTGCTAAACCCAACGCAACCAAAGAAACGCTCACAATATTTCCCAGTAAGGGAACCTTCATGACGTCCGTCTCTAATCAGGTTACGGGAATATTAAGATAACTAGACGCCACCCTGTCAAAACTCTAAGTGTGGCCATTCCTCAAAGAGAACTTAATTCTTGTCCTGGAATAAACTGTACTTTCAGTGATTCTTTATTAAACAATGTTTTATTGTAGGCAGTGTCAAAAATTAAAACTCGCCAGGCACCAAAAGTGTGTAAAAATTGGCTTTGGCAAGTAAATAAAACGAGTTACTTGCCAGTGACTGGTAACTTCATTAGGAGATGGGTTAAATCGATTGTAAGAATTATAGTCTGATCTTCGCTTATGTGATAAGTGATGTGCCTGAATCACATCACAGACATACGAAGTTAAAAAAAAAAACCATATATATCAACTCGCGTGACTATTGATTTTATCATCAGAGGTTAAGACGTAAGTGTCTTGATGTATTTGTGACAGATATTGTTCAACTCGAGTGACAGTCACATGTACTGTTTGTCACAAATACGACATTTCTGAAAAGAAAGTAAACCCAAAATATTTAGGTTTTTCTGATTTTAGGAAACATGGTTAAAGGCTATAAGTAGATTTTCATTTACTTTTAACCAGAAAATGGCTGTGTCGCTAAATTGCAGAGATATAGCCTCACTTCCTTTAGCATCTTTGCTAGCAAATTTGTTGTCAGGGTTTTTCTGCTAGTGAACAATGCTGAACAATGTCTTTCAGTAGCAGTGATAGCAGCTCAGCTGTTGTCAGAATAGTGTAGCTTTTACAGTGACAAGCTAGCAACTTTTTCCATTGAGTAGTAGTGTAGCGTGTCAGAATACTACATCACTCTTAGTGTAGCTAACTGCTAAGTAAAAAGATTAGCATTTATAAAAAGATTAGTATTTGGTTTTTAAGCTGCAGTCTAAAAATTTGCTTTCCCAACATTGCCTAAAATAATATTAAAGGAGGTAAAACACATTAAGTCTTTCACCTTTAGGGTGAGGCTTTAGCATTTAATATAGACATAAAATAATTTTCCCTGTCTGAAACTGCTGCAGATCAAAACATGCTACCACAACAGCAGTGGTTTGAGCTCTGCTGAATGCTTCAGTAGGTGTAGCTGTTCATGGCACTTTTAGATGAATGTCGAAAAATGTTCACACTCACCTTGTCACTATCCAGCGTGTTCTGGGAGGTGCGAGAGGCAATGGAGACTGTGTCTGGCTGACTGCTTGCATCACCCTGGCTGTCTAGATCCTCTCCATCCCTGTGATTTTATATGTATTGGTCAAAAGAGCAAGAACTAGCTAGATTTTACATGAGTACATGTGGGACCATGTGACATCTATTGTGAGGTCCCAAAGTCAAAAAGCACATTGAAAATCTGGGATTCAAAATCTAATTCAAGCCAGGAAACAAATAGAAAGTTTTAGTACTTTGAAATATGTAAAACAAAGAACTGCTATGAAATGAGAAGATTCTGCTCTATTTCTTGGCCAATAATTAAATAAGAACATTTGTGACATTGATCATGTTAACTTTTTTGTACAAAAGGTCAGATTTCCTTGCTTCCATTAAAGCACACAAGATGGTCTTTGAAACATTTTCAGATCATGCTGGATAACATGGATCATCAGGTTTTGCACAAACTTGTGGAGTCCATGCCAGCTCGAGTGCATACTGTCATTAAAGGGAAAGGGGGACATACCAAATACTATGAACTTCTAGAATTCATGGTTATTTGTCAATAATACATTTCACAAAATGTATATGCTGATATTATCATTTGTAATAAAGAAAATCTAGAAAATTTGAAAAATGCCAAGTGCAAGTTCTCAAACCTTTGTACCTCCACTGTATGTCAAAATTGCTAACTTGAACAAAAAATTAGAAAGACAATTCTGTTTTTTTCGCGCCCTTATTTGACAGTCAACAGGACCCGGGTAAAAGTTGCTTCTTTTGTATCACGGCTGAAATTTATGGCCCTAGATCCATTCCAGTTTATCAGATTTTGGACTGATATAATTGGTTAACATACCGTTTGCCCTTGTGCTTGGATGCAGTAGCTTTGGGGATGTGAATCGGTTCTTTGAGTGCCCCCCGCAAATGGATGGTTCGCTCCTGGATAACTTCACGAACATGTTTGATCCATTCCTGTTTGTTTTCAATACAGGAAGCCTGAGGGTGCATTTACACACACAACCACACACAATATTCATTAACTAAATGTAAAGAGATATTATGTGTATATATATATATATATATATATATATATATATATATTTCTTGTGAATATCCTGTTTCACTCAGAAATAAATAAGATTATTGTAAAATATTAAGTAAAATGGGTGGTAAATAGCATTTCATGTTGACTGTAAACTGTAACCCAATCTAAACTTATTACAAGTGAACATGCAATCATCCATTTTAAATCCCTGCATGTGTGTATGTACATGTGAAACACATGGAATGCCATATGACTCAATATATGATTCACTGTTGTCTTCAGAGATGTAGGGCAATCATTCAGAGACACAAGTTACATAAGTGCTTATTTAAAATGCTTAAAGGTCTTATAAAATGCATTGATTTTATACAATAGCATGACTCAAAGCCAGAACTTCTTGAAAATATATCTGATCCAGTTCAAGGATTCCAAGAGCAGCAATACTCTTTACCACAAAGATCAATGGAAAGTCAGGTTTGATTGAAGAACAGCAGCAAACCAAAAAGTAACATACATGAATGCAGAGCCATTTTGCCATGTTTAATTAAAAATAGATTTGCTAACGCTGCTTAAACCAGCCTAAGGTTGTTAGCTGGTCTTCCAGCCTGGCCAAGCTGGTAAGGCTGCTCTGTTTTGATGCTTTTAGATGGTTTTTGGGCACGCTAGGAGACCAGCTAGACCAGCTGAACACTAGCTTATCAAGGCCAGGAAATTAGCTAAACCATTTTAAACCATTTTAAAAGTTTGTAGAGGTCAATAAGAAGTTATAATTCTACTGGTCCTCTGAAGAAACTCTCTTGGAACGTACCTTTAGAACAATTTTATTGTCTGAGGTAGGTGTCCTTCCAACCCAGAGTGCAAATTTGCAGGGATCTCCTTCCACGTGTTCAGTTACTCCCAGTCCTGAGGTCTAGACAGAGAAATCAGAGCTCAAACATGGTAAAAGTATATTATGAAGTATCACTACCAACAATAACCAGTTTAAATAAGTAATAAGCAAAAATAATAAAAATTAAAAGCTAAACATAATTTATTTCATTACCATGAGCTTGCTCTTGTAGAGGTACTTGCTCCTGCCAATGGAGTCTTTGACATCCTTGCTGAAAATGAGGGACATCTCAAAGAGAAAGAGATGCCGCTCACGGCCCTTACGGATGAGTGTCTTTGGATCCCAAACCTGGAATGACTCCTGAAGAATCAGCTCACCCTGAGACTCGATGTTCTCATCAAAACCTAAAAGAATTGGAAGAGAGGGACAGACAGAGAAAAGCATAGACAGACTAAGCATCAAAACATGGTTTCAAATAAAGATTTGGCTTTAATACTGCAGATACTGTTGGCTTTTGCATGACAAATTACTTGTGATGTTCCTCATTTGTAAGTCACTTTAGATAAATGTGTCAGCAAAATAATTTAATGTGCATGTTTGTGACTCACCCTCCAGCATGCTGAGGTGCATAGCATCATTAGCTCTCTTTGGCACGCTGAGCATGACCTCCAGACCATCTTTAATCTCACCTTTACCCTCCTCACAACACGTCAACAGTTCCTACGAACATAACAATTAAACTTTTAGACTAAATAATAATAATAATCAAAGGCATTGAATTTTTTGGTTTAGGTCTGGGCTTGGTCATGGGTCTGTGCTCAGTAAGTGTCAGGCCTGTGCTACATTTGTGTAAGGTATGTTTGGGTTTGTGATGCGTGCTCAGTTTGTGTCTAGTCTGTGCTGGGTTTGGATACGGCCTGTGTTTTGTCTGTGATGGGCTTGTGATAGGCCGGTACTCAGTTTGTTTCTGGTTTTGTGGATCCAGTTTGAGCAAGCTCTGTGTTAAGTATGTGCTTGTATTTTTGTCTGGTCATTGCTTAGTTTGTGTTAGATCTGTGCTTTTTCTTTGCTGTGTTTGTTTTTGGTCTGTGCTGGGTTTGTGTAGGGTCTGTGCTGGGTGAGTGTCTAGTTTGTGCTGGGTTTGTATTGAGCCTGTGCTGGGATTCGGTCTGTGCCATATTTGTTTTAGGTCTGTGTTCACTTTGTGTCTAGTCTTTGCTGGGATTGGGTAAGGTCTGTGCTGGGTTTGTGATTGGTCTGTGGTAGGTTTGTGTTTAGTCTGTGATAGGTCTGTGCTGTGATGTGTTGGACTGTGCTGGCTTTGTGTTGGGTCTGTGCTGGCTTTGTGTTTGATCTGAGCTAGGCCTGTGTTGGGTCTGTGCTGGCTTTATGTTTGGTCTGTGCTGTGCTGGGCTTGTGTTTGGTCTGTGCAGGGCTTGTGCTGGGTCTATGCTGGGCTTGAGTTGGGTCTGTGCTGGGCTTGTGTTTGGTCTGTGCTGGGATTGTGTTGGGTCTGAGCTGGGTTTGTGATTGGTCTATGACGGGTTTGAGTTTAGTTTGTGCTGGGTTTTATGTTGGGTCTGTGCTGGGTTTTACATTGGGTCTGTGATGGGTTTTACACTGGCTCTGTGATGGGTCGACATGTAGTCTGTAATGGGTCTGTGATGGGTTTTACGTTGGTTCTGTGATGGGTCTATATGTAGTCTGTATGTAGTCTGGGTCTGTGCTGGATTTTGTTGGGTCTGTGCTGAGTTTGTTTGATGTATGGCAGAACACAGACCTTCAGCAGCAATTGGTACTTGGTGATCCTCTGAACTGGTTTAATAAGGTATGAAGAGATGGAGTTGGCCAGCCTGTGCCTCTGTTGAATTTCCTATACAAACACACAATTCCTCTAATATAAACAACAAACATCTTCCACACAAAGCAATTTTGATAAAGCAGAGGTCAATGCTACAGTCATTCATACAGTGATTGCCTGGCAACAATTTAACACAGATTCACACAGCAACAGTGAGGCATCGTTAGTCCCCCACGCACTCCTAGACACAGGAAATGCCCTCTTTCTGAGCCCTCCACCTACCAGTTGAAAAACATTATCTGATCAGCAGACCACAAGAACCACCCCCCCCACCCCCCAACACACACTCACGCACGCACGCACACACACGCAGATTTTACCACATTTATATATATATATATATATATATATATATATATATATATATATATACACACACACACACACACACACACACACACACACAAACACAAATATTCATACACACACCCACATTCCCTTTTAAATAGACACAAAAGGGTTACATAATCACTGTATATATAAATCACTGAACTTCCTTGATTCAAGAGTACAAGAGGGGTACTTAAACAGTATCTTGTCTTTGTGAACTTGCTTGTATGTGAAGAATTTAATAATTAGTTCACTCAATACTCACATCAAAATAGGCCCCTGCATGTTCCACAATTAGCTGAGTGGAGTCAGGCTTGTTCTTACAGTAATTCACATACATCTGAAACTTATCCGCCTGAAAAAACAACATATCAAATCATTCAAACATACAAAATATACAAAACATTTTTTAACATTATGAACATGAAGATGTTTTAATTTAAAAAAATTATAATATTTGGTGCAGATATACTCTGCTGTATAGCTGTTCAGAAACTATGAGTCCAAAGCAAGATACTGTTTCAAAAGTTACTTGATTATTGAGAGGTCTGTGAACCAAAACAATTTATGTAATTTTCAAACATTATCAACCATTAACCTCGAATGAAAAAAAAGCTATTATTTGACATGTTATTTAGTAGTAAGTCTATTGTATAGTGATGGTATCAGATGGTAATGCCATGGTACTCCAATATATAACATGGTACTGAATGATTATCATAGTCATGTACCATGATTTTACATGATACTCCAAGAATACTATGGTACTACCATGGTACATGTCCAAAAATACATATATAAGGGATTCTAGAAATAAATTCAATTTTGCTTGATACTTCATAAATTACACAATCTTAACAAACTTGTGTGAGCAATATAAAAACATTATATTCCTTAAACATCTATCCTTATTTCTCTCCATGTTTTAACAGTTACAGATATGTGTTCTAATGATCTGGTTTCATGTTGTCATAACTACTAATTACTATCAAGACTACTAACTAGTCTTGATAAGATTACCCAGTACACTGAAACACTCACCCATGTGACGAAACAGTGACCCACATCCTCTGGAAGCTGCTCATATTTCTCCAACTCTTTGAGGAAAATGCTAGAAAAAAGGAAGAGAGAGATAAGGACAGAGATAAGGAAATGATAAATGGAAAGAAACACATGGGGGTTAGATCAGAATTCTTTTGAATAATTCATGATCTCAACTCAGAGGTACAGTGCATAGTTAGGGAACACTGACTTGTGATGGAACTCGTATAGGTCTTGCATATTGCCGAAGATGATGTGCTCCCTGTTGACAATCCCTGGAGGAATCTCCTCCACGCCACTGGTCATCTCCCAAAGGTATGTCTGAAACACACACACACACACACACACACGCACACTATTTAAGACAATATGTAATAGCATTTACTATTTGGGTAGGGGTGAAATATGTCAATGATATTATTAGTTAATTATTATATTATTGGTTATTTTCCCTGTCTGTGCAGTCTTAGTTACATAATTCCAGAAAAAAATTTTTTTTGCTCTTGAATGTGCACTGATAAACTGTGCACAAGAAGACCAGTGAGATTTATTAAGAAAATAAATACATTTTTAATATTACTAAAATACAACATAATGTACAGTAAGAGTGAGAAGCTCCAGTATTTCCAAAAGAGAATAATGCTAATAACATGTACAATCCAGAGTATATGGATTTTTTAATAGATTTGGAACATGTAAACCACTTTTTTGTTTGTTTTTTTGTTTGTTTGCAAAGGCAAAAAAGAAAAAAGAAAATAAAGCCTTAAATAAAATATGGACCTTAATCAGACAATGATATGCATGTAAACGTGGTCAGTGTTTAACACTCAATCTCACTCAAACAGCAGCTATTCCCAGATAAACAGGATTGTTCTAGTACTGTACTGCTGTGAACTCTACATTTATAGCACAGGGCTTTTCTTGATCTGTCTAAAGTGGACACTGGTGTACCACACCCTCTCAATGAACACTCGGTCCATACGAAGCAGACCTTGAAAACAACACTTACATCCATACACTCCCGCAGGTCTCTCACATATGCCTTCTCAGTCTGAATGAGCTCTGCCATTATAAACCTAAAAGAGAACAGGGGAATCCACCAGGCAACTATTGTCAACATTTGTTTGAAAGCAATCTTTCACACAAAGACTTTGGGAGTGGTTTCGATCTGTTATAAAACCCTCAAAATGAAAATATTGAGTTGTTATTTTGATATGCACACTCAAAAATCTAAAAATCCTGTAAATAAGATACATTTACTGATGCACATTTATCTTAATATCTTAAGCTAAATTGCTTAAGATATTAAGACTTGTTTTCAGAGAATATATCTTGAATTAGGTAATTTTTCCCACCCATTGACAAATTGTAAAAAATGATTTGCTTGAAATCTAGTGTCATCACTTCCCCTTAAGCACTGCCTGTTGTTTGTTGGTGATCATATAATGAGGCCTGTAGGACATACTCTTTTCTGCGGGCTGATTTGCGCTTCTCCTCGTTGAGTTCATGGTTAACATCTCTCAGTTTGACCTCAGCACCATGAGCACTGGCTGGAATGATGTCCAACTGCAGATCTTTACTCTGAAACCACATAGAAACATTTCAAACACACATCTATTTTTTTTTTTCATAAGTTGACCCTTTGCTAAGCTTCACCCCCTTTCTACAACATACTCATTGTGAATGGTACTGTGAACTCTTTGGTTAATATTGGAACTACTATGACTTAAATACGTAAAATAACGAATGCTAAGTCGTAACATCAATTTGCCTTGTAGCAAATATACTGTAGGTGTCCTAACTGATGTTATACATGTTCATTTTATATTATGGCAGACGGCAACAGCTGGTAAGGCCAGTACTGTTTTTAAGGCGGGGCTCAGCAAAGGGTCAATTGACTTGTCATTGCAACTCTTACAGCATAGTAGAAGACAATGCTCATAAAGAACTCAAGCCATCACACAGATCATGTCAACACTAGCATCACATCTATTCACACACACACACACATACACACACACACAGTCCTCTCACCGCTTTGTTGGAGTCTGTGGACAGGCCAAGCGCTTTCTCCAGACAGGAACGGTATTTGTCCATACGGAGGGAAAAGTCACGGTAGCGTTTGTCCACCGAGGCGACCCATTTCTGAATCTCGCTCGCATGGGCGTGGCCCTTCTCACAAAAACCATCGGCCAGCTGAATCAACAACTTTACCCGCTCTTTAGTTTGCTGGAGAGAGAGAGAGTCAGAGACCTGAGCTGATTCCACACTGACACAGATCAGAGTGTATACATCATCTGGAGTACTATTGTGCTCTACCGTGAGGGCCTGTGACTTGATAAACCATTGAGAGGCATGTGGTCATTGAAAACCACAACTGCAAAGTACTTTGAATTATCTTAGCTGTAGAATTAAAGTGATGGTTCATCCAAAAATGACATTTATGCCATCATTTACTCACCCTCATGTTGTTCCAAACCTGTATTGGATGAGCCATTGTAAAACAGCCATATATGCACACGTGACTGCAATGCACCAAGCTGTACAAACAAACATGCTGCACACACACCTTGGCTGTGATCTGGAATTCCTCATGTTCCTTGAGCAGTTCCTGTGTGTGGTGTATAGTGGAGCCTGTGGAGGTGTGTGTGGACAAATAAAACTCTCCTGTGTCGTGGATCCACTCCAGAGCCTGCAGAAGAAGTCAAAAAGATGTTTAGAAGATTAAAGCTGTTTATGTGTGTGCATTTCTCAGAGTGTATTTTTCTTAATTTGCGTGAGCAAAAGTTCAAAAATGTCCTAGCACAACCTCATCAAATCATCTTGTGTGGACGTGCTCACAAATAAATATATGGTTAAATGATGCAAAGGTGTATTTTAGGTTTAGGATTAATTTATACTAATTAGAATGGATCCTTCCCATATTTTCCAGGTTTGAAACACTATTAAACTAGTAAACTATAGCAGGGTAATCTTCTATAGCAAATATTATTTTTGCGATTCAACAGCAAAAAAAAACAAAAAAAAAAAAACACTATTACGTTTCCAAAAACTTTCCAAAAGAAGGAAAAAATATGTCAGGTGACTATAACAAAAAGAATAATGCTATAAATGTTAAATAAATTTAAAAAATGAAAATACAAAAAAATTCTTGATTTATGCTGTAAATGCATCATCGCAATCTGTGAAAAGGGTCCATTAGCTTATATTAAAAACAACAGTTGTTAAAGGGAAGTCTGTGTGTACATGTTACACTCCCATGTCTCCACAAGAGGGAGTGAAGTCTCTAAAAGCACTCAAGGGTATTCTGAAACCCTGTTCCTTTTATATTATTGTAGAAGCCAATGATACCAATACAATACAATAAAATATAATACAATTTTATTTCTATAGAAAATTTAAAAATAACTGCAACTTTTTAGTATGGTCGAATTAATTGAAATAGAAGTGAATCTGTTCCTAATCTCATTGGTGGAGGAAGAAGAATCAAAAACAATACATTCTGTCTTATCACTATTAAGCTGAAGAAACTTTCTCTCCAACCACGATTTAAGGTCTTCCAGGCACTGAATGAGGGAACTGAAAGACTGACTGTCTCCTGGTTTGAGTGGAATGTACAACTGTGTATCATCAGCACAAAGATGATAAGAGATTTTATGCTTGCAGAAAAGGAAACATAAAGGACACATATATGGTAAGAATAAAATAGGCCCGAGGACAGAGCCCTGAGGAACACCACAGCTTAGGGTTGCTGATGAGGAACACAAACTTCCAATGTTGATGCAAAAGGTCCTGTCAGTTAAATAAGATCTGAACCAACTTAAGGCAGTACCGCAAATGCCAACCAGATGAGTACCAGATCAGTGTGTCTCTTACCCACCCTATTCCAGGATAAGTTCCTCAAAAGAAAAACGAATATGACTTTAAAACAGTACTTTGTGGTCAAACAGGACATGGAGTGCTTCCTCGTAATTACAAACCATTTAAAGACAGAGAAAAGAGAGACTCCTTTTTCCATAGATTTCCTGAAACACTATACTGTAATTCTGCAACATGACACAGGTCACAAAACTTTAGAACAGTACATATGAGGAAAACTTTTACTGTTATTTTCTTGGCAGATGCTTATCATCGAAGTAGAGTGTTGTGGCCATTTAATGAAAAATACAAATCACATGCTAGTAAGACCTTTATTTTGGAGTATATGATACATGACAGTTGAACCTCTACTGAGCTTTTAAAGCAGCCACAGAAATCCCTGAATTCTTGATCTCACATGATTCTGTTTTTTAAGATTCCAGAAATAGTTGTTGTGGTCTGAGGCGGCTTAAAAAAGTTTGATTTGGATTTGAATTAGCATGAATCTCTGTCTAAACATTTTTTTTTTTTTTTTTTTTTTAAAGAAATTGGAGAGCTAAACCAACAAAACATTCTTATGGATATCTACGAAGCTTTCTAAATGTTAGTTTTGGCTTTGCTCACAGACTGTTTGATGCATTTTGCACACAAAAATAACAAAAACGTCTCATAATTGCAAGCTTTACTTTGTTTGGCTAGCTTTGATACATTTCTAGAATCAGGGAGCACAGGCTTTTATCTGTCCTACAGGAAAAAAAGTTGTGTTTAGGAGGTACAAGTTTGCTCCAATGAATGCTTCAGTGGAAGAACTGAACACTGCATTTGTCAAAGTTTGTGAGGTTAGTGGCAATTAATTAAAATACTAGAGAGTGAACTAGATAACAATGAGGAGAAATGTATATTCAGCTTTGTTCAGAGTTACTGATCGTTACTCTCCACCCTCTCTACTCTGGGCATCACAGGAACTGTGCTTGACTGGTTTATTTCCTATCTCTCAGGTAGGTCCTTCAAGGTAGCCTGGAGAGGTGAGGTGTCCAAGTCACATCAGCTACTTACTGGGGTACCTCAGGGCTCAGTGCTTGGGCCACTTCTCTTCTCTATATACACAACAACACTGGGACCCATCATTCAGGCACATGGTTTATCTTACCACTGCTATGCCGATGACACACAGCTCTACTTGTCCTTCCAGCCCAACCACACCACAGTGACTGCTCGAACCTCTGCCTGTTTGGCAGACATCTCGGCCTGGATGAAGGAACGTATCAAATTCAAGGCTCTGATGCTGGCATACAGAACAGTCACTGGGTCTGCTCCAGCATACCTAAAATCATCTCTGCAGAGCTACGTTCCCACCAGAAGCCTGCGGTCGGCTAAGGAACGGCGCCTTGTTGAACCAACACAAAGAGGCACCAAAACACTTTCCCGGACTTTCGGTTTCACTGTATCCTGTTGGTGGAATGACCTTCCCAACTTCATCCGTGAAGCTGACTCACTCTCTGTCTTCAAAAAACATCTTTTCCACAAGCACTTATACAGTCACAAAAAAAAAAAATAAAATAAATAAAATTCTTGCTGCACTTGAATCTGTCTTGAATACTACTATTCTGATGCTAGTGAAACTTTGTAATACAACACTTTTCGTACCACTGTCTCCTTAAGATGAATTGCTTATGTATTCCTCTTTTGTAAGTCGCTTTGGATAAAAGCATCTGCCAAATGAATAAATGTAAATGTACTGTATATCTGTGAAATTATCAGTACTTATTACATTTGTCAGATGGAAATTCCAGTCTACATACATTTATATAAAAAAAAAAATAATAAAAAAAAGGTTTTGCCTTTACAACCATTTGCTATACCATTATGTGAATGAATTTCCACTTTGTGGGACTTTCTGCTGTACCGGCTTTGCACTGGTTCAGACTGCTGGCTAAAACTTGTTTGTACCGACAGGTCAGTTGTACTGACCTGTTTGGCGCTGCGTTCAAACACCACGTATTGCTGACACTGATCCAGCCTCCTCTTCCTCATAGTCCAGAAGTGCAGAACCCGATTCTCCCTCTGCAGCAGTTCATTCAGGATATCTGCAAAGCGCAGAGACTGAGAATCAGATCCACCAAACACAGAACATACCTGAACGCTGGAGTAACATGAACCATATTCTAAATAAAAAATTATACAGTCTTGGATATTTTATACAATTTCAGCAAAAGGCAACATATAACATTACAACAAAAGTATTAACATATACAACTAACAAATTTAAGCTGGCACAGGACCATGGTAAAGAAACCAGTCCTAAATGTGGCTTAAAGAAATAGTTCAACCAAAAATGAAAATTCTTTCATTATATTATGACCCGTTCCAAACCAAATTATTTTGTTCCAAATCTGTATGCACAATTTTTTTTCCAGTGGAACTTCAGCATTTCAGCCTGTTCCTCACACAAAATTATCGCATGACTTCAGGAGGCTTAGAATTCAGTACCTTTTGTATGATTAATTTTTATAGTGCTTTTATTGCTTTTTTAGAGTTTGACAGTCACTAAATGGAAAAGATGAAGATTCTTAAAAATTCACAATTTGTGATCCATGGGAAAAAATAACAGCATATGGTTTTGGAACGAAAAGAGGGTGAGTAAATGATGACAAAATTGTTGGGTGAACCTTCTCTTTTTAACCATGAAAAGGCTTTTAAAATGAGAATGCAGTCATACTCTTGACTTGTTGTTCAGGGGCTTTGACATGTGCGAGCATTCCCGGCATATTCACACTGTTTCTGTGCAGATACTTGAGGAAGACATCAGCGTTGCGTCTGGCAAGTGTGCATGCCTTCGGAGAAATAAAAAGACTCAATAAGTGTAAATCTGAAATAAAGCACCAAATCTATCACACTATCATAAATAATCCAAGAGCATGTGTGTATGTGCTGTGTACCTTGAGGAAGGCCTCTTTCTGCTCCAGATGTTTACTGATCATAGGCGTCACATGCTCAGACTCTGAGTTTGGTCCCAGTTTATCGGTCCCTCCACACCAGTCCTCCTCTCGCTTGTATTCCTGCTCTAAACTCTCCAAAACACTACACACCTGCGTAACAAACAATAATATGACCAAACACACAGATACCTAGCAGGGTCAGAAATTAACTATGGATCAAGTAATTTTGATCAGGGCATCATGCCATTGAGAGCGACTGTAACACTTGGGACATTTAGGTTTAGCTTGTCCCTGTGATTAATCCCAGCTGTGTCTTGTTACCCTTGTTAAGTCTTGTGTATATAATGCCCACACGCTACCTTTGTCTTTGTCAGTTCTTTTCCTTCATGGATGTTACGGTTTGTTCTGTGGTTTTGAGTTCTTTGTTTATTTCTCTGAGTTTTTTTATTACAAAGCCTGCACATAGATCCTCCTTCTCTCACCTCGTTACTGCAAACGTTACAGTGACACAATTGGCTCAGATATTTAAAATGTTTTAAAATATATTTATATAAAATACATTTACCTGCAGTCTAACATCTGTTTTCATGTATAATATCATTTTATATGCCAATCTAGCCAATCTCTTAGTGCCTCTGAAGACAATGTAGTGATCCTGTAGCTGTTTAAAGCACACTTTTGTTGAATGTGTAGCTAATATGATAATAAAGAAATAAATAACAACCTAAAATCCTCTTTACTTGAAGAAAACCCTGCCGATACCAATAACCTGAAACAACATTCAAATCTACTGTTACAGTTTTGATTTCATTTTAAAAGTAGCTGCCAAAATTGGTTACATTTTGAAATTATTAATTCTACTGAGGTGACATAACTGGACAGCATGTTGTATGTTTTCATATGGTTAGAAATATATGTCTTAAAGTAAAAAAATAAATAAAAGCCTCTGAAAATCAATTCCAGGGGGCAAATATTCCTCAATTTTAAAGGAAGTTAAATAGGAACTTAGTAATGTTTTTAAAATAAAAAATGAAAACACTTTTCAAAAACATTATTTACATTATAAGCCACATTTCCTTTTGAGGATGTCCATATAATGAGGAACCTCCAGTGCTAAAAGAGAATTACATCACAACATCAATGGGTCAGTATAAAGACAGCCGCATTGACCTGCTCTGAGGTCTTGTAAAAGGCCACTGAGGCGTTGACCAGTTTGAGCCGGTCTTCCATCTTCAGCATGAGCTGCTGCCAGTGAGACGCCACCTTCTCTGCGCAGTCACGGATCATTTCCATGTCATAGTGATTGGCCTGAAGCAGAGCCTCTGCCTTCTGCTGCACCTGCAATGCACTCTGATGGGTTTTCTGCAGAGAAAGTGAAAGAGGAAAAAGAGTGATATGAGAGATAAAGTAAAAAAAAAAATTTTTTAAATGGTAAAGCATATTTTAAATGGGTCATTTCATACAATACATTTTTAAATGTATGTGTTGCTACTTATTTCATGCAAATATTTTAGGCAATCATAACATTTACATAGACGTCTTAAAAATTGCAAACCAATGTAACTGTAAATGTCAGAGAGAATTTGGGAAAAGTGAATGTAAATATCATGTCAAATTTAATTACAAAACAATTGTTTTTGGTACTAGAAGCCTTGACTACCATTATAAGTGGACTAAAATTATAAAATTAGATCCCTGTAGCACAGTAGTATGCTAGTACGGTTGTGCATGTGTGTGTGAGTAATTGTTTGGTACCTCAATGGCATGCTGAAATTGCTCATGTTCTCTCTGTAACTGCTCTGCCTCCTGTAGGGAGCTGGCTGTGATGAGACCTGCATTGAGCATTGACTCCCCATTACGGATCCAACCCAGCACCTGAAAGAGACACGCGCAAGGATTTAAAGGGGGCAAATATCTCAGGGCTGTCTATAGTTATCACTATCTAGAGCCATTCTCATATTTAATGAAGGCAGGTTGTAATTTTAAATGTTAAAATATATTGTGTATTAACAACTAAACAAACTAATCCATGGTCATTTTTATTATATTTTAGTTTGTTTTGGAACCATGAAATGCATTTTAGTTTAGTTCGAGTTTTTTCCAATTATGTTAGGTTTTAATTTTTATTTAGGTTAACAAAAATGTTTTTATTAAGTTTTTATTAACAATAATAACACTGGCACACACACTGTCTTGTAAAGGTAAGCAGTTAATTCAAAACCCTGACTGCACACCCACTAAACACCACAAACCCACTAAAAAACCCTGTGTCCACATCAGGAATTAAACCACACTGGCTTCTGGATATCATTCTTTCCTCTAGATCAGTCCAGACAAAATAAATATATAAATACTAAAATAAACAAATAAATGATAGGATGAAATGAGATTAGCAGCTGATGCTCCTATCCTAGTTTCTCCTCCTCATTTCAAGCCCAGTGCTGTAAAACTGCCCTGTTTACCATCAGCTCCCGCATGTTTTCTCAGAACCTAAACCTCACTTAAGTGACTACAGTTTACAATAAGGTCCCATTTACTTACATTAGTTAACAACATTAGTTAACATGAACTAACAATGAACAATACTTTTACAGCATTTATTTATTTTTTCAACAAATATCTTCTTTATTTCTTACATGGGCGTTTGCATACACACTTCATACAGTGGCCCCAAAAAGTATTCAGACACTGCTGTCACAACTGAATGTCATTTTATTAGATATAAAAAATTTAACCAAGTGGCATCCGCAAACAAATGAAGCTAGACCTTTTCTCAGAACTAACTTTTCCGAGACATTTTTGGAATTAAGGTGATTTTATTTTATTTATTTTTTTATTTTATTTTTTGTCATTAGTAATTTTTATTGATTCTAAACTTAAATTAACACAAACAACACATGAAAACACGGAATCAACTTTTATCAAAATGCCCAACTCTGTGCACCACTCATGAAATGAGGGCGCACCCGGCAACTTCCATCCCTTAAGTATCACTTGCCTGCCAATTATCAAGCAGTTAAGGACCCAGTTTTTTATATGTTTTTTTTTTTTAATTTTATTTTTATTAATGCCCGCCCCATCACCCAAAATAAAAAGTCTGGGGCAGAATAAAATTTTAGTGCCCAAGACCTCACAGATAAAACTCTGAACCCCGACCAAAACTCTTGAATCTTAGTACAGGACCAAAAAATATGTCCCCATCCTCCAACTGGCATCGCCAGCAAGTAGGTGTGTCTTTAAGGCCAAGCCTATAAAATCTAGAGGGAGTCCAATAAAAACGATGCATAACCTTAAATTGAATGAGGCGCACTCTTGCATCCCTAGACATAGACTTGACATTTTTAAAAATTCTACCACATTCTCCATCTTCCAGTACTAAATTCAAGTCTCTCTCCCGTAACTTCTTAAGAGATGTTAAAACCCCATCCCCTAGACTCTGAAATTAGCCAGGAATAGTACGCTGAAGCTTCATGACCTTTTCTAAAAGCACCATCTCAAGAGTGTCTGC
Source organism: Myxocyprinus asiaticus (assembly GCF_019703515.2). Classification (NCBI taxonomy): domain Eukaryota; kingdom Metazoa; phylum Chordata; class Actinopteri; order Cypriniformes; family Catostomidae; genus Myxocyprinus; species Myxocyprinus asiaticus. The sequence goes on from NC_059359.1 coordinate 36,299,431, forward strand.
CACTTTAGGGGGCTATGTACTATACCCAAAGGTGGTACAGAGTAGATGGTGCAGCTGTAAGTACCTGACGAATTGAGATCTGGGAATCCCAAACCACTGTATAATATTTTCAAAGGAACTCAACGCTCCATTTTCATACAGGTCACCCAGCGTAGCAACTCCCTTCTCCATCCATTCTGTCCAGCAGAAAGGGGACTTGTTAATGCACAATTTAGTGTTTAAACAAATAATTGTGGCAACGTTCAGGTAATTGTCTGAACTTGAACACGCGGGAAACTTTTGTCCACACTAAATGCATGTGCGAGATAACGGGATGTGTCTTTACTTCTCTGGGCAGCTTGGTAGAAAGACTTTGCAATGGCAAGATAGGGGCAAGGACCTCCTGTTCAATGAATAGCCAGGGAGGAGCTCTCTCAGGTGGAAGCGACCAATGCGCCAAATGTCTGAGACCAAAAGCATAAAAGTAAAACAAAATCTTGGGGAGACCTAGTCCACCTTTGTCAAATGGCCTGTGTAACTTGTTAAAATGCATCCGAGGATGTTTACCATTCCAGATAAAGGATTTAGCTATACTATCATATTGTTTAAAATAAAAGAGGGGAACTTCAATGGGGAGAGACTGTAGTAGGTCGTTGAATTTTGTAATACAATTCATTTTAATAACATTAACCTTCCCAATCATAGATAAATCTTATGAAGCCCACCTGCTCACATCACTCGAAAACCTTTATATTAAGGGGTCAAAATTAACTCTAACTATATCACACAAATTTGCTGGGAATAAAATGCCCAATACTTAATGCTCTGTTTACATTTATGCATTTGGCAGACAGTTTTATCCAAAGTGACTTACAGTGCACTTATTACAGGGATAATCCCCCTGGAGCAACCTGGAGTTAAGTGCCTTGCTCAAGGACACAATGGTGGTGACTGTGGGGATCAAACCAACAACCTTTTGCTTACTAGTTCAGTGCTTTAGTCCACTACGCCACTGGAACGCACCCAACTGGAAAGTTGTTACTGGGCAGTATACTGTCAGAGCCAAAGCTTCGGATTTAGACAAATTAACTCTGTATCCCGAAAATTTAGAGAAGGCATTAATAATTCTGTGGAGGCAAGGCATAGATCTAGAAGGGTCGGAGACAAATAATAAAATATCATCTGCATAAAGCAAAAGCTTATGCGCCACACCTCCCGCCACCACCCCTCTGATTATTCAGAGCTCATTTTATCCGTAACATGATGTTTTTAGTTTTCACCGTCATTGTGATTTGTATGTTAAATGATCAGGTCCACACGTGTTGCACGTTCTCCTGAGCACGATAGGAACCATTGGACTGCGGAGAATTTAAAAATAAAAGTCATCAATGTTTCTTTTTTTTTCCTCCCCTTTTCTCCAAAATTTGGAAAGTCCAATTCTCAATGCGCTCTATGTCCTCGTGGTGGCGTAGTGACTCGCCTCAATCCAGGTGACAGAGGACGAATCTCAGTTGCCTCTGCATCTGAGACATCAATCTGCGCATCTTATCACGTGGCTTGTTGAGCGCGTTACTGCGGAGATCTAGCATGTGTGGAGGCTTCACGCTATTCTCCGCAGCGTCCACACACAACTCACCACGCACCTCACCGAGAGCGAGAACCACATTATAGCGACCACGAGGAGGTTAACCTAATGTGACTCTACCCACCGGGCCAATTGGTTGCTTAGGAAGCCTGACTGGAGTCACTCAGCACACCCTGGATTCGAACTTGCAACTCCAGGTGTGGTAGTCAGCGTCTTTACACGTGTACTATTGTTAGTTCATAATACATTAATCAGTGTTCACATATTTAACTTTTAATGTTGAAGTCTGTTGATAGAAATTATGTATGTGTAATAAAATGAAATAATAATGTAGAAATGAACATTAACCAAGATTAATAAATGCTGTTGAAGTACTGTTCAGTGTTAGTTCTTGTTAACTATTGCATAAATTTAGTGAACTTAAACAACGTTATTTTAAAGTGTTACCAAAACAGCTACCGTTATGTACTTACTACTAAAATAGCCTTTGACACAAACTAGCTATGTCTCTTTTTTCTCTAGTTAGTAAGTTTAAAGTTATTTAGATTTATAATTTTCTAAAGACAGGTTGCATATATTGTAATAGCTGTTCTGAGCAAGTATACATTTATACACATCTTTTGAATATTTGCATATTATGAGATTAATTAGTATTGTTTGCTGGAAAAAAGACACCACCTATTGTAATATAACCTAAGTTATAAGATAATGTGATATCAAATATACTATATGTACCAAGGCATCAGAGGTGTTTCTGAGGTGTTTTTTAACCATAGTTTAGCCCACATTTACAACCCATGAGTCACTGCTCAGGTACAGACAGAGAAGGAAATTCCACCTCTAAAATAAGATATCTATATAATCAATTAATTAAGCATGACACATATTAAACTTGATGGTGAAAGTGTCTGGTTGTATTAGGGTTTGAAAGAGTGGCCGGTTCAGTGCAACTGTGGTAGTTGCACTACAGTCTCCACAGCGAGACATCAACAACACCTTAGTGCTGCGCTTTGATGACTTACAAGCTTTTTCTGTTGGCTGGTTGGCTAAATGTTGGTTTAACGTCTTTTTCAAGGGCACAATGGCAGTGGAGCAGACCTGAAGTGGAATTTAAACCTGTAATTTAAGTCAATGAACGTATGTGCATGTGCGTCTAAGGCTTGAACACTACACAAGTATGTGAACACAAACACTTCTAGCTATTCATTCTTGATTGTGTGCATTGTTGTGTTCTGAAATGTGTCAGATCTCAATTTATAACAAAACACAAGTATGCATAGACAGATAGACAGATCGATAGATAGATAGATAGATAGATAGATGGATAGGGTATAGGTGTACATTTTACCTGTTTGACCTCGGCCTGTAGGTGGCGCAGCTGTACGCATTGCTCCAGGTGTCGTCTGTGCTGCTCTGCAGCTGCATCCAGCTCATGCTGTTTCTCATGCAGGAAATCCAGCAGGTCCTGCACCCGCGTCGCCATGTCAACATCACGATCACACAACAACTCCACACCTGGAGACGAAAGGACAGACATGTACAGTAGAGACAGGTGTAACACAAGGGTGTGAATAATCTCCACCTAAATAAATAAATCTAGCTTTTGTCATAATGGATTTTGTTTGCTCATTCAAAAACCTGTCAAGAACATATTTGGGACATATTTCACCCCTAAAACAAAATAAGAAATTATACTTAACATACAGAAAATAATGCCAAGTTTAGGACATTACTGTTTTTGTCACATTGTGACATTACTTTCATGACAATTGATTACAATTTCCCACACATTTCTCATTACCATAATGATAAAAAATTATAAAATATTATTTAAATTGTAAAATATTTACACATTTTATTACAGTATTACAGAAAAGAAAATCTCATGGGAATAATTACTGAAAATAATGAGAATTATAAACAAACTCAGACAAACTCAGTAGTAGTACAATTTCTTTTCTTTTTCTTTAGATGTGGGGGTGATATATGATGCAGACAGACACGTTCTTGACAGACTTTGTGAGCTTTACCTATAAATATCTATCCTCTGATATGCAAAAATATGCTTAAGACCATCACCACATTTGCAAAAAAGCTTGACTTTAGAGGAATGCTGTGAGCACTTAGAGATCAGGGAATGGAATATCAACTAAATAAAACAAAAAAATCTTCACATGTGAAAGACAGGATATGTTGGTCATTGGAAAGCAAAAAGCTTCAAAGTAGCTATGATTTTTGGTGTAAATTCTGTACATAGATCAACAGGGCAAAACAATGACCTGATTACAGAACACAGGAAATTAGGCAGGCCAAAATCAACAGCACTTCGAGAAGGATTTATTTTTACTCTATATTAATTTAATGATGGAATTGCACAAAGAAACAGGTGAATTGTTCCCCCAGAAAATGACCAAACCACAGACACGCAACACTCATAGTCACACTGAACATAATGACGGAGGCTAACAGGTGATTATGAAACTGCATTCACCTTTAACTTCTGTAATGTGATGCATTTTATTCAGAATATATTCAGAAAGAAATAATAAATGAAATAATATTAGGATTTGATCGCCATTGTGTTATATTTGGATTGTTGGGTGTTATTTTTGTTACACTGGCAGCGCCTGCTATCTCTCCTGAACGCCGCCAGAGATTGCCATCTCCAGAGTACTAACTCTTCCTTCACAAACTACATTTCCCATAACCTTCCGCTCAGATTGATTACTCACCCACCTGTTTCACATTATCTCTGTCTATTTAAGTTCCCTGTTTACATATTCAGTGCGAAGTCTTGTTCTGCCTAGTCTGCAATTCTGAGCGTTATTTACCATTACTGTTTTCCCTATGTTTTGACTCCTGCTTGTTCATCATATTTCCCAGCCTGCTTGTGTGTGTTTTTGGACCTATTGCCTGTTTACTGGATTACCCCTCTGTCTCTTGGTTTGCCTTTCTTGGACTGTCTTCCTGTGTACCGAACCCTTGCCTGCTTTTTGTTTACTCTCTGATTTGCTACTTTGTTGTACTGTTTATACTTTTATTATATAATTATGGATCTTAACATTACTGCCCCAGCATCTTCACTACAGTTTTGTTGGTTAATATAATTTTTTCCCACCCACACAGCCTTGATTACATCGGCAGAAAAGAAGAGTTGTTTTAGTGACTAAGAAGTTATTACATTTTCATGAAACATTATGAAAAAACAAACCTTTTTGTCTTAAGAATAAAATGCACTGATGAATCATGTGGAATAAGAACAGGGACATTTATGAAGAAAGTAAATTGGGGCAAATTTGACTTTAATAAGATTAAAGCAACAAAACCAAACCAAAAGCACTGAGCTAAATCAACATTACAAAACATAAATAATCTATTCACAACCAGCTGAAACAGAAGGGTCTTAGCATTCTTACATACACACGCATGCCATCGCGCTCTCTCTCTCTCTCTCTCTCTCTCTCACACACACACACACACACACAAACAAACTCACATTTGACACCTGTAGCCCATAGTTGCATTGGGCAAAAGTTTTGTGTGTGCTCTAGCTTTGCATTTGTATATGTGCCTTCAAAGATGCCCAGTAGTGAAATGAGGATTCGTTTTGCTCTCTGCAGGCTGTGTGTGCTGTCAGATGTCAAATCTCATGTGTGTTTGTGTGTGTGTCTCAGTAATTTTGCTAGTGAGTCTATAGGATTTCAGTGCCGGGATGGGGGTAGAGTAGGGGAGGCTGCCGGGTGTCTGCTCGGGCCTGCTGTGTTTGGCTTTAAAGTTTAGCTTTTAGCTTTAGTAAGGTTGGCTTACTAAAGCATCGCACAAACACACTCTATTCGTCGACGACTCATGCCCAGATGTCAAATGCACATCAGCTCACAAAAAATGCATTCGTACACACACATAAAGATGGCATAAACATTATGGACCAGGACCCTTAACAGATCTGAGAGTGTGTGAATGTGCACACATTGTAACCTGTACTTCAGTGATGTACTATAAGAGGCCTTTTGTATGAAAGTGTGTGTGCACACTTAAAAATAAGCCGTTCACAGTAAAAAAAAATCATGATATTACTGTGGTAACATGTCCAAATATAAAAAAACAAAACAACAACAAAATAAAAACATAGTATTACTGTGACACCATGTACAAAAACAAACTTGATATTATCATGGTGCCATGTCCAAAATAAAAACATGGTATTAATGTGGTACCATATCAAATAAATAAATAAATAACATGGTATTACCGTTGTCTCCAAAAATATACATGGTATTACGGTGGTACAATGTTAAAAACAAAAAACAAAACAAAATTATATTACTGTGGTCCCATGTAAAAAAAAAAAAAAAAAAAACACACACACAAAAACAAAACATGATGTTACTGTGGTCCCATGTCCAAAAACACAGTATTATTGTGGTTCTATGTCAACAAAAAAAAAAAAGAAAAAAAAAAGAAAAGGATATTACTGTTGTACCATTTCCACAAAAAAAAAACAACAACAACATGATAATACCATTGTACAATGTTCAAAAGCCATAATATTACTATGATACCATGTAAAAAATAAATAAAATAAATTATATAACTGAGGCTCTATGTCTGAAAAACCTTGATATTACCATGGAAATGTTGGGCCTCATGTACTCAAATAGGAGACAAAGGCAGGCCTACATACAGTCATAAAGCCTGACTGCGGTCTGTAGGAACACTAGAAGCCTGATAACACAAACGGCGCCAGAATCAAACAAAGGGAGTCCAAAACAGACTAAAGATCCCATCAGACCTTGCTCACTTTACACCTAAGTGTAAAATTCTGAAGGATCGAACTCTCAACTCCTATTGGATGAAACGCATGACAGAATGACCTCAATCATGACATGATCGAGAATATAAAAACCTCGGAGGTCCTTCTAAGCTTTGCTTCCAGCGACAGTATGTGCCTCGTCTAGATGCAGCCCTGCTGCTCCCAGGTGTAGCCTCGCTGCCCAAGGAAATAACGTAAGTACCTGAACTTTGGCCATACAAACTCCATCTCGCTGGATGAGCCGAGATTTCTCCGTGTTCCACCGAGCACGCTAACGGATCTGAAGGAGACCGGTGAGCAATCCGTGTCTTCACTCTTTTGTCTGCAGAAGTTAAGAAAGAAGATTTCTCTTCCCTCCTCAACCAAGTCAACTTCGCTGATATCTCTGCCAACCCGCCGAAAATCAGCCGCTGTACCGCCTGCCGACAGAATGAGGAAATGTCCTCCCATCATCACCCGAGCTTCGAGGAACCGAGTCGGAGTCAAACGATGGACGAACACACATTCTACCCGTGTCCTCACATGACTCAAGTAAGAGGTTTACGTATGGGCAGAGATAGTTTATTATAGTGTGTTACTCTTGTGTATCAATGTTATAGCTTGTACAGTTTATGGACCGCTGAGTCCACTCATTGCTGCTAATAATACTCAAGGTATTATTGTAACTTACTGTTACCACGAATGAGATTTGCAGTGTTGCTGTCCAAACACGTTGGACTGTTTTGTACATTTCCACCATCAAGGGTGAGACCGGCACACTGAGTTTATCCATTAAAGAACCAACGACTGCAGCAGACAGATTACAAGCCGTTCACCACATCTCTGAGTGATAAAATAACGGTTGCCTTCTCTCCCACGATCGTTAAAACCGGCTTTGGTGCCGTCACACTGTACTCTCTCTCTCTTACTAACCGCACACACACACGACCCCTCACAAACATACCCGCACACACATTTGGTGAGCAGATAACTTGGCGATAAAGCCAAGCTTTGTCCCTAAGTTATCATAACAGCGGAGACGCGTTAAATGGGCAGACGCCATTAAACAGTCTCTCCGCCCACATTCGCGGCCACATTCTCTGGCCAGAAACCTCGCGTGACGTACTCTCCACAAGAGCCATGACTGCTATTTTGTGCCCTCCTTCTCTCCTTACACACATACACCCATTCACACACACACACACACACACACACACACACACACACACACACACACCCTCCTCTCATGTATTATAGGCTTATCTGTTACCATATCTAATCATGTTACTGTTTAGTTTGTAGTTGGAAGTCGGAAGTTTATCGACTGCACTGTATTGATTATTAATTGCTATTACTGAATCAATACATTTTGTTATACTTTAAAGAGAAGTGTTTGGTATTGTTCTGCGTGCACCTGTGTCAAGAGCTGGCAGGGGATGTCAGTGCTTGGATTCAAGCCTTCATTGTGTTCCTTTTGAATGTCGATGTTCTCCGGTCATCGACTTTTCTAAGAGAACAATCCAATATTGAGACAGTTATACTGTCTGGTTATTAGTCCGTGATTCCAGGGTGGTGCCCTGGCAATATTAATCCTTATTAATATTCTATTGATTTTGATCATTGATATTTATCTTTGATGATTGTTGATTTGAAGGATTAATAAGCTAATGTTGATTCTAATCAATGTTCTATTGATTTTAATAATTATAGTTATCTTTGATAATAATTAATATTCTATTGATTTTGATAATTGATAGTTATTGTTGATGATTGTTGATTGAAGGATTAATAAACTAATGTTGATTCTAATCAATGTTCTATTGATTTTAATAATTAATAATTATCTTTGATAATTATTAATTATTGCTAATAACCAAACCCACTCCTGAACGAAGTGCCCAACAGAACTATGTCCAAAACAACATAGCACTTTTTGGCACATTTTTGTTCAACTGCAACTGATGTCCAGTGACTTTCTGCAGACCCTCTCATTCTTGTATATGAGAGTGTGTGTGCACTCACCTGAGGCCTGCACCTCTGTGACGTACTGCAGCAGCTCCTGTCCCTGGTGTATGACGTGGAAGGTGAGGTTGTTCATAGTGAGAGCTTTATCAGCATGATGCTGCAGTCTCTGCTCAGCCAACGTCAGATCTTCAGTGTCAAACTCATTCATCTGCTGAGACAGCTCCTCATTCCACGACTCCAGGTCTGAGATCACCTATTCAAACCATACAGTACACACATACAACATCATCATGACAGCTCCAAAATAATCCCATATGAAATAAAATGATAAAACAAGACCACTTCCGCTGTCTGAGTGTGTGTGTGTGTTTAAGTTACCAGTAAGCAGAAAGGGGTTGCAAACTTTGTTTATTTCCACCAGTGTGTGGAAATACAAGAGCAAAAGAGGTTCTTTCATTGACACTCCATGCTAATAACAGCTATTAGAGGAATAGTTCACTCATAATTTTCTCACCCTCATGTGGTTTAAAATATGTATGACTTTCTTTCTTATGCAGGGGACATTTTAAGAAATATACTGGTCCATCTTTTCAATACAACAGAAGCTGATAGTGACTCACTTTAAAGTTTACAGGACCCAAAAGTATAATAAAAATAGTCCATGCAGCTAATGCATATTCCAAGTCTTCCAAAGGCATACAACCTGAAATTAAGTTATTTTTCAGTGAAAATCTTGATGTCCGTTTCGTGTTCATGACAGCTATGAGAAAAGCTTGTTTACAGTAACTTGCATGTAGCGTTAAAGCAACACAAATTCCCGCATAAATGCTCATGCCACTGTTTAAAAACATTAGTAAGAAAGGTATAAGAAAGACAGTCATATGGGTTTGGATTGAGTAAATAATGACAGAATTTAAATTTTTTGGTAAACTATTCCTTTAATAAAAAATTTATATCCGCCTGAGACCTGAGCATGACTGCTGTGTGCATTTTCCTTTCCCCTTCTTGATTTGTAACTAGTAGTCCCAAAGATCAGCAGCGGGGACTGTTGGGTAGTAGACCACTGTGGATCTCACACTGATGCGGGCTCAGCCACCGGGAGCATTGAGGGCGCAAAAGGGGCACCAGTGAGATCCCGTCTGAGTGCTAAAATGTCAAATGGGACACCCTACTGTCTCGTGGAATTCGCGGGGACGGGCAAATGAAGGCAACGAGACCACAAGTCGACATCAAGCGTGCCGTTTGGGACAGGGCCTGATTTGTTAAAAAACAACAAAACAGAATCGTTCACCACCAAAACAATGGAAGTGCACAAGAATGATTCGTTCACTTAAAATTTTCCTTCAGAAACACTGATTTGTTTGCAACGAAACACCACTAGTTTAAAACAGAGTATTGAGAGCAATGCAGAGATTGGACTTGTGCTTGATGCTTTGGCTTCTTTTAGAACTATTTTTGCTGCCGCAGAAGAAATGTACAATCTGGCCAGTTTTTGTCTTGCTTGTGTGATACTGCTTAATTATTGCATGGAAAAGAGCAGCTTGAAAAACATCTTTTGTGTTCCACAGTAGAAAAAAAACTATATGGGTTTGGAACAAGCATGAGTTCTTATTTTGGTGAACTATACGGGTCTGGAACAAGCATGAGTTCTTATATGGTGAACTATCCCTTTAAATAAAACAGATGTTAAAGAAACATAAAAAAAAAAAGAAAAAAATAAAGAAAATTATAATTAATAATTTTTAGACCAAATATTTTTCCTAAAAATGGACAGTGGGACTAAGTTGTGGAAAGTCTGATTTTTTTTACTTTTATCAAATTGTTTATTATGTTTCCAGGAGTGTTTGTTAGTCATGTTTTTGAGGCATTACAGACATTACATCAGAAATTAGCATAATTAATTCTGATTCAAAGTAATGGCCAGCATCATCCAATCACTGCCAACTATGTTAAAATAAGATTTTGCATGAAAAATTCTGAATCTATGTACTGATTACCATTGTCCCATGTCTGCCAAACATGTTGAGTGGTCCAAACATCATCTGCAGCCTGAAACTTTTGGTCGGATTTTTGAAGTGAATACACTTCAAGTGCATAGGAAAGCTCCCTTGCTCCCTAATTAGGGAATGATTTCCAGTGTGGTGTCTGTCTGCACTGGTCTCAGAACAGTTTGAAATGCACTTTATGTTCATCCTAACTCCCTATAAAGCCTCTGAAATCAACATTTTCCAGCATTTGGATGCATCCATTGATTCTCATTGTGATAATGCACAGTGAATATAAGGATATTTTAAGGAAAATAAGCCTATATTCCACGTACGTGGTCATTGTGTTTAACAGCGTGCCGTTTCAGTATAAATCGCAGAATTTTTTTAAATGGCATATCAGATGAAACTAAAGACTCTTATCTTTTGATTCAAACAGGTTTTAATGTAAAAACTTAATTAGGTTTCTTACCAGATGAAGTTGTTTTTTTATTGTTGCCGTTTTTCCCAAAGACAAACTCAGCTGAGATTGGCACCATGTTGCTTTGACTCTGTGCGTCAAAAGTTTAACCCTTTAATGACAGCCTAGAGTCTCCTGGACTGAGATCAGTCTGTTTAAATTAAATTAAATTATGCATAGCCTATAGCAAAGCCAAAATTTAATGTCCACGCATGTGGACGTGGGGTCTCAGGAGGTTAAACATCTTAAAATACACTGTAGTTGTTTTATATTTAAAGATTTCATTTTAAAGTTTTGCACATACACATGTATCTTCATATTTGAGTCAGAAGATAGTGAGCTGTTGGCAAGTTTAAATCAGGATTGGTCTTAAATTTAACAGTTCCGGTCAGATCGGGTCACATGTCTTGCTTACGGGCTGGGTTCCGGCATCAACTTAATGAACATGCAGACTGCTCTCTCTCTCTCTCTCTCTTCTCATTCACACGTATGCATGCACACACACACACACACACACACACACACACACACACACACATCAACAGAGTGAGTCATATCACTAACGCATTTCAAAAAACAACTTCAATAGCTCCTTCCTGTAATATTCCTACAATCACCTGCAACTGAAGCAGTTCATGGCCATCTTTTGAACATGCAGGAAGAAGTAAAGAGATTGATGAGTTGCCCTGACAACAAGTGGATAAAACTAGGAGCAGCATGAATCAGAGAACAAGCACTTTGCCAACTGTTCAGTAGCCAAAACATGTGCAAACACCCACACTTCTAACAGGGCACCACACAGAGCATATATTATAACCTGAACAACCTTGCTCACTGAATTACAAAAAAAAAAAAAAACTACAGAACACACACACACACACACACACACACACACACACAAAACAGTACTTCACACCGTAAAAATTGAAAGATACTTGAGGAAACCTTTGGGGCTCGTCAGATGATATACCAGCTGAACTGCTAAGCACCCTTCCCGTTCTCTGAGAAACATACTCTTAATTCCTGCAAGAACTCTAAGGACTGTCATCGGTTCCTTCAGTAAACACATCATAAGTGTTTAACGTATCTTTTAATTGTCAAAAACATGACATTTGTCATTTATAGAGTGATAGGTAAATCTTAAAAGCATGATTTTAACAAACAATCCTCTCTATTGACCAGTCAAAGGTCTGAAGCACTCACTCTGCACCGTTGTCTGGTTGACAACTCTTCGTTCCCTAATGATCACGACCATCTTTGTCCCAGTTGTCCTGAGCGAAGGGGGAATAAGGACAGAACACAACCGCTTTCTCTGAAGTGAAAAAGGAGCGCTTGGGAAATCACACACCCTCTGTTGTGCCCTGTGGCGCTCCGTCGGCTTGACTGACTGCGCTGACCCGCCCTGCTCTGAGTAATAATTTTAATACAACTACCTCACATCTGATGTATGAAACACTTCTGTGTTCACCTACCCTACCAATTGCCACCTACTACTTAATGCATACTGAAAATTACACTTGAAATCCACCTATGCTGTATGTGTATGGCTTTGACTTGGAAAACCATATCAAATGGTCCTCTCAGATTTACCTTATCTATCAGCAAGTATCAGTGGAACTTGAGCGCCCTCAAAAACTCCCCATGGAATGTGACACCCCTTGATCTATATTGGATTATGTTAAAGAGAGAGATATCACTTTTACTACAAAAGAGCTGGCCCGTTTTGTGCACTCTGATTACTTCATATAGGGTTTCCAATGTACAAAACATTCAGCTAATTTAACAGCCACCAGAGGTCAATCGCAAGGAATGATGGGTGTTTTGCAGAGGAAGTGGAGCTTGCAACTTATATAAAATTCAACATGACATCAAAATGGATCCTGTTTGCTTTCTTAAAATACGTTCCTGGTCTTATTGTGAACGATTCATCACAATATGAAATTGAATGGATTTGGCAAATGCCATTTCATGTTGACTTTAAAGACCATATGAAATCACTTGATGAGTGCAGGGTTTGTTTGTTTGTTTGTTTTTTCCTGTGTCGACATGTTTCCTATTGACACATGAATATGGGGAAGGACAATTCCTCTTTAAAAAAGAAAACAGCTAAAAGGTTTTAGTTTACATCACAGCAGTGAACCATGATTTGCTACTTGCATTTGCCAGATAGAAGCATGTGCTATTATGGGGAGGGGACACTGGATGAAATAGTGAACACACTCATAAGTGCAAGATGTGTCATGAACATTTCGGTCTGTTTTTCTAGAAAAGAACTACTATTGATTTTAAATCTGTTAAAAGTTCACTTTGTCACCTGTTAGGAGTACTCTAGCATATAGATGACCTCGAAGCTATCAGACGTTCGAATAGCACTCAGTGCACAGGAGACTGAACTCACAACTGTTCCCTATCTGTCACTCACTCAACGTTGTGTCGATGTAGTGACACTAGGGGTCACTCTTGGGAGCCCGAGACACCTCTGGTCTTTGATAAAAGGCCAATGAAAATTGGCGAGTGGTATTTGCATGCCACTCCCCCGGACATACGGGTATAAAAGGAGCTGGTATGCAACCACTCATTCAGATTTTCTCTTCGGAGCCGAACGGTCATGCTCACTGAGCTGAATTCCCACGACTGTTCATTCACCTCTGCTGGATTTGACAGTGCATTTCAGCGGCTTCTCCCTCCTCTGCACTGGTGCACTGCAGAGAATGCCCCTGGGCGCTTCGGCAGAAATAAGAGTATATTTCTCTAAAAGAGTATATTTCTCTAAAAGAGCGGCACACACGGAACATCTTTTTAAAGACGCGTCTTTTTAAAGATGCCTTTCCGATTGTGTGTTATTCCTGGTTGTGCTCGTTATCTCTCGCCTTCTGATGGTCACGATCACTGTCTTTCGTGTCTGGGCACTGCTCACAAGGAGACAGCATTCGTGGATGGTCATGTACTCATTGCAAGGACATGTCCATGGCAACGATGCGGTCGTGGCTCGCCTTCGTAAGAATGCAAGCCACCCTAGAGGCTCCCCGCCTTGGTCCTTTTACCCACGGGTATGAGGCCAGCGCGGTTAGCACTGGGGGCGATTTGGGGACCCCAATGGGACTGCCTCCGCCGGGTATCCCCCCGTGGACCTGCCATTCCCCAGCACGCTTGTCTGCCCTGATCGGGCTTCCGGATGAGTCCGCCGGCTCATCTCATGACGAGTTCGACCTCTTATTCGGAGCCCGCGAATGTGATGAGCTCGAGCGCAGCATCGGAGAGCGGGCTAGTCCAGTCGGACGCAGAAGCCTCAGCTGGGCTCCTCCCTTCGGGGACGACTGCCCAGTCACAGGCTGACGTGGAGATGACGACATGCTTTTCCGGGCAGCCACGAGCGTCGGCTAGAGTGGAACCCTCCGCTCTTCCCTGAACCCTCGCGGCTCGATGACTGGTTCCTGGGCTCACGGCGCCGCTCAAAGCGACCCCCACCCCCGTTCCTGTCTTCCCGGAAGTGCATGAAGAGCTGACAAGGTCGTGGGAGGCACTTTTTTACTGCCCGCTCCCGATCTTTTCAGCTTCCCCGCCCTCACTACCCTCGATGGTGGGGCGGCCAAAGGGCTATTCGGCAATCCCCAGGTGGATAAAGGCGCTCGCGGTGCACCTATGCCCGCAGAGCGCCGCCACCTGGCGTGGGTGCCCAAAGCCCCCGTCCAAGGCCTGTAGGTTTACGTCATCTCTGACGGCCAAGGCCTACGATGCTGCTGGACAAGCCGCCGCCGCCCTGCAAGCCATGGCTCTCCTGCAAGTCCACCAAGGCACTAAAGGAACTGCACGAGGGTAGTTCCGCCCCGGGATTGATGCAGGAACTGTGCTTGGTGACCGACCTCACTCTCCGAGCGACGGAGGTCACGGTGCGGTCTCTCGGGCGGACGATGTCCACATTAGTGGTCCAGGAGTGCCACCTTTGGCTCAACCTGGTCGAGATGGGTGAGGCCGACAGGACAAGATTCCTTGCTGCCCCCATCTCCCAGGTGGGCCTATTCGGCGACACCGTCAAGGACTTTGCCCAGCAGTTCTCGACAGTGGAGCAGTAGAGGGAGGCTATCTGGCATATCCTGCCCCGGCGCGGCTCAAGATCCGGCACCCCGTCTGTTCGTCGCCAAGGGCGTCCCCCTGCGGTGACTGCACTGGCTCCGCCGCAGCCCGCCCCAGCCCACCCCTTCGGCCTGGCCCCGGCGCGGAGCCCACCGCAGGAAGCAGACGCCACCCATCTCGCGGCCGCCCAGAACCCATGAAAGGCTTCAAAGCGCCCTTGTGACGGGTGATCCAGGGACGACGAAACCCGCTACTCTGGAGCTGGTAAGCAGATTTCTCCATCTTTTTTTTTATCTTTGCATTTAATTGCGCTGCATACCCAAGTGGTTGCAGTACTCAAGAGTTCAGCAAGAGCGGTTACCTTGTTCCCTGGGTCATGTAACCGTGTGCACGGCCATCATCACAACCACCGTCCACCACTCTATTTGGCAGGTTTGGCGCTCCAGCGGCGGTCTCCCGCTCCTGAGCGCCCAGCTGTGGCACAAATCCACCCCCGATGTGACAGTCTCCACGGGTCACGAGGACAGGCCTCTTCCTCCCCCGTCCCAGGCTGTGCCGGGGGTGGTCACAAGGAGCCAGGTAAGTGCTTCGATGTCCCTAGACTCAGCACGGCCATGACATGGTGTGGCACCTTGAGCTCCACCCCGCCATGAGGCCCCACCTGCCAGTACGCACGGAACTTGGACGTGTGGCTTGCGCTTTCCAATCTGTCGCGATGGCTGGTCTGGACCGTCCGACTCGGCTATGCGATTCAGTTCACCAGGCGTCCGCCCAGGTTCAGCGGTGTCCACTTCACCTTGGTGAAGGACGAAAACGCTGCTACCTTGCGTGGAGATCGCTAACCTCCTACAGAAAGGCGCGATAGAACCTGTCCCTCCGGCCGAGATGAAGAAGGGGTTTTACAGCCCCTACTTCATCGTACTGAAAAATGGCAGTGGGTTGCAGCAAATTTTGGACCTGCGAGTACTGAACCGGGCTTTACACAGACTCCCGTTCAAGATGCGGATGCAAAAACGCATTCTGGTGAGCATCCGGCATCAAGATTGATTCATCGTGGTAGGCCTAAAGGACGCGTACTTTCACGTCTCGATCCTTCCTCGACACAGACCCTTCCTGCGGTTTGCATTCGAGGGTCAGGCATATCAGTACAAGGTCCTCCCTTTTAGCCTGTCCCTGTCCCCTCGCATATTCATGAAGGTCGCAGAGGCAGCCCTTGCCCCGCTAAGGGAGGTGGGCATTCGCATTCTCAACTATCTCGATGACTGGCTAATCTTAGCTCACTCTCGGGACATGTTGTGCGCACACAGGGACTTGGTGCTCTCACACCTCAGCCGACTAGGGCTTCGGCTCAACTGGGAAAAGAGCAAGCTCCTCCCGGTTCAGAGCATCTCTTTTCTCGGTTTGGAGTTGGACTCAGTCTCTTTGACAGCGCGCCTCACGAACGAGCACACCCAGTTGCTGTTGGTCTGTTTGAAGGCGTTCAAACAGAAAACAGCGGTTCCACTGAAACTTTTTCAGAGGCTCCTGGGGCATATGGCATCATCAGCAGTGGCCACCCTGCTCGGGTTGATGCATATGAGACTGCTTCAGCACTGGCTTCAGACTCGAGTCCCGAGATGGGCATGGTGCCACGGGACACATCGCGTGGTCATCACGCCGGTCTGTCACTGTCTTTTCAGCCCTTGGACCGACCTCTCGTTTCTACGGGCAGGTGTTCCCCTAGAACTGGTCTCCAGGCGCGTCGTGGTCACGACGAACGCCTCCAAAATGGGCTGGGGTGCTGTTTGCAACGGGCACGCAGCCGCCGGCTTGTGGACGGGCCCGTGACTGCATTGGCACATCAACTGCCTCGAGTTGTTGGCAATTCTGCTCGCCCTGCGGAGGTTTCAGCCGTTGATCCAGGGCAAGCACGTGCTAGTTCAGACAGACAACATGGCAACGGTAGCATATGTAAACCGCCAACATGGTCTGCGCTCTTGTTGTATGTCACAACTCGCCCGCCATCTCCTCCTCTGGAGTCAGCAGCACTTCAAGTCGCTGCGAGCCACTCGCATCCCGGGCAACCTCAACACTACAGCGGACGCGCTGTCATGACAGGTTACCCTCAGGGGATAGTGGAGACTCAACCCTCAGGTGGTCCAGCTGATTTGGAGTCAATTCGGACAGGCACAGGTGCACCTGTTCGCCTCCCAAGAATCCTCCCCACTGCCCGCTCTGGTACGCCCTGACCGAGGCCCCCCTCGGCATAAACGCGCTGGCACACAGCTGGCCCCCTGGCATGCGGAAATATGCGTTTCCCCCAGTGAGCCTACTTGCACAGACCCTGTGCAAGGTCAGCGAGGACGAGGAGCAGGTCGTCCTGGTAGCACCCTACTGGCCCACCCAGATGTGGTTCTCGGACCTCACGCTCCTCGCGACAGCCCCCCCCCCGGCAAATTCCCCTGAGGAAGGACCTTATTTCTCAGGGATGGGGCACCATCTGGCACCTGTGACCAGACCTCTGGAATCTCCATGTCTGGCCCCTGGACGGGACACCTGCGGTGGTAGACATGATCACTCAGGCTGGGGCCCCCTCTACGAGGTGCCTGTATGCCTTTAAGTGGCGTCTGTTCGCTAAGTGGTGTTCTTCCCGATGGCAAGACCCCCAGAGATGCGCAGTCGGATCAGTGCTTTCCTTCCTGCTGTAGAGGTTGGAAGGGAGGCTGTCCCCTTCCACCTTAAAAGTGTACATTGCCACCATAGCAGCACACCACGACGCAGTCGACAGTAAGTCCGTAGGGAAGCACGACCTGATCATCAGGTTCCTAAGAGGCGCCAGGAGGCTGAATACCCCCAGACCGCACCTCGTTCCCTCATCGGACCTCTCTGTAGGTCTTCAGGGTCTACAGAGAGCCCCCTTTGAGCCTTTGCAGTCAGCCGAGCTTAAGGCACTCTCCTTGAAGACTGCCCTTCTGACTGCGCTCACTTCCATCAAGAGGGTAGGAGACCTGCAAGCGTTCTCTGTCAGCGAAACGTGCCTGGAGTTCAGTCCGGGCTACTTTCACGTGATCCTGAGACCCTGACAGGGCTATGTGACCAAGGTTCCCACGACCCCTTTTAGGGACCAGGTGGTGAACCTGCAAGCGCTGCCCCAGGAGGAGGCAGACCCAGCCCTGTCGTCACTGTGTCCAGTGCGTGCTTTACGCATCTATTTGGATCACACGCAGAGCTTTAGGATCTCTGAGCAGCTCTTTGTCTGCTTTGGTACACAGCGGAAAGGAAGCGCTGTCTCCAAGCAGAGGATCGCCCACTGGCTCATTAATGCCATAACTATGGCATATCACGCCCAGGACATGCCGCCCCCGGTAGGGCTATGAGCCCAGTCTACCAGGGGTGTAGTGGCCTCCTGGGCCCTGGCCAGGAGTGCCTCTCTAACAGACATTTGCAGAGCAGCAGGCTGGGCAACACCCAACACCTTTGCAAGGTTCTACAACCTCCGGGTGGAACCAGTTTCGTCCCAGGTAGTGGCACGCAATACAAGCGGATAAGCCCGGGATAGCCAGCCAGGTGTATCGCTTGCACATAGCACCTTCCACCTCTTTTTGAGCTGAAGATGTGCGGCATTAATTCCCAGTAGTGTTCACAAATTTTGTTCCCTGGTTGACTTCCTCCGAGCCCTGTGGCAGTCGAGTTTTCGGAGAGACACGCTGCCGGCCCAGTACAAGTGCTAACTAAGAGCCCTGTTCTGGGGTAGGTGCTCCGCATGTGGCAGTTCCCTGTAAGGCTAACCCCATGCGATATATATCTTCCACTAATTCGTTTCCCTGTTGGCAAACTGCGTCTTCCTTGGGCAGAGCCCCTCTGCCCCAGTCTCCATGTTCATAGTAACTCCTCCCCCAATGGGTAGGATTTACCTTGAAGACTCTCCACATGGTCAGAAAGACCATGTGACGTATTCTTCCACTTAAATATCCCCCCTCTCTTTGGACGAGGTGTGGTCTCCGCGGTGTCTTCCCCTTGGGAGGGACACCCCCCCGACTAGATCTGGCGGCCCAGTCGGATAATCCCCCTTCTTTTTTAGGGAGTGGAAAAAGAGAAAGGGAAAAGAGGCCACGACTGGGTTAAGCCTGTCTCTATCTCTTGAGTAGTCGACTTGTCCCCAAAGGGTCGTTCGACACTCATAACTATGTTGGGGGAGGTTACGTGTCGACCTGGTGTGCTGGCTATGAGGCACACAGCAGCCAATTGTGGCGTTTTGTATAGGGACCCCTAGTGTTACTACATCGACACAACGTCGAGTGAGTGACAGATAGGGAACGTCATGGTTACTTGTGTAACCTCCGTTCCTTGATGGAGGGAATGAGATGTTGTGTCCCTCCTACCACAACGCTGAACTACCTGCTGAAATGGCCGGACCTTATATCGGCTCATCAGCATAAAACCAGAATGAGTGGTTGCATACCAGCTTCTTTTATACCCGTATGTCCGGGGGAGTGGCATGCAAATACCACTCGCCAATTTTCATTGGCCTTTTATCAAAGGCCAGAGGTGTCTCGGGCTCCCAAGAGTGACCCCCTAGTGTCACTACATCGCCACAATGTCTCATTCCCTCCATCAGGGAACGGAGGTTACACAAGTAACCATGACGATTTAAATGCAGGTGATGCATGAGGAATGACACGGTACTCTATTGCAGGGCTATTCAACTTCATAGAAAAGTAGGCCAGGTGGAAAAAAATCTTCAGGGCATGCGGGCCAAGCCAGAACATTTTGTTAATGAAAAGCTTCTATCAGATATTGTGTTATAGTAGGTCTATATTTTATGTTCACTATATCGATAAAACATCGAGAGAAATTTTCCAGAAAGGGGAAAAAAAAATGAACTAAAAAGTGATTTAAAATTGGTCCATAACTGAAAAAATGTTAATCAGATTGATAAATTTTTTTTTTGAACAATACCAGTGAAGTGTGTTATAGAAGCAATGATTTGAACTTTTCAAATCAAATGTATACTTGACCAAATTAATGAAAATAACTTTTCTGTTTCTCTGAACTCACACTTGTCAGTTGTTCATGATTTTAGTTGTGTAATCTTCCCATATCATCAAAATTATGGATAATGATTATTTGTAGCGCAACCTCTGAAAGCATCTAAAAGCATGCCGCTCCTGCACGAGAGACTGTAAAAACATTGAAACCTGACGTGACTTCCGTCCAGCGCAAGTTTACATAGGAAAACTACTGAAAAACAGCACAATCAGACACAAAACATGTTCGGTGTGCCCTAACAGCCCCTAAGACAATGGACAACCTCAAGCGGGCCAGTGAAAATGTAAAACGGGTTGGATTTGGCCCACGGGCGGCCAGGTGAATAGGCCTGCTCTATTGAATACATATTAAACATACATAGCACACACATTTTGGGTGAAGTAGTCAGTTTTCTATTATTTTAAACTATATTTTATTGATAATTTTCAGTACTGAATGGATTCTAAATATACTAATAATCTAAAATAAATAAATAAAAAATGACATTTGTATTTTAGGAGGCAGCGTAATTAAGATACCTACCTTTTGGATCAGCCTTAGCGTTAGGAGCTCAACTATAATGCCTTAAAATGCCACCTTTGAATGTGAACTTGATTAGGTGAAGCTGTCGGCTTCTCAAACACCCTTTTGACAAAAGTATAACATATTTTCGCACATTTAGAGTTACAACCCTCTGTGACTCACAGCATAGACTGCCTCTCTCCAGTTCAATCAATGACTGTCATCTTTTAGCCCCTGGTTCTTTTGATCAGATCAAGGAAACATGAGAAAGATAGAAGGGACAACACATGGGATGTAGTCTTCTACCTGTGATGAACAACCTATTCACTTTAAAATAAGTGTAACCATGGAGGCACTATTGGGTATGAAAGATCTGAGTGAAAGCTGCAAACTCAGTCTCAAAGCCTTCAGCCTATGGACCAGTCACCATCTAAATAGAGATGTAGACTCAAGTTTGAGAGGAGCATGTTCATTAAAACTTGTTATTCATGAATGCATAGTTGTTAGGTGTTGGGTATCTCATGTGAAAATTCTTCCAGCATTCCTCTAGAACTTCACCTTTATTTCTAATATTTTGTGGTGCTTGCGCTAAGTGGTGCGATTGTGTTAAGGCACAATTATTTTTTATACTTTGGGTTTAGGCATTTCAACACTTAACCATGAGTGTTACACTTCAACATTTATGACCAATATACATTTTAATACAAACTTTAAATTTTGGCTTGACAATGCCTAAATAACCTTCAAGTCTAAAGGTTATTTAGTCCTAATGTAGTCTAAAACTTGGGTAGTTTGAAAAAGATGGATGGATGGATGAATACATTGATAGATGGAAAGATGTGTGAATGATGGGTGGAAATATGCATGGATGGAAAGATGCATGGATGGATGAATGAATGGTTGGAAAAATGCATGGATGGATGGATGCATGGATGGAAAGATGCATGGATGGATGGATGCATGGATGGAAGGGTGCATGGATGGAAATGTGCATGGAAAAATGCATGGATGGAAGGATGCATGGATGGATGAATGGATGGATGCATGGATGGAAAGATGCATGGATGGATTAATGCATGGTTGGATAGATGGATGGATGGATTCATAACGGATGGATGGATGGATGGATGGATGGATGGACGGACAGAAATATGGGTGGATGGATGGACGGACAGATAACGAATGGATGGACTGATAATGTATGGATAGATAGGCAGACGGACAGACAGACAGGTAGATAGGCGAATGGATGGATGGATGGATGGATGGATGGATGCATGAATAGAAGGAAGGATGCATGGATGGATAGATGGATGGAAAGATGCATGGATGGATAAATGCATGGTTGGATGGATGGACTGAAACCAGATTGATGGATGGATGGATGGACAGAAAGATAGGTGGATGAACAGACGGACTGATAACAGATGGATGGACTGATAATGGATGGATGGATAGGCGGACGGACGGACAGACAGATAGATAGGCGAATGGATGGATGGATGCATGGATGGAAGAATGCATGGATGATAGATGGATGGATGGAAAGATGCATGGATGATGAATGCATGGTTTGATGTATGGACTGATAATGGATCGATGGATGAATGGCAGACAGATAGATAGATCGATAGATAGATAGACAGATAGACAGACAGACAGATAGATAGATAGACAGATAGATAGATAGATAGAAGCCAACAGTAGGCTAGCTTTATCAAGTGTAATGTGTGCACTCACATCAATGGCATCTCGTTCAAAGATCCTGAGCTGGAGGAAAAGCTCTAGTTTGATCTTGCGTTCCTGAAACAGTTCCTCCATCTGAGCCTGAGCCTCATCCAGCTGCTGCAGCACACTCTCGATGTGAGCCATAGAGCTGTTATGAGGAGTCTTATTGCTGGAGATCGCAGAGTCTCTGCCATTAGAAAGGATGGAAAAGAGTGTGAGTGAGTATGAGAGTATTTACATACCCCATTCAACTATTATGGAGCGAGACTAGAGCTAACTTAGTCTCGGAAGGTTTGGAGATGAATTTGGTGTTGTGTGACTGACTGTAGTAGCGTGTATTTGGAAATTAATTTAATGGAAATTGATTTCAATTTGTGCTTAAAAATTGTTTTGGGACCTGAAGAGAGCAAATTTAAACAGACGTGTTGCATACATCTGAGTGTGTATTGGTCTGGAATTTCTTTTTACTACAGACTGTATAGTCCCTGTAGACACAAAACTAAATATTAGAAGTGTTAGAGAGAGTGAGAATTTGAGCAGTGGAGCTACTGAGGGACATTATAGAAAAACAAAACAGTTTTACAGATTTATTGACAGAATTGTTGGTGTTTCACTGTTAACTGCAGTTTGCTTTGCAGCAAAATATTTAAAACACGTTTCAGATATATTTTATGATGGATGAGGAGTTATTATTGGAGGTGTTAATCAAGTGTGTTTTTGAAGCCCTATAAATTTGTTCTGTTGATCTGTTAAAGGTGAAGTATGCTATTAGGGCTGTTAATCAATTACAATTTTGAACTGAATGAATTACTTGACATGCTGAATAATTATTCGAATTAATCCCAATTAATTGCACATATTATTTGCTGAGAAAGGCCCTTAAATAAAGATAATTCAATTTAATTGACAATAATAATTTAAATAATTATAAATACTTTATAACTTACAGGGTCTATAATAAATATAATTCAGAAAGAAATATAGTGCATTATTTTGGCAGACAAGTACAGCATTGATTAGAAAAAACTAAAGTGGCTTTAGAAGTTAACATATTGTCTTATTGTTTGTTTTGTTTTTTATGTCATTGAACAAGCCAATACTCATCAGCAATCCATTTTACATTGAGTTCATCAAACTAAGTTCATCAAAGGATGCGTTTTTGAATTCCATCTGTGCTAGACGCTTTTCACTGGTTTACAGCTTCATAAACGCTGCGTTTCTAGGATGGTGAGTCAAGTTAAAAGTACTTGAAACGTTAAAAATCGCATCTCAAGATCCCTGTATTCGGTTGTGTTTTGTTCAGCTGTCAACCCGTCTTGCTCTCATTCTGTGGCTACGCTGCTTGTGAGGTTTTTTGAGGGCAACTGCCGCCTTCTGTTGCAGCTCATAAAAACACATGTTCTTCAAGCTTGAATTGCTCCTATGGTAGGAAAATATGTACTTTTATTACAGAATTGACATAGGGGTCAGGGGGCATAATTAAAAGTGTTTTATTTTTATTTTTTTTGTATAGTCAATCACACTAAATTAATGCGTTAAATCAACATCTAGTCAAAATACTTTCTCCTATCCCAGCTTAATATGCAAAGAATTTAAGAAAACCATTCGTAGCATGATTCCCGTGAAAAATGTAAACAATATGGCGCTATCAAACATTGCTGTTTGTTTGAGCATTCAGACTAGCCCAACACAGCAACATTGGCTCAACCAATGGCTCAACCTTGTTTATTCAACCAATAGCTGGATTTTCATCAAACTATTTTTATGCAAATATTTTATTATCTGTAAAAGGAAATGCTTTATGTGCATAACCTCTCATAATTCGCTTGAAAGTTTATGCGCCAGGCAGGGATTTCATTTTCAAGAGTTTCACATTGTTCAAAATGCACAAAAAGGTGATGGAAACAGTTTATTCACAAAACAATGACAGATTTTGACCTTCTGAGCATGTGCTATGGGTGTGCGATAGCTGGCTGGCCCACAGAAAGGTCCAACCATGGAACACAATTATTCGAATGAAGTGGGACCTCACAATCCACCAGAACAGTTTTGAGTGCGGGCGCTCCCAAGTATTCAGAGGATGGCGGTGTATGCAATCATTACAGCCCAGAATATACAGAATATAACACTCATTCTGCGGCGTCTCCTGGCAGCTTTTAATAAAATGATGTACAATTGCTCCAATCCTGCAAATACACCTCTCTTTGAAGCAAGGAATTCATTCAGCTGCTCCGTCAAGACAAGGCGGGCTCCCTTGAGATAATGCGCATGACGTAGTGGATGGAAAAGCGAAATGAACCACATTTTCTTTAGTCGAAACGTTAGAAATGCACTTAAAATTTTTTAAACATTTGGATGGAAACACAGCTAATAGAAGACAAGGGGGGTGATCGGGGAAAAAAGTTTGAAAGAAATCATTATACTGTATATGCAATTCCATTTGGTGCACTAATGGCGCAGAAATGTTATTAATAAAGATTAGTAAAGAACTCTTTATGGTATAGAGTCTCTATGGCTGAACAGTTTGGTTGACATTTGGGTCCCATTTGGTCCCCACAATAATAGCAAACTTACAATGGTTTTTGGACCCACAGGGACAATAGCTTCATATAGGTACTCAGTAATCTCACAAACAGTTTCCAAAAGGTGTCTATGTGGGGTCTGTGAGGTTAGAGTGTACAACATACCTCAACTGGTTGTCCCCACCATTACATAAAACATGTATGTGCTTGTATGTGTGAGCATTCTCATGGCATTCCACAGAAATGAAGTTCTGAATGATTGACCAGTACCTGAGCTGCTGGATAAGTTCCTCCCCTTCTTTAATGACGTTGACGGTGACCTGCAGGGTGGTTTGCTGCTGCTGACCGAAGCGTTTGATGAGCTCCTGCACGGCCTCTACTGACTCAGCATAAACATCATCCAACAGCTCCTTCTGAAGCTCCTCCAACCACGTCCACAGCTGCAGATAAATTACATAATCAACAGCCAATCAGATTAGAGACTTGACAATGTTTGAACCAATCAGTGAACTTCTTAGATTTTCAATTCATTTGATTAGACATCCACTGACTGCATAGGGTGCATGTTAGACAAGTGATTTCAAACATTTGTGCTAAATATACATACAGTGGCCCCAAAAATCATTTGGACACAAATCTCACACTTACAATGTTATGGACTTTATTTCATTAGATAGCAAACTATCAAATCAAGTGGATTTCCATTTCCCAGCATGCTTTGCATGGGACTCGATAGGGAGAGTAAATGTTCAAATTAATTTTGTGTTTTTGTGCAAGATGTAAATAAAGGGGGATAGCTGTTAAGTGTTTAATGTTTTACTATGTTGAGATTTAGAAGAGTTTATGTTATGTTGGAGTTTTGGGGGTTACCATTACGGTGAAGAGTGAAGCTTGAGCTAACAATGAGGACAGTGCATCCAGAAAGTATTCACAGTGCTTCACTTTTTCCACATTTTGTAATGTTACAGCCTTATTACAAAATGGATTAAATTCATTATTTTCCGCAAAATTCTACAAACAATACCCCATAATGACAATGTGAAAGAAGTTTGTTTGAAATCTTTGCAAATTTATTAAAAATAAAAAACCAAAAAAATCACATGTACATAAGTATTCACAGCCTTTGCTCAGTACTTTGTTGAAGCACATTTGGCACCAATTACAGCCTCAAGTCTTTTTGAGTATGATGCTACAAGCTTGGCACACCTATTTTTGGGCAGTTTCTCCCATTCTTCTTTGCAGGACATCTCAAGCTCCATAAGGTTGGATGGGGAGCGTCGGTGCACAGCCATTTTCAGATCTCTCCAGAGATGTTCAATCAGGTTCAAGTCTGGGCTCTGGCTGGGACACTCAAGGACATTCACAGAGTTGTCCCGGAGCCACTACTTTGTTATCTTGGCTGTGTGCTTAGGGTCGTTGTCCTGTTGGAAGATGAACCTTCGCCCCAGTCTGAGGTCCAGAGCACTCTGGAGCAGGTTTTCATCAAGGATGTCTCTGTACATTGCTGCATTCATCTTTCCCTCGATCCTGACTAGTCTCCCAATTCCTGCCGCTAAAAAACATCCCCACAGCATGATGCTGCCACCACCATGCTTCACTGTAGGGATGGTACTGGCCAGGTGATGAGCGGTGCCTGGTTTCCTCCAGACATGATGCTTGCCATTCAGGCCAAAGAGTTCAATCTTTGTTTCTCATGGTCTGAGAGTCCTTCAGGTGCCTTTTGGCAAACTCCAGGCAGGCTGTTATGTGCTTTTACTGAGGAGTGGCTTCCGTCTGGCCACTCTACCATACAGGCCTGATTGGTGGAGTGCTGCAGAGATGGTTGTTCTTCTGGAAGGTTCTCCTCTCTCCACAGAGAAATGCTGGAGCTCTGTCAGAGTGACCATCGGGTTCTTGGTCACCTCCCTGACTAAGGCCCTTCTCCCCCGATCACTCAGTTTGGCCAGGCGGCCAGCTCTAGGAAGAGTCCTGTTGGTTCCAAACTTCTTCCATTTACGGATGATGGAGGCCACTGTGCTCATTGGGACCTTCAATGCTGCAGAAATTTTTCTGCACCCTTCCCCAGATATGTGCCTCGATACAATCCTGTCTCGGAGGTCTACAGACAATTCCTTGGACTTCATGGCTTGGTTTGTGCTCTGACATGCACTGTTAACTGTGGGACCTTATATAAACTGGTGTGTGCCTTTCCAAATCATGTCCAGTCAACTGAATTTACCACAGGTGGACTCCAATCAAGTTGTAGAAACATCTCAAGGATGATCAGTGGAAACAGGATGCACCTGAGCTCAATTTTGAGTGTCATGGCAAAGGCTGTGAATACTTATGTGCATGTGATTTTTTTCGTTTTTTATTTTTAATAAATTTGCAAAGATTTCAAACAAACTTCTTTCACGTTGTCATTATGGGGTATTGTTTGTAGAATTTTGAGGAAAATAATTAATTTAATCCATTTTGGAATAAGGCTATAACATAACAAAATGTGGAAAAAGTGAAGCGCTGTGAATACTTTCCGGATGCACTGTAGCATATGAAATTGACTGCTCGCTCCATTGAGCAAATGCCGTGCTAACATTAGCATAGTTTCTAAACTACATTCTGTAGTGCTTCCAAGCAGCAAGTATTTAGCATGCTAACATTCACTTTCACTAGTTGGTACATAACAAAATAAAAGAGATTTATTTGAGTTACACTGACATGTCTAATGTTGTTAGGTTTACCCAATTCAACTAGGTTCTTTCTAAGATTACACAGTAATTTTAAGTAATGGAGCCATTGCGCTTACCGCAGTCTTACCTCTTTGCTATGAGTGTGGAAGGCCACAGACATGTCGAGCAGGACTTTGCGTTGCTCAACGCGTCTAACAAAGTCCTGGATGCGGTCCTCCAGCTGGTGGGCAGCCTGGTAGATCTCTTCAGGGTCACACTCGCCCGTCTGTGCTAGCTGCTCCGCCGCCTCCAAGAGTTTGTCAGCGTTGGTGTAGGTGTTCTAAAAGACATGCGAAAATAGTTTGGTCAGATGCCCATGTCAGTCAGCACATAGAGCAGTGAAGACACAGGAAAGAGTAAGGAGTAAGTTCAAGTAATAGTTCACCTAAAAAAAAAACTAAAAAAAAACTCTTGACTGGCTAATTTTGACTCAGGGAGGGGTAAAGTAGATAGACATTTGAGCAGTAGCCAAAGTGATGCCAAGTAGACAAGTCTTACTCTTCCTTCCTACCTGAGCCACTTCTTCAAAGTCCTCATGACGTTTCTGCAGCGCTCTAGCCCTGTGCAGAGACTTCCCCACCCCTGTGTGCTTACTGAGGAATGCCTCACCATGATTCTCAATCCAATCTAGAACCTGGAAGAGAAGACATTCACAAACCATTTAACACCAAGTGAGGAACAAGACCAAATAAACTTTACCCATGATCCTAAAATAACACATGAGACATGTGAGCTGAGGGTTGTTTAAATGCAGAGGTGAAAATACAACTGTTAGGAAATTGTTACATCAGTGAAGCTATAATACATTTCAGGGTTCTTATATCTTTTGACCAATCTTTAATTTCTTTAAATGACTTTTAAAGTCATTTGTAACTAGTGAATAAGGTTTTTCTTAATAATTGCAAAAAGATGATTCTAACAAAGAGCAATTTTATCCAAGCTGGGCACTAGAAATACTAGAAAAATGTATTGTCACCACAAATTTCTGGGGTTTTATAAGATTGTATTAATTTCCAAGACCTGGACATTATATTTTTATAATAAATTACCTGAAAACTATATACTGTATACAACCCCAATTCCGAAAATGTTGGGACAGTATGAAAAATGCTAATAAAAGCAAAAAGGAGTGATTTGTAAATTATATTCACACGTTGCTATATTGAAAGCACTACAACTACACATTATATGATGTTTTACCTTGTGAATTTCATTGTATTTAAAAAAAAATTAATGAACAGTAATTTCAAATCAGATGATTGCAATACACTCCAAAAAATTGGGACAGTCAAGTATTTACCACTGTGAAACATCACCATTTTTCTAATAACACTTATTAAGCATTTAGGCACTGAAGATAGTTAAGCATGTTGGTTTAAAAAGTGGAATTGTCCCCCATTCATCCATTATGCAGGTCTTCAGCTGCACAATTGTACAGAGTCTTCGTTGCCATATTGTGCGCTTCATAATGCACCATACATTCTCAGTTGGAGATGGTCAGGACTGCATGCAGGCCAATCTAGCACCTGCACTCTCTGCTTATTTGGCCAGTATGTGGTTTGAAGTTGTCCTGCTGAAAATGCCGGGATATCCCTGGAAAAGACTGTGCTGGATGGAAGTATATGCTGCTCCAAAATTTTTACATATCTGTCTGCATTAATGGTGCCTTCACAGATGTGGGAGTTACCCATGCCATGGGCACTGACACACCCCTGGCCAATACAGACACTGGTTTTTGGACCTGACGCTGACAACAGCTTGGATGGTCCTTTTTCTCTTTGGCCCGGAGAACACGACGGCTGTGTTTTTCAAAGCTATTTGAAATATGGACTCATCGGACCATAAAACACAGTTCCACTGTACTACTTTCCATCTGAGATGAAAACGAGCCCAGAGAATTCGGCAGCGCTTCTGGACAGTGTTGATGTAGGGCTTCTGCTTTGCATAGTAAAGTCTTAACTTGCATCTGTGGATACAGTGGCGAATGGTGTTGAATAACAAAGGTTTACTAAAGTAATCCAAAGCCCACGTTCATGATATCCATCACAGATGAATGATGTTTTTTAAGAAAATGATGACTGAGGGATCAGAGATCACACACATTCAGAAGTGGTTTTGCCCTTCTTGCCCTTTACGCACCGAGATTTGACCAGATTCCTTGAATCTTTTAACTATATTGTACAATGTAGAGGGTGAAATGGCCAAAATCCTTCCAATTTGTCTTTGGGGAACATTGTTCTCAAAGTGCTGGATTATCTGCAGAAGCATCTGTTGGCAAATTGACAAGTCTCGAATGATCCTTGCTCTTGAAAGACTAGACTGTTTTTGGAGGCTCCTTATATACTATGACACGATTGCCTCACCTGTTTAACATCTCCTGTTTTACATTACCTTGTTATTTTAACTCGTCAATTTTATTTTATAAGTCTTTAATTGCCTCTGTCTCAGCTTTT
Source organism: Myxocyprinus asiaticus (assembly GCF_019703515.2). Lineage (NCBI taxonomy): Eukaryota > Metazoa > Chordata > Actinopteri > Cypriniformes > Catostomidae > Myxocyprinus > Myxocyprinus asiaticus. Next base: position 36,329,208 of record NC_059359.1, read on the forward strand.
TTGTAGCGTGTTATAATCATCTGATTTAAAATAACTATACATAAAAAAAATGTAAAAAAACTCACAAGGTAAAACATCATATAATGTGTAGTTGTAGTGTTTTCAATTTAGCAAAAGGTGAATATAATTTACAAATCACTCCTTTTTGTTTTTATTAGCATTTTTCTTGCTGTCCCAACTTTTTTGGAATTGGGGCAGTATATGCAGTACATATATACATATGTGTTGTGACACATTCCTCCCGTAACCATCTTTAAAATTGTCTGTGACTTGTGCCACAGTAGACCTTCTTTCAGTTGAGACCAGACGGGATAGCCTTCATTGCCCTTGCACATCGATGAGCCTTGGGCGACAAACACCCTGTTGCTGGTTTGTGGTTTGTGCCTCCTTGGACCACTGTCGGTAGGTACTCACCACTGCTGACTGGGAGCACCGCATATGCCTTGCCGTTTCAGAGATGCTCTGACCCAGTCATCTGGCCATAACAATTTGGCCCTTGTCAAAGTTGCTCAGGTCTTAACTCCTGCCCATTTCTCCTGCATTCAACACGTTGACTATGAGAATTGTTTCGCTAACCATCTAATCAATTTCTAGTGAATGAAATATATTAGAGCAGGGTTTAACTAAAAAAATGTATTCACTATAAATTTCCATGACTTTTTAGTATGTTATTACATTCCATGAATTTTTAAAGGCCTGAAAATGTAACATTGTAAATTTTTCCATGATGAACCCATCAAACAGAATCTTTCAGTCATCTTGTTTAATTTCTTGGTTACACTTTACAATAAGGTTCCATTTGTTAAAATCAGTTAATGCATTAGTAACAATGAACAATATATTTATAACAGTATTTATAAATCTTTGTTAATGTTAGTTAATAAAAATACAGTTGTTCATTGTAAGTTCCTGTTAGTTCAAAGTGCATTAATTTTAACATACACAACTTTTGATTTTAAAAATGTTTTCTATAAACTGGCGGCCAAAAGTTTGGAACAATGTACAGATTTTGCTCTTATGGAAAGAAATTGGTACTTTTACTCACCAAAGTAGCATTCAACTGATCACAATGTATAGTCAGGACATTAATAACATGAAAAAATTACTATTACAATTTGAAAAAAAAATGTTCAGAACTTCTTAAACTACTTCAAACGGTTCTCATAAAAAAATCATCCACGTGCAGCAATGACAGCTTTGCAGATCCTTGGCATTCTAGCTGTCAGTTTGTCCAGATACTCAGGTGACATTTCACCCCACGCTTCCTGTAACACTTGCCATAGATGTGGCTGTCTTGTCGGGCACTTCTCACGCACCTTACAGTCTAGCTGATCCCACAAAAGCTCAATGGGGTTAAGATCCATAACACTCTTTTCCAATTATCTGTTGTCCAATGTCTGTGTTTCTTTGCCCACTCTAACCTTTTCTTTTTGTTTTTCTGTTTCAAAAGTGGCTTTTTCTTTGCAATTCTTCCCATAAGGCCTGCACCCCTGAGTCTTCTCTTTTCTGTTGCATATGAAACTGGTGTTGATGTACTTGTCCTCTTGTTTAGTTGTACATCTGGCCTTCCACATCTCTTTCTGTCCTTGTTAGAGCCAGTTGTCCTTTGTCTTTGAAGACTGTAGTGTACACCTTTGTATGAAATCTTCAGTTTTTTGGCAATTTCAAGCATTGTATAGCCTTAATTTCTCAAAACAATGATTGACTGACCAGTTTCTAGAGAAAGCTGTTTCTTTTTTGCCATTTTTGACCTAATATTGACCTTAAGACATGCCAGTCTATTGCATACTTTGGCAACTCAAAAACAAACACAAAGACAATGTTAAGCTTCATTTAATGAACCAAATAGCTTTCAACTGTGTTTGATATAATGGCAAGTGATTTTCTAGTATCAAATTAGCAATTTAGCATGATTACTCAAGGATAAGGTGTTGGAGTGATGGCGGCTGGAAATGGGGCGTGTCTAGATTTGATCAAAAATGACTTTTTTCAAATAGTGATGGTGAAGTTTTTTTACATCAGTAATGTCCTGACTATATTTTGTCATCAGTTGAATGCCACTTTGGTGAATTAAAATACCAATTTCCTTCCGAAACAGCTAAATCTGTACATTATTCCAAACTTTTGGCCGCCAGTGTGTTAAAAATTAACATTAACCAAGATCACTAAATACAGAACAATTATTGTTAATTTTTAGTTCATGTTAACTAATTTTGTTAACTAATGTAAGCAAATGGAACGTTATTGTAAAATGTTACCAACTTCTTTTTAATGACAGCGTAGGCTAATAGGTTTATTCTCAAAAAAAGAAAAGATTACAACATTTCATTTTTTTAATAATATGTTCAGATAAATTCATATCACCACAACACAAAATCCCTGTGCCAAAAATACTGAAAGCTGAATAATATTTAAGATGAAAAGCTGCTTTATATATTGGTTTAAATGGTTTTAACTATTCTATATATGGTTATTTATATACAGTATGTATATAAAAAATTTCCGTAAGAGTTGCTCCTGTTTCTCAACTGGTGGAGCATGACACTTGCAACGCCAAGGTTGTGGATTCGATTCTCAGGGGAGACACAAACTGCTAAAATGTAAAATTAGTTAGTTCAACTTCAGTGTAATACCACCAGGGGGCAACTGAAAACAGCAGGAGTCACTGCGACATCTCAAAACCTCTATAAACATTAGCACCATGCAGGCAGTGAGGTCATCCTGCAGATTAAGAGAGCAACACTCTCATGTCTGCTCTGCTGGCATCCTAATTATGTTTTATATATGTATATTTGACTATTGGGAGTAGTATCTGTGGCTTTTTGCAACACGTATGCAGGATTTTACCTATAATAATAGTGTATTTTAAGTAACAACGCAAGATTGTTACAAACAACTGTTTGACAGGTATACCCCACAAGCCCCCCGTCTGTCCCCGTCCCGTCCAATGGAATACAGTGACTGAATTTATTCCATTGGACAAAAATGAGATGTTACCATTTACTGCATCTCTTCCATACTATGAAACTTATTGGTGTCTTTCTACCTAACATCTCCTTTTGTACTCCATGGGAGACAGTCAAACGGGTTTAGAAAAAAAAAAACATGAGGGTGAGTAAATAATGGCAGAATTTTCATGTTGGGTGGACTATTCCTTTTAGTTAGTTTCAAATGTCTGTTATTTCTGAGATGTCTCATACATCCCAATGTATAAAAAGCTTAATATTGTACCTGCCTCTAAAGATGCCACAGCACACTGCAAAAAAACACAGTGAGTTCTCTCCTCATGCATATTTCATTATAACACCTTTGATCTGGATAGATATGCCACACACAGAAATATTCAGAGCTGTGTGTGTGATGGCATCTGTCAGTACAAGTGTGTGTGTATATGTGTGTGTGTGTGTGTGTGTGTGTGTGTGTGTGTGTGTGTGTGTGTGTGTGTGTGATTAAAAGGAAATCATTTGTTGTGCAGATGTTGAGTCTCCTGCTCTCGTGGCTATTTTCTGATGTCTAGAAGGTTTCGAGGTCCCCTATGCCTGCATCATTTTATGGGGTAAATCCTAAACATAATGAGCCTGCCGAGCACGGTTACCATGACAACTGTTTTCGAACGCGTCTACAAGAAAAATAAAAAAAGAACACAGTGTGGGACAGACCGAGTGTGAAAGAGAGAGAGAGAGAGAGAAGGTGAGAGAGAGAGAGAGAGAGAGAGAGAGAGATTTGGCTACTGTTGTTAAAAAGGATAAAATGGAGAACATTTCTCATTTAAAAAAAGTTTCTAAAGTGGCGAAATAAAATGATTTAATGCAGTGTTGCCTAAAATCTCACTTTCTAATATATATTCTGTTCTTAAGTGAGCGGTAAAATTCTATTTTAAACAGATAGGAACTCACTTTATATTCAACATAACGATGCCTCACAGGCATTCTGACATCTCCATTTTTCACTAAAGACGTTCCGAAAAGGAACAAAAAAAGATATTCTTAACCACATGCTCCTGATTTATTATCAAGACTTGGGATTTTAGTGCTTTTTGTGTTTTAATGTCATTTATATTCACATGTAAACTATATAGAATCCGACTAATCAGTTTGTGTTTTGTACCACAAGATAGACTTAGGCTGTAGTTTCAGGATGAGATTTTGTGTTCCGTCTGTACACTTGCGGCAGAGGGATGCTTTTGGAGTGTCTAACAGTGTTTGTGTAATGTTTCATGGGTTTTGAGTGTCTTTAGCCTTAAACGCCACGTTTTAAAGGGATAGTTCACCCAAAAATTACAATTCTCTCATCATTTACTCCTTTTCATACCGTCCCATATGTGTATGACTTTCTTTCTTCTGCAGAATACAAACACAGATTTTTGTCTTTGTCTTCAGAAGCGATATTATAGGTGTGGGTGAGAAATAGATCAAAATTTCAGTCCTTTTTTACTATTAATATCCAGTTTCACTTTCACATTCTGAAAGTAAATGTGGAAGTGGAGATTTCTGATAAAAAAGATTGAAATTATGATCTGTTTCTCACCCAAACTGATTGCATAGCTTCAGAAGACATACAGTTGTGCTCAAAAGTTTGCATACCCTGGCAGAAATTGTGAAATTTTGGCATTGATTTTGAAAATATGAAAAAACTATTTTATTTAAGGATAGTGATCATATGAAGCCATTTATTGTCACATAGTTGTTTGGCTCCTTTTTAAATCTGATCAAAAGTTTACATACCCTTGAATGTTTGGCCTTGTTACAGACATACAAGGTGACACACACAGGTTTAAATGGCAATTAAAGGTTAATTTCCCACACCTGTGGCTTTTTAAATTACAATTAGTGTCTGTGTATAAATAGTCAATGAGTTTGTTAGCTCTCACGTGGATGCACTGAGCAGGCTAGATACTGAGCCATGGGGAGCAGAAAAGACCTGCGTAACAAGTTAATGGAACTTTATAATGTTGTAAAAGGATTTAAAAAGATATCCAAAGCCTTGAAAATGCCAGTCAGTACTGTTAAATGACTTATTAAGAAGTGGAAAATTTGGGGAACTCTTGATACCAAGGCAAGGTCAGGTACACCAAGAAAGATTTCAGCCACAACTGCCAGAAGAATTGTTCGGGATACAAAGAAAAACCCACAGGTAACCTCAGAAGAAATACAGGCTGCTCTGGCAAAAGGCGGTGTGGTTGTTTCAAGGAGCACAATATGACAATACTTGAACAAAAATGAGCTGCATAGTCGAGTTGCCAGAAAGAAGCCTTTACTGCGCCAATGCCACAAAAAAGCCCGGTTACAATATGCCTGACAACACCTTGACACGCCTCACAGCTTCTGTCACACTGTAATTTGGAGTGACGAGACAAAAATAGAGCTTTATGGTCACAGCCATAAGTGCTATGTTTGGAGAGGGGTCAACAAGTATTGTGCTCCTTGAAACAAAGCTGTAATCATTTCTTTTTTTTTAAGTCTGGGGCAAAACGAAACCCGAGTGCCAACCACGTCGCACACAAAATTCTGAACCTTCGACCAGAATTTCTGGATCTCGACACACCACCAAAAAATATGGGCCATGTATCCATCCTCCAACTGGCATCTCCAGCAGGTGGGTGTGTCTTTAAGACCAAGCCTATACAGTCTTGAGGGGGTCCAATAAAATCTATGCAAAATTTTGAATTGTATAAGACGCATCCTTGCATCTCTAGATGCAGACTTAACGTTTTTAAGAATCTTAGCCCACACTCCTTCCTCCAATGCCAAGTTGAAATCTTTCTCCCAAACTCTCTTGAGAGAAGTTAAGGCTCCGTCCCCCAGACTCTGAATTAACAGGGAGTAATACACTGATGCTTCATGACCTTTTCCAAAAGCCACAATCACCTCTCCCAAAGCATCTGCCTCCTTAGGGGGGTGTGTGCTACTCCCAAAAATAGTACAAAGCAGGTGGCACAGTTGTAAATACCTATAAAACTGAGGTCTGGGGATCCCAAAATGTTGGACCAATTTTCAAACAATCTCAACACTCCACTTTCATATAGGTCACCGAGTGTAGCAACCGCCCTCACAATCCACTCTGGCCAGCAGAAAGGGGACTTGCCAATACACAATGTTGGGTTCTGCCATATGCTCGAGGCAACATTTAAAGAAGTGTCCAATTTAAACAATCTGGACACTTTAGTCCATACCGAGTGTAGATGCGAAATAACGGGGTGTAACTTAACTTTTCCGATTAATTTGATAGAGATGCTTTGTAATGGCGAAATAGGGGCAAGAACTGCCTGTTCAATAACAAACCAGGGAGGGGCTCTCTCAGGTGGAAGTGACCAATGAGCCAAATGTCTGAGACTGAACGCATAGTAATAAAAAAAAAAATCTTGGGTGGGCCTAGCCCACCTTTGTCTATCGGCCTATGTAACTTATTAAAATGCAATCTGGGACGTTTACCATTCCAAATGAAGGACTTCGCTATGCTATCAAATTGCTTGAAATAAGAGAGGGGGACATCTACAGGGAGAGATTGTAGCAGGTAGTTAGATTTTGGAATACAATTATTTCTAATAACATTAACCTTCCCAATCATCGATAAATGTAATGAAGCCCACCTGCCCACATCGCTCTAAAACCTTTTTATTAAAGGGTCAAAATTAACTAACTAAATCAGACAAATTTGCTGGGAATAAAATCCCCAAATACATAATGCCCTGTTTGGGCCACTGGAAGGCGCCCGGCTGGAAAGCTGTTACTGGACAGTACGCTGTCGGAGCCAAAGCTTCGGATTTAGACCAATTGACTTTGTGTCCTGAGAACTTGGAAAAGGAATTAATAATTCTGTGGAGGTAAGGCACAGATCTAGTAGGTTCAGAGACAAATAATAAAACATAATCTGCATAAAGCAGAAGCTTATGGGCCACACCTCCTGGAACCACCTGGAAAATCATCCTCCTTTCTTATCACGGCTGCTAATGGTTCCAGGGCAAGACGGAACAATAATGGGGAAAGAGGGCAACCCTGCCGAGTGCCCCTATCCAGAGTAAAATAATCTGAAATTAATCCATTTGTTTGTACCGCTGCTACAGGGTGTCTATAAAGTAGCTTAATCCAACCAATAAATGTACTCCCGAACCCATACATTTCCAAAATCTTAAAAAGATAATACCATTCTACCATATCAAACGCCTTTTCTGCGTCAAGTGAGATGGCAGCGACCGGAGACTGATCATTTGCTACTGACCATATGATATTGATGAGACGCCCGATGTTATCAAAAGAGCTGCGGCACCGAATAAACCCCACCTGATCTATATGTGTAAGAGATGTCATAACCTTACTTAATCGGTTAGCCAAAATGTTAGAATTTTTTTTTACATCTTGTTGGATCAGGGAGATGAGATGGTAACTTTTACACTCGATTGGATCTTTGTCCTTTTTAAGAATCAGACTGATCCGGGCTTGTGTCATGGTTGGAGGAAGCTTTCCATTCGTTAATGATTCAGTAAAAACTTCTAACAAAAGTGGAGCCAGTTCTGTAGCATAGGATCTAAAAAATTCTGCTGCAAAACCATCTGGCCCCAGAGCCTTGCCAGTAGGTAGGGACTTTATTACCTCGTCAAGCTCCTCCAAGGTCATCTCGGAATCAAGAGTGTTTTTTTGCTCAGTCTTCAGTTTAGGATGATCTAATGGTTCCACAAAGTTTCTAATATCTTCATCAGTAGACGAAGACGTGGAACTATAAAGATCAAGATAGAACTCTTTAAAGGCATTATTAATATCAATGGCTGAGGTAAACATTTCACCACCAGCAGATTTCACTGAGGGACTGATAGAAAGAGACTCTATCTAGCAAAAAGCTTCCCTGCTTTGTCCCCCGACTCAAAGTATGACCATCTTGCCCTGAATAACCAAAACTCCACTTTCCGCGACAAAATAGTATTATATCTATATTTCAATCGGGTCAATTCTCTGAGGCCATCAGATGACATACAGCGCTTCAGCTCTGCCTCTGCACTTTTAATATTTCCTTCCAACTCCACAAGTTCTCGTGCTTTGGATTTTTTGATGAATGAGGCATACTGTATGATCCGACTCCTAAAAACCGCCTTAAATGCCTCCCAAGCCACACCCACAGAGGATACCGAGGACCAGTTGGTCTCCATATAAATATTGATTTCAGTCTTTTACATTTGTTGGAAATCAGGATTTTGCAAAGGGATACATTAAGGTGGCAACTATATGATTTATTTTTCTCTATATGTGGCAACACCTCTAAACTCACCAGGGCGTGATCCGAGACTAAAATGTTTCCAATTGAGCAGTCAACAACAGATGAAATGAGGGATTTGGATATAAAAAAAATCTATTCTAGAATAAATCTTATGGACTGATGAAAAAAATGTATAGTCTCTACCAGATGGGTTCAAAAGTCTCCAAATATCTGTAAGACCAAGATTTTTACACATCCTGTGAAGCATCAGTGTTGCTCTAGGGGGATTACACACTTTTGCTTCACTATGATCAAGGACTGAGTCCATCAAAAGATTAAAGTCTCCTCCCAAAATTATATCATGAAGGGTGCCAGCGGCTTGCAACATCCTTTCAAGATCTATAAAAAAGCCCTGATCATCAGCGTTAGGTGCGTAAATATTAGCCAAAATCAGACTTTGCCCCTGAATTTCTGCTAAAACAATAATGACTCTTCCTAATTTATCATTATACTGTTTGAGACATTTGAATTGTAAATGTTTATTTACCAGTATAATGACTCCCTTGCGCTTACTTGAACCAACACTAAAGAAAACATGTCCACCCCATATCTTCCCAAATGTTTCAGCTTCCTGTGGGGAAAGATGCGTTCCTTGAAGAAACACTATATCATATTTCTTACGTTTAAGAAAAGAAATAACCTTCCTTCTTTTTATGGGGTGCCCCAACCCATTCACATTCCATGTGGAGAGAGACAATCCACTCATATTATCATTTGACATTTTGAGATAATAGAAAAAATAAATTGGGTGTCAAAAACAAAATTATGAAGACCGCATTTCAACATTAATGCAACAATAAAATCCCGAACTTCCCCCCGAACAAAACGAACAGAAAAAAGAAAAACTTGCACATTAATCCCGTGCACGACAGCGCCAACCGCCATCAATCCCTTTAAACTCAAAGGGTCCATGTATGCCTACGAGCCCCCACGACAACTTTGCCATTGGATTGCTCAATTTTGCCTCACAAATTTGTAAGGCAAAATTACATAACATCAAATATTTTGTAAAACAAACCCCTGCCAATAGGCAGAATAAACACAAAGAACGTGTAGACTCATTCAAAGAACTGTCTCGAAGGTGTTCCTTCACAAAACAAATTCCAGCTGATATAAAGCCGTTCAGTTTCCTCGGTCAGACAAACGAATCTTCAGTGAGCCAGCTGATGAGTGCAGCAGATGACATAATCATTCCAATGTCCCACGAAAATACTCCACAAATCATATTCCAGCCAACAGGAGGCATAAGCACCAGGAACTGACAGATTCATCCATAACTGTCCCGAAGTAGTGTTATTTAACAAAACAAGCTCCAACTGCTACGCGGGACCAGCACAAAAGGAAACGAAACACGCATCCCTGTTCCTCGGATGGTCAAGAGTCAATTCACTCGGAGGCCGCAAAAAAGTATATCCCATGATTTACACAGTCCGCCAACTTTATAAAAGACATGCTTTGTGTGGGCATGTAGATATTTTGCGGTAATCCGTAGTGTCTATTCTCAATCTGCCCGGGAACTTAATTATAAAAGTGATCTTTTAAGTGTTAATCCACAAAACAAAACAAACTCCAACCACTCGGCGGAGCCAACGCAAAAAGAAACAAAAATGGCACCCAGCTTCCTCCGAGAGCCAGAGTATGTACAGTGAGTCAATCCACTCACAAGAAAAACACCCAATGGTTACTCACCCATTATTTCAATAAAAGACATTGCTTGATTGGGACTTGTAAATACCTTGCTGCCGTCCTTGGTGTTTATTCTCAGTCTGGCTGGAAACATCAGAGCAAAAGTGATCTTCCGCTGATGTAAGAGTTTCTTGCATTCCTTAAACCGATTGCGTTTCTCTCTTGTCGAATTCGCAAAGTCCGGGAACAAGAAAATATTGTAATTCTTCCAAGAAAGCTTTCCTTTGCTCCTTGCCTGGCGCAACACGAGATCTTTATTTGATGATCTAAAAAATTTGGCCAGAATCGATCGGGGCCTTTCTCACTCAGCAGATCTGTGAGCTCGCTCGATTTCCAGCTTGTGGCCTGTTATGTCGAGCAGACTCGGGAAAAGCTCATCTAGGAATTTCACCATATCTCTGCCCTCCTCATGCTCAGCAATTCCAACAATTCGAATGTTATTCCTGCGGCTTCTATTCTCAAGATCTTCAAGCTTTTCAAGAACACGTTCCAAATCAACTTTGGTTGTAGGCAGATTAGCGGCTAATTCCCTCTGTGATGCCTCCAAGTAATCGATTCGTTTTTCAACATCTGTCACTCTTTTGACTAGCTCAGTGAATATTTTTTCCATCGCCGTAATCGATCGACGTATTACAGCAAGATCCTCCAAGTCCGCAAGTACCTTCGTCAACATCACCGACAGTTGATGCTGGATTCCTTCTCCCGCCGCGCCATCCAAATCAAGTCCCCGGTCCACAGGCCTGTCTGGGCTTTCATCTTGAACCCGTAAGTGTCTTTTAATGTCTCCAGAGCCCGAGGATTTTGACTTCTTTGCCATGTTTACCTCAAACAGTAAATGTGTAACTGGGTGTATCGAATTTCACCAGATTATATCATGAAAATAATTAAAATAATTAGCAAAGTGCGCAGAGCTGTCTCTCACACGTCTGCCCTTCGCATGGCGTCACGTGGCTCTCTCTGTACTTTCACTCTTGATAATGTCGCTCTGCTCAAACCAAGGAGAATTAAGGGTGTTTCACAGCCTTGGCTAAATTACATCACCCGTGCTCTCAGACAAGAGTGTAGAAAAGCAGAGCACAAGTGGAAAAGAGACAAGCTTCAGGTCTCTTTTGACATCTTAAAGGTGTCTTTAACAAACTATCAAAGAGCAGTGAAAGAAGGAAAAGCTAAGTTTTTCTCTAAAGTAATCTCTGATAATGCAAACTGACCAAAAGTATAGTTTAATACTATCCATTCTGTCTGGCTACAGACCCTTGCACAGTACTGAATCTGCATTGCACAAGGTTACTAATGATATTTTTCTCTCCATGGATTCAGGCTTACATGTTGTCTAAGTCTTATTAGATCGTTGTGCTGTGCTCGACACTATCGACCATAACATTCTTCTCAATCGTCTCGAGTGTAGGGTTGGCATCCAGGGTATGGCCCTCCAGTGGTTTGCCTCCTATCTAAAGGATAGGACATTTTCTGTAAATGTATTAAATTTCTCTTCTACATCGGCTCATTTATCATGTGGCGTCCCTCAAGAGTCAATTTTAGGACCCTTATTATTTTCCTTGTATATGCTTCCTCTGAGCTCTATTTTACAGAAGTACAGCATATCCCATCGCTGTTATGCTGATGATTCCCAATTTTACTTACCAGTGAGCTTAGACAAGAAGTGTTCATTTGATAACATCCAAAATTGCTTCGAAGATATTAAACATTGGCTGGCAAACAATTTGTTACAATTAAACGAAAGCAAAACCGAAGTTCTGATTTTAGGTCCCTCCATGTCCTCCTTACCTGGCCTGGCCACCCAGTTAGGTCCTCTGTCATTGAATGTACAAGATCATGTAAGAAGTCTTGGAATGATTTTAGATTCATTATTAATTTTTAATAAGCAAATTATTGCCATTGTCAAAGGTACCTTTTTCCACCTGAGATCTATCGCTAAAGTCAAACATTTTCTTTCCAGCAAAGACCTGGAAATTGTGATCCACTCACTAATCTGATCAAGGTTAGACTATTGTAACTCACTGTACATTGGCCTCCCTCAAACTGCGTTATCCCGCCTACAGCTGGTTCAAAATGCAGCAGCTAGACTTTTGACAGGGTCAAGAAAGAGGGATCACATTACCCCTGTATTAGCGTCTCTACAGCATGGCTTCCCGTTAAATTCAGGGTCGATTCTAAAATTCTGCTTTATGTTTACAAGGCACTATCTGGTCTTGCGTCCAAATACATCAGTGACCTTCTCATCCTTTACTCCCCCACCAGAGCACTCAGGTCTTCTTATCAACTTCTTCTGAGGGTTCCTCGTTGTCGCTATAGAACTAAGGGTGATTGTGCCTTCTCTGTGGTAGGTCCTAAACTCTGGAATAGTCTCCCTTACCATGTGAGGTCAGCTTCTTCAATAGCCATTTTAAATCCTCTTTGAAAATGTATTTATATTCTTTAGCATTTGAACAGGACTTTTTAATAGGTTAAATTAGGTAAATACTTGATGCAGTTTTTAATTGTATCTATTTATTTATTATTATTTCTTTTTTTGTATGTATATAATTCTGTCATTGTATACAGTATTTATTTGATTGATTTGTAAAGCACTTTGGGTCAGCTTCTGTTGTGTTTTAAATGTGCTCTATAAATAAAGGTTGACTTGAGTTGAAAATGTGGGATACGGGATGAAACTTGTAGGTAACGGGATGAAACAAATCAGACACTCTCTATGGAACCTCTACAGAGTTTATACATAAAAAGCAGCAGGTGTATGAAGTACTTTTAGTTGTGAATAAGCGTCTGACCTGCTGGACGTCCTGTTGGAAGACGCAGAGCTGTAGGCGCTGATGGAGGCGGAGTTTGCGGTGCTGCCAGATATTCTCCAGCTGTCTCTGGTGGTGCAGCACCTCATGAATGATATCCAGGACGTGGTGCACTGCCTTGGAGTAGTTAGCCGTGGATGTCAGGGAATCTGCACTGCCTGGGGTCAAAGGGCGCTGTAGCTTATCTAGCAGGGCTTTGCCATCCTGACTCACCTGAGGATGTACGGGCAATACATATAAAGACTTGAAGATCTTATTCAGAGACAAAAATCACAGTCTTAACTGATTATTCTTTACTTGGTTCTTACTCGGTTTTCGAGGTGAGATGAGTTTACACAAACATAAGCAAAAATAAGTCTCATGTCCTGACTGACATTTTGAGTAACACACTTTGTGGTGTAAGTATCCCTATACAGCATTATTTTTTCCGCACCTCAGAATAGGCAGCATTGATGTGTTCATAGACACCCTGGTGGTGGTGGATGGTGTCTTCTAGGTCCTGTAGCTCAGAAGGAAGTTCTCCCTCACCACAGGCCTTACACCATGAGTCCATGTTGCTCATATACTGGTAAGAGACTAAATGAAATCAGCGTGACACATACACAAAACCATGATACTACAAAACTCAAACACTACCTCAGGTTTCCCAGAAACAGACAAATAGTATCCGAGCCATAATTTAAGGAATATTTGCTGTAAGTGAGATTTTGAACAGAAACAATGTTTTTTATTATTATTATTATTATTATTATTAGTGCTTTTGAGGAAGAACTAATGACTAGATTTTAGGGATGTGCACAAGTAATCGATTAATCGAGTACTCGTTCAGCTTTAAATATTTGACTAGTAAAAACACTACTCGAATATTGCAATTTGATTTTCCTTTGTGCCTTTGCCTGCCATGGGCAACACTGAAACTGCTTATCTCACCTAAATGGTGCCGTTAGTTCTCCCAAAAAGAAAAATTCTGCCATTAATTAAAGTGTTTGTATCGCTTCAGAAGACTTGGAAAGTATGTTTCTGTGTGTGAGTGCAAATGATTTTTTGTTTTGTTTTTTCTAATTATCTTATTGTTTATGCATAATGCTCATTTTTTCATAATAAAAACAGGTTCAAAAGTTGAAGGTTCAACTTAAATTCTAAATTTCAAGTAAACAATTACTCGTTTTTTTATGTGTTAGAGTACCGACTACAAAATTACTCTAAATGCCCATCCCTACTAGATTTGCCATCATGTTTTGGTCTCTTTGAAGTTTTGAATTAGTTATAGGTATTCAGACTTTTGTTTGAGGAAAATAGTAGCAAGTAAAGTACATATCCACAAGCAGAACTGTATATTCTGCATTGTTTCTGAGTTATATCTGTGAAAGAATCAGTACTTTTTACTTTTGAATGGACAGAAATTCCTATAACAAATTCTATATACATTTTCCTCTATCATTTCCTGATTTAGTGAGTGAATACAGTATATGATCCAATTATATAATCCAACATTACAAGTATTACAATATTGTAAAACCTTTCATTCAAGCTCCAAACAATATTTATCCAAACATCACAGTTGATATAACTGCCTTAGACTTTCAGCTGAAGTAAATGTAACTTTTGCAAGATAACTTAGGGCCGCCCACCACTGAGTGTATTACAACACTGTGTTATTTAGAAAAATAATAAATACATTACAATCTGTTGGAAGGGGGCTGCAAATACAGATGCTCTATTTTTTCTGTGTCTCACTACAGCCAAAATAAAAGCAGAACAAACAGAGTATCAGCCTAATAATGACACTGACAGCAGATAATTGCTCAAATAGAAAGATAAAAGACAAAAAGATGAAAGGAAATTATTTCATTCATCCGTTTTTAGCACACAAACCTATCTGCATGATTCGAAGATTCTGCCTAAAGCCTTGCAGTGTTTTATACACATAACACACAGATAAACATCTGAGTTATATATCTGCTAACTTCAACATCATGGATTTCATACAGGAGAAAAAGCATTAGATTTGCATTTAAAATTATGATATATCTATGCATATACGATCTCAACTTAGGGGCCATTCAGTCGAACATTGATTACCTATCAATGGAAGATGGTCAATATTCTTTAAAGAATATGTAACAGTATGTGATGTCTGTGTATAAATGTGAGCATATACACAAAGTTTGTTTGCTCAGTGTGTGTGTGTGTGTGTGTCTATATTACTGTACCTGTTTGCATGTGTCTGCACATATAGGCCTCACCTGGTCAGTCTTCTGATGGAAGTTAGCGGACATCTCCAGCAGTGTGCTCCTTTCATCCAGAGCGGCTGCGAACGCTTTCCACTCCTGCTCGAGCTGACTTGAGATCTGCTGGATCTGCTGTGTGGCATAATGACCCGCCTCCAACAGCCTGTTCCCCACTGACATGATCCGACTGATGTTCACATACACATTCTGCAAGAGACACAACAAACACTTTGAATGCTGTACACACTGCATCATATCCTAGATGGACTGTTAACAACACAAACTGAAAGTAAGCCGTTTGTAGGTTGATTCCCCCGAAAAGTGTAAACACTGTGGTTCTGTGCTACTACAGAGACATTGCCCTGTTTGTTTGAGCATTCTAATCAGCCCGACACAGCAACGTTTGCTAAACCAATGCCACAAGTTTGGGTGGGACTATATTTTGGTCTGGCCAATGCACTCCAAAAAATTATTTCAGTACCCTTTCTTAATTGAATGATAGAAAAGTGTATTTATTTATTTATTTATTTGACACGTAACTGGATGTCTTTAATTCAGAATAAGTCAGTTTTATTGAGCCAACATCATTTAGTTCGATTAGGTCAAATTAATGTATTTTAGCAGTTTTAACTCAACTTCATTAGATCCGTCAAACTCAATTTACTACGTTTTTTTATTTAGTTTTCTTATGTTGGTTCAACTTAATTTATATTATTAATCATTAGTATATGCCACGTGAGCAGGTGTAAGCACAGTGAAACTGTTGCACTGTCAAGCAGCACTAAAATCGAATATCACTTGAAAGTGAAAGTCCATCCTCAACCTAAGCACAAGAGCCAATCTTCACCATAATGGTAACCCCCAAAACTCCAGGATAACAGAGACTCTTTTTAAATACCAATATAACAGAACATTAAACATTAAAAAATTTCCTTCTATTCTCATCTTGCTCAAAAATGCATAAAATATCACTTAATTTCAACACTTGTTCACCCCATCCAGTCCCATGCACAGCATGATGGGACATGGAAATCGCCTCCCTAGTTTTATCAATACTACATTAACACCACAAAAAGTATTCATGAAGTCCCAACTCAAATGGATTAAGTAAACTTCCATTTTACAAATTTCAGTGGACAGAACACAGTGAAATCAAGACAAAATGTTTTAGAATTGTGTTGCTTTAGTCATTGTAATTAGGTAAATTGAACAAGCAGCAACAATCCTTTATTAGAGTGTAGCAGTCAGGGAGTGTATGTTCGGGAAATCATTATTATTAAAAACATTATTTTTGAGATTCGGTTTGATGACACTTTAGAGCAGAAATTACACACTTTGGCTTTAAGATGTAGAGATTTAGTCATATTTTACATGAGTACGTGGTATAGGTGCAGCTAAAAAAAAAGCGCTATTTACTGTATTTCTCAAACTAAGCAATGGGTTTTTAACGCTTAAAATGTAGAAATGTGCGTTTCAAGATCATCGCGTTCTGTTCAAATTCTGTTGTTCTCTGTCTTTTTAAATAGCCCCTGGGCTCAGATTCCAAGCGCTCCACCACTGTGTTCAGCCGAATACCAATCTTATCTGGGAATTTTATCACCCTACATACAACTGTAATGAATAAAAAACACTGTGGTATCGCCATTATTATGAAGCTTAAGTCTGGGTTAATATACTGTGGCACCAGTGCAACACCATGATTAAGCTGAAGTATGTAATTTCTGTGACACTAGCACCACCGAATGGAATTTCAAAAATAAACAACATTTTCAAAACAGCTTTCTGAATACGCCCGTCATTTGCCGTTGAGCAAACGAACAAATAGACATGCCCCCAATTAATGCAATTGGTTGAGTAATGTTGTTGGGGCAGGTCTAAACGGGTCACTAAAAACAAACAGGAATTTTTATAGCACCACAGAGACACAGTGTTTACAGTTTGAGAAAATTAACCTAAAGGAGCAAAGAGAAAGTATTTTAACACTGAAAAAGTTACATACTTAACCTTTAACACAGAACAGTCTATTGAAGATTCCCCCCATTTTTTACGTTTTACTTAATAATTGAGAAAATAAACTGAATACATCTTTTTTTTTTTTTTTACTGAATTTTATGTACTTTAACAGTCAGGAATGTTCTTTGCACAGTGCTGTTATTCGTTGCACCCTCTTATGGACTAATAAACAATGCCGATTTTTAAAAATCTGGTGACATTAAAATTAAAATCGAATTTTGCTTATATTCAAGGTAAAAATGAGAATTTATTTAACAGCCCTAGTGTTCAGTACTCTAAAAATAAAAAGGACAATAGAGCAGCTATGAAATCAAATGTATCCCTATTTTAATTTTTTTTCTTAATAAATGTCCCTTGTCTTATTGAGCACAATTCATCAGTGAGATCGGTGAGTGATTCATCAACCTAAGTTATAAAAATAAAATGTAAAAAAAAATCACAATCTTTAATTAAAATGCAAGCGCTTTGTATGCCTCTGAAATGACTTTTCTTTTCTGGTGACATAAACAAAGCAGTGTGGGCAGGGAAAAACAATGTTAACCAATAATATCGCAGCCATCTTTTCAGTCTTCACCAATCAAATTCAAAGTCCCACCCTACATTTCACTCTAGATATCAATTATTATTCATATTGTTTTAGTATAATTTGTATTATTATGTTCCCCAATCAGTTGTACTTCTGTTCCTAATATGACCATAATCAATACAGACAAGGTTAAATCTTCAGTAGATGCTTCAGTAGATCAGCTCTTCCACACTCACATGCCTCATGAATAAAGTTTGAGCTCTCTGTAATGGGAGTTGCTGTAGTATGTGTGTTCTTTAGGGAGAACTAAAGTCTTATGCATAAGAGCACTGGCAGAAAGCAGCACTCTGGTTACCACACCATTTCCTCACATGGAGGTAATTACACAGCCCAGAGGCATTCAAAAGGGTCCAGGATCAATACACGGATAGCTGCCGGATGAAAACCTGATGGGAGTTTGATATCGGCCAGAGTGCAACATTATACTGAAGCAGTCGTGTCTGTACATGTGCAATTCAGGAGCAAAATCACACAGTCAATCATTATGCAAACACTCTTGCACTCTGTGACTTCAAATCAAATTCTAAAACAGTCAGTATGTGTGACAAGGAGGAGGCGTGGCTGGGCCGTGATGGAGCATGGCCAGCGCTGAATCAGCTGATCAACGGGAGAGCGAGATAAAGGGGAGCCGGAGACGCCAGTTCGAGAGAGAGAGAGAGAGACGCACGTGGCCGCGTTGCATATGTGTCTGTGTTTGTTTACATTTGTTTTATGTTGAGTTTCTTATTAAACTTTATGTTTACTGTTCAGCCGGTTCCCACCTCCTCTTTGCCTGTCCTTTATACTGTTACAGGATGTGTATGTTCATGAGTTATATAGCAGGTTTTTGAGAAGTCGAGCTACAGTCTTCATCTGTCTGTTCAAGTGTACATGACACAATGTGTAATCGATTATTTAAAGAAAGGACATTAAATACACTCGGTTGTGCATCAACTCTGTCTTTTGGAGCATGTGCACAATACCGTGTCCAATTGTGGTCCGATTAATGTGTATACATGCTGGATGAAGCCGAGCTACAAATCGCATTATCTAGGTCTGTTAGTCTGACTTCTCAAAAATTGGACATATTTAACATTTTCAAAAGTTTTATTATTTTTTGGGTCTGACAAAAATCGAACTTTTAAAGTGCTTGTTAACATACCAAAAGATTTGTATTTTATTTTTTGTCTGAAGAAAATGTGAGGACTACTCACCTTTGGAAAATTCACTGACGCAATGCTAGGGTGTTGTGGGTGGTTGACAGGGAGCTACTAAGCAGATGCTAAGGTGTTTTGAATGTGTTTTAGTGCATTGCAGTGCGTTTGCTAGGGTGTTGCTATGCGATTTCTTACTGGCCTAAAGTGTATATGATATTCTAGTTGCTAGATATGGTTCTGGTCGCTCCTTCCTTGTAAGTCTAACATATTGTTTTTACCTTTTTTATCGTCCACCAGGCGAAAATAGTATACCACTTATAATTATCTGTATCAGTCAAAATCTCAATATCATGTTATACATTTCAGCTACGCAGAATGCTATGGACTATGGAAGATGTGTGCACCCACTGAATCTGTTTTCAATTCTACCAATAATTGCAATTGCAATTTAAAGGTGACCACTTTAACTAATCCAGCTTGCATATATAGATAAGACACTGCAAAGCCACTGGTGTCTAAATGCATGCATGTACTGTATATATTTAGCTCACATGCAACATTAAATGCATTTCTACAAGTTATTATTGCCATAGAAAATAGGGTTTCCAACTCTGTATATCACACCCTGAGCTTCGTTTCAGAGCTGTTCGCAGGAGATAGACATGCACCAGTAAACACAAATTCGTCACATCCCTCCATTATGCATAACAAGCCTTGTGGATCACATCATGGAAACAATGAAGTGCTTCTGGTATCTAATTTTCATGTAAATCTAATGCAGCTTAAAGTAACCACTGGCTAAACATATGCTAAATATGATGAGGTGCTACTGTTATGCCAATGGCAAGCTGGTGGTATTTTTGTACAATTTACTTTCACATGGAAGGCACATCAAAGAAATCAGTTTGTACAATTACATGATTTCAAGTTACTTAATGGAAAAGAAAATGCAACACAATCACGTGTGTTCCTGGAAAGACAATGAACAAAGTACTACACATTTTATAGTATGCATCAATTATTCCACATTGAAAGGACCAGAGTTACTGGTCACCAACATATGTTGTGTTTTGGATGTTGGTATGGTGGTGTCCCCACCAATATTCTTAACTAGCTTAACCAGCAAGACTTCAATGGTCAAATAGCTTCACTAGAAATATAATTTTGCTCTGTGTTGGTCAACCGGCTAGACCAGCACCAAACCAGCACTAACAATCATTAACCACCATGGACCAGCATGGGATTCAATTGGTCTAAGCTAGTCTTTTCAGTAAGGTTTCCTACAGTACATAATTTCTTTATTAATTCACAATAAAGTTATTAAACTATTTTTGCTCAATTAGTGAAATAGTTAAAAGAAAAAACTTTAGGTTACTCATGTAACCCCAGTTCTCTGATAACATGAAGTGAGGTATCTCACTAAGGGAACGCCTCAGGCATGACCGATTGCAGAAGCTCCAATGACACAATGTCTGTCAAGACTGACAGACCAATCGCTGCAGCCCTTACGGAGTCCCACCTCCCCAATATAAACCACAGTTACCTGTTGCTGCCACATTCTCCGCAAATCTCTTCTCCATGCAAACTGCAAGGAGGGCAATGGTGTGAGATACCTCAAAAGAAAGCTTGATATAACTAACCCATCAAAAACAGGAAGAACTCAAAGGTCTGTCAAAATAAATACATGAAAACTCTATTCAAATGAATGCGTGAAACTGAAGACAGAAAAATATAACTACTGTATACAAAATGTATATTCAAAAAGTGTCAGTAATACTCATAATAACAATTATGTAATATTAAATGGTTGTATTATTATTATTATTGTTATTATTATTATTATTATTATTATTATTATTATTATTATCTGTAAGCAATATCACAAACGCAAGCAGCCTTGTTCTACAGGTAATCACATTTTTTTTCATTAATATTTTCATTAATACTGTGAAGCTCTGTTGTGCAGCATTTTATTTTTCCAAAAATAACATTGAATTCTTTTGTAAAAAAAAAATAAAAATAATAATTATGATATTTTTATTTGATTAAAACTGTATGTATCAATTTGATTAAACACCTTTTCATCATAACATTAAATTAAAACATTTAACATGGAATCCAGAAAAATTAAAACGGAAAACGCATAATTTGAATCTGTAAGACTTTATGCAGTTCTTTTAATCGTCATTTTCTGTGTAATTTCATACAAAATCTGAGGCTTTTTATTTGTTAATTATAGTATCGATACTGAGGTACCAGGGCTGGTATCATACCGAAGCCAAAATTTTGGTATCTGAGCAACCCTACCGCTTATGCATCCCTTCCCAACATATTGGGCTGTTGAAACATATGTATTTGTGCTTACTGTACAGTGTATTGCATTCCTGCCTAAAGGACAGAGTGAGCCACAGAAGGCTCTGTAACATCCAGTCAATAAAATCTTAGAAATGTGTAGGGGAGATGACCAACTTGCCGCAGCACAAATCTCTTGGACTGAAATGTCCTTGAATAATGCCCAAGATGTGGCCATACCTCTGGTGGAGTGAGCCCGTAGACCCTCTGGGGGTTGATGATTAGAGCTATTATAACCAGGGACTATAAACGAAATGTTTTTCATTTCAGTTCGTTCTGAGCAAAAACTGTTCCGCAGCCTCCTTTCCAAAAGGTTACCGGTTAGAACAAAATAAAAAAACGGTTAATAACGTTCTTTTAAAAATTACAATACTCTGCACAAAGGGGTGGGTGAAATACCAATTGCAGTGTTGCCAGATCTCGCAAGAGAAACAAGCGACCTGGTCTGGAAAAACAAGCCCAAAATAAGCCACTTGCCCCACCAAAATAATCAAAAATAAGCAATTTTCTTTTTTCCTGTGAGGTGGATTTATCAGCATAGAAATCATAACAAGCAGTTAATTAACAATAAAGTATAATTTAATTTACAAATCTGCTTCTGAGTCAAAACCCAGCTGCATCAAATCTGTATTAATGCATCATATCTAGCAATAATTCAGTGAAGACTTGGAAACAACTGAGAAATTTACTTTTTTTACCTCGTAAAAAAATTATGATTTTTTTCCTTGTACTTGTATCAGCCATGCATGTATATGTAGTAATTATACATAGTTGTTAAAAAAGTTTTCATTCACAGAATGTGACATTCACAACTGTGTGATGTAGCAGTTTTCTTCAGGATTAAAGCACGTGTTTTATTTTTTCAGGCAACATGAAGTGTAGTTCCAAAAATTTACTATGATAATCCCTTTGGCTTTTAGTTTAATGAAAAAATTATCTGCACAAAATTAACCGGTTATAATCGGTTACCAGGATTTTAAAATAAAGTTTTCACTCTGGAACAACTGAAAATCACTTTGTTCCAGTTTTCTGTTACATTCTGCTAAAATTTCATTCGTTTCGGTTTTCGTTCCTTGAACCGTTTTTAGTCCCTAATTATAACATAACAAAATCGCATTTACTACCCAATGAGAGAGGCGCTGGCGAGAAATAGGTTTATCCTTATGAGAGTCAGACCATGAAATAAAGAGCTGACTATTCTCTCGTCGGGCTCTCATCTTTTGCACATATGCACACAGAGCTCATACTGGGCACAAACAATGTAACCGCTCTTCCTCGGTTACATTGTTTGGGCACAAACAATGTAACCGCTCTTGTCGGCCTTTCACCGGCGGGTACCTTCAGACCTCCCTGGGTGAACCACATGCATGATGAATGAACTGATAGTGCATGTAGTTCACTAAAACACTTAGCAGTTGTGAGAGCAAGTAACAAAGCTGTCTTTAAAGAGAGCAACTTTAATGTGATACTCTCTAGCTGATCAAACTGGGGCTGAGACAGCACGTTCAGAACCACGGACAGGTCCCACGGCGGAACGACCTGTCTAGAAACCAGGTGTAACCTCCAAGCGCCTCTCATAAAATGACAAATACGTACTGTAGGTGCTGGCCCAAAGTGCCAGAGTCGATGCCCAGAGGACATGCTGATATAGCAGCCAAATAGACTTTGACCATAGAAAAGGCTCTGCCCTTATCCAAAAGATCTTGCAGAAAACACAATACATCCATCACCGAACAAGTACGGAACGATATATCTGTCTGCATGCCATTGTTCAAACACTCCCCATCTGAGATCATATAACTAATGCGTTGAGGCTGCTCTTGCGCTCTGGATCGTTTCAATCTCTCTCAAGTCAAATCGATGTTATTTAAGTTTAGCCTCTCTCGGGCCAGGCCCAGAGATCCAACATCTGAGGAGAGGGATGGAAAATCTCCCCGTGCGCTTGAGAGAGATGATCTCTGCACAGCGGTAGAGGCCATGGGTGGTCCTAAAGCAGTTGAGCTATCTCTGCTATCCACAACTTTCCTGGCTAGTTCGGAGCTATTAGAATAAGAGAATGACCGAACTCCCTCACTCTCCACAGCATTGGTCCGATCAGGCTCAGTAAGGGAAACGCATACACTAATGCGTGAGGCCACGGGTGGGCTAGCGCAACCACACCCAACGGTGCAACGTCGCCCACCAGGGAGAAGAACAGAGGACATTACACATCTCTGCGCAATGCAAAGAGATCTACGGCTGCCTGTCCATATCTCTGCCATATGAGGCTCACCACTTGAGGGTGAAGCTTCCATTCTCCATATAGAGGATTTCCTCTGGACAGCAAATTCACTCCCCTGTACATCATGCCCGGAACATGCGTTGGACGTAATAACAACAGGTTCGTGCTGCTCTACACAATCAGTTTCTCTGCCAAACTGTGAAGCTGGTGTGAGCGGATTCCCCCTTGCCGATATATATAGACTATCACCGTCGTGTTGTCTGTTCTGATCAACACATGATGATTCCTGAGAAAACTCACGAAATTTCTGAGAGCTAGAAACACTGTTAGCAGCTCCAGAAAGTTTATGTGCTTTTCTCTCAGTGCGGGAGTCCAAACACCTCTCACTGTTCTGCCCTCAAACACAGTGCCCCAGCCTGTGAGAGAAGCATCCGTCATCACCACTTTTCTCATAAATATGGGGCCCAACAGGCATCCTGTCCTGAGAAAAGACGGGACTCTCCAATAACGGAGAGCGTTCATGAATTCTGACAAGACGATCACTCTGTGACTGAGGCGCTGACAGCCCGAGCACAGTGGCACTGACCAGTTCTGAAATTCCCTCATTCACAATAACCCCAGGGGAATCACGACCACTGTTGAGGCTATCAAGCCCAACAGCCGGAGACACATCCTTAGAGAAACTGATCTCCCCCGTTGAAAAAGGGCGATGTAGGTGCGAAACGCTTAGAGGTATCAGAGCCGACTCCACACATTTGGTAAATACCCGAGGTGCTAGAGAAAGTCTGAAAGGGATTTTCACACACTCGTAGGCTCTGCCCTGATAAGTGAACCTGAGATATTTCCTGTGAGTAGGAAAAATGTCTAAGTGAAATTACGCGTCTTAGAGCTATATTGATTTATACCAGTCTCTGTGACGAATAGAATGAGACAAAGTTCTGAGCGTGAACATTTTGAACTTGTATCTCTTGAGGTGTTTGTTGAGAATGGTATGGAGACCTCCCCCTCTTTTCGGAATAACAAAATACCGGGAATAAAAACACTGATGGTGTTCTTACAACGGTATCATTCTTTTCACTCCCTTGCTCAGTAAAGAGAAAATTTCTTTCTCTAATATCCGTGCTGCCTCCCCCTGAGCTGCTGACATAACCACTCCATTGAAAAGAGGTGGCTTTACAGTGAATTGAAGCCTGTAGCCCTTCTCTACTGTTTTTAAAACCCAGGGATGAACTGCGCATGCCCGCCAGTTCTCGGCATGAGCAGAGAGCAGGCCTGACCATCTACGCTCACTAGTGGTGCAGTGCCGCCATCTAGTGGAGAAGAGGGGAGCTGCGATAGTTCGTAGAGTGGGCTTTCTTAGAAGACAAACTTTGAACGCCTCTCCCTCCTTCTTCCGAATGTCACATTGTTGGTGCATAGCTGAAACAGTGGCACCAAACAGAACATTCGGATACACAGAGGCATCCAAAAACTCCTCACTTTTTTATTTGTCTGAAAGTCCTGACAGACTCCGCCACAAAGCTCTTTCTCCTACAAAAGCCAAGCCCATGTTTCGCCCACAGCTCTGAACTGCGCCACGTGACAAGTGCAAATTCAGTTCCGCAATTATGTAAATCAATTGCTTCGCTGGTGGGAGACGTGACGGGAGCCTTTTTCCATCATACAGATCTCAAACAGCTCCTGGGCCTGCCGGCTGGGTTTGGCCACTCTAACAACAATATGGCTGCGACCCTGTGACAGACTTCAATGAGATCCAGATCAGCTTGCACAGGGGAAGGGCCGTTTACTTCCTGTGCGCTCAGAGGCCGGGACAAATTTGGTGGGAGAATAACATCCTCATCATCTTCCTCCTCTTCCTAGAGGATATCTGACGACACTTCATCCTCGGCATCATCTTCCTCTCCCGCTAACCGGTCTTCAAACAGAGAGTATGTGAATCCTTTGCAGAAATCCACACAACGCATGCACATGGCTGAGGAAGAAGGCCTTTCCCCCCAGGGTTCTCAGGAACTTTGGCTGTGGCCATGATAGAGCTAGAATACTCTACGTACAGTAGGTCCACCACGACATGAAAACTCAGTAGTACAGAGCAGTGTATTAATAGAAAACACTTTTTCCCTTCTCTTAAAAGCGGGGTGCGCTCTGTAAAAGTCAGAAAAAAGCACTGAAAAGTGCTAAGAGTTTTCTTACAGATGAAAAAGAGAAATCTCGCCTTAACGTGTTAGTTAACACTTTTGTAGTCCACAAACTAATTAAATTGCCACTCAACAAAAACGCGGAGGGAAAACTGTTAAGCAATAATCTATAAATGCGTATTCTGAAAATCTTCCATGGGGAAGAGAGCGAGAATGAGGTAGCAACAGGTAGCTGTGGTCTATATTTGGGAGGTGGGACTCCTTAAGGGCTGCAGCGATTGGTCTGTCAATCTTGACAGACGTTGTGTCATTGGAGCTTCTGTGAGATACTGAACACATGTTAGAAAGAGAACTGCTTTGTTACCTTGGAGTTATTTCAACTTAATCAAACCTCTAAAAATGACTTTCATTGGTGTAACCCACTGTGGTCAGGTTGATTCAGTCATATCATATTTTGACTTTAGTAGAAGCAGTTAATTCAGATGTTACCGCATGAACCAACAGTCATTATCTGAAATAGAAATTAAGAAAAAGACATGGACATGTTGAGTAACTTAAGCTTAAAACATGGGTACAGACAGAGGAAGAGCTTTACCTACCTTTGCAGAGATAAAATTACAGGACCTGAACACAGCCAAGAAACATGCCACAGAACTAAACTCTTCCTCACATGATAAAATAACTGACTGCACTTGATAACTGTATAGGACATTGAAGTCTACTCAAACAGAGGCAGTCATAAAAGGACAGTCTACCCTTCACTTTAAGAGGCGTCTAAAAGACACACACATAAAGCTCACTTTAAGTTAAGGCTTAGAAACCCAACAAAATCAGAATTGTCATTTTGTTTCTTTTAGCCCATGTCTATTAGATATCAAGCCATTTACAGTATATGCTAGTGTACTCCTAAAAGTAGACAAAGCATTTTAGCAGATACACATTTATATTTGCAATCTTTCTCTACCGGAAAAAATGAACCAAAAATATTGATGACTAATCCTGTGCTACACAGATTTTTGTCCAATCAAATGCTCTCTAGAATGAGAATTTTCCCTCCCCAAATACCAAACCAACAAATAGCAAGTAGCAAATCATGGTTCATGGCTGTGATGTGAACTAAAGTCTATTGACTAGGAAAACAAAAAAAAAAATATGATCCCTTTTATACCACCTGTCAAAACTTCCGATTTCAAAGGCTCTTAAATTTTTTTGGTCATGACACATTAAAAAGTTATCAAATTAGTGTGTTAACCCCTTAAACCCTGTGGGTAGGTGGAGCCGGGAGTGTGTTTTTTAAATAGCACTAAAATAGTCATATTTGAATTATCCAATGTTATATCACAGATGTCCAGAACAAAATATGCAGTCCAGCAGAAAAAGCATTATAAACAAATCATCTGCAAAATATGTTTTCTACTATTGATGATAAAATGTTTTATTCTAAAAGATTTGTATAAATCTTTTCTCAGCTTTCCATAGAAACCTAGATTAAGCTTCTAGTCCATTCAGAGTCCGAATTAATCAACCAAAGAGCTGGGAAGGTGCATGGGAGTTATCAGCTGTGTATCAGTGCCAACTGCATTTCAGATCTGTATACTGTAATGCAAGGTGATAGAGAAAAAAAACATATCTGCTGCCATCAGGTGGAATGAACCAACACTTTTTGCAGGTACATAAAACAAACAGAGCCTGAATTTCAGGCTTTTAAAAATAGCACAAATATAAAATGTTATCCTTGAAATGTTTTATATATTTAAATGTATGTTAATCATTAGATTGTAAACACACACATTATTTATGAATTTTTGGAATCTTCGGACAGAATCACGGAATCCAGTCATAATAGCGGAATTAACTGTAAAATTAATTAATTAAAAATTAATTTAATAATCCCCCCAATTATGTTACATAATTTGAAAGTGGAGACTTTGTTTTACCCCAAAAAAACAAAAAAAAAACATAAAATACAAAACTCAGTATTTGTGTTTTTTGCTTAATTTACTCAATGCAACTTCGATGCATTGCACAATTTTAAAGTTTTGATAATAAATTCAGCAGGCTTACGCATCATGAATGTGAGACCAAACCTTGCGTTTCTTGAATTCAAGCAGATGGAGGGCTACATCTGGGGCCTATAAAATAAAAATGCGTACACTCCAGACAGGAGCAAATAATAAAAGTGATATTGTTCATATATTTTACATTTGCCTTTTTGAAATCTTTTTTTTTTATTAATTAATTATTTCTTTTTTTATAGTTTTAACATTGGCATTTGTAACAAGACCATAGCAAACACATGGAAATATGGATCTTCTTCACTACCATGGTTAGATCCAACATGATTTCTATAAAAAAATAAATTAAAAAAAACCTATGGCATTTTTGTAATTATAAACAGTAGACCTACTCTAAACACATGTAAAAACAATAAATACAAAATATAAATATTTATAATTTGTAACAAAAAATAATTATATTCCCTCACTCCCCTAATGTAGCCTATGACAAATTTAATAGAGCTGAAGTAGTGACATGACAATATTTATTATCAATCTATTTCTGCCTAAAGTACAGTTAGTGTTACTATAGTAAATTCAAGGGTGGTGATGTAGAATTCTGTGCCGAATTCAAATGGTTTCCGCTTCTTGTGACTTGCTTGTCACTGATTCTTGCAAAGCTGTGAGTTTAAGAGCTCGAGCTTTAAGAGCTTTGTGCTTGCGCTGCTCTGTCCATTGAGCCGTATCCATCTACAGAACCATACAGATGCATTAGCCGAGGTTGTGCCTCCACCTGTGTATTTGACGCTGCTAAACTTCAGATGCGTCGCTAGAATTCAAAATCAGATGAACCGTGGTACAAATGCATACCAACCCGTATAATTGAGAATCAACTGATATACTCCAAGTCTAGATAAATGTTTTATTGTAAAGGGGAACTTGACGATAGATTGAATCATTATGACTGATAAACACCCCCAATTTGTAACCTAACGCCGCCCTCTCCACTAATTTGCTCTCAGCGCCCCATGGCATCTTTTGAACGCCCCTGCTAAGAACCCCTGTCCTAGAGTGATGATTAAACTAAATAAATATACAGTCTGCATGTGCTGCGCTCTACAAAGTGTATGTGTGAAGCCAGCCGCTCATACACGAGCAAGCATCATGAGCATCAAGCGTGCTTTGTATAATAAATGGCAGTGCACTCATTCACTGCGAAGCACCCAGCATATGATGACTATATATTTATAGAATTAAATTGCAGCCTTCTGAGGATTAATAAGCACATTATGCCATATAGCAAACTGCTTATTCAGAGGTGAGAAGCTGTCGTCAAACAAACTGAGTTGGATTAATTTTTTGTTTTAAGCTAAATAAAAGCTCAATTTAACTAGATGTGTGAAATTGAAAAATTGCAACTGTCACGTATTCCCTGTGTTTTTGTTTAGACTTTTATTTTGAAATTCTTGTTTAGTTCCCCATTCCTGTTTCCTGTTAATTTTGTAGTCTCTTTTCATGATTGGTTCTCCCCTGATTGTTTCCCCCAGGTGTTCCTCATTTCCTTGTTTGCCCATTTGTATTTAAGCCCTTGTTTCCCCTGGTTTCTTTGTCAGTCTTCACGTGTTGTCACGTTCTGTGCCTGGTTTCCCGTGTTTCGTTTCGTTTCGTTTCGTTTCGTTTAATTCTGAGTAATTTGTTTATCTTTGGTTTCCATTAAAAGCTGCATTTAGATCCTCATTCCTCACCTGCCTCCTCACAGAAAGACTGACCAAGGAATGGATCTAGCGGCTGTCAGAATTCTACTCTTCAAACAAGGGGACCGTCCAGTTAAGGATCATGTCAGTGAGTTTTTAGAGCTGGCAAATGAAGTGCACTATCCAGACCGCTCTCTGGTGGTTTTCTTCTGGGCCGGTCTGAATAGTGCACTGAAGGAACTGATGCCTCCGGCTGATCCTCACTGGACACTCGGCGAATATGTGGAGAAGGCTCTGGAACTTTGCGGTTCCCATTATACAGTGGATTATGGCGGGAACCGCGGGCCAAAACTTTCGTCTTCGGCTCCCTTGTCGAAGCCTTCCACGGCCCCCGTCTCGAAGCCTTCCACGGTCCCTGTCTCCAAGTTGTATGATCTGCCACTGATGTTGGTGTGTAAGTCCATGAAGACCCTACCTCAAAAATTGTCTGTGCCCACGCTTGCCATGGTCAACGAGCCAGCGCCCACGCCTGCCACGGCCAATAAGTTGCCAGCCTCGTCCGTCCCAGAGCCAGCGTTTCCAGCCTCGTCCGTCCCAGAGCCAGCGTTGCCAGCCTCACCCGTCCCAGAGACAGCGTTGCCAACTTCGGCCTTCCAGAGGAGGAGGGGGAGGAGAAGAAAGGTTTCTGTTCCCAAGTCTCTTCCCGTGTACATGACCACGGAGGTCGTTCCCGAGTCTCCGCACATGCCCATGACCACAGAGGTCATTCCCAAGTCTCCGCCCCTGTTCACGACCACAGAGGTTGTTCCCGAGTCTCCGCCCACGACCACGGAGGTTGTTCCCGAGTCTCCGCCCATGCCCACGAATGTCATTCCCGACTCTCCGCCCACGACCACGGAGGTCGTTCCCGAGTCTCCGCACATGCCCATGACCACAGAGGTCGTTCCCAAGTCTCCGCCCCTGTTCATGACCACGGAGGTTGTTACCGAGTCTCCGCCCACGACCACGGAGGTCGTTCCCGAGTCACCGCCCATGCCCACGACCACGGAGGTCGTTCCCGAGTCACCGCCCACGACAACGAATGTCATTCCCGACTCTCCGCCCACGACCACGGAGGTCGTTCCCGAGTCTCCGCACATGCCCATGACCACAGAGGTCGTTCCCAAGTCTCCGCCCCTGTTCATGACCACGGAGGTTGTTACCGAGTCTCCGCCCACGACCACGGAGGTCGTTCCCGAGTCGCCGCCCATGCCCACGACCACGGAGGTCGTTCCCGAGTCACCGCCCACGACAACAGAAGTCGTTCCCGAGTCTGCACCCATGCCCACGACCACGGAGGTTGTTCCCGAGTCTCCGCACATGCCCATGACCACAGAGGTCGTTCCCAAGTCTCCGCCCCTGTTCATGACCACGGAGGTTGTTACCGAGTCTCCGCCCACGACCACGGAGGTCGTTCCCAAGTCTCCGCCCATGCCCACGACCACGGAGGTCGTTCCCGAGTCTCCGCCCACGACCACGGAGGTCGTTCCCGAGTCTGCGCCCATGCCCACAACCACGAATGTTGTTCCACGGAGGTTGTTCCCGAGTCTGCGCCCATGCCCACGACCACGAATGTCGTTCCCGAGTCTCCACCCATGCCCACGACCACGGAGGTCATTCCTGAGTCTCTGCCCACGACCACGGAGGTCGTTCCCGAGTCTCCGCCCATGCCCACGACCACGGAGGTCGTTCCTGAGTCTGCGCCCATGCCCACGACCACGACCACGACCACGAATGTCGTTCCACGGAGGTTGTTCCTGAGTCTGCGCCCATGCCCACGACCACGAATGTCATTCCCGAGTCTCCGCCCACGACCACAGAGGTCGTTCCCGAGTCTCCGCCCATGCCCACGACCACGAATGTCGTTCCCGAGTCTCCTCCCATGCCCACGACCATAGAGGTCGTTCCCGAATCTCCTCCCATACCCACGACCACAGAGGTCATTCCCGAGTCTCTTCCCATGTTCGCGACCACGGAGGTCGTTTCCCATTCATCCAGAACTCTTTGTCTCGACCCTCCCACGGCTCCACCCCCAGAGTCTTCCATGGCTCCGCCCCCAGAATATTCCAGGGCCTCCTGACCCTGTCTCTGCCCTGCGCCAGCCTCCCAGGCCTCCTGACCCTGTCTCAGCCCTGCGGCCGCCTCCCAAGACTCCTGACCCATTCCCCACCTTGAGTTCATCTCCTTGGTCTCCTGGCCATCCTCCTAATCTGCTCTGGTCTCCTGGCCATCCGCCTGATCTGCTCTGGTCTCCCTGGTCTCCTGGCCATCCGCCTGATCTTCCCTGGTCTCCTTGGTCTCCTGGCCGTCCGACTGATCTGCTCTGGTTTCCCTGGTCTCCTGGCAGTCCGCCTGATCTGCTCTGGTCTTCCCTGGTCTCCTGGCCGTCCGCCTGATCTGCTCTGGTCTTCCTGGTCTCCTGGCCGTCCGCCTGATCTGCTCTGGTCTCCTGGCCGTCCGCCTGATCTGCTCTGGTCTCCCTGGTCTCCTGGCCTCCCGCTTGATCTGCTCTTGTCTATATGGTCCTTCGAGCCTGCAGCGTCTCCCTGGCTCTCCATCCCACCGGCTCTGCCTAGGTTTCAAGCCTCCCTGACTTTGCTTGTTCCTCTGCTCCCCTTGCCCCTTGTGCCCCCCTGAACTACCTGTTTTCCCCCACACCCCATGGACAATTTGGTTTTTTGTTTTGTTTTTAGGAGCATCTGGAATCCGCTCCTTAAAAGGGAGGGCTCTGTCACGTATTCCCTGTGTTTTTGTTTAGACTTATTTTGCAATTCTTGTTTAGTTCCTGTTAATTTTGTAGTCCTTTGTAGTTTCTTTTCATGATTGGTTTTCCCCTGATTGTTTTCCCCAGGTGTTCCTCGTTTCCTTGTTTGCCCATTTGTATTTAAGCCCTTGTTTTCCCTGGTTTCTCTGTCATTAAAAGCTGCATTTAGATCCTCATTCCTTGCCTGCCTCCTCACAGCAACAGAATTATATTACTACTGTATATTAAAATGTAGTAATAATAATTAATGATAATAATAACTATACTAATAATAACACTATCAATAATAATTATATTATCACAAGCAAGAGTGCTGTTGTTCTGAAAAAAAAAAACGTTTTCATAAAAGCTTTCACTAATACTTTGATGCTCTGCTGCGCAGCACTGTATTTGACAACCCCCCCGCCCCCCACTTTCTGGGGCGAAGGTTCATCTTCCAACAGGACAACGACCCTAGGATTGTGCCTGGAGGATCTGTACAGCAGCACTTTATTTGATAAAAAGAATAAACTGGTATGTTGAAAAGCATTTGTTCTGTTTTCATATAATTAAAATTCTATAAATTAATTTAATTAGACAGTATGTTGATGATAAAATGTAATCAAAATGCTAAGTACAGAATATGGGGAAAAATACCACTGAATTTGGAGTTCATAGCTATGTGCTATGTGTTTAAGATGAGGTTTTAAATTTTGGTGTGAAAAATAGCAAGTGGCAGCCAAAAAATTCAGCAAATGAGAGTAAGTGGTTAAACAAGGATAACATGAATTAATACATAAGCCTATATTTTTACTGTCATATGCGGAAAGAGCTGATTCTCTCTTTTTTCTTACAAACACAGGATAATAAGAAAAGGAGTGCACAGAACATTATCTCTCCCTCTGGATATGTCTGATGCTAATCAATACCCCACCATGATGAGAGATTATGCAGCCATGTGTAAAATGCTTTTAGACAGAGGAGGGTTTCTACATGTTGTCCTCTGCACTGTCTTTCATAAGAGAGTGGGTGCTGAGTTAATTTCCAAACTGACAAGCATAACATTCTGCTGAGGTGACACTACCACTGGAACTAAATGACACAGCTGCTTAAACATGTCTATTACCAAAATTAACAACCAGGCCCCCAGCACGCCAAGCAATGGACACTGACGTCTCCATAAAACAGCTACTAAAATAGTGTCAATGCACATGCCACATGACCTGCAGGCTATCAAACTGTAAGGACCCTGGACTTCTCTTGGAGGTGGGCTGTCAGCAAAGCGCTTTATTGTCAGCAGTCTACTCCCTCAAGATCACAGTATCAAAGAAGAGTGACACAAAGGATGAAGCATTTTGGATATGTGAGGCGGGAAGATACATTAAAGGGATATTTAACCTAGGAAAAAAAATCATCATTTACTCACCCTCATGTTGTTGCAAACCAGTATTACGTTCTTTTTTCATACAACACAAAATGTTAGGTAGAAAGACAGCCTCAGTCACCTTCCTATTTCATTGTAGAAAGAAAAAAAAAAGAAAAAAAAAAGACTTGTATTCTGTGAATGTGGGATTACCTGAAATATGAACAATTGACTTGTGGTGTCCTTTGATGTAAAAAAAAAAAAAGCAACACTACTTTATTTATAAACTTATTTTCCAGAGCCAATGTAACTAAAAAGTGCTGACATCCTTTCAAGCCCCATGTTAGGACAGGAAGTAAGGCTCCTAGGACTTCCTGAGGAGGTGACTTTATTGCCATGGCTGCCTGGCAGTCGTGCTAACCCAAAGCAAACAGTTGACACAGCATTTCATCCGTTAAGTTGTGCTCAGTTATAGCAGCGTGAGAGGGGGTGGGTTGTTCTCACAGCTCAGACAAGACATATGATTTTAGCACACTCAGCCAAAGCCAACACACTAACAAAGAGTCTCATAACAAACAATAAAAACATCCTAGCAAGTGTTATGTGGTTGTAGCCTTAAAACATGTAATTATTTGAGGAAGGAGAAAATCATGCAGGAAAATAATATTTACATGAGCTGCATTAACACTTTAAAAAAAAAAATTTTCATTAATAAACATTATTGCATTATATAATGCATAACAGATCACAGATCAATTGCCAGTTCAAATGATTAGTTAACTTACCTGAACATACTATTTCTTGCCTCATATTTAAGGTTAGGGATTTGAACAAACCCCTAACCCTACCTAACCCTCTTAATCTTTGTGTGTAAATTTCCAGTATTGTCTGTTGTATGGACATGACTCATATCTCAAATCATGCAGCTTGTTGAGGAGAGGTGTACAATTACTTTTCTAAGTTATCAGACTTACAATTTGTGCCAAGTGGACAATACAACAGGTAAAAAACCCACAGACATGCATTAAAGGAGAAATATTTAGGGACCAGAATATCATAGATACTTAAGGGGTAGACTTTTCTGACTTGGGCTTACATTTGTTTTATGTTTTTTGTCGTCCTAATTTGTAAACATGTAATTCTGGTTCTGTTCACTCAACTTCACTTTGAAAAGTCTCATTTTATTCCACTAGGTGGCAGAAAGCACTAGACAAAATATTATTTCCATCACAATATACAGATCTGAAATGCAAATGGCGCTCTAACACATTTTAGCCCTCACAGATGTGCTCGTCCATAGACATTCAGTCAAATGTTCAGATCAAGCACCACTCTTGTTGTTTAATTAAATATCTTAGCCTCTGAGTGGACTAGAAGCTCAATCTAGGTGTCATTAGAAATCTGAGATCCTCCCCTTTAAGGTGATATAAAACATTTTATCATCAATGGTCGAAAACATATTTTCTGATTATTTATGTTTTTTGCATGCTTTTCCTTCTGGATGGCATATTTTGTTCTGGACATCTAAGATTTAACATTATTCAGCCAAGGAAGCTCTCAGAAAAGTAAACAATGGCTCATATTTTAGAGAACTTCCTAAGGTAAAAGCAGGTATAAAGATTTTAGCTATATGGGGCTCACAGCAGCAGTTATCGGGGCATAAAAGAGACGTTTGCATTTGAAGACTTACAGAAATCATATTTCACTTTGTGATTCATTTGAAAATCTTTCGAACTGTGGTATTAGGGCACCAAAATTAACTGTACAGTCACATTCCTGAGAGTGGGAGCTTTCATTTGATATATGACTTGTCCATTTATGTGCTACGTAAAGGACTTTTATTTTTATATAAATACAGTGCATCCGGAAAGTATTCACAGCGCTTCACTTTTTCCACATTTTGTTATGTTACAGCCTTATTCCAAAATGGATTAAATTCATTATTTTCCTCAAAATTCTACAAACAATACCCCATAATGACAACATGAAAGAAGTTTGTTTGAAATCTTTGCAAATTTATTAAAAATAAAAAACAAAAAAAAATCACATGTACATAAGTATTCACAGCCTTTGCCATGACACTCAAAACTGAGTGCATACTGTTTCCACTGATCATCCTTGAGATGTTTCTACAACTTGATTGGAGTCCACCTGTGGTAAATTCAGTTGATTGGACATGATTTGGAAAGGCACACACCTGTCTATATAAGGTCCCACAGTTAACAGTGCATGTCAGAGCACAAACCAAGCCATGAAGTTCAAGGAATTGTCTGTAGACCTCCGAGACAGGATTGTATCGAGGCACAGATCTGGGGAAGGGTACAGAAAAATTTCTGCAGCATTGAAGGTCCCAATGAGCACAGTGGCCTCCATCATCCGTAAATGGAAGAAGTTTGGAACCACCAGGACTCTTCCTAGAGCTGGCCGCCCGGCCAAACTGAGCGAACAGGGGAGAAGGGCCTTAGTCAGGGAGGTGACCAAGAACCCGATGGTCACTCTGACAGAGCTCCAGCATTTCTCGGTGGAGAGAGGGATCTCTGCAGCTCTCCACCAATCAAGCCTGTATGGTAGAGTGGCCAGACGGAAGCCACTCCTCAGTAAAAGGCGCATGACAGCCCGCCTGGAGTTTGCCAAAAGGCACCTGAAGGACTCTCAGACCATGAGAAACAAAGATTGAACTCTTTGGCCTGAATGGCAAGCGTCATGTCTGGAGGAAACCAGGCACCTCTCATCACCTGGCCAATACCATCCCTACAGTGAAGCATGGTGGTGGCAGCATCATGCTGTGGGGATGTTTTTCAGCGGCAGGAACTGGGAGACTAGTCAGGATCGAGGGAAAGATGAATGCAGCAATGCACAGAGACATCCTTGATAAAAACCTGCTCCAGAGTGCTCTGGACCTCAGACTGGGGCGAAGGTTCATCTTCCAACAGGACAACGACCCTAAGCACACAGCCAAGATAACAAAGGAGTGGCTACGGGACAACTCTGTGAATGTCCTTGAGTGGCCCAGCCAGAGCCCAGACTTGAACCCGATTGAACTTCTCTGGAGAGATCTGAAAATGGCTGTGCACCGACACTCCCCATCCAACCTAATGGAGCTTGAGAGGTCCTGCAAAGAAGAATGGGAGAAACTGCCCAAAAATAGGTGTGCCAAGCTTGTAGCATCATACTCAAAAAGACTTGAGGCTGTAATTGGTTCCAAAGGTGCTTCAACAAAGTATTGAGCAAAGGCTGTGAATACTTATGTACATGCGATGTTTTTTTTTTTTTTTTTTTAATAAATATAAAGATTTCAAACAAACTTCTTTCACGTTGTCATTATGGGGTATTGTTTGTAGAATTTTGAGGAAAATAATGAATTTAATCCATTTTGGAATAAGGCTGTAACATAACAAAATGTGGAAAAAGTGAAGCGCTGTGAATACTTTCCAGATGCACTGTATTTCTACCCCATTACCTCAGGGGGGCACTGATTTTCAACACAAATGTTTTGAGGCCTTATTTTGTTATTTTAAGTAACATAAATGCAGAAGTGATGGTTATCTCTGAAATATTGAGATTCTAAGCTTTCAAATGATACTTCATAT
Organism: Myxocyprinus asiaticus; assembly: GCF_019703515.2. Taxonomy (NCBI): domain Eukaryota; kingdom Metazoa; phylum Chordata; class Actinopteri; order Cypriniformes; family Catostomidae; genus Myxocyprinus; species Myxocyprinus asiaticus. Next base: position 36,366,045 of record NC_059359.1, read on the forward strand.
GCCTCACTTATGTATAGGAAGACTTTTTTTGTAATATAGCGCCCCCCTTTGGACCCGCCGTCCAGTTTAAGGGGTTAAGTAACCACCTAGAAACAACTCAAAACAACATAACTACATAACAATATGCTAGAAAATGCACAGAATACCTCAGCAACCACTTAGAAACCACACAACATCATAGTGGTGAGTTTTGCATGGGCAAGCACCACTCACATTTTCTATTTAATTCTGAAAATGTAGAAATCAATTAAAAATATTTAATTAAAATTCAATATCTTTTCATATATGAGTGTTTCTTCCACTTCAGGGAATTACTAGTCGAATGGATGGATTTGCTATATGAAGGTCTCATTAAAACTGACTTAAACTTTTTTACCAGGCCTTTATCATTTATTTTTGCTACGTTTCAAATGCCTATATGTATAGATTTTTACTGTTTTACCCTTGTCCCAGACCCAGACTTTCAATATTAAACTATGACAATCGACTGACAATGACATTTTTTAAATTATGATAATCTAAACAATGCCTGAAATAAACATAATTGGCCATACTGTGAAAAATGGCAGTAATTTTAATGGTTAAATAATGTAAAAATGCTACAGTAAAAAAAAAAAAAAAAAAAAAAAAAATTAATTGGTTAATGGGTTTTTACCTTAAACTATACGGTAAAAGAGAGTTCACGTGACGCCATGCGAGAAGCAGACGTGTGAGACACGAGCTCTGCGAACTTTGCTAGTTTTTTAATTATTTTTATGTTATAATCCGGTGAGATTCGATACACCCAGTTACATACTTGCTCTTTGAGGTAAACATGGCAATGAAGTCAAAATCCTCAGACACTGGAGACAATAAAAGACACTTACGTGTTCAAGCTGAGTCCTCTGGTGGCCCTGCGAGCCGGGGACTCGATTTGGACAGCACATCGAGAGAAGAAATCCAGCGTCAACTGTCCAACATCTCGGTAATGCTGACGAAGGTTGTTGCTGACTTGGAGAATCTCGCTGTAATACATCGATCGATTACGGCGATGGAAACAAAATTTCAAGAGTGACAGAAGTTGAAAGATGGATCGATTATCTTGAGTCATCAGAAAGGGAATTATCCGCTAATCCGTCCGTGTCCAAAACAGATTTGGAATTCATTTCTGAAAAACTGGAATATTTCAAAAATATGAGCCGAAAGAATAACATACGAACGTTGGAATTCCTGAGCATGAAGAGGGCAGAGATATGGTGAAATTCCTGGACGAGCTCTTCCCGAATCTGCTCGACATAACAGGCCATAAACTGGAAATCGATCGAGCTCACAAAGTCCCGGCTCACAGATCTGCTGAGGGAGACAGGCCCTGATCGATTCTGGCCAAATTTCTGAGATCATCCGAGATCATCCGATAAAGATCTCGTGTTGCACCAGGCGAGGAGCAAAGGGAATCTTTCTTGGAAGAACCATAATATTTTCATGTTCCCAGACTTTGCGAATTCGACAAGAGAGAAACGCGATCGGTTCAGGGAATGCAAGAAACTCTTACACCAACAGAAGATAGCTTTTGCACTGATGTTCCCGGCCAAACTGAGAATAGAAACGAAGAATGGTCGCAAAGTATTTACATGTCCAAAACAGGCACTCTCCTTCATAAATACATTGGAGTAAGCCATTTGATGTTTCTTATATTAGTGGACTGCCTCGTGGTTGAGGAACTCTATTATCTGAGAAAACTGGGTGCCATTTTTGTTTCTTTTTGCGTTGGCTCCGCCTAGCGGCTGGAGTTTGTTTTATGGCATGACTCCAAGAAACTTTTGCATTGACGGAAGATCTTTTTTACACTGAAGTTCCCGGCCACATCGAGAATGTACACTATGGATGACTGCAAAATATCTACATGCTCACATAAAGGACGTCTTTTATAAAGTTGACAGGCTGTGTAAGTTATGGTGTTTTTTTTGTTTTTTGTTTTTTTTTCGCGGCCTCTGAGTTAAGTTTGGTTCTTGATCATCCGAGGAACCGAGATGCCGGTTTTGTTTTTTGTGCTGGCTCCACCTAGCGGCTGGAGATTGTTTTGTGGAATTACACTACTTCGGGACAGTTGTGGATAAATCTGTTCATTCTTTGTGCTTATGCCTCCTGTTGGCTGGAGTTTGTTTTTGTGGAGTATTTTTAAGGGACAGTAGAATGATTACATCATCTGCTGCACTCATAACAGCCGGCTCGCTGAACAATTGTTTGTCTGTCCGAGGAAACTGAACAGCTTTATATCAGCTGGAGTTTGTTTTGTGGAGGAACACACCTTCGAGACAATTCTGTGAATGAATCTACATGTTTTTTCTGTTATTCTGCCTGTTGGCTGGGCTCTGTTTTACAAAGTATTTTCTGTTATGTAATTTTACCTCACAAAATTTGTGCAGAAACACCGGACTTGAATAATCCGATGGCAAAGTTGTCGTGGGGGTTCTCGTAGGCGTACATGGACTCTTTGAGTTTTGAGGGATTGATGCCGGTTGGCGCTGTCGTGCGCAGGGTTAATGCGCACGTTTTTCTTTTTTCTGTTTGTTTTGTTCGGGGGGAGGTTTGTGGTTTGATTGTTGCATTAATGGGGAATGTGGTCTGTGTAATCTTGTTTTTGACACACATTTATTTATTTTTTTATTATATCAATATGTCAAATGTTAATATAAATAAGTTGTCTCTCTCCACATGGAATGTGAATGGGTTGGGGCACCCTATAAAAAGAAGGAAGGTTATTTCTTTTCTTAAACGTAAGAAATATGATATTGTGTTTCTTCAAGAAACACATCTTTCCCCGCAGGAAGCTGAAAACTTTGGTAAAATATGGGGTGGACATGTTTTCTTTAGTGCTGGTTCAAGTAAGAGCAGGGGAGTCATTACAATGATAAATAAGCATCTCAATTCAAATGTCTCAAACATATTAAAGATAAATTAGGAAGAGTCGTTGTTTTAGGAGAATTTCAGGGGCAAAGGTTGATTTTGGCTAATATTTACACACCTAATGCTGATGATCAGAGCTTTTTTATAGATCTTGATGGGACGTTGCAAGCTGCTGGCACCCCTCATGACATAATATTGGGAGGAGTCTTTAATCTTTTGATGGACTCAGTGCTTGATCATAGTGAAGCAAAAGTGTGCAAACCCCCTAGAGCAACACTGACACTTCACAGGATGTATAAAAATCTTGGTCTTGCAGATATCTAGCGACTTTTGAACCCATCTGGTAGGGATTATAAATTTTTTTCATCAGTTCATAAAATTTACTCTAGAATAGATTTTTTTTTCATATCTAAGTCCCTCATTTCATCTGTTGTGGATTGCTCAATTGGAAACATTTTAGTCTCAGATAATGCCCTGGTGAACATAGAGATGTTGCCACATACAGAGAAAAAGAAATCATATAGTTGGCGCTTTAATGTATCCCTTTTGCAAAATCCTGATTTCCAACAAATGTTAAAGACTGAAATCAATGTCTATATGGAGACCAACTGGTCCTCAGTATCTTCTGTGGGCGTGGCTTGGGAGGCACTTCAGGCGGTTCTTAGGGGTCGGATCATAAAGTATTCAGTATCATACAAAAAATCCAAAGCACGAGAACTCGTGGAGTTGGAAGGAAATATTAAAAGTGCCGAGGCAGAGCTGAAGCGCCGAATGTCGTCTGATGGTCTCAGAGAATTGACCTGATTGAAATACAGATATAATACTATTTTGTTGCGGAAAGTGGAGTTTTGGTTGTTCAGGGCAAGACAGTCATACTTTGAGTCAGGGGACAAAGCAGGGAAGCTTTTGGCTAGATATATAAAGCAGAGAGAATCTTTTTCTACCATTCCCTCAGTGAAATCTGCTGGTGGTGAATTATTTACCTCAGCCATTGATATTAATAACTCCTTTAAAGGATTCTATCTTGATCTCTATAGTTCCACATCTTTGTCTACTGATGAAGATATTAGAAACTTTGTGGAACCATTAGAACTCCCTAAACTGACGAATGAGCACAAAAACTCTCTTGATTCTGAGATAACCTTGGAGGAACTTGACGAGGTAATTAAGTCCTTACCTACAGGCAAGGCTCCAGGGCCAGATGGTTTTGTCGCTAAATTTTATAGATCTTATGGTACAGAACTGTTTTTTGTTAGAAGCCTATTCTGAATCATTAAAGAATGGGAAGCTTCCGCCAACCATGACACAAGCACGGATCAGTCTGATTCTTAAAAAAGACAAAGATCCAAACGAGTGTAAAAGTTACCATCCAATTTCCCTGATCCAGCTAGATGTAAACATTTTGGCTAAAATTTTGGCTAACTGATTAAGTAAAGTTATGACATCACTTATACATATAGATCAGGTGGGGTTTATTTGGGGCCATAGCTCTTCTGATAATATTAGGTGTTTCATCAATATCATGAGGTCAGTGGCGAATGATCAGACTCCGGTCGCTGCCATCTCACTCGACGCTGAAAAGGCATTTGATATGGTTGAATGGGATTATCTTTTTAAGATTTTGGAAATGTACTGGTTCGGGAGTACCTTTATTGGTTGGATCAAGTTACTTTATAGACAACCTGTAGCAGCGGTACAAACAAATGGATTAATTTCAGATTATTTTACTCTGGATAGGGGCACCCGTCAGGGTTGCCCTCTTTCCCCATTATTGTTCTGTCTTGCCCTGGAACCATTAGCAGCCGTGATAAGAAAGGAGGATGATTTTCCAGGGGTGACGGCGGGAAGCGTGGCGCATACGTTTTATACAGATGATATTTTATTATTCGTCTCTGACCCTACTAAATCTATGCCTTGCCTCCACAGAATTATTCATTCCTTTTCCAAATTCTCAGGATACAAAGTCAACTGGTCTAAATCCGAAGCTTTGGCTTTGACAGTTTACTGTCCAGTAACGGCCTTCCAGCCAGGCACCTTCCAGTGGCCCAAACAGGGCATTAAGTATTTGGGCATTTTATTCCCAACAAATTTGTCTGATTTAGTTAGAGTTAATTTTGACCCTTTAATAAAAAGGTTTTTGAGCGATGTAGACAGGTGGGCTTCATTACATTTATCGATGATTGGGAAGGTTAATGTTATTAAAATGAACTGTATTCCAAAATTTAACTACTTGCTACAGTCTCTCCCGGTAGATATCCCCCTCTCTTATTTCAAGCAATTTGAGAGCATAGCAAAGTCTTTCATTTGGAGTGGTAAGTGCCCCAGATTACATTTCAATAAGTTACATAGGCCGATTGACAAAGGTGGGCTAGGCCTACCCAAGATTTTGTTTTATTATTATGCATTCGGTCTCAGACATTTGGCTCATTGGTCGCTTCCACCTGAAAGAGCCCCTCCATGGTTCTGCATTGAACAAGAACTTCTTGCCCCTATTTTGCCATTGCAAAGCCTTTCCATCAAACTAAATAGAGAAGTTAAATCACACCCTGTTATTTCACATTTGCACTCAGTATGCAGAGTGTTTAATTCAGATATTTATCTAAATGTTGCCTCGAGCCTATGGCTAAACCCCAAACTATGCATTAATAAGTCCCCTTTTTGTTGGTCAGAGTGGATTATGAGGGGGGTTAATTCACTCGGTGATCTTTATGAGATCCTTTGAAAATTTGGTTCAATATTTTGGGATCCCTAGATCTCAGTTTTTTTAGGTATCTTCAGTTACGCCACTTGCTCTGTACTATTTTTGGGAATAGCATACACCCCCCTACAGCAGCAGATACTCTAGGAGAGGTGATTTCTGCTTTTGGAAAGGGTCATGAAGCATCAGTGTATTACTCCTTATTAATTCAGAGTCTGGGGGACGGTGTCTCAACTACTCTCAAGAGATTATGGGAGAAAGATTTAAACCTGGAATTGGAGGAGGGAGAATGGGCTAGGATTTTAAAAAACATAAAAACTGCATCAAGAGATGCAAGGGTGCACCTTATACAATTCAAGATTTTACATCGGTTCTATTGGACCCCCTCTAAATTGTATAGGCTTGGTCTTGAAGACACACCCACCTGCTGGCGATGCCAATCAGAGGATGGAGACATGGCCCATGTTTTTTGGTGGTGCGCTGAGATTCAGAAATTTTGGTTGAAGGTACAGAGTGTTGTGTGTGACGTGTTGGGCATTTGGATTTCGTTTTGCCCCAGACTCTGTGTTTTGGGTGATGGGGCGGTCATCGACATAGGTGACAAAAACATAAACAATTGGGTCCTCACCAGTGCGATGATAGGCAGGCAGATTGTTTTAAGGGGTTGGAAGTCAGTGGGAGCACCCTCAATTCAGGAGTGGTGCGAGGAGATGGAAGGGTGGCAGCCTTCCATATATTGACATTATATATATATATATATATATATATATATATATATATATATATATATATATGTGTGTGTGTGTGTGTGTGTGTGTGTGTGTGTGTGTGTGTGTATGTATGTGTGTGTGTATATATATATATATAGTAAAAATTACAATTTTACTGTAGAATTAAAACATTTATACTATGTTTAACAAGAGCGTACATGTACCCATCACATTGCTTTATATTTTATGGAAATAGATATGTTTCTTCTTATTTTTGGTATCAGTTATGTACATTGGGGTGCTTATGCAGTTTAGTTAATGTTCAATGCAATAACTTAGTGTCACATATGTTACTCTGATCGTATTTTATGTTTGTGTGATCAACACGGTGCACTGTCTATAGTTCCAGAAGGTTAATCTATTAATTTTATATAATTTAATAATATAAACAGTAGTGAACGATTAAATATACAAGCATCAAAATTACAGTACATCCCATCAGTAATTTCCATCAGTGTCATTTCCACCACAGAATTCTATTAAACACAATACAGAATTTGAGATGTGCTGGAAATGACACTGTGGGAAAATAACATAAAATGACATAAATATTCTAAGATGTATGTATAAATACATACATCATTGTTGGACAATGATAGTAGATGTTTAAAAGAAAAATGTTGAGAGGGTATCCATTTTTTTTTTTTTAAACAAGACTACTTTCTAGATGTTCACAGTGCTAAAAGTGCCTGAAGTTGAAGAATCACCCATACAAATACTTGTATCAGTAGACATATACCACTGGACCAGTAGTTAATATACGTGCAAGACTGCTCTTCCTGTCCAAGTTGGCGGTTCTTGGCCAGAATACGCTGCAATATGGACCTTTTGCCATTTCTACACAAGACTAGGCATCACATACACATACACACACACACACACACACACACACACATGGTGTCTTTGTGTTTTCCTATAGTGTCAATGTGACTCTTCACCACGGTGACATTACAGAACTTGAGGCATATATTGACATGACTATTATATGACAACAGAAATTCATGCAAGCATGGCTAAATGAGTCAGGTCACATATAGAAACCCACATCATTTTAATCATGTAACACACATCAAGCTACACTGTCATTATGCCTCAGGTGGTTACAGATATTACTGCAGGACCACTGGACACAGTCTTACCATGCAGTTCATGGCAAAGTGATTGTGTTGAGTCTGCAGCTCCATCACGTGTTGATGGTTGGCTCCTATATCTGTGTAGGTTGTCAGGAACAGGCCTTTATTATGGATAATCCAGTCAAACATCTGTGGAGAGGAGAAAGGTAAGGTATCGACTGTGAAAATACTGAAAAATGTGGCACTTTTAGGTGTAACAAATGGCTACAACCTTGCAAATGCACAGAAATACATTCAGATGTGTGTCATTGTGCTGCTTGCAAACGATGCTTGCATTGCATCGTTTACACATATTGTATTAATTAGAAATAAACTCAGAAGCTCTTATTGTTATACACAGATTTGAGAGGGGAGATGTGATATAGATTCCTTGTCAATTTTCAAACTTTGAATTGCAGCAATTCTAAAGCCCTGTGATGCACAGCCTTTTGTTTGTTGTCATGTTGGTACGCCTATTACACGACTGACTGCAGAATGGATGAATTAACTACACTACCATTCGTCCCAGACTGAAACTATGATCCCCAAATTCATTTACAAACTCGCACACATAGCAACGGGAGAGTTAGTTCGTAAAAGAAGGACTCGCGTCCATTATTGCAATGATTAGTACAGAACGGGAAAAACTGCAACAATAATGATGAGACAGCAGTTTGGAGAACTGGATGATGTTTTATTTTATTTTCTAGTTATTGTTTGCCTCCTGCTTCCCAATTCCTTGCTCTCCTCTTGCGCACTCTCCATATTTTATTGGCTGTTGCTCATTGCCAGTCTATTGCTTGTTGGGACAGAGCGCACAACTGACTTTTAGGCACCATGGTAATACAATTTTTTTTAATTTAATTTTAATTTTAATTTTATTTTTTATGGCACCATGGTAATACCATGTTTTTTTTTGACACGGCACCATGGCAATACCATGTTTTTTTTGGACAGTGCACCATGGTAATACCATGTTTTTAACACAGCACAATGGTCATATAATTTTTTGGACAAAGTACCAAGATATATATATATACGTATACATCTGCTGGGCAATACTGTGGTATTCTTTGAGTATCACGTAAATACCATGGTACTCAAAAATGGTAATCGTTCAGTGCCATGGTATTACCATCTGATAACATCACTGTACAATGATACTATCGCCGTACTTTTTCATAAGAAATGTAAAATAAAAACACATGATTTTCTTTTTTTAAAATCAAGCATTAAGTATCCTCCTAGGTAGTATCTTCAATATTATTTTATGATGACTGTGACTGAGACTGAGAAGATTCTTTTCCAGGATTATTCCTAACCTTAACCATTAACAACCCCTAAAATAAGACAGAAGTGATGTTCAAGCCCCAACCAGTTTTCCTAAGCCTGACCGTAACCCTAAAATCTCTGAATAATTCATACAAATGTTGTTTGAGGACCAACAAGGACCACATCACATCAGGCACTGTACACCTGCCATCACACTACTACAGTACTACAATGCATTTTGGGACCTCTGATTCCCAGTAATTCCAGTTCTCCCCATTAAGCCTGATATAGTACCAACTACTGTAAATGATCACACCTTCTCTGCATCCTGCTGGAAGAGTCTTAGCTGAAAGCACTGATCCAGTTTGACTTTGCGCATGTGCCAGGCCTGGTGTAGATGTTGCCGTGTGCCGTGGAGTTTATCCAGCAGCGCCTGGACTTTGAGAGCTAAGCCCTGGATATCTCCTCGGCCTTTATCACCACTCTGGATCCGTTGGAGCAGACGCTGGCCCTCCGTATCCAACTCCTCTACAGGAGCTTTAGTAACCTTCTTCTTCAGAGAGGCATGCTCCTCCATGGCTCGCCGAGACCCATCCAGGTCTGATGGCAGCTCACGCTGTGACACCATATCCTGGAGCTCCTCCAAACGGGCCAAGGTGCGAGTGGCATTGCTCGTGAACTCCTCAAAGGCCACTCGAACCTCAATCCACACCTCGTGGTCATAGTCCAGACTGCCCTCGAAGTCTGGAGTCAGCTGGGAGGGATCGACCACTTTGGTCAAGCCCTCGAGGGACACCATGATGGTCTAAATGGAGGACAAAAGAAGACTGATATTCATATTGTGAACATACATGAGGTCCAAAAGTCTAAGGCCACTAGGAAAAATGCTTGTTTTGCAAAAGGAATGCAAAAAGGAAAAGTCTCCTTTTTGCTTAAATGACATCATGCATTTAAACTGACCTGGATTCTACAAGTTTGAGTAAAACCTGATGATCCATGTTATCCAGCATGATTTAAGAATGTTTCAAAGAGCATCTTGTGTGCTTTAATGGAAATTTTATCTTTTGTACAAAGGGGTTAACATGGTCAATGTCACACATTTCCTTATATTTGATTACTGACCTTGAAATAGTGCAGAATCTTAAATATCTCTCCTTTATTTTACATCATAACCTTACTTTGTTAAAACATTGTTTATTTCAAGGCTTAAATGGAGAGAAAATATCCAAAATTTTCAATGTGGTCTCAGACTTTGAACCCCACTGTATCTGATATATAAGAAAAAAATATTTCTTACACTATGTAGAGTAAACTTAATTTTTCCCATAGCGTGGGAAATGGGTAAAAATAGCATAAATGTTAACATAATGTTGATATCTGTATGATATCTTGCTGTAATGTTGGATATCTCTACACTCTTTCCATAATTCTTGATATCTGTTTATATTAAACAAAAGAGTGATTTTGGACACTTGCAATTCTGCAATATAATACCAGAATGTATTCTTTTAATTGTGGGTATACTTTGTAGTTTAATTTAATTCGACAGCTTTATAACAACCAAAAAATTATTTTGTCAGTGACTCAGTGGGAGGTTTCCAAGAAGCTGAATTTTTTTTTATAAAAGACAATGCAATTAAACAGTGAGGGCATGATGAATATGCACCCTATCAGATCAGTTTCATTTAACGCTTTAGTCAAAGGGAGCCAGAAAAACATTCAAGAGACTGCAGCTCAGGTCATGTTATTAAAGACAACAGCAGACACAAGAGGGGACATTAGACTCTTGGGACTGAGTGGTGGACAAAGGATAGAACTTTAAGACACTCTGATCACCATTTTAAGCAACTTTAAATGCAATTTGTGATGCAGTTATAAATAATAATTCTGCATTTTGTCATCAATTACATTTTTATTACAATGTAATAACACCTTTTAATCTTGTACTGTGCTGGATAAGGTAATTTGAGAAGGCTCCATTGGGAGATTAAGGCTACAGATTAAGTCCAACACTTTCGTGGGTGTCTTCCTCTCAGTTCACATCTGAAATAGGTCAGAACTCATTTTGAAAGCTCCACTTTCACACCAGCACCATGGAACATTCCAGTAAAAGATACATAAATTGTGTTATCTACTGTACATCTCCAAGAAAAGACACTGCCGTAAAAACAGGTATAGTTTTAAAAAGCAATGCTTTTGCCATTGCAATCTCTGTTACTTTGATTCTACAATCTGAGATGATAGATTTAGGAAAAGTTGGTAGAATCAATCTTTCTGATTTCAATGCACTGTATAGAATACATAGAAAACAGAACTTTTACAGACAGCTTCTTTCATGTATATTCATATGTGTAAACCACCTTACCTGAAATTTAAATTTAGATGTAGGACAAGTTGTTGTGTCAGTTTTGTCCTAAGTCAAAGCAATATCTACTCGAATATCCCAAAAAACAGAACTTCTGATTTACTGCTACCTTCTTTTATGTAATTTCAAGAGTATAAACTAAACTGCCTTACCACAAATTAAAATTTAGACCTAGGAAAAGTCAGGTAAATGAATGTATTTCACGATTTCAAACCAATATCTAATTGAATGCACCAAAAACAGAACTTTTAAGCATCGCCAGCTTTTTTTCTTATTATTATGTAAATTCACAAGTATAACCTGCCTTACCTCAAATTCAAACTTTGAACTGCCAAAATTGGTCCTCTGCTTCTGCCAGAAGTTGTCAGGTTTGATGATGAGTGTGACGTGGATGCAGGATGGAAACTCCTGCAGGATCTTCAGCAGAGGTTTGATAGAGTCCCATTTGGATCCTCGCATATCCACAATGACCGTGAAGCCATGTCTGCTCACCTCCTCGCTATACAAACAAACAAAAACATAACATCAGCTCTTCTGCAAGCCACTGGCACTCGCATCTTTAGGCAGAGGTAAATGAGAGGCGTTGCTTACAGAGAAATCTACAAATCCCACTTGATTAAAATAAATATCAGAAATGAAGTGTAGGGAGCTTGCATGAAAAATAGCACTTACCCCAATATGTTTTGTAAAAAAAGATAAAAAAATAAGGAAACCTTTCTTGCTAAATTGAGAGAACTGCTACACAAGAAAATAAACAAATAAATAAAAGTAAAAAAAAAAAGCAAACTAAACAATTCTCTAGCTTGAAAAACAGCCTGTTAACTTAAGGGTGTTTTCACATCCACTGCTTCTCTGCTGACAGCAGTGAGTTCTGAACAGCTCTAAATCATTAAAGAGAGAGAGAGAGAGAGAGAGAGAGAGAGAGAGAGAGAGAGGTGGGGGAGGGGGGATGAGGAGGAAGAGGTAGTGCAAGAGAACACAGAATGAAGATGGATGAGATGAGTGAGACAGAGAGACAACGAGAGTGGGGAATAAATTGATTTGGGGTGATAGTATGGATGGACATGTCGAATTTAGTATAAGCAAAACTGAGAAAAAGACAGATAATTTAGAATTCAGCAATTACATAATAGGCTTAAAAGAATTTTCCGGGTTCAAAACAACAGCAAGTCAATTTCAACAATTTCAACTTGCCCCTCAGTTTGTAAAAACAAACAAATATTTTAAGGTATTGTTTTTACAATGAAAGTCTATGCATGGGGAAAGGCATTCTGTAACGTTAAAAGTAGAAATATAAAGCTTGTATTTTTGTTAAAAGTGCTTATAATAATTTTCCCATACAAATGTGTTATTTTAGTTGTGAATTGGTTTAAATCGCCCTTTTAGCTGTGGGACTACTGGTCTAGGCCGATGAACTTCTAATTATGCATAATCAATGTAATTCTTCAGGTGAAGGTTGTCCACGTACAGTAGGCTAAACAGTCCCTTTCTGGTATCCGTGCACATATCGTGTAAAAGTTAATCGTTTTACAAATATTGGATGTAACTATGCACGTACAAGTATAACAAGCAATTTTATTGCATTAGTCTTATATTAACACTAGTACCGCCAGTCAATTAAATTTTTTAATCGTGATTAATCACATAATCTTTTGTAATTAATCTCGATTAATCGCAAATTTTAAAAGTGCTGAAATTTGACATTATATATACTTCTTTTCTTGTCAAAATTCATTTTTTTCCTTGTTAGGAAAGAAAACAAAACAATATATAACAATATAATGCTTTATTAACATTTTCCAAACAAAGCCTTCCACAGATAGAAATGCACTAAAATAGCACCAATTCAAGTAACATTAAATGTTTACCAAAGTCTATGTGGGAGTTTGACTAATTGAAAGAACTAGTCTCCACATAGGTTGCATATTAATTGAAATGGGCATTAAATCTCTTAAACTCTCATCCTCCGCAATATCAATCTGCTGAAAGACTGTGGCCATTAGTTTTGTTACAGCAATAGTGAAGCTGAGTTCATGATTCACGTCAATGCCAGTGCCGAACGCTGCTTTGAACTCACCATGAAAATCACCTGCAAACAAACACGCGTTTTGCAAATCTGCGTTTTGGTGATAGTTAAGATTTGGTGTGCTTCTGTGGTAATTACAATGCACCTTACATAGACTGAAAAATACTTAATTTCTATCATAAGTCCCATTTGGGCTTGTTTTGTACATCAAACAGCACTAAGAGCCCCTTTCTTCATCATTTTATCACTGACAGGGAGCACTGTCAGAGATTCTTTTATTTACTGATAACAACCTCCATGGCTCTAACATAGGAGAGAGCGTAACAATCAACTAGCATGTTACAACAATACTGCCCATAGAATGTCTCTGGGACCGCCGCATAAAGGCGGTTTTAAACGGGACGTGGTCACCACGCATTCTCTATTCATTCATTCACAAGAAACCTGCCACTTTTTTTGTGCACAACTGCTTGCACACACGTGCAAGATAAAAATATTTTATTTTTCTGCGGCTGCCGCTTGTCACTGACCAATTAGAGCTGAATTTATTCACAACCAATCAAACAACATTTAATTTTTATGTACTCAGAAACAACATGGAGACAAATATACTCGCTGTTGCTGAATTTCCTGAGCTATATAACGTTTCTTTGTGCATTTATAGAGATATAAATAGGAAAACAGCCAAGTCGGTGTACCAGGTGAAAATAGGCTATGGATACTTGCATAGTTTATTTTAGGAAGACAGACGACTGCAATATACACAAATGGGCCATGGACCATCTACTTAAATGTTCTCTTCTGCAACAGGTGTCTGAAACATTAACTTTAGATAAACAGATAATACATTTCCCATGCGGTTTATTAGCAGAGTGTTTTGTGGATTTTTAATGTTCATTTGTAGCCCTCCCACTTTAATGATTGATTTGATATTATTTATCCTATATCAATTTGGCAATAAAAACAAAGTAATGCAGTCTGTTTCTATAGTCATTAAAAAATGCAGAATTCATCAAATGTGGGGACAGATGGCAAGACGACATCAATATTTACAATTATATTGTATTCCATCCATGAATTGTCTCTATCACTCCACTCTCTCCTCTCCACCAATAGCTGGTGTGTGGTGAGCGTACTGGCGCACTATGGCTGCTGTCGCAATATGCAGGTGGATGCTGCACACTGGTGGTGGTTGAGGAGAGTCCCCTGTTCACTCATTCATATTATGTAGCTATTTAACCTTGATATAATTTTACATTAATTAAAAAAAAATAAAAAATAGATTATTACAATATTTCTAGTCATAACAAATTTTTTTGGAGAAAGTAGTGCCATTTTATTTATGTGCAATAACTTACATGAAAACTAATACAATATTTACAGTAATCACCTCAGAGACCCAGTGTCTGAGCAGAAGCAGTAGGGGGCATTGTTGCACTTCTACTGGCACGTTTCGCACCGCTTCTCCTGTGAATGGAAAATGCCTGTACAAACAAGAAGCGGCAAGATCGCAAGCAAAGCCTGCCGCACAGGTGTAAAGCTGCCTTTATGCAGTTTTATACAAAGCTTGTAGGCTCTACTTGTAGAAGGGCTCTGGCGCTGCTCTGTTTCTGTTTGTGGCATGTAAGGACTCCATGCGGACACATTACGAAGGTTCCGCCCTTCACACCAGTGTTTATGCTGTATTAACGATAAATGCGTTAATCGTGATGAAGAAAAATTAACGCGTTAAACTTTTTTAATTAATTGCATGCATTAATGCGTTAATGCGTTAATTCTGACAGCTCTAGTTAACACGTATAATGATAATGCCTTGTGTCTTTACTTTTGAAACAATGTGCATTTTTAAATTAATATACAATATTGAACCCTTTAAGCTCAGATGGACCCTTGAGCAAAAAAATAAATAAATAAATAAATAAATACAAATAAAAAAATTATAATAATTACAGTCTTGACCAACATAAAATAGGGATTGTTTGAAAGCTTAGAAGCTGTACTTTACAATACATGTAGTCATTATGACCAAAACTGAAAAAGTAATGCCAATGCAATGTTATAACTTTTGATTGCTTTGTTAAATCAACACAACATTTTTCTCAGTTACAGTTGACATGATTGGGAACAAAACAAAAAATGTTCAGGGCTACCTTATTTACACCCAGAGGTATATAATGTCAAATCAGAAAAATAAGAAACATTTTTGTGATTTTCCAGCAGTTTCTTAGGCTCAGAGTCTCAGAATTTATCATAATCTATATCATTAAACAATTTGAAAAGTTTTCTTTACAATGATACCAAATACTTGCCCCATGGACTTTTATTGTGAGTGCATTACTATAAACAATTTTTTTTGTTGGTCTTTACAAACTAAGGGACATGTTGAAATTCCAAATTTTGAACTTATTTTGAACCCAGAGAATTTCTTGTAGAAGAATGAGAGAGCAAGAGAAAGAAAAAGAGAACGTTCTCATAGAAATGGAAGAGGGATGGAAGTCGACCAGTGTGGCACAAAAAAATGCAGTTCCAAGCCAAACAGCATATAGTATCTATACCCCTGAAACACACCAGACAGCAAAAACTAAGTCGAAAGCGTCTATACTTCCTCACTGAACTGCTTGTTTTCCTAACCAGAGGCTACATCTGGGTATCCAACATAATACTGAATGTCTGCATCTCCAAACAAACGGTCAGAAGTTCATTATTCCTCTTCAAACCATCACATATTTTATGCAAAATTGGCTCAACAAGGATGCTTATGGATACCAGAACAGGAGTAAAGTTTGGCCAAACCCCAAGGCAGATGCTAACCTAGATAAAGTTTTGAACTGTGCAGAATTGGATCCCTCTGGCTGAAAGCAGAGATTCACATGGAGCTGGTTGAGTATCACAAAGAGTCAAATCAATACTAACTACAGAAGGACACAGTAGAGGAAAGACAATTTGGCCATGTGATGTTTAATTAAACCAGAAACCTGGGGGTGAAGTGCTTCAAAACAAAACATAAAAATAATGTCAGGACTTAAAAAAGTACAGTAACTAGATTTTTACATTTTCTGAAGAAAATATGAGTTGTGCTTGTCTGTGCAAAACTCGTTGACAATATACTAGGTTGTTCTTGATGTCTGGCAAGGTATTGCTATGCAGTCGCTGTAGGTGATGTAGTATTGTAGGTGGTTGCATCCCAAGTCTCTTTGATATTCTGCTCCCTAGATACACTATATTGCCAAAAGTATTCGCTCATCTGCCTTTAGACGCATATGAACTTAAGTGACATCCCATTCTTAATCCATAGGGTTTAATATGACGTTGGCCCACCCTGTGCAGCTATAACAGCTTCAACTCTTCTGGGAAGGATTTCCACAAGGTTTAGGAGTGTGTTTATGGGAATTTTTGACCATTCTTCCAGAAGCGCATTTGTGAGGTCAGACACTGATGTTGGACGAGAAGGGCTGGCTCGCAGTCTTCGCTTTAATTCATCCCAAAGGTGCTCTATCGGGTTGAGGTCAGGACTCTGTGCAGGCCAGTCAAGTTCTTCCACACCAAACTCGCTCATCCATGTCTTTATGGACCTTGCTTTGTGCACTGGTGCGCAGTCATGTTGGAACAGGAAGGGGCCATCCCCAAACTGTTCCCACAAAGTTGGGAGCATGGAATTGTCCAAAATCTCTTGGTATGCTGAAGCATTCAGAGTTCCTTTCACTGGAACTAAGGGCCAAGCCCAGCTCCTGAAAAACAACCCCACACCATAATCCCCCCTCCACCAAACTTCACAGTTGGCACAATGCAGTCAGACAAGTACCGTTCTCCTGGCAACCGCCAAACCCAGACTCGTCCATCAGATTGCCAGATGGAGAAGCGTGATTCGTCACTCCAGAGAACGTATCTCCACTGCTCTAGAATCCAGTGGCGGCGTGCTTTACACCACTGCATCCGACGCTTTGCATTGCACTTGGTGATGTATGGCTTAGATGCAGCTGCTCGGCCATGGAAACCCATTCCATGAAGCTCTCTACGCACTGTTCTTGAGCTAATCTGAAGGCCACATGAAGTTTGGAGGTCTGTAGCGATTGACTCTGCAGAAAGTTGGTGACCTCTGCGCACTATGCGCCTCAGCATCCGCTGACCCCGCTCTGTCATTTTACGTGGCCTATCACTTCGTGACTACCACTGAGTTGCTGTTATTCCCAATCGCTTCCACTTTGTTATAATACCACTGACAGTTGACTGTGGAATATTTAGTAGCGAGGAAATTTCACGACTGGACTTGTTGCACAGGTGGCATCCTATCACAGTACCATGCTGGAATTCACTGAGCTCCTGAGAGCGGCCCATTCTTTCACAAATGTTTGTAGAAGCAGTCTGCATGCCTAGGTGCTTTATTTTATACACCTGTGGCCATGGAAGTGATTGGAACACCTGAATTCAATTATTTGGATGGGTGAGCGAATACTTTTGGCAATATAGTGTATATCTCCAGACTTTTTTGTCCGTTTTAACACCCTCCAGGCAAAAACAAGTCTGATTGCTAAGAAAAGTAATACATACCTCTTCTCAACAAGAAGAGCAAGCACTACTTTACTAATAATTGCTGTGAAAAATACTGTGGTATTTATTTAGATACAGCAAAGAAAGATAGAATTATCCAGAGATAAACACTCATTCCCCTACAATGCAATTGAAAATCACCACTTGTCACTGAATTGGCCATTTCAAATGAATTGGCCAGAAATAGACAGATTGCTGAACTATCTTTCCTTGATCAGCTTAGGGTTAAGAGACATGGACACATTTGTGACTGGACTGTATATTCATTATTACAGTAGCTGGCTGGCTTCCACACCTGTGCTGTCTTTTCCACTGACTGCACCTGATCTATTTCAACAGCTATGAATTTTGTTGCATAATAACACACACACTGGCACACAGACAAAAACCCACACATGCAAGTAGTACCTTGGGATTCCGGCAAGGTACGCAATGAGTCGTCTGAGGTCCTCCTGTCGTATTCTGTCATGGTTACTTCTGGCTGGAAATGTGAGGACTGGCCCTCCACGACGATCTCTTCCACCTGCAAGCAAATACATTGTACATCTGATTCTGGAAAAACTCCAGCCAAACAGTCTGAGAACATGACAGAGCCTCTCCAAAAATCTATGTCAGCCAAGCATTAGTAAAATAAGACAATGGCTATTCTTGAGAAACACATCAAGTTCAGCATACCAACTGTTCCTACACATAGATGTTTTGGATCACTATGACCAAATTATACAGTAAACGTGAAAAAAAAAAAAAAAAAAACTTTTCTGAATAAAATTGTTTGTACTTTACAGTGGCGTTCACACAGCGATTTGCAGCAAGAAAATGTGTCACTGAAAACTTGTCACAGTGCGTCTAGTTAGGACTAGTGGTCGACTGAAATATTGCTGTTGCTGATAAATCGGCCGATATTCAGTATTTTTAAATCACGAGCATTGGCCAATTGATTTTCCTGTTTGGCCGATTCCTTTCTCAAGCCGTGAGGGTGCCAAGAATCGACTGTTTGAAAGAATTGTCTGAGACGTGTAAACAGACAATCACAGTTTGTTCTGTTGCTGCCTGCCATCTCTCTCTCCTCAACAGTTCCCTGTAACTTTTAACTGTCTTGTCTTACAACATGTTTTCACTTCCAAGGCATCAAAAACTGACGCTTTTGCAAGAGACCAGCGCATCAATCTATAGACGCCAAAAGTGCCCTCTGGCGTAAGTATCCGACACAACTGGCAAGTGCGTTCTTTTCAACAAAAAACCTTTGATGTCAACTGACTGACGTGAAGGGCATCAGAATTATTATTCCCTGTTATTTAATTATACATTGGGGTACAATTTTCTCATTGTGACATATGTTGGGGGAATGATTTTCATTTTATTTTAAATCAGCAACATTTCTTCACAGTGGTTAATATTTAATCCAGGGGTATATATATATATATATACACACACACACAAGCAATATCACACGAGCAAGAGTGCGATATGGCCCTACATCAGCACTGTAATTTTTTTAATTAAGTTATTTACTATATTAAATTGTGTGATGTATTGGCATTATATTATCCTTTCGGCCACGCTGCTCCCTAGATATCGACATCCACCATTAAAAAACCCCATAATGGTCGACCACTAGTTAGGACACAGTGTAATACTGAATACAATTCTTGCTTCATATCCTTGCGTGCCTTCATATTTTCATTGCTTCATATAGTAAATGTATACCAACCTTCATTAAACTCTCTTCTTTGAAGTACAGTGGTGGAAAAGGGCAAAATTGGAAATGAGTTATATCTGTATTTAAGGCAAGCTGAGCTGACGATATGCAGTTTGGCCTGCCAAAGAGTAAGATATTGGTAAGCTATCTGGGTCAGCAGCCAGCTCAACACTCACTGCAATTCCCCAGTGATGCCACTCTGCCTTTGAGCACACATATCTGAGAGTTAATGACTGTCATTGCAAATAAGTGTTCTCTCATTAAAATTCATCGAAATCTGTGCCCTTGGACACACAGGGAACACTTCTAAAATAAACGACTTAGAATTTCATATGAAAAAAAAAAATTAAAAAAGCTTCTTTGGTCTAATTACTATAATGCAATAAATAAATAGAATTATATATTATTTAAATTGTAAAGTACAATTGCAATTTATAACATGGTAATTTGTTGAACTGAATTCAATTTATGCTGATTTTAAAAACAAATCACTTTGGTAAAGATGGTAATGAAATAGACTTTCTTCATGCAAAATATTATTATTATTGTTGTTGTTGTTTTTATTTTTTATTTTTATGACCAAGACATTTTCTGTGAAATTCACCAATGTACCATGATAATAACATGCATTGTATATTGTATATCAAAGTACCATGGTATTATCATTTGATCCCATTTTCACGAGGGTTAGATTACTAAAATAATTTTCAAGAAACTTGCTTGAACTAATCCTCTGAAAAGAAGCATGGTAAAAAAAAAAAAATAATTACACATTAACATGGATTTTTGGCTCACCTGATAAGAATGCCACCTTCTCTTTAAGAATGGGTAGAACTTCAATGGCCTTCATGTCCTCATTCCTGTGGAACCCTAGAAGAGTTAAAGAATGTATCAGTCTTCTAAGCACATGAAGACAAAGACACTCATAAACACAAACGTGGAACTTAAAAAAGCAAAACATTATATCATTTATTCATAGTCTTGATAAGTCTACATTAATGAATCAGCACTACATTAATGAATTATGAGTGGAGAATGAAACTATGTACCAGCTTATCCAAAAGAGCAGAATTAAGATTTCTTAATGTCTTTAAAGAGCACTGATAGCATGATGTGTGCTTTAAATAACATATTTACAGCTATGGCAAGGCCTTCATATTCAGAGCTACAACCCCTCCTCTCGAACCCTGATCCTCATTCTCTCCCTGTCCTGCCTACTCACCAGATGGCAAGATCTTAATACATCCACAGCCTTACCAATGCATGAGCACATACAACATGCAAAGGTACACTCATTGACACCAAAACATAATCCTAGTCAAAATCTTTCATTATAAAACTATAATCTATTTATCAAAGAAAATCACAAAATACTGCATATATCACCTGTCTAAAGAATAACCAGGTCATACAAAAGTTACAAAATGCTACAAAACGTACAATAAAGGCACAGAAAACCTTAATAACAGTTAACAAAAAAGTGCAATGCCTGGAAAGAATCACGTTAAAATCTTCAACTTTAAATGAACACTTATTTGACAAAATATTTACTCAAAATGTAACATTTTTAGTATACAAATGTGCATTAATCATTAACAATGATGCTGACAGATTTGGGACATGAGGGAAACTCATCACTTCTGCTAATCGGCAAAGCTGTTGCATGACTATTGGAAAATAATGTTTTTGGTGACGATTATCTTAAAATAGGCAAATATCAGTAGATTATTCAGCCTAGTCAATATATCTGCCAATATATCACTATTTCTAAACCTCAAGTGACACATTACTGACCGACTAAAAATTAGTCTACATCTTACAGATGAAAACATATACATGACATATGTGTGCTAGCAGGGTAGTGGAGAAATGCCATACATTCACAGCGATGCAGAGTAAAATAACTGAAACATAAATTCTGTAAACATAAATACATAGGTGTTTTACTGTAAAATCACTCCTGATTTTATTTAATTTTTTATTATCATTGAGTGTGGATTTTTGGTTTCACAATGACAAGGCTGAATGTGTGAATATTAATGTAAATGTTAATAGTAGGTTAATCTCCACAGGAAGCAGCAACTGCCTTTTAAACACCCCTAGGGAAACAACATTAACATTTCAAACCCTGCACAGTCCAAATTCACATAACAGAACAATTTCAAAGCACATCATAATATTTTTACATATTCTTATAAGTTAACATGGCTGGGCCACTCAAGGACATTCACAGAGTTACTCTTGCATTGTCTTGGCTATGTGCTTGGGGTCATTGTCCTGTTGGAAGGTGAACCTTCGGCCCAGTCTGAGGTCCTGAGCACTCTGGACAAGGGTTTCATTAAGGATATCTCTGTATTTTGCTGCGTTCAGCTTTCCTTCAACCCTGACCAGTCCCCCAGTCCCTGCCACTGAAAAACACCCCCACAGCATGATGCTACCACCATCATGCTTCACCGTTGGGATGGTATTGCACAGGTGATGAGCCAAACAGTTCAATCTTCATTTCATCAGACCAGAGAATCTTGTTTCTCACAGTCTGAGAGTCCTTTAGGTGATTTTTTCAAATTCCAAGTGGTCTATCATGTGTCTTGCACTGAGGAGGGGCTTCTGTCTGGCCACTCTGCCATAAAGCCCAGATCAGTGGAGTGATGCACTGCTGGTTGTCCTTCTGCAAGTTTCTCCCATCTCCACACATGATCTCTGGAGCTCAATCAGAGTGACCATCAAGTTTTTGGTCACCACTCTTACCAAGGCCATTCTCCCCTGATTGCTCAGTTTGGCCAAGAAGCCAGCTCTATGAAGAGTCCAGGTTGTTCCAGACTTCTTCCATTTGAGCCACTCTGCTCCTGAGAACCTTCATTGCAGCCAAAAAATGTTTTTGTAGTCTTCCCCAGATCTGTGCCTCGACACAATCCTGTCTCTGAGCTCTGCAGGCAGTTCCTTTGATGTCATGGCTTGGCTTTTGCACTGATATGCATTTTCAGCTGTGAGACCTTATATAGACATGTGTGTGCCTTTCCAAATCATGTCCAATCAATCCAATCAAAGTGTAGAAACATTTCATAGATGATCCAGAGAAATGGGATGCACCTGAGCTCAATTTCAAGAGTCATAGCAAAGGGTCTGAATACTTATGTCAATGTGATATTTCAGTTTTTTCTTTTTAATAAATTTGCAAAGTTATCAAAAATCTGGTTTTTGCTTTGTCATTATGGTGTATGGCGTGTAGACTGATGTGAAAAAAATTATAATTTAAAGCATTTTAGTATAAGGCTGCAACATAACAAAATGTGAAAAAAATTAAGGGGTCTGAATACTTTATGAATGCACGACAGTAGAGTCAAACCACTCCGTAAAGTCTTCTCCAGCTCATCCCAAAGACTTTCAATGGGATTAAGGTCAGGTCTCTGTGGTGGCCAATTCATGTGTGAAAATGATTCCTCATGCTCCCTGCCCCACTCTTTCACAATTTGAGCCAGATGAATCTTGGCATTGTTGTCCTGGAATATGCCTGTGCCATCAGGGAAGAAAAAAATCCATTGATGGGATAACCTGGTCATTCAGTACATTCAGGTAGTCAGCTGACTTCATTTTATTGCCGCAAAACATTGCTGAGCCTAGACCTGACCAATTGAAGCAACCTCAGATCACAACACTGCCTCCAGAGGCTTGTACAGTGGACATATGCATGACGGGTACATCGCTTCATGTGCTTCCATTCTTACCCTGAGCCCATCGCTTTGGAATAGTGTAAATCTGGAGTCATTATACCACATGACCTTTTTCCATTGCTCCACAGTCCAATCTTTATGCTCCCTAGAAAACTGAAGTTATTTTTTCCGATTAGCTTTACTAACAAGTGGCTTTCTTGTGGCCACACAGCTGTTTAGTCCCAATCCTGTAAGTTCTCATTGCATTGTGCATGTGGAAATGCTCTTACTTTCACTATTAAACATAGCCGTGAGTTCTACTGTCGATTGTTTACGATGTGACTTCAACAAGTGTTTTAGTGATCTCAGAACACGATCATTCAATATTTTTTTTCTGACCACATTTGTTCCGTGAAGCTGATGGTTCACCACTATCCTTCCAGGTTTTAATAATGCATTGGACAGTTCTTAACCCAATTCCAGTGATTTCAGCAATTTCCTTAGTTGTTTTCTTTGTCTGATGCAGGCCAATAATTTGCCCCTTATGAAACACAGTAACATCTTTTCCACGACCACTGGATACGTCTTCCAACATGGTTGTTTAAGAAATGAGAAGCTACACACTGCATCAATAAGGGTTAAAAGAATTGTTGCCAGCTGAAACATATTAATCACTGCAATAATGATCCAATCATCGGCTCTTTAGTATTTGCTTATTTAAATCCAAACAGCGACTTTTATTTTTGGCCAGGCAGTGTATATTTCCCTTTGGTTTAAAAAAAGCGCAGTCATTAAAAAGACCTTCTTAACACCAGTTATATGCATATTTATATATACAACGATCAGTCACAACATTAAAACTACCTGCCTAATATTGTGTAGGTCCCCCTTGTGCCACCAAAACACCGCCAACCTACGGTTCTCACCACAATTGTACAGAGCGGTTATCTGAGTTAACATAGACTTTGTCAGTTCGAACCAGTCTGGCCATTCTTTGTTGACCTCTTTCCTCAACAAGGCATTTCTGTCCACAGAACTGCCACTCACTGGATGTTTTTTGTTTTTGGCACCATTCGGAGTAAATTCTAGAGACTGTTGTGTGTGAAAATCCCAGGAGATCAGCAGTTACAGAAATACTCAAACCAGCCCGTCTGGCACCAACAATCATGCCACGGTCCAAATCACTGAGATCACATTTTTCCCCCATTCTGATAGTTGATGGTGAACATTAACTGAAGCTCCTGACCCATATCTGCATGATTTTATGCACTGCAATGCTGCCACACTGTCACGTTTATGTGTTTTGTTCATGTTTTGTGTTCATGTCTTTTATTTTGAAAGTTTAATTCCTGTTTCATTGCCATGTCATGTGATCCTCTCTTGTTCCATATGTTTTGTTCACATTGGTTTGTGTTCATGAGTCTTGTTATCAGTTCTGTTATGTCATTGGTTCATGTTTCATTGTCTTATTATAAGTTCAGTCTTGTGATTGGTTGTCTTGTTTACTTGTTACCCATGTCTGTGTATTTAAAACATACAGTGAGTGGCAGTTCTGTGGACAGAAATGCCTTGTTGATGAGAGAGGTCAACAAAGAATGGCCAGACTGGTTCAAACTGACAAAGTCTATGTTAACTCAGATAACATCTCTGTACAACTGTGGTGAGAAGTACAGCATCTCAGAATGCTATTCAGAGATGTGGGTTGGTGCTGTTCTGGTGGCACGAGGGGGACCTACACAATATTAGGCTAGTGGTTTTAATGTTGTGGCTGATCGGTGTATATATACACATATACAGTATTTATATTTAAATGGGTTAAAAAGACCTGTATAATAACTGCAATTTTCTTAATCCAAAGAAAAGTAAACAAGACTAAAGCCTGATAAATATACTCATAGTATCTGGGTCAACATATTGCTGTGCAGCTTTAAAGGCCAAGTGTATGCAGTGTTTGTTTGAATTATTTAATTTTATATTAAGTCGACTGTCACATCCCAATATAAGTTTCATAATAAAGTCTGTTCCTAGTTCAGCTATTCAAGTCTTTTATTTGCTAGTTGCTTATATATAGACACAAATACACAGAGCAAAGTGCGAAATTATTTATCAGAAAGTGATGAAGTAAATACATTTTAGAGTAATGAAAATATTTAGTAAAGCTTTAGTATTAACAATTATGCTACATTTTAATTGTTGCTGCATTTAGTGGAAAATTTTGTTGCAGTTAATAATAATAATAATATGTTTCATTTTTTTTAAAAGAGTTTTTGTTTTAGTTTTCATTGGTGACAATAACAGTAGCTGCGTTTACATGGCCCCTGGTAATCCATTTGTGATTGGACTAGAAGCTCAGTCCAAATAAAAAAGTCTCATGTAACCACGTCAATCGGATTAAATTGGCCACATCGATTTAAATGTCATTCGGATTGTAAGGGGTGGTGTAAACCTTTTCTAATCCGTTCGAAAAGAAAATGTTTGCCATGTATACACTTGATCAGATTGCTTTGTGAAACTGGGACGATCTGTCCATGTTCAGTACTGACGCAGTAATGGCGTGACGACGTTTCACACACACATCACACTTTCATCACAGTGGCCATATCTATGACCATCAGGGTAAAGAAGCAACAGCGGTGAATGGAGAAACACCTGTGAAACAATAAAAGCATCAAAATTTTGCTTCTGATGCATGACAAGTGCCAGGATGTCAGCAGAAATGTTGCCAGATTTGACTTTCGTGGACATTTAAATATATTTTATTCACGATTCATCTCCGTACCCGACGAGTCTGACGTTTGATCGGCGAGTACACACACCCAGCAGAATATCACCGTAAACATCTCTCATTCAGGAGTTACACATTGTTGTTTTCTGGTCTGACTGGGTCACTTTATTACTAAACGTCTGTGATGATCCCGCCTATGTATATGAAAGATCTGCTTTTAGCTCAAAGAGAACACAGAAAGCAACCGAGGCAAAAAACATATGCAAATATACATGGAGTTTTATTACTATTGTGTTTTACATACACTATATTGCTCAAAACTATTCACTCACCCATCCAAATAATTGAATTCAGGTGTTCCAATCACTTCCATGGCCACAGGTGTATAAAATGAAGCACCTAGGCATGCAGACTGCTTCTACAAACATTTGTGAAAGAATGGGCCGCTCTCAGGAGCTCAGTGAATTCCAGCGTGGTACTGTGATAGGATGCCACCTGTGCAACAAGTCCAGTCGTGAAATTTCCTCGCTACTAAATATTCCACAGTCAACTGTCAGTGGTATTATAACAAAGTGGAAACAATTGGGAATGACAGCAACTCAGCCACGAAGTGGTAGGCCACGTAAAATGACAGAGCGTGGTCAGCGGATGCTGAGGCGCATAGTGCGCAGAGGTCGCCAACTTTCAATCGCTACAGACCTCCAAAGTTCATGTGGCCTCAGATTAGCTCAAGAACAGTGCGTAGAGAGCTTCATGGAATGGGTTTCCATGGCCGAGCGGTGCATCCAAGCCATACATCACCAAGTGTAATGCAAAGCGTCGGATGCAGTGGTGTAAAGCACGCCGCCACTGGACTCTAGAGCAGTGGAGACGCATTCTCTGGAGTGATGAATCACGCTTCTCCATCTGGCAATCTGATGGACGAGTCTGGGTTTGGCGGTTGCCAGGAGAACGGTACTTGTCTGACTGCATTGTGCCAACTGTGAAGTTTGGTGGAGGGGGGATTATGGTGTGGGGTTGTTTTTCAGGAGCTGGCCCCTTAGTTCCAGTGAAAGGAACTCTGAATGCTTCAGCATACCAAGAGATTTTGGACAATTCCATGCTCCCAACTTTGTGGGAACAGTTTGGGGATGGCCCCTTCCTGTTCCAACATGACTGCGCACCAGTGCACAAAGCAAGGTCCATAAAGACATGGATGAGCGAGTTTGGTGTGGAAGAACTTGACTGGCCTGCACAGAGTCCTGACCTCAACCCAATAGAGCACCTTTGGGATGAATTAGAGTGAAGACTGTGAGCCAGGCCTTCTCGTCCAACATCAGTGTCTGACCTCACAAATGCGCTTCTGGAAGAATGGTCAAAATGTCCCATAAACACACTCCTAAACCTTGTGGAAAGCCTTCCCAGAAGAGTTGAAGCTGTTATAGCTGCAAAGGGTGGGCCGACGTCATATTAAACCCTATGGATTAAGAATGGGATGTCACTTAAGTTCATATGCGTCTAAAGGCAGATGAGCGAATACTTTTGGTAATATAGTGTATGTTGTCATGCATATGTTGTCTCTTTGTAGCGTGGTTAATTAAAAAATATCCAACATTTTCCATATTGTGTAAATATTTTTACATTGTAGTCTGGTGGCGTGAGTAAATTTTGTGCTTCAAAATCTTATGTGTTGTTTAATGACCAGCGTTTGTATACTGTATAGTCTTTAATTAAATATATACTGTATAGTGACATTATATTGCTTTTTATACAATATGTTACAATCGTCACACACCTTACACGGCCGTGGTATTATAAATTGAAGTGTTTAATCGCTGCTCTCCCCCTTCATCACTGGTTGACTTAGTGATTTTGGCTCTGTTATGTAAACAGCAGTATCACTTTATTAAGCTTAATAAATAGAAATAAAGGTTTGGCTGACTTTTGTCGCATCCCACAGCACAGCACATAGAAGGTATATGGAGATTGGTCCTGTACTGTATATGGCAGCGAGGTCATTTAATGATGTCACATGAAACAGGTAAATAAAACTGACATCTTGGCTCAATTCAAAGGTGGTATATTTCAAAGCTGAATGTTTTCATTGTTGCTGGAAAATGAGTAGATATTATATATAAACATTTTGAATGTATTTTTTGTTATTTGTGATGTATTGATTATTAAAACCACAAGCCGTCAAGCGTAACATCATATCCTCATTTGTAAAGAAGTCCGAAATTATTTTGTGTGCTCGAAGTCAAGTGTGAACACCCCTTCAAACGGTGAGGGAATGCTGTATAATTGTGCAGTGCACACACATCACAACAGCAATTCTGATCTGATGCTTGATACATATAAATGCTCACATCAATCCGATCACTTTATGCAGCGTTCATGTAAATAGTACATTCGGAATTATCGATCTGAATGATTTCATTCTGATTTAAAACACAAAGTGTCCATGTAAACTCAGCTAGTGTTTCAACACTTTTGGAAAGCTTGGCTGCTAATAAGAGTGCAGAATAGGAGATGACGACATATTCATAAGTGAAATTTCAGGCCACCAAAGCTAATTTTTATTTTCAATGCAGGAAAAACCCTATAGTTAAAAGGCACAGAGGGCAGTGCACATTTTCACAGCTATTGATTTCATTAGCTTTAGGAGGGAGTCAGCAGTAGTCAGGCCTGACTGCCCATCATAACAGATTTTGTCATTAGGCTAAATTGCCCACCACTTCCTGGCATAAGGATATGGTTGTCTGTGGGGAGATATAACACAAGCTGGGGCATGTGCAATATAGTATCAGGGGACTTTATGGGGAGTGCTACTCTGTGTGTGTGTTATTCCCCAACAAGAATGTCCTCATCACAATCCAATATTCACAAAACACATGTGTTATACTGTACGTGTGTGGGCTTGCATGTTTGCCACTAATTCTACCTTCTTCAATGACCTCATCTCAGTCCAATACCCACATAACCTTTACACTGTGTAATATACTGAACATACACATATACATGTGTGTTTGTATTATGGTGACATATTTTATTTCTGAGACTCATTAACATTCAGCTTACAGAGGTCTACATCGGACACTGTGGCACTAAGGTGTTTTTTCATACTGTACGTGTTTTGCTCCGCAAAATAGCTTTCATATTACCAATTTTTCATGCAAACTGTTCTCTGTTTCAGGCAAAACTGCCAGTGTGAAATCCCCCTAAAACAACAGGAGCCAGATGCTATTTTGCTTTGCAAGTCTGCAGGTGCCGTTTGTAGACGATCTGAACAGCGCTCCAATGGCAACACAAAACTTTGTACAGACCCACCGCTAATCTCAGTCTCAGACCAGAAGGCATAACCACAGAAATATCATGGACAGGGTGCACAGGTTTTTATCAGTCCATTTGGAAACAAAGTTGTATTCACAAGACAGTGTTTGGGAAGCTACTTTGAAACTAGCATTTTTGCGTTCCAAGTTGGTCTTTTTATCTGGCACAAAAACAATGAGGACCCCAATTAGAGTGACAGCATTAAAGTTCAGAAACACACTTCAGCTTTAAACTTGAACAGATAAACTAACAAAATGAATCTGACTTCCCAATGCTATATACATAATGGATAACAGTGGGATACCGATGACCACAGCTGCTCAGGCAGAGCTGTCCTTTTTAAAACAGAGAAATGTCCCAAAAAACTTAACTTCCCCCTGCTGTTCCAAATAGGGCTGGGCGATAGGACGATGCTGATTGCAAACAGATAATGAACGACGATATCGGGAAATGGCAAAACTATGGATCTGGGAAGTCACCAAATATATTAAACAGTGGCCAGGGTGTGAAACTAGCACCCACCACCCGCCAAATGCAACAAGGCTGAATCCAGTTCGCAAGCTCCTTGTCCAAATGTATTTCATGCGTGGGTAAATTTGCTCATCTACCCGCAACAGGCAGGTGACCTGTAAGACATCTCGGAGTGACACATGACAAGAAATGCAGTTAGTCGCAAAGACATGGGCTTGAAGAAACACACTTTATTATATTTTTAAGAACAGACAAAAGGAAAGCCGTCAATGTTTGTGTCTGATTCGCTGTTTGTTCAGAGGTGTGCAGCACGAGCCTGTCTCCTTGAACATGCGCATGTCGAAGTGCAGCGCAAGCCTGTCTCGTGGAACGAGCGCATGTAAAGAGTTTTCACTGTTTTTTCTCTACTTCATTCGTCTGTAAACTGTTTGCAAGAATAATGTTGTGTATGAGAATGCTGCAAATTATCTCCGATCATCTCAGGAGTTGCCATGAGTTTAGTTCGCTTTATTTTCACGTGGTTAGCATGCACTGTGATTGCAACTCTGCAAGTTCAGTAATATATACCTTTGTATTAAAGAAACAAAGACGAAAGTGATTAAATCATAAAGTAATACAAGACATGTTCACCTTGAACATAAAATTTAGTTTTATTTATAATACAAACACAAATTCGATAAGAACACACATTTGGCAGCATTATTTTGGGAACACAAGGGAATTTAATAGACTTATTTATTTTGATTATTACTGTCTTTACATTTATAATTGTCTTTAGTTCTTAATCTGTAGGCTATTAGTCATTTTCCACCTGCTGTTGTTGATGGATGTTTGCGTGATGGCAAATGGAGCCGTTGGAGACGGTAAATGTTTGGATTTGGAGAGGTGGTTAAATACATTTTTTGATCACTTCATTATTTTATTGCTTTTTTCGTTTAGTTTAAAGTGAAATTTGAATTTAGAAATGTCTTTTGTTTATGTTTTTCGTGTTTCAATAAATTAATAAAAATTTTAACGCAAAATCAGTAAAGCAAAACAATTCACCGACCCTCGGCAGTGGGGTTGACGATGTAATTGGATTTCGCAATATTTTTTAAGGTGATTATCGCCCAGCCCTAGTTCCAAAGTTCATTCCATTCTATTCATTACTTACACTATCCTCATGGATGTTACAGAAAGTGCTGATCAGCAATACGAGACACCACAAGCATTGCACAATCACAATATGGAGTTAATTAACAGAGGTTCGGGAGGAGCATGTTAATTTTAATCTGACAAATCACAGCCCACAAGCAGGAGTATATAAGCTGCTGCTTACCTGCTTCCTGTGACAATTCTCCTGACATCCCACCTCCACCCCATTTCCACATGTTCTCTAGATTCATTATCTAAATAAGTAAAGTCCGGGGGGGGGTACTCAGGACTCGAGTTAAGTCTCGAACTCCGAGCCCTCCAGTATACGGACAGCAAGCCAAATACGTTTACTGCTTCAACACAAGATTACATTAACACATGAACTACTGAACTTCCAGAGTAATCCAATAGTTGCCAATGTCTAAATCATGATCTAAATGAATTAAATGTCTAATATTGTGACAAAGCTGTGCCAAAACCCAACCCAAAAAAGTTTGCATAGCTCAAAGAAACCAAACAACCTTTCCTACTGTCAAAATATCATACAACAGCACAATGGGATCAAAATCCTAACACTCAGCAGGCAAGCTTTATTTAAAGAAGAGACATGCTGTTTCCAAAACAAAAACCAAAAGACTGCATCCGGTGTCTCTTGACAGTCTAAGGCAGTATTATTTAAAAAAATAAAAATAATAATAATCACGATTATCACATGATTTTTCATAGATAATCACGATTAATCGCAGATTATAAAAGAACTGAAATTTGACTCTATACTGTATATACTTCTTTTCCTGTCAAAATGCCTTTAATTCCTATTTTTTTTAGGACAGAAAACAAAATAATAAATAATGATTTATAAAAAATTTCCAAACAAAGAATTCCACAGAATAAAAACAAAAATGCACGAAAATAGCACCAATTCAAGTAACATTAAAAGTTTCACAAAGTCTAAGTGGGAGGTTGACAAATTGAAAAACTAATCCCAGTATTTTGCATATTCATTGCAATGGGCATTAAATCTTTTAAACCCTCATCCTATACAATAGTAATGGTTGCTATCCAGTTTGCTACAGTAATTGTGAAGCCGCATTTACATTATTCAAGCCGCTTTGAACAGTCCTCTTAACTATACTTCATCCTAATTGCCTGGTAAGACGGAAGTGCAACGTGATGCTGGGGAAATGCTGATGTTTCACTCCAATGGGTTGCGTGAATGCGGCTTATCACAAGTCCCATCTGGGTTAGTTTTGTAGAAAAAATTACGGTTAAAAGGTCCTTTCTCCATCACTTGATCAATGACACGGAATTGCTGTTATGTGTGTATTTTGGGTGTGTGCCTGACACACTGCAAAGGTTCCACCCTATTCAAACCAGTGTTTACAACTCACACAGAGATGAATAAAATGTCAGAATGTAATGTCAAATCTATAAATGTGTTAATGGCATAAAAAAAGGGGAAAAAAAGGTAACACTTTACAATAAGGTTCCATTTGTTAACATAAGTTAACAACATTAGTTAACATGATATTGTTCACTTACAATGAACAATGTTTTTAAAGCATTTATTAATCTTGGTTAATGTTAATTTCAACATATAGTAATATATTATAATCGCATGCGTTAATGTGTTAATTTTGACAGCTCTAATAATTAAATAACTTCAGATTAAAAATAATAATATGTTCTGTAGTGATCCCTAAATTAACTGGTCTTCCAAGCATGAAATACAAGTTGTCAATCAACCCTCGGATCCAGTAATGCATTTGTGGCAGACCTCTGCCTTTCTTACGAAGGAAGAAGTGGGAGTTGGGTGAACATCCACATTGTATACACACTTTTCAGTGTCACACATAACGGGGTGCTATTCAACACCACTTCAAACACATAGACAGACACACACACACATACACACACACACAGACAGCTTTGTGCGTCTCTCTCTCTCTCTCTCTCTCTCTCTCTTTCTCTCTAGAACTGCGGCTCTGGCTTCTCCTTATCTCTCTCCCAGCTGATTGTGATAATTCTCCCCCAGCCGTCCATCCTTATCGCTCGGCCATGCCCTGCTCACCACAGCATTATTAATGACATTAAACCCATCTAATTTTTAACTCTAACTTTAAACTTCTGCCAAAAGAAAACTAAACTTGCACACCTCTGTACACACAGCTTAACATACGCAGTATTACCGGAACTATAGCACATTAACATGCAGGAACTAAAGTGTCACACCGAAATACTAAGTAGCACAGCCATAATTGCTCTCATGTACAGAGCAAGCAGAGGTGTTTTATAGTGCACAGAACTAGTCATTAAGCTTTTCTTCTGAAAAGCACCACATTTCTTCAAGCTCAGTCACTCAGACTGCTAGTGCCAAGAGTAAGGCCAGAAACATACTCTATGCAAATACGCAGACACAAATGCTTGGCCAACGGATTGCAAGCACATGATGCACATAACTGTGGCGATAACACATTTCAGTACTCAGGGGGGCGGACACATCCAGTGACTCCAGTCTAATATGCTCAATAAGGCCACGTCTAATAAGTTTTTGGTTGAAAACTCAGTTATCTGTTTCCTAATGTCATCGTTTGATGTAAATGTACCAAAATCAATGTGCTTTCAACTGAAAACGCATTAGTGTGGTGAAGACCTAAGATTCTCTTGTAATTGTTGCTCTGCCATGACAGTAGTTAACCTGAAATAGAAAAATTACTGTAGAAGACAATTTCACAATTGTGCTCCTTGCTGCAATGCTGCACTTGCGTTACATTATGAATTGGGGTCTGATATTTCAGGCGTAATTGCGTACCTTGAAGCGTTTGCATTTATGTACTTGCATAGGGTATGTTTCAATTGTGCACAGATGATGTTAACTGGACAGGCATGCAAAGACGTGACTACACAGTGCATAGAATGGATAAAATGAGAGGTGTAGCCCAGAGTTACCAACCAGGACTGGTACCTAAACGATAGCAGGTTTGAACCCCACAAAAGGCTGTTGCTGTAACTTATGACAGCACCATTCCAAGGTGATGTCGTGTATGTGTAACAGTGCCTTTAGTTGTGTAAAAAATCAACTGGCCCTCATTTGTGTGGAAGTCAATAAAGATTCCGATCGATAAGCTACTTTAGATCAAGGACAGTCGTGCATTACATTTTAATTATATTGGCAGCAGAGTGATCAAGAGATTCTAACTAGCTTGGTGGTATGATTGGCTACCAATGTATGCCTTCAATGCAAAATGAAGAACCACAATCCATTGTAAATGTATTTAATGTTAAAAAAATTAACCTGTCAAGCTCACCACCATCTGTTCCTCTTTATTCCTATACTACAATTAATTTACAAAACTGTAGGACTAATTCTAATGTTTTAGCCATTTCAAGCTACCTTTCAAACACAATGATTAAGTGGAGTATATTGAGTAAAACTGACCAGCCTGGTTGGAGGGCTTCTATATGAGAAAGTTCCCAAGTTATTTGAGGTTTCTGCAAAATAGACAGGAAATAAATGGGTGTCTGGCCCTATCCTATGGCTTAGTCTTCACTCTAATCATGCAGGGATGGAAACTTTGGCTGTGTGTATGTTTCTGTGTGTGTGTGCATGTATATATGGGCTGGTGCTAGGCTACATTTCCTTTTTTTGGCTCCTGTCTAAATATAGGCCAGCCTCAGAGGTAATGATGTGCCACTTTCTCAGCTTTGGGGATTGTGATTAAGCAGGCCAGTCCTCGGACATGCCTCTGTGCACCAAGCCTGGTTTACATCTCATTCTGTCAGTCCACATCAATCACAAAGTCTGAGACATACCTGACAGAATGAGGTGAGAGATTAGCAGACAGCTGTTCTAAGGTCTGTATGAGCAAACAGGGGGTTGAAGGTGAAGATATTCGTTTCTAGATCAGTAGTTCATTAGCACCTACTTCTCAGGTAATGCTTCGAAGGAAATGGGGCACATCAGTCTCAAGTGTATCTCTATTGATGCAGTCTGTTTAAACTCATTTCTGCTACTATACATACGTATGTAGCCCTGACCTTATGACAATGATATGATCTCTCTTTATAGAACTGCTCTGGGATCAAGATTCAGAAAAGGTTGCTTAAATAAGCTGTGCAGCTATGTTCCAAACCTACTGTGCTGTGGGTGGTGTCTAGGGCTGCCCCCTGATAGTCGACCAGACCTTAGTTGATGAGAAGAGTCTTGGTCGACCAAGTTTTGATTGGTCGGTTGGTCGCAAAAAACAAAAACAAAAAGAAATTCCACAGGAAACCTACAAACACCAGTATTACCGCTTGTTGGACGCTAGCTTGTACTATGGGGTAATTTTCATTAAACAGAACTTCGAACTTTATATTTTATTTATTTTAACTAAAAATTCAAATGAAACTGGAAAAAAATTAAGTGCAATTAAAATGAAAGATGGTTTTACAACAGTTGTCAACATCTCTCTGGCAAAGAACCTCCTTCATTTGTGCATTCTCTACCGAAAGGGTATTTTGTTGTCTGGGAAAATACATCGTGTGTGAATACATTAGTTTTGTTCCCTCCTGCACGATATATATATCACAATATCCAATTACATCGGCAACCCCTGGGCTGACGGATCTGTGAATATTCTTGCTTTAGTGATTTAGCATTGAAAATTAAACAAATTTATTTGAAAAACGAAAACTTAAATCAAATACATTTCTAAATTCAAACTGCACTCCAAATGAAACGAAAAAGCAAATAAAATAATGAAGTGATAAAAGAATAATATATATATAAGTAACCACCTTTCCATTTACCGTCAGGCAAGTATCCGTCTAAACTTGCAGGTGGAAAATTACTTAAGAAATGAAGACATAAAAACAATTATAAATGTAAAAATAATCATTATGATGATAATAATCACTGAAATATAAATCACGGTTCGAGGTGAACATGTTTTTGTATTATTTTATGTTTTAATCACAAATGTATAGGCTGCAGAGTAGCTTTCACAATGAACTGCTCTGTGGAAATAAAGCAAACTGAACTCAAAGAACCTCCTGAGCTGAGAAATCTGAGGTCATTTGCAGCACTCATAAATGATACTGTTCTTGCAAAAACCAATTCAGAAGACAGAAACAAAGAAAGAGTGAGAACCTTTTACATGTGCATGTTCCACGAGACTGCACGCCTCCGTACAAACAGCGTGTCATACATGCGCATAGACGGCTTTTCTGTCATCTGTTCTTAATAATATAATAACGTGTTTCTTCAAGCACATGTCTGTGTGTCTACGGGCAAATTATTTGTAATATTAATTTGATAATAGCCTAATAATAATAATAATAATAATAATCATTTTATACATTAATAGGAAAACGAGCCAAATAACGTCTTGACATCGTCAAAGGCATCAGCTATTGGTGATCACTCTGACTATCGTTTATCCCCGATGTCATCGTCTGTCGGCACAACCCTAATGTGCATTTCACTCTAAATTAACGAAATGTTCAGACAGTCTCCTTACTGGTTTTTCCGACACATTCAGAATCATTACCACTTTTGCCGGTGTCGCTGTGGCTCGCTTCGTGTGTGCGCTTGTAAAATTGATATTTTAAAGGCTCATTATTACGGTTTAGTATTTCTCTGTGATGTAGAACAGTGTTACTTATAACATTCTTTCTCAGCCCTGGAACTCAAACCATTATCTGATGCCCCCAAAATTATATTTATATTTAAGTAATTAAATTATTATCATAAATGTGCGACTAGACTAATGACTTAAATTAACGTATACTAGTCGACTAGGAAAATCCTTAGTCGGGGGCAGCCCTAGTGGTGTCACATTTCAATGATGAAAAGACCGGCAGTGCAGGTCACCAGCATATGTTGTGTTTTGGAATGACCAGTTGATCAGGCTGAAAGACCAGAAAAGACCAGCAAACCAATTTAGGCAGATTTAAGCCATTTAAATGAGCAGTCATCCTTGACAATCTCACTTTTCTGGACAGTATGCAAAGTGTGCGTCTGTGCACTTTATTTCTGTGTTACCGTTCAGTAGTCTTTTTCAACATGAACAATTGGGCTGTGATAAACTGTTGAAGGGAATCATCTTTCAAAACATTGTGGAACTTGATTATCTCAATTTGCTTGAATCTTGGTCAACCGTCTTAACATTTACTGGGGCTAACCAGTAAACCACCTACATTATTCAGAATATTAACCGACATCCAAGGAAAGAGGAACCACCCCAGTCATCTTTCATTCTAGATACAACCACAATTTTTAAGAATACGTTTAAAAAACCTTCCAGTCTACATCAGCAATTCCCCACAGAGTTCAAGCAGTCATAATGAGAGCCAACAGAGTTATACACCAACATTGTACTTTACATTTGTAATTTGGATCTTTTTCCATGGCTGTTAGAGATGGCTGAGAGCATGTCTGAGCTACCGCCAGCTCATTTCTCTCACACATCAGTGCCTCTCAATACAGTCTCCACCTCACATGAGTTATGATCCCTCAGCCCATTCTCACATTTACAGGCTGCATTTCTCCCCCTCTCCTCTGCTTCTCCATTGGCAACCTTTACCGACCCATTCCCATACCACGCTTTTATTGGCCTTGTTCACAAGTCTTGATTACTTGTTGTTTTACAACCTGTGATATTCTACGATGAGTCTCAACAAGGGAGAGCCAGGCAAGTTGAGACAGGGTTGCACAATCACATGTCCCTTCAAAATGACACAGGCATTGAGGAATAATTCCTCAGACATGATTTCATTTCACACTGCCATCCTTGTGACGAATGGCCTTCATTTTTCAGAGCTGGGCAGGCATGGCTCGTAATTTGTATTATGTTTGATCAGCATGGGAAGCCAGACTTAGTGCAGAAATAAGTCATAAAAGCTGTGGAGTATTTGTTTGTCTTCACTGATTGAAAGGAATTCATTTGAAGTGGAGTGCAGTCATGTTAATCAAAGTCAATTCGAGTCAAGGCCAAAATACAAATCAAAAACTGGACAAAAACGCCAAAAAAGTACAAGATGGTGTTGCAAACAACCAAAGCCAACTTTCATTACCTAAAAACACTAAAAATAAATAGTGCCCACTGATAGTGTTGTTTATTTGCACTTGCTGTCTGCGTTTAGTACCCGATTCACTAAAGGAATTATGCAAATCAGGTACAGGTGCAAATGGCAAAAGCATGCTGAACGCAATTTGCACTGTGCAATTCCCCATCTTTCAGGTTGATTCTGAGGGCTAGGTTGTTGGGGATGCAGCAGACCACAGAATCTGGCATGCTTTCCTAGGACTGTACAGCCATTGCAATCCAGGCACCTGAATCTCCTCTTTCAAATGCTGAATGTGCACTCGACCGCTCATCTAGATATATGCCCGATTAAAACGCTCTTGCCATGCCCACTAGAATATACACACAAACATTTCTTGTTAGCCAAATTCCGTTTACCACCTGCAAAGTTCTACATTAATTGCACCAGAAACATATCCCTGATTTTTGTAAATACTGCATTTATTATACGACTCATTAGCATATAAATGAGGCATGTTTGCGCAGACAAATATGACGATGGTTGTGCATGCCACAGCCAGCGTAAATGCTACTTTTTAAACTGGGTTGTGCATGGTTGTGCACAACGTTTTGCGCTAAAATACTGCATGCAAAAGATGCACAGCTATTTAATGAATTACTTATTTCTAAAATGCTTTTCTCCCTCATCAATCCAGTCGTTGATGTAAAATAATACTGTGCTACACTATTACAATATTGTTCTCTTTTGCCTCGTTGACTTAATAGAGAGTACTGTATCTCTACTCAAGCTCTACTCTAACAAATCACATACCAAAACCCTTACAATCAGACAATTTGTAAACAGCAATACGTCAGAATACCTGAGAGTGGGATCAGTCTCAATCCTGTTTGAGCATACTGCCAAGAGTGGCTATCCGCAACCATTCCCATTATACAGATACATTTACTGCCCTCAAAACTACAGATATTGCATTTGCTCCCTGAGATTCTGTGAAAGAATAGTCAAATGGAGGACCTCAAAGGGGAGGTGAAAATGGGAACTTTGGCAATGAATGCTGTTACACTAATGGCTTGAATAAAAGAAGGCAGTGACAATCAAATTCAGCTCCCTTACCACTGCAGCTATTCACTTCATGACCCCACAACAAGACAAGATTTACTGGTGCTCCTCTGTGTGTGTGCACTCAGAAGCTCTGGGGCTCTCAAGCCTGGCAAGCACTCAGAATAAGTGCAGATTTATACTGAAATAGGTTTTGTTGATGGCCTTTAATCCACCTGTTAACCCTCTGGGGTCTGAGGGTGTTTTGGGTCCTGGAGAAGTTTTGACATGCCTTGACGTTTGTGCTTTTTTCAGTTGCTTAAAAACATATTAATGGCTAAAGTCTGAAATCACTGTATTCAGCACAAATGGAGCTATAATAATATGTGAGCAACATGCATGTACATGTTTGCATTTTTGAGAAAATAACGTTTATGCGTGGTTTTTGAAAAAACAAAAATTTTAAGTCACTGAAATAAGGCCATATAACACATACTAAACATTTGTTCACAAGACTTTTGAGAACTAGATCTTGTAGCCTAGAGTTTTAGCTACAAAATGATGTGAAAACCATCCTGATCACTCATTCATACAAAACAATATAGTCATTTAAGTTTTGTAAGACACTTTTAGTGTTAGAAAGGCCATATGCGAGGAGGCGTGAATGATCATGAATATTAATGTGATTCACACCTGAGGAGACAAAGACCCCTCCCTTGAGAGAGAATGAATGTTTGTAGCTTATTCACAAAACCAAGTTTAAGTTAAAAGAAGTAATCTGACTATACATTTTCTTTACATAAAGACTTTACTTTAGATCTACACTACCATTTAAAAGTTTTATATCTGTAAGATTTGTTAATGATTTTAAAAGCAGTCTCTTCTGCTCACCAAGGCTGCATTTATTTGATCCAAAATACAGCAAAAACAGTGATATTGTGAAATATTTTTACAATTTAAAATAACTATTTTCTATTTGAATATATTGTAAAATGCAATTTATTCCTGTGATCAAAGCTGAATTTTCAGCATCATTACTGCAGTCTTCAGTGTCACATGATCTTCAGAAATCATTCTAATATGCTGATTTTCTAATATGGGCATATTTACAGCACATTTTACACATTTACACCTGAACAGATATTTGCAAGCACAAGCTTCATTGATGATAATGAGGCAGCATAAACACTAGTTAAAAATATAATCTAAACATTCATATTATTTTTATATCATATTACATATCATATTGATATCATACAGCATACAATTTAAATACCTGCTTTAGCCGAAACAACATTTAAATGTAACTAAAACTTGCCTATTAGGACATATTTCAAATGTCAATACTCTGAATCCTGGCTGGCAAGTCTGGGAATAGTCCAACTAGTAAAATATGTACGTTTATATAAAATAGCATGTCAACTAATGTAAGTAAAACTAAATGACTTACTCATCCGAAATTGTATCCTCGTCGGATTCCCGCTCTTCTTCTGAGGAAAATGTGAACCCTTCCTCACTATCTAGGACCATCTGTAGAGCTTCCTCACCTGTGTAGCTTGCCATACATGCAGAAAAGTGAATGAACTTGATGTTTTTTAAGGCATTTTTGGGGGCGTTTACCATTTGCATTGATCGCCTCAGCACATTACCGTATGAATAGCGCGCTCTGCTGGTGGGTGTGATCTCATTAGAGATAATGTTTCATACAGATTACATTGTAGGAGAATATTTGTTTTATTTAAAAGTAGACATTTTAAGCTTTCTTTAGACATATGTTTCATGTTTGTGTGATAAATATTCACAGAGTTTCAGTTCATTTTCGTGACGTGTTTCAGAAAGATGCTCGCGGAGACAGAGACAGCTGAAAGCGCACCCTGTTTATTTTCTTTATTTTACAAAAGCACAAGGTTTTGTTGTTATTGTGAGTGTACACAAATAAAAGTAGACCCTTTATGGTTTCTAATGATGTCTTACACTTATCTGTATGCCCAAATATGACTATTTTTTTAATGTATTTTAAGTTGTTTCCGCTTGTTATGCGGAAAAAATCCAGCAGGACGCGCCGGCGCGTCCGTCGACACCAAAGCGTTAACTCCCAGATCCCTTGTACACTCACTGTGCCAAACATATTCAAACATGGAGTCACGTGACACCATGCAAGGATAGGACGTGTAAACTGCGAGCTCTGTGCACTTTGATAGTTTTAATACTTTTAATGACATAAACCGGTGAGATTCGATATACTCTGTTCCATTACTGTTCTAGGAGGACAATATGCCAAAGAATTCAAAATCCTCGGGCTCTGGAGACATTAAAAGACACTTACATGCTCAAGCTGATGCCCCCAAGCAGGCTGGAAGCCTGGGAGTCGATTTAGTCAGGGAGGTGCAGGAAATGTGGCGGGAGATGCTGAACTTGATGGCAATGCTGACGAAGGTCGTTGCTGACTTGGAGGATCTTGCTGTGATACGTCGATCGATCACTGCCATGGAGGAGAAGTATGTGGTTACAAGAGTGAGGGATGTCGAGAAACGGATTGATTACCTGGAGTCATTGGAGAGGGAATTATCTGCTAATCCGCTAGCGACCAAGGTGGATTTGGAGCGTGTCTGGGAGAAGTTGGAGGACATGGAGAACCGTAGCCAGTGGAATAACATCCGTATCATTGGAATTCCTGAGGGAGCAGAGTGACAGGATATGTTGAAGTTCCTGGATGGGCTCTTTCCGAATCTGCTCAACATAGCAGGCCATAAGCTGGAAATCGAGCGAGCTCACAGGGTTCATGCTCGGCGATCCGTGGAGGGAGACAGGCCCCGATCAATTCTGGTCAAATTTCTGAGATCATCCGATAAAGATCTTGTGTTACGCGAGGTGAGGAGTAAAGGAAGGCTTTCTTGGAAAAACCACAGCATTTTCTTGTTCCCAGACTTTGCGAATTCGACAAGAGGGAAATGTGATCGATTCAAGGAATGCAAGAAACTTTTACATCAACAGAAGGTCACTTTTGCACTGATATTCCTGGTCAAATTGAGAATAGATGCTAAGGATGGCCATAAATCATTCACATGCCCACAGCAAGTGATGTCCTTCATGTCATGTCATGCAAGTGAAGTCAATGGAGTGAGAAAATAATCTTGTTGTGCTCACATTGCAGCCGAGTGGACCGCCTCACTGAACATTCGCTTGACTGTTTGAGGAACCTGAGCAGTTTTTTTGTGCTGGCTCCGCCAAGCGGCTGGAGTTTATTTTGTAGAGTAACACACCTTCAGGGCTGTTTTATGGATGAATCTACATGCTCTTTGTGCTTATGCCTCCTACTGGCTGGAGTTTGTTTTGTGGAGTATTTCTTGCAAAGTATAGAAACACCGGACTTAAGCAATCTGATGGCAAAGTTGTTGTGGGGGTTCTTGTAGGCGTGCAGGGATTGTTTGAGTTTGGAGGGACGGATGGCAGTTGCAAAGTCTTATTTTGGCTAATATTTATGCACCTAACGTTGATGATCAGGGCTTTTTATAGATCTTGAAGGGATGTTGCAAGCTGCTGGCACCCCTCATGATATAATATTGGGAGGAGACTTTAATCTTTTGATGGACTCAGTCCTTGATCATAGTGAAGCAAAAGTGTGCAAGCCCCCTTGAGCAACACTGAGGCTTCACAGGATGTGTAAAAATCTTGGTCTTACAGATATTTGGAGACTTTTGAGCCCATCTGGTAGGGACTATAACTTTTTTTCATCAGTCCATTAGATTTACTCTAGAATAGATATATTTTTTATATCTAAGTCCCTCATTTCATCAGATGTTGATTGCTCAATTGGAAACATTTTAGTGTCAGATCACGCCCTGGTGTGGTTAGAGGTGTTGCCACATATGGAGAAAAATAAATCATATAGTTGGCGCTTTAATGTATCCCTTTTAATGTATCCTGAAATCGGATATCAGAAGACTACAGAAGACTACAAAGGTCAATTCGGACTGCTGAGAGGATTATTGGTTGCCCCCTGCCCACCCATCAAGAACTATACACTTCCAGAGTGAGGAAAAAGGCTGGAAAAATCAATCTGGACCCCACTCACCCTGCCCACTACCTTTTTGAACTATTGCCTTCTGGCCGACGCTTCAGAGCTCTGAGCTCCAGAACCGTCATGCATAGGAACAGTTTTGTCCCTCAGGCTATCCATCTTATGAACAGTTAAAACTGCCCCATTGAGCAATAATTATGTGCAATTTACAGTTTAGTCTTTTTATATTTATCAAACACATCCTACCTCTTCTGCCATAACATTCCCTTGCACTGTATGTAACAGAATTGTATTTAAATTTGCACTACGTATGTGCATGTGTGTATGTGTGTATGTGTATATATATGTATGAATTTGTGTATATGTGTATACAATATATATATATATATATATATATATATATATATATATATATATATATATATATATATATATATATGTCTTATTGTGTATTCTATATATATATACTTTATTTTCTATTCAATTTTTATTTTATTCAATTTATATTTATTTTTTATTATTATCTCTGTCTTGTTGCTGTATTGTATTGTTGTGCACTGGAAGCTCCTGTCACCAATACAAATTCCTTGCATGTGTAAGCATACTTGGCAATAAAGCTGATTCTGATTCTGATTTTGCAAAATCCTGAATTTCAACAAATGCTAAAGTCTGAAATCAATGTCTATATGGAGACCAACTGGTCCTCGGTATCCTCTGTGGGCATGGCTTAGGAGGCACTTAAGACGGTTCTTAGGGGTCGGATCATACAGTATGCCTCATTCACCAAAAAATCCAAAGCACAAGAATTCGTGGAATTGGAAGGGAATATTAAAAGTGCCAAGGCAGAGCTGAAGCGCCGAATGTCGTCGAATGGCCTCAGGGAATTTACCTGATTGAAATACAGATATAATACTATTTTGTCAAGGAAGGAGGAGCTTCGGCTATTCAGGGAAAGACAGTCATACTTTGAGTCGAGGGACAAAGCAGGAAAATTTCTGACTAGATATACACTATATTGCCAAAAGTATTCGCTCACCCATCCAAATAATTGAATTCAGGTGTTCCAATCACTTCCATGGCCACAGGTGTATAAAATGAAGCACCTAGGCATGCAGACTGCTTCTACAAACATTTGTGAAAGAATGGGCCGCTCTCAGGAGCTCAGTGAATTCCAGCATGGTACTGTGATAGGATGCCACCTGTGCAACAAGTCCAGTCATGAAATTTCCTCGCTACTAAATATTCCACTGTCAACTGTCAGTGGTATTATAACAAAGTGGAAGCGATTGGGAATGACAGCAACTCGGCCACGAAGTGGTAGGCCACGTAAAATGACAGAGCGGGGTCAGCGGATGCTGAGGCGCATAGTGCACAGAGGTCGCCAACTTTCTGCAGAGTCAATCGCTACAGACCTCCAAAGTTCATGTGGCCTCAGATTAGCTCAAGAACAGTGCGTAGAGAGCTTCATGGAATGGGTTTCCATGGTCGAGCAGCTGCATCCAAGCCATACATCACCAAGTGCAATGCAAAGCGTCGGATGCGGTGGTGTAAAGCACGCCGCCACTGGACTCTAGAGCAGTGGAGACGCGTTCTCTGGAGTGACGAATCACGCTTCTCCATCTGGCAATCTGATGGACGAGTC
Organism: Myxocyprinus asiaticus; assembly: GCF_019703515.2. NCBI lineage: Eukaryota > Metazoa > Chordata > Actinopteri > Cypriniformes > Catostomidae > Myxocyprinus > Myxocyprinus asiaticus. Next base: position 36,410,440 of record NC_059359.1, read on the forward strand.
TGGGTTTGGCGGTTGCCAGGAGAACGGTACTTGTCTGACTGCATTGTGCCAACTGTGAAGTTTGGTGGAGGGGGATTATGGTATGGGGTTGTTTTTCAGGAGCTGGGCTTGGCCCCTTAGTTCCAGTGAAAGGAACTCTGAATGCTTCAGCATACCAAGAGATTTTGGACAATTCCATGCTCCCAACTTTGTGGGAACAGTTTGGGGATAGCCCCTTCCTGTTCCAACATGACTGTGCACCAGTGCACAAAGCAAGGTCCATAAAGACATGGATGAGCGAGTTTGGTGTGGAAGAACTTGACTGGCCTGCACAGAGTCCTGACCTCAACCCGACAGAGCACCTTTGGGATGAATTAGAGCGAAGACTGCGAGCCAGGCCTTCTCGTCCTACATCAGTGTCTGACCTCACAAATGCGCTTCTGGAAGAATGGTCAAAAATTCCCATAAACACACACCTAAACCTTGTGGAAAGCCTTCCCAGAAGAGTTGAAGCTGTTATAGCTGCAAAGGGTGGGCCGACGTCATATTAAACCCTATGGATTAAGAATGGGATGTCACTTAAGTTCATATGTGTCTAAAGGCAGATGAGCGAATACTTTTGGCAATATAGTGTATAAAACAGAGAGAGTCTTTTTCTACCATTTGCTCAGTGAAATCTGCTGGTGGTGAAATATTTACCTCAGCCATTGATATTAATGCTTTTTGAAGAATTCTATCTTGATCTCTATAGTTCCACATCTTCGTCTACTGATGAGGATATTAAAAACTTTGTGGAACCATTAGATCTTCCTAAACTGACAACTGGGCAAAAAACTTCTCTTGATTCTGAGATAACCTTGGAGGAGCTTGGCTACAGGCAAGGCTCTGGGGCCAGATGGCTTTGCCGCTGAGTTCTTTTATATCTTATGCTACAGAACTGACCCCACTTTTGCTAGAAGTTTATACGGAATCATTAAAGAATGGAAAGCTTCCACCAACCATGACGCAAGCCCGGATCAGTCTGATTCTTAAAAAGGACAAAGATCCAAGCGAGTGTAAGAGTTACCGTCCAATTTCTCTGATCCAGCTAGACGTTAAAATATTATCAAAAATTTTAGCTTACTGATTACTTAAAGTTATGACATCTCTTATACATATAGATCAGGTGGGGTTTATTCTGGGCCGTAACTCTTCTGATAACATTAGGCATTTCATTAATGTCATGTGGGCAGTGGTGAACGATCAGACTCCGGTCGCTGCCATCTCACTTGACGCCGAAAAGGCATTTGATATGGTAGAATGGGATTATCTTTTTAAGATTTTGGAAATGTATGGGTTCAGGAATACTTTTATTGGGTGGATTAAGTTACTTTATAGACATCCGGTAGCGGTGGTTCAAACTAATCGATTAATTTCAGATTATTTTACTCTGGATAGGGGCACCTGGCAGGGTTGCCCTCTTTCCCCCTTATTGTTCTGTCTTGCCCTGGAACCATTAGCAGCTGCGATAAGAAAGGAGGATGATTTTCCAGGGGTGGTGGTGGTGGGAGGTGTGGCGCATGAGCTTTTACTTTACGCAGATTATATTTTATTATTTGTCTCTGACCCTACTAGATCTATGTCTTGCCTCCACAGGATTATTAACTCCTTTTCTAAATTCTCAGGATACAGAGTGAATTGGTATAAATCCGAAGCTTTGGCTCTGACAGCATACTGCCCGGTAACAGCTTTTCAGCTGGGCGCCTTCCAGTGGCCCAAACAGGGCATTAAGTATTGGGTATTTTATTCCCAGCAAATTTGACATTTAATAAAAAGGTTTTCGAGCGATATGGGCAGGTGGGCTTCATTACATTTATCTATGACTGGGAAGGTTAATGTTATTAAAATTAATTGTATTCCAAAATTCAACTACCTGCCACAATCTCTCCTTATAGATGTCCCCCTCTCTTATTTCAAGCAATTTGATAGCATAGCGAAGTCCTTCATTTGGAATGTTAAATGTCCCAGATTATATTTCAGTAATTTACATAGGCCAATTGACAAAGGTGGGCTAGGCCTACCCAAGATTTTGTTTTATTATTATGCATTTGGTCTCAGACATTTGGCTCATTGGTCGCTTCCACCTGAGAGAGCCCCTCCCTGGTTTTGTATTGAACAGGAAGTTCTTGCCCCTATTTTGCCATTGCAAAGCCTTTCTATCAAACCAACCAAACAGAGAAGTTAAGTTACACCCCGTTATCTTGCATTTGCACTCGGTATGGACAAAAGTGTCCAGAGTGTTTAATTTGGACATTTATTTAAATGTAGCCTCGAGCATATGGCTGAACCCAAAATTATGTATTAATAAGTCCCCTTTCTGCTGGACAGAGTGGATTGTGAGGGAGGTTAATACACTCGGTGACCTACATGAGAGTGAAGTGTTGAGATCCTTTGAAAATATGGTTCAACATTTTGGGATTCCCAGGTCTCAGCTCTTTAGGTATTTACAGCTGTGCCACCTGCTCTGTACTATTTTTGGGAGTAGCATACACCCCCCTAAAGCGGCAGATCCTCTGGGAGTGGTGATTACTGCTTTTGGAAAAGGTCATGAGGCATCAGTGTATTACTCCCTGCTAATTTAGAGTCTGGGGGACAGAGCTTCAGCTTCTCTCAAGAGATTATGGGAGAAAGATTTAAACTTGGTACTGGAGGAGGGAGTGTGGGCTAGGATTCTAAAAAACATGAAGTCTACATCTAGAGATGCAAGGGTGCACCTTATGCAATTTAAGATTTTACATAGATTCTACAGGACCCCCGGGTGGAAGGGTTTAATTTTAATTTGTTGAATGGAATCAATAAAAATTGTTAATAATAATTCAAAAAACATATTCAAACATTGCTGCTTGTGTACAAGACTTATGTACAAGTTTGCTCATTCATGCTGGAGTATTGGCCTCGAGTACAACTAACTATGATAAGCCACATCAACAGCATATCCTTAAAACTAGGGCTGTCAATCGATAATTTGTTTTTTTAATGGAATTAATTACATGATATCCCGATTAATCAAATTAATTGCATTTATAAATATTTGCTGAGAAAGGCCCTCAAATAAAAATGATTTAATATATTTGTATTAAATAATTATAAATAGTTATATTTAAATATATATAAATATAATAGATATTATAAATATAATAATTCAGCTAATTTAAATGCAAGTTATTATTGTGGCAGATGAGTACAGCATTGATAAGAAAATACAAAAAGTGGATACAGAAAGCAATATATTGTTTATTTCCATATCACAGAATATAACAGTCCACAGACATAATATTTGCAACTGAATTCATCAATCTGTCTGAGATAGATTATGAGGGATTTACTAAGGATGCGTCTACGTACACATTTGCCAGAAAGACACTTTTAGAGCATCTTACTTTGGTTGTGTCGAGTCATATACACCAATCTTTTAGGTCACTGCATCAAGTTAAACATAGTTTGAAATTTGAGATCCCTGGATTTGGAATTGCGCTCCGTCCAGCTGTGTTTGAACATAAGGATGACATCTCATCTTGTGTTGTTGCTAGTGTCAAGCAATGTAATATCCTAATCTGGTTAAAACATGGAAAATTGATAACAGTCTTACAATTTGACACACGCTTTTGTCATTTTATACATTATCACCAACTTAAGATATTTTCAGTGACTAAAATGAATGAATATGACATGACAATATACACAGATGAGCCAAAACATTATGACCACTCACAGGTGAAGCGAATAACGTTGATCATCTCCTAACAAGGCCACATGTCAAGGTCTGGGTAGATTAGATGGTAAGTGAACAATCCGTTCTCATAGTCAATGTGTAGAATGCATGAGAAATGTGCAGGAGTTAAGACCTGAGTGACTTTGACAAGGGTCAAATTGTTATGGCCAGACAAATGGGTCAGAGCATCTCTGAAGCGACAAGGCTTGTGGGGTACTCCCGGTCAGTAGTGGTGAGTATCTACTGACAGTGGTCCGAGAAGGGACAAACCACAAACCAGCAACAGGGTGCTGGGCGCCCAAGGCTCATCGATGAGTGAGGGCAATGAAGGCTATCCAGTCTGGTCCGAACTGACAGAAGGCCTTCTGTGGCACAAGTCACAGAAAATTTTTATGATGGTTACGGGAGGAATGTGTCACAACACACGATTTGACACCTTGCTGCATATGGGGCTGCTGCAGACCTGTCAGAGTGCCCATGATGACCCCTGTCCACCGTCAAAAGTGACTAAAATGGGCATGCGAGCGTTGGAGCTGGACCTTGGAGCAGTGGAAGAAGGTCGCCTGGTCCGATGAGTCCTGTTTTCTTTTACATCATGTGGATGCCGTGGATAGAGTCCATGCCTTGGCAGTTCGGCGCTGTTTTGGTGGCACGTGGAGGACCAACAGCATATTAGGCAGGTGGTCATAATGTTTTGGCTCATCAATATATTTGCTAAATTTAAAGGACATACAGGTCAAAATACTAAAACTATGAATAATAATAATAATTAAAAAAAAAAAAACTGTGTACAACCCAGAATATAAATGAGCTGTTGAGTTTAAGAACATTGAACTGGCATTATTCTATCACAGATATCTGTCCTATACTATTAAAATCTACTTATCAGCCAAATTGACAATATAATGTAGGTTTAAATCTATACATATATGACACAATCTGCAATCTACAGTTCACTTATATATTTAATCTGCAATCTAAAGTTCATTTATAGATTTATGTTAATCAGCTAAGCAGTTATTGTTTATTGGCCAGTGTCTATATTGGTCTATATAGCAGCAAGCGTAAATATCACTTAGTTAAACTGAACTGTGCATGTTTAGTAAATAATGCTGAGTTCCAGACAACTCGGAACCCAGAATTTTCCCACCTCCTACTTGAAAATAATGATTGAAACACCTCTCGAAGTTGGACATCCAACTTGTGAAGTGCGGGTAGATCGTTCAACCCCGACCTCAGTGAGAAGCGTCATTTCACGTCATTCGGAACTGAGGTTGTAAGAAATATATATTGAAAATTCAGTTTGAAGCGATCTTACAGCAAGACTATCATGATTGTTCTCCCTTCGAAGTGCCCTTTAGAGGCTGACTTATCCAGTTTGAAATGCAGTGTGTGCATTTGGCATGTGTACATGTGACTGTGACGTGTGATTGACTGGAAAACTTTGAGGTCAGAAGTGGGAAATTTCAACTCAGGTATTCCCGCCTCCGACTTCGTTTGGAGTGCAGCATAAGACACTGGCTTTTGTGCTAAAACAATGCATGCAAATGTGGTGCAAACAAAACAAAACAAAAAAATCAAACAGAACTAAAAAAAAAAAAAGAAAGAAAAGAAAAAAGAATACAATTAAAATAAAGAATACAAGCCAATTAATTTGTCTGCCCAATATCTGGGTATACCACTACTCAAATCAGTGTTCTTACATTTATCATCTCCCCAACCTTCACCATTAGGAGCTACAAGCAACTTGGGGTAGTTCCTACTCTACCAGTCATTACAACAGCAAGCTTAAGGCATACTTGTCTAAAGAAAGTTCTTTTAAACACAGACCTACCTTTATCAGAAGTTGGAAACAAACCAGTGAGGTGCCCTTGCCTGTTTCGTATAAAGCCCCCAGAGAAAAAGCGAAAGAGCGCTGTGAGGCTTGCCATGACTGCTATGAGTAATCAAATCAATCCATAAATTATATCATCCATACAACATGATTGTGTCGCTGACTTAAGCTTGGCGAACAGAGTACATGTGGATGTTGTCTTCACAACAGTCCTGTGAAGTCTGAGGTCACAATGCACTAAAAGTCCCCTGTCTAAAATAAACAGAGAATGCTGTCAGTCACAGGCTGAGTCAGCTGTCCATCAAAGAGAGATGGATGGAGAGAGTGAGAATGGATGGTCCTAAAGAAGAGTTGCAATGTGGTTGCTGTAGAATGGTTGCAAGAAGCCCAGCTGCACCATTCCAAACTGGGAAAGCGTTGCACATGGCCTTTGGTTCTAATCCCCAAAATGCCCCCTGGCCCCATTTAGTACCACTCCAAATCAACCCCCCTGCCCCTCGAGCAAGTGACCAAATGCAAAACCCATTGTTGTTTAATAATAACCTCTTTGATGCCACAATGGGATTTAGTTTGTCCTTTTGCACACATGTACCCCACCATGTGATGATACTATGGGTGGGAATCCACAGGGACCTGGAGATCTGATATTAGGGGTGGGCGATATACCGGTAGACATGATAAACCAGTAGAAATTTGCCAACCGGTATACATTTTGGATTATCGTCTCTATCGCGGTAATGCAAAATTGCCACACGAGAAATGTGTACAGCACATAACACGCACGCATTACACACTCTGTCGGGTAAATGGAGGAAGGTGGAGGGACTACTTGTTCCTCAAATTCATTTGAATGAGAAGATGAGAGGAGATTATGAAGGAAAAACGTGGTCCTCCATGGTGTGGAATTAGGTTTGGCTTTAGAAAACGTGATACAAAGCAGAAAACAGCCATTTGCAAGGTTTGTACATTGTGTACGTCAGTATATCCATGTGCGCATATATATCAGTGGTCAGGACTTCAGAAAACATGACACTGAATCCACTTCTGTGGCATGAAATTTCGCTTAAGCCACCATCAAAGCAAATTCAATGACATTCATCCCGCTCTCCAAACATCCCTCCCATCCAAACACGTGCAGCTGTGTTTTGTGCGAGTGTTGCACACGCAGTCTGAAAAACGCAAGTGCGTGCGAGTCTTGAAGTCATTCCAGTCCCATCATTTGTGCTCCTGTGACAGACAAAGCACAGCTCACACCCACTACTCATTCTGGTTTCTCTCGATGTCAAGTAGATTTTTAAAATACACATCAAAACCCTTTCTAAAATTCAGTTCGACCGATGTTTGATACCAGGAAACAAACCAGCCATATTTTCCTTCAGATATTTTATATGTTCTTATCTAGAGATTACTAAAAACACAAAGAGCCTAATTACGTGTTTTGTTTATGATATTTTTATTTGTTATTTTACTTTTTGCATTGCTTTGAGATGTAAAGTTTCTTGAGGAAAGTTATAACAATAATCATAATAACAACAACAACAACAATAATAATAAAAAGAAAAAGAAGAAAATTGGTGCACATCATCAGACTGAAATGTGGCATTTATTTTTTTACTTTGTGTGTCAAGTTCAAAATAAAGAGAAAATGATATAAGATGAAGTAGTTTTCATTCATAAAGTATTTAATTCACTGACTGGATTGCTCAAAATTACACATGGTAACATGGCTTAATATATAATAAAATTGTATTGATTTTTTCAGAAAAATGTATCTATATCGTGATATATATCATTATTGTGATATAAAATTACTCATATCGTGATATAGGATTTTGGTCATATCGCCCACCCTTATCCGATATTATGTCAAAATCTGAGTTGCAATGCAGTAATATTGTGATTATTTATCTTTAGTGTGTTACGATTCAAAACTGTCAGTACGTTTGCATGTGCAGTTATAATCGAGCTAGAGCAGTTTTTGCATATTCCAGCTAATGCTACAACTGTCTGTCCAAATATACATGGTGATGCAATATGTAATCGATTATTTTAAGGACATCAGCTAAGGAAGTGATGTAGAAATTTTCCAGTTGACATTCTGTGTAAAAACTATTTTCTTCTTTTTTGGGGGGGATTTTTTCCTCTTTTCTCCCCAATTTGGCATGTCCAATTCCCAATGTGCTGTCATTTCTCGTGGTGGTGTAGTGACTCGCCTCGATCCGGATGGTGGAGGATGAATCTCAGTTGCCTCCGCTTCTGAGACAGTCAGCCTGCACATCTTATCACATGGTTTGCTGAGCGAGTTACCACAGAAACCTAGTGTGTGTGGAGGCTCATGCTATTCACCACGGCATCCACACACAAATCACCACGTGCCCCACTGAGAGCGAGAACCACCTTATAGTGGCCACGAGGAAGGTACCCCATGTGACTCTACTAACCCTAGCAACTGGGCCAATTGGTTGCTTTGGAAGCCTGGCTGGAGTCACTTAGCACACCCTGGATTCGATCTAGTGATTCCAGGGGTGGTAGTTAACATCTTTTCTTGCTGAGCTCACCAGGCCCCATGGCAGCTTTTTTTTAAAAAGTTTGCTTTCACTTGTTTTTCGTCTGTTCATACTTTTAAGAATGTTTAGCTCCTTCAGCTGAAACAACTTGAATGCCGTCTCATCATCCATCCAAAAATGTACATTTCTAGCATTTGCCATGATATCTCTAACTTGTTTATGTTGTGTTTGACTTCATCTTCAGTTAAATACACCTTGCACGTCACCTCTGTGTTTTTGGAGCAAGCATACAATGCTAAGGCCAATGTGAGCCGATCAATGTGTATACAAGCTGGATGAAGCCAAGCTACAATCGCAATCTAGGTCCGTTTGTCCGATTTTGCAAAAATCAGGCTTGTTAGATTTTAGTCAGACTAAGAGTTTGTTGACCAAAAGCCACAACACTTTTCATCTTTTCACAGACTTGCTCTAAATAGTGCTCAACCCAATTTTTTTTTTTTACAAAAAATATTAACGTAAAAAGGTAGCCTAACTAAAATGATTGATTCTTGGTGGTAGAACACAGTATCATGAGGTAAAATATTATGATATTTTGAAATGTCTCCCACCACCCAATTTGATTCAGTGACCACGTTTATATGCACTTAAGAGAAATGGTTTATTCCAGGGTTTATTTCAGAAAGTGCCATTCTGAAACATCATGTAAACAAGAAAGCCATTTTCCTTACGCCACACGCATGTGCATAAACAGAACAAATAACAAACGTCATAAGATGGAGCCCAACAAGTCAACAAAGTGGAAAGAATTCAACATTGCTGGGAGTACAATTGGAAAAGCACACACACTATAAACTATGTCCATTTATACACACCAGTGTAACATATCAACTGTCCCTCAAGTTTGCTTAAATGAGCTCGTACATTGGGGGAATTAAGGAGTTTGACTTAAGATGGAAACCCAACTACTGCAGCTCAATTCTGCTACAGGCCGCTATAGAAAGTTAAGGAAACAAGCACAGCAACAACTCTGGAATATCTCCAAATAAAGCAAAGCAACAGAGAATAAAAAAGAGAAGGCATGTTTGTTATTTGCACAAGCGTCATGGGGAAATTATGTTGCTGTGGAGAAAGCAGCTTACTCACCAAGCTGCATGTTTACGGGAGTAAAGACTATGCCGCTTATACAGTGCATGTAAACAGGAATGCCTGCACTTTCTCTAAATAGGCCACTTTTTGGTGTCCATGTAAACATAATCAGTGACAGTCTTTCTCAGTAGAGCTGAATGTACTGTACTGCCAGTGACTGAGTGGCTCTCTGTCAGAAAACAGTGACCAAGTCATCCTGTAAAAGAGGGCTGTGTTTATCAGTAGACTTTTCAGCCAAGGGCAACCCCTCGAAGTTGACTTTAGGGAGTCCCACAAGGCTCTTCTATGAAATCTTCAATTGTCAGTCTCCACACTGCTCTACATAAACAACTTACTGACAGAAAAAAAAAAAAAAAAAAATGCATTCTGAGAGAAAGAACATCAGCAGAGCATAACTTTTGCAGCAGAATACCAGGCTGCTGACACTACAAAATGACTTTTATTCACACAAACTGCCAGCTGCTTGCAAAGGGATACATTCAAACAACAAATCCTTGTGGATTTCACTTCTCTTTACTATAGTTCTTCACAACAATGGGCAAAGTAAATGACAAGTCAAAAGTAATGTATTTATTTCTGCCTTGGCTAACAGTAGTGCATATGTTTATGTGTATTGTTGTGGTGGTGTTGCTGGTGTGCGCAGCTGATAGCTATATAGCTTCTAATGCAGTGTTGACTGGTCTCATCCTGCTTCTCTGACAACAAATTCTGTTGTTGTCTAAAACAATTTCAGTGAAAAAAGTTGGCTCTGGAGCTGCATATAGGGACTTTTCCAGAGAATATCTTAATCATCTTATTCAGATCATGGATATCTAATTTATTAATTTATTTTCCCTCTAGGTAGCATTTAATTAAACAGTTTGCTAATAATACAGCTTGAAATTTCAAAGAGCTCAAATAAAAACATTAGTGCAGCCTATTTCTAAATTAATTATATAATTGTCATGTATCCATTGTCCAATTGAGTGTTTTTAGATATAAGCATTTTAAGGATCAGCAATGGTTGATAAGAAGAGTGAATATTGCAATAATTTTAATGTGCTTTTTTGCAGACTGATCTCAAAATGAATTCTGAAACAGTATGTTGACTTTTCTTGAGCTAAACTCAGCTCCCTATCTGTCACTCACTCGACGTTGTGTCGATGTAGTGACACTAGGGGTCACTCTTGGGAGCCCGAGACACCTCTGGTCTTTGATAAAAGGCCAATGAAAATTGGCAAGTGGTATTTGCATGCCACTCCCCTGGACATACGGGTATAAAAGGAGCTGGTATGCAACCACTCATTCAGATTTTCTCTTCAGAGCCGAACGGTCATGCTCACTGAGCTGAATACTACTGTTCATTCACCTCTGCTGGATCTGACGGCGCATTTCAGTGGCTTCTCCCCCCTCTGCACTGGTGCACTGCAGAGAATGCCCCTGGGCGCTTCGGCAGAAATAAAAGAGTATATTTCTCTAAAAGAGCGGCACACACGGAACATCTTTTTAAAGACATGTCTTTTTAAAGATGCTTTTCCGATTGTGTGTTATTCCTGGTTGCGCTCATTATCTCTCGCCTTCTGACGGTCACATTCACTGTCTTTCGTGTCTGGGCACTGCTCACGCGGAGACAGAGTTCGTGGATGGTCATGTTCTCATTGCGAGAATATGTCCATGGCAACATTGCGGTCGCGGCTCGCCTTCGTAAGAAAGCAAGCCACCCCAGAGGCTCCCGCCTCGGTCCTTTTACCCACGGGTATGAGGCCAGTGCGGCTAGCACTGGGAGCAATTTGGGGACCCCAATGGGACCGCCTCCGCCGGGTATCCCCCTGTGGACCTCCCATTCCCCAGCACGCTCGTCTGCCCCGATCGGGCTTCTGGATGAGTCCGCCGGCTCGTCTCACGGCGAGTTCGACCTCTTATTCGGAGCCCGCGGAAGTGATGAGCTCTCGAGCACAGCATCGGAGAGCGGGCTCGTCCAGTCGGAAGCCTCAGCTGGGTCCTCCCTTTGGGGTCGATTGCCCAGTCACAGGCTGATGCGGAGATGACGATATGCTTTCCCGGGCAGCCGCGAACGTCGGCTAGAGTGGAACTCACTGCTCTTCCCTGAACCCTCGCGGCTCGATGATCGGTTCCTGGGCTCATGGCGCCGCTCAAAGCCACGCCCCGCCCCCGTTCCTTTCTTCCTGGAAGTGCATGAAGAGCTGACAAGGTCGTGGGAGGCACTTTTTACTCCCGGTCCCAATCTATTCAGCTTCCCCGCCCTCACTACCCTTGATGGTGGGGCAGCCAAGGGCTGTTCGACAATCCCCCGGTGGATAAAGGCGCTCGCGGTGCACCTATGCCCACTGGACACGCCGCCTCCGCCCTGCACGCCATGGCTCTCCTGCAAGTCCACCAAGGCGCTAAAGGAACTGCACGAGGGTAGTTCTGCCCCGGGATTGATGCAGGAACTGCACTCGGTGACCGACCTCGCTCTCCGAGCGACGGAGGTCACGGTGCGGTCTCTCGGGCGGACGATGGCCACACTAGTGGTCCAGGAGCGCCACCTTTGGCTCAACCTGGTCGAGATGGGTGAGGCCGACAAGACACGATTCCTTGCTGCCCCCATTTCCCAGGCGGGCCTATTTTGCGACACCGTCGAGGACTTTGCCCTGCAGTTTTCGATGGTAGAGCAGTAGATGGATGCTAGCTGGCATATCCTACCCCGGCACAGCTCAAGATCCCACACCCCGTCTACTCATCGCCAAGGACATCCCCCTGCGGTGACTGCACCGGCTCCGCCGCAGCCCGCCCCTTCGGCCCAGCCCCGGCATGGAGCCCACCACAGGAAGCAGACGCCACTCGTCTCACGGCCACCCAGAACCCGTGAAAGGCTTCAAAGCGCCCTTGAGACGGGCGACCCAGGGACAACAAAACACGCTGCTCTGGAGCTGGTAAGCAGATCTCCATCTCTTTGTTACCTTTTGCATTTAATTGCGCTGCATGCCCAAGTGGCAGCAGTACTCAAGAGCTCAGCAAGAGCAGTATCCGGTGTGCACGGCCGTCATCACGACCACCGTCCACCACACTATTTGGCAGGTTTGGCGCTCCAGTGGTGGTCTCCCGCCCCTGAGCGCCCAGCTATGGCACAAATCTGCCCCCGATGTGACAGTCTCCATGGGTCACGAGGACAGGCCTCTTCCTCCCCTGTCCCAGGCTGTTCTGGGGGTGGTCACAAGGAGCCAGGTAAATGCTTCGATGTCCTTAGACTCAGCACGGCCACGATGTGGTGTGCCACCTCGAGCTCCGCCCCGCTGCGAGGCCACACCTGCCGGTACGTCCGATGATGTTGTCCCTTTGGTCCCCCTTGTGCGGAACTTGGACGCATGCCTTGCACTTTCCAGTCCGTCATGAGGGCTGGTCCGGACCATCCGACTCGGCTGCGCCATTCACTTCGCTGGGCATCTTCCCAGGTTCAGCGGTGTCCACTTCACCTTGGTGAAGGACGAAAACGCTGCTACCTTGCGCAGAGATAGTTACCCTCCTACGGAAGGGCGCGATAGAACCTGTCCCTCCAGCCAAAATGAAGAAGGGGTTTTTCAACACCTACTTCTTCGTACCGAAAAAAGGCGGTGGGCTGCGGCCAATCTTGGACCTGTGAGTTCTGAACTAGGCTTTACACAGATTCCTGTTCAAGATGCTGACGCAAAAACGCATTCTGGCGAGCGTCTGGCATCAAGATTGGTTCACGGCGGTAGATCTGAAGGATGCGTACTTCCACATCTCGATCCTTCCTCGACACAGACCCTTCCTGCGGTTTGCGTCTGAGAGTCAGGCGTATCAGTACAAAATCCTCCCTTTCGGCCTGTCCCGGTCTCCTCGCGTGTTTACGAAGGTCGCAGAGGCTGCCCTTGCCCCGATAAGGGAGGTGGGCATTCGCGTTCTCAACTATCTTGACGACTGGCTAATCCTAGCTCATTCTCGAGACATGTTGTGCGCACACAGGGACCTGGTGCTCTCACACCTCAGCCGACTAGGGCTTCGGGTCAACTGGGAAAAGAGCAAGCTCCTCCCGGTTCAGAGCATCTCTTTTCTCGGTTTGGAGTTGGATTCAGTCTCCTTGACGCCGCGCCTTACGAACGAGCGCGCCCAGTCGGTGCTGGCCTGTTTGAAGGGGTTCAAACAGAAAACAGCGGTTCCACTGAAACTTTTTCAGAGGCTCCTGGGGCATATGGCATCCTCAGCGGTGGCCACCCTGCTCGGGTTGATGCATATGAGGCCGCTTCAACACTGGCTCCAGACTCGAGTCCCGAGATGGGCATGGCGCCACGGGACACGTCACGTGGTCATCACGCCGGTCTGTCACCGTCTTTTCAGCCCTTGGACCGATCTCTCGTTTCTACGGGCAGGTGTTCCTCTAGAACTGGTCTCCAGGCGCATCGTGGTCACGACAGATGCCTCCAAAATGGGCTGGGGCGCTGTTTGCAACAGGCACGCAGCCGCCGGCCTCTGGACGGGTCTGCAACTGCATTGGCACATCAACTGCCTCAAGATGTTGGCAATTCTGCTCGCCCTGCGGAGGTTTCGGCCGTTGATCCAGGGCAAGCACGTGTTAGTTCAGGCAGACAACATGACAATGGTAGCATATGTCAACCGCCAAGGCGGTTTGCGCTCTCATTGTACGTCACAACTCGCCCGCCATCTCCTCCTCTGGAGTCAGCAGCACTTCAAGTCGCTGCAAGCCACTCACATCCCGGGCAACCTCAACACTACAGCGGACATGCTGTCAAGACAGGTTACCCTCAGGGGAGAGTGGAGACTCCACCCTCAGGTGGTCCAGCTGATTTGGAGTCGATTCGACAGGCACAGGTGCACCTGTTCGCCTCCCAAGAATCCTCCCCACTGCCCGATCTGGTACACCCTGACCGAGGCCCCCCTGATGCGCTGGCACACAGCTGGCCCCCTGGCATGCGCAAATATGCGTTTCCCCCAGTGAGCCTGCTTGTACAGACCCTGTGCAAGGTCAGGGAGGATGAGGAGCAGGTCTTCCTGGTAGCACCCTACTGGCCCGCCCAGATGTGGTGCTCGGACCTTACACTCCTCGCAACAGCTGCCCCCTAGCGAATTCCCCTGAGGAAGGACCTTCTTTCTCAGGGACGGGACACCATCTGGCACCCACGCCCAGACCTCTGGAATCTCCACGTCTGGCTCCTGGATGGGACGCGGAAGATGTAAGCGGTCTACCACCTGTGGTGGTAGACACGATCACTCAAGCTAAGGCCCCCTCTACGAGGCGCCTGTATGCCTTTAAGTGGCGTCTGTTCGCTAAGTGGTGTTCTTCCCGTCGGGAAGACCACCAGAGATGTGCAGTCGGATCAGTGCTTTCCTTCCTGCAGGAGAGGTTGGAAGGGAGGCTGTCCCCTTCCACCTTGAAGGTGTACGTTGCCGCCATAACAGCACACCACGACGCAGTGGACGGCAAATCCTTAGGGAAGCACAACCTGATCATCAGGTTCCTAAGAGGCGCCAGGAGGCTGAATCCCTCCAGACCGCACCTCATTCCCTCATCGGACCTCTGTAGTTCTTCAGTGTCTACAGAGAGCCCCCTTTGAGCCTTTGCAGTCAGCCGAGCTTAAGGCACTCTCCTTGAAGACTGCCCTCCTGACTGCGCTCACTTCCATCAAGAGGGTAGGTGACCTGAGCCCTGTGGCAGTCGAGTTTTCAGAGAGACTCGCTGCCGGCCCAGTACACGCGCTAACTAAGAGCCCTGTTCTGGGGTAGGTGCTCCGCATGTGGCGGTTCCCTGTAAGGCTAACCCCAATGCGATACATATCTTCCGCTAGTTCGTTTCCCTGCTGGCAAACTGTGTCTTCCATGGGCAGAACTGCCCCAGTCTCCATGTTTGTATTAACTCCTCCCCCATTGGGCAGGATCTACCTTGGTAGAAAATGGTTGGAAAGACTATGTGACGTATTCTTCCACTTAAATATACCCCCCTCTCTTTGGGTGAGGTGTGGTCTCCGTGGTGTCTTCCCCTTGGAGGGACACCCCCTGACTAGACCTGGCAGCCCAGTCAGATAATCCCCCTTCTTTTTTAGGGAGTGGAAAAAGAGAAGGGGAAAAGAGGCCACGACTGGGTTAAGCCTGTTTCTATCTTAGTCGACTTGTCCCCAAAAAGGGCCGTTCGACACTCATAACTATGTTGGGGGAGGTTACGTGTCGACCTGGTGTGCTGGCTATGAGGCACACAGCAGTCTGCCCACCACACACCACCAGTTCACGTAACACAGTTCAGCCAGTTGTGGCGTTTCATATAGGGACCCCTAGTGTCACTACATCGACACAACGTCGAGTGAGTGACAGATAGGGAATGTCATGGTTACTGGTGTAACCTCCGTTCCCTGATGGAGGGAACGAGACGTTGTGTCCCTCCTGCCACAATGCTGAACTACCCGCTGAAATGGCCGGACCTTACATCGGCTCCTCAGCATAAAACCTGAATGAGTGGTTGCATACCAGCTCCTTTTATACCCGTATGTCCGGGGAGTGGCATACAAATACCACTTGCTAATTTTCATTGGCCATTTATCAAAGACCAGAGGTGTCTCGGGCTCCCAAGAGTGACCCCTAGTGTCACTACATCGACACAACGTCTTGATCCCTCCATCAGGGAACGGAGGTTACACCAGTAACCATGACGTTTCCTATGCGGCTGATGCAACGCACTTCCTGGACTGCCACAAGAAAAGTTAAACACATTTGAACCGATGCAAAGGTGTCTGATGGGAGATGGTGCTTGTCAGTAAAGGCCCCAGCATACTTCCTACGAAATCAAAGAACGAACGTGTGTGACGCCATTTAGAACAAAATCTGTGTTTTGTGTTCGTTTTGGTGGTTTGTAACAGGTCACTAGGGCAAACTTTCAGAAAAAATTTCTTACCGGCTGCTAAGCACCTTACTGCCACTGGTCCGCATCATTGTTAGGTGTGACATGAAGCCTACTTTGAGGCCAACAACAATTTCCTGTTCAGTCAGTTAAAATCAGTCGACATGAACACACCGGCATGCAGTTATTAGCAAACTGGTGCAAATTTACCTACATCTGTACGATTGTTCGCGTAAAGACATTTTCCAAGACCATGTCATGCAATTTTGTTTTTGTTTAATTAGTCTACAAAAGGAATCAAATCTACTTCAATACTCTTAAGTGCCTATTCACTCTCTTGTTTGATATGCTGCCTCACTTATGTGCCGTCTGCAGCCCAAGACATTCACACATCTGCCCAAGGTAAGATATGCCTATCATCATTATTGTGAATTTATTCTGTCCATTAACACTCTTTTATACACCCATGTTTGCAGTAGTATGAGTGTCATCATAAATTATAATAACAGTGTAATCGGTGCATATTTAGGCCGTGGTTGCATGCTAGCGTATTAGCGCCATGAATTCAGAATGAAAACAAGACAAATTACGCATTTTCTACTGCATATATGTACATAACTTTAAATCATTAAGTGGTTAAGAAAAGCATCTTTTACTGATCTTGTGTGAATTCTACTCATAGAATGAAGCATGAAGCCATTGATAACACATTTTAATGTCACATTAGTTGTGTTTGCATGTACTCTTGTGCATCCTTGTATTAAATGCTCCTCTAAACTGCTCTAACAGTCTTAGATATCTTTTATGTCTCTCTTTCCAAACTCAATCAGTGACATGCATTCGTCCACCCATCTCCCTTTCATTTTTAAGTAGAATACTGACACCACCCTGCATCTCATCTCATCTGCATTCCAGTATGACAAGAGCTGCTTTATATTCTGTCAATATGTACACAACTGATCACAGCGCAGAACTCCATTACAACATGCAGCAGCACATTTCAGTTTACATCTCTCACATGACAGGCACGTACGGAACATTGCCCTGGGGTCATATCAGTCAATAAGAGCAGTGATTGTGTTGAGCGTGCTGCTGGCCTGGGAGAAGAAACACATTACGCTGGCCTGACTGAGCTGCATGTAATTTGTTGTGTTGTGCTGTCATTGCTGTATGGTCAGAGAGGACAGAGGATATATTCCCCTAGAGTCAACACACAGGGCAGAAGGGGTAGCCACTTTGACATAAAGAAAACAAAGACAACAGTACGAAAGAGAGCAGAGATGATGGAAGGATTAAAAAAAGGAGAATGTAGGCCTTTGCCTTCGTTTCGCATCGTCGCTTTGCCTCTGGTGTGCAAAAGCCTTAGGTCTGTATTTCTAATGTGGAATACAAGTACGTAAAACTTTGCTGGTGATAGGAAAGAATGAATTACTACCATGAGTTACTGGCTTTTACCTACTATAAAACAACCTTTATACTGATCCTGTGTGAACTGACCTGTTGGTAAAAAAGTAATTGAATCTGCACTGTCCAGCCTGTGCATCCTTTACTATGGTTGTTTTCAAGTTCTCCAAGTTTCTGAAGTGGATATTCATCAGATGACGCAAGAAAGGTGCGCTTCACAAAATATGTCCAGGAAACTAATCCTGTCCGAATAGGGCTTAAGTTTCCCACAATAAAAGCTTTTTATTTCAGTAGCGGCCAAGCAATTACTTGCATCTGTATCAATGGTTTGAGCGTGTTTGACTCGAGACAAGAGCATTGCGAGCTGACATTTGCTCAAGTGATTCTTAGTGGCCGTCCTGAGGAGAGATCAGACATGAAGTGCTCAAAAGCTGCTAAGAAAAAGTTTCAATAGGCCCTTTCCCACTGCAGGTACTAAAGCCCATTTTAGGTACTTTTCCCTGGGACTAGTACTTTTCGTCGCATTCGCACCAAAAGAACTATAGATTTTTAGCTCCTACTCTGGAGTAGGTACTTTGGGGGGTATAGGGACTGTGGGAGACTGTGGGAGATGCTGCAGCCTGAGATTGGTCAAAACACTATGACACACAAAGCACTGGGAAAGGAAAGGAGTCCAAAGCCGCCATTAGTAAACAACTAGCCGCTAGCCTGCTACTCAATTTTAAAACAGAAATAAAATAAAACCAACAAAGCATCCAAAGAGGATCACCGTTTCACATGTGTGAGTGTGTGTGTGTGTGTGTGTGTGTGTGTGTAACTTCATTGGGAGACATGCTTTGAGTTTTCATCTGTACTGTTTGTACTGTGTGACTATACAGAAAATAAAGTGATTTCTGGATTACTGTATCAAATTTTTCCTGGGATGATGGCTATAAATAATCAGATGTTCATCTGGAGTGGGTAATTGAACTCTATTGCACACTAAACCATCAAGAAATGTAGATTACATGAGGGAAGTATTACTGTGTGTTAACTTGCATCAAGACGTATTTTTTAAGTCAATGAATGAGTATTTCAGTACAGTAATTTATGTTGAGTCATAAAAGCCTTTATTGTAAAAGACTGTGTTGATAAATAGGTTTTTGGTGCTTTCAGCATGTTGTCCACTAAATTCAGCGTGTGTTGCGTGGTAGTCTGACCGCCTCTCTTCTCACTGAAGCTGCAGCAGCACGGAGCTCCACACGCACAGCTCTCACACCCATTTAAACTGTAACCTAAAGACACAGACTGCATCCGAAAACATGAAAATGCTGCCTTCAGGGGGCTGCACTGCAAAAAATGATTTTCAAGACAAGTATTTTTGTCTTGTTTTCCAGTAAAATTATCTAAACATTCTTACAAAGTGATTTATTTACTTGACAAGCAAACTTCCTTAAGATTTTAAGTCTTGTTTTGAGAGAAATCTAACCGAATCTAGTAAAATAAATGCTTAAAAAAGAAAAAAACTGTTTGCCAATGGGGCAAGAAAAATAAACTTAATTCAGAGTTTAAGTTTATTTTTCTTACCCCACAGGCAGATTTATTTTCTTGTTTAAGTCTCAAATGCACTTAATTTTGTCAGATTTCTCTTAAAACAAGACAAAATGTCTTACACCATTTTGCTTGACAAGTAAATAAATCACGTTTTGAGAATGCTTAGATAATTTTATAGGAAAACAAGATGAAAAATGCTTGTCCTGAAAATAATTTTTTGCAGTGATATATAAGGAGGTAGGATGAAATAAGGTGCTTTTTAAACTGTTCAGAGACCAGTTTCCTTTAAAGATCCATTCATCCAAAAACACTGTCATTTAAACCATTAACTGATTAGGCAGCTGCCTACGTTTTCAGATGCAGTCAAAGCTCATGTAAAACAGCCCTAACAAAAGAGTAACTCTGATCCTAGTGTCCTCTGTCGGTGTTGTTGATTTCAGTGTTGTTGCTATTGAATCCCGTGTTCCAACCTTGTCAGAAGAAAAATTGTTGATACTAGATGACGTCACTACGGAGGTAACTATGTGAATGTGAATGCAACAGGGGAAAAGTTTCCTCATATTAGTTCTCATCTAGAAAGTTACTAAAAGAAAAGTACCAGGACTGAAGATGGGAAAGGCCCTAATGAGAGTTAGGAATAGAGTGGGCCCGATCACGTGACGGGTGATGGAAGAGTGCAGCACGGGACTTTTTTGTCATTAACTATTTTTATTGATTCCATACTCAGATTTAAACAAACAGCACAAGAATACATAGAATCAACTTTTATCAATTATACGATGCAGAATCTTAAATTGAATGAGGTGCACCCTTGCATCTCTAGACATAGACTTGACATTTTTTTAATTCCTACCCCATTCTCCATCTTCCGGTACTAAATTCAAGTCTCTCTCCCATAATTTCGTAAGAGATGTTAAAACCCTGTACACTAGACTCTGAATTAGCCAGAAATAGTACGTTGAAGCTTCATGACCTTTTCTAAAAGCAGCAAGCACCATCTCAAGAGTGTCTGCTGCTTCAGGGGCTGCGTACTACACCTAAAGGTGGTACAGAGTAGCTGTAATTATCTGAAGAATTGAGATCTGGGAATCCCAAACTGCTGTATTATATTTTCAAAGGATCTCAACGCTCCATTTTCATACAGGTCACCCAGCGTAGCAACACCCTTCCCAATCCATTCTGTCCAGCAGAAAGGGGACTTGTTAATGCACAATTTAGGATCCAACCAAATACTTGCGGCAACGTTCAGGCAAATGTCCGAACTGAACACGCGGGAAACTTTTGTCCACACTAAATGCATGAGCGAGATAACAAGATGTGAACACTAACGATTCTCGATACAAAAATCATATTTCTAGATCGATGCACATAAATCGAAAGGGATAAGTAATAAATACATTGAAAAAATTTGTGTATTGTTACACCCCAATTAAATACCATTATTCCTTATGTTCACATTGCAAAAAAAAGTGATCGGTCAATACAAAATTTTTACTGTTTTGTTTTTCTTGCTTTAAACATTTTAAATCTACTTGGCAACAAAGGCTGTTTGGTCAAAATGATTGATCCTTAGATTAAAAAAGGGGAAAAAAATACCAATCAAGAAATAAATTGATTACTGTCAAAGCTATGCTTAGCCCCAGCATCCAAAACTCTTCGAACTTGCCTTTCCCAACATTTTTTGCAAGTCAAAAAGTCAAAAGACGATGAAAAAAAAAGAAAAAGCATGGATGAAAGGATGCAAACTTCGAAAATCCACAGAAAGTAGCAATCCATCTGGGTATCTTTCACATACTGTTTCAGCATACTATAATACATTTTTATGTACTAATCCTAATCTTGCATACTATATACTGCAGATATGCAAATTGTAATGGAGCCTATAAAAGAGGGAAATTACAGAAGAAAAATTTAGTGTAGTTTGATGAGACGCAGTTATGTCATATATATTTTATTAAAAAACTTGAATGAATATGGTATAGTGTTCATTACTTTATGTGCAACCTATGTCAGACGCACAATGATTCATACATAGCAAGCGATTGTCGGGGGCCAAGCACATATGGTGAGATGACCAAAATAATCAAATTTGACAGAAAAGATCCAGCGAATGCTGTGGACACAGCTATTTTGATGTGATATTTCAATTGCATTGAGCACAGTTGAAAAATGAGGATTTTCAAAAGTTACAGTACCCCCTAGCATAAAAAATGAATGAAACTTGGCATGTTACCTCAGAATGTTCTCTTGTCCATGTGTACAAAGTTTTGTTAAGTTTGAAAATTGTGATCACAAGATACAGGCTAATTAGTCAACACATGCCATGCCCCCAAACATATTTGTTTATACCTTCGGAACAATTTGACATATCGAAATTCTTTGAACAACTTTTTGTCAGGAGGGTCTGTAGATGATATATACAACATCAAAGTCATAGAAATGGTCTGTTTCAGAAATAGAAATTCATGTGACCATATCATTTGGGGGCACTGATGGATTCAGAAAAGCTTAGAATTTTATTATAGCCTATACCATTCCGGAGATATTTACAAAAATGCAAATTAGCTAATTATAGCAACACCGTGTGGCTGATTGTCACAAAATCTTAGATACCGCCTTGTGTAGGCACCCTGTTTGTGTACAGTAAGTTTCATGACCATCGGCCATTCTCAATGCGAATCATTAGGTGCTGAAATTTGATTGGCAGAAATTTGATTGGCCACTGGTGGCCATATTTGTTTATCATATTTGATTTTTTTAAGAATATGTTAGCATTTGAACCAAAGAAGAACTCTGTCACTCAAACAGCTGTTTGAGAATTGGGCAAACGGCCTAGGACGAGTTCGAAAAAGTAGTTTTTTTGAATAAATCTAAATTGTAAAAAAAAGTTTCTTGCGGAAATGGAAATTCAAGTGACCATATCACTGTGGGGCACTGGTGGATTCAGAGAAGCTACAAATTTGTATTGTAGACTATATTGTTCCGGAGTTATGCGCAAAAACGCAAATTAGCTAATTATACCGCCACTGTGTGGCCGATTGTCACAAAATTTGATATGCGGCTTCGAGATGACACCCTGCTTTTGTATAGTAATTTCCATAACCCTCGGCCATTCCCAATACGAGTTATAAGGTGCTGAAATTTGATTGGCCGTTGGTGGTCATTTTTGTTAATTTGTCGAATCTATTGTTTTTAAGAATATGTTAATATTTGAACCAAATAAGATTCATATTTCATTTGAACTTTGTCACTCAAACGGCTGCAAAGTTATAACAGTTTTTTAGTTGTAGCGCCCTCTACGGGCATAACTGAACAAAAATTTGCATGCATCTTCAACATGGCCCGTTGACGATGTAGCTAGTTTCATTACGTTTGGACTTTGTGTTAAGTAGATATTGATCAATGAATCTAATTACATTCTAATTAAGGAATTGTATCGCTAATATCTTCGGAACGATTTGACGTATCAAAATTATTTTTATATCTTTTTGTCATGAGGGTCTGTAGACAATGTACACAACATCATTTAGTGTGAATCGGACAAACGGTCTAGGAGGAGTTCTAAAAAGTAGGTTTTACAAAAAATTCAAAATGGCAGCTTTTTTTTTTATGGAATCAGAGGAAAAATAATTTTGATTCTAGCCCTTACGATTGCACAGATATAAGCCAAAATGTAATAGTGTTTATTATAGCGCCCATGATGACCCCTGTCCATGGTCGAAAGCGCCTTAAATGGGCAAGTGAGCGTCGGTACCAGACCTTGGAGCAGTGGAAGAAGGTCACCTGGTCCGATGAGTCCCATTTTCTTTAACATCACGTGGACGGCCGTGTATGTGTGCGCCGTTAACTTGGGGAAGTGATGGCACCAGGATGCACTGTGGACATCAATTTGACACATGCCACCTACCTAAACATTGTTACAGAACAGGTACATCCCAACATGGCAATGGTATACCCTGATGGCAGTGGCCTCTTTCAGCAGGATAATGTGCCCTGCTACACTGCACACATTGTTCATGAATGGTTTGAGGAACATGATGAAGAGTTCAAGTAAGAGTTCTTAATCCCCGGTTGTGTGGTTGTTATGCAAAAATATCAGACCATTAAATGGTGCCATTGACCAATCAGAAGAGTATATTTATACACACATTAATTGTAGCAAATGTGATGTACAAAACTGTTGAATTTAAATCAAAGCTTCTTTTATACATTTTCTTAAAACTAAATTTAATAGGCCAATAAAAAGAACATGTGCTCTATCCATTGACAGTGGACAGATTTTGTATGTTGTAGATTCTGTACACTGCGCTACCCCCAAGCCATTTCTGTCGCCTAGATGTCAAAAACATGGAACTAATATAAACTACAAGTCTCTGAATGATTGAGTTACACAAAAGGAGATGTTAGGCAGAAAGTTAGCCTCAGTCTCCATAAACTTTCACTGTATGGGGAAATAAATGCAATGAAAGTGAATGGTTACTAAGGTCTAACATACTACCCAACATCTCCTTTTGTGTTCCACAGAAGACAGAAAGTTGCACAGTTTTAAAACAACAACATGAGGGTGAGTAAATGATGACAGAATTTTCATTTTTGGATTAACTATCCCTTTAAGGCAGCTGTCAAGGCATTTGACCTAATCAATTCTCATTGGATTTGAGGTATTCAACAAATCTTTCCAGATGACAAAAGCCTTAAGTCCTGGCGCCTCATCCCACTAACATAAAGTAGGGGGTCCACAGTATGCTTCTGTTTTTCATTGGTCTGTATTGACTGTAACATATAATTTCACAAATGAGAAGTGCAAGATAAGAGGAAGGCGGAAAAACTGTACACAGAAGTCATGTTATTTCTTGAAGCCATGAGTACTCAGGTTGTGTGTTGAAGATGGACTCTCACTTTGTCTCTCTCTTTCTCTCTATCTCTCTCTCTCTCTCTCTCTCTCTCTCTCTCTCTCTCTCTCACACACACACACACACACACACACACACACACACACACACACACTGCCTCCCCCCATCTCTCTTCCCAATTTGCACATAATTACTGACAGACCGATATGTCAGCCAAGCGATTAATTGGTTGATATATGGCCAATTTGAGATTATCAGCATCGACCAATAACTTTGCCGCTTGGACGATTTATAGAAGATTTAGTTCCCCCTTGTGTCAGTTCCAAAATCTATGAACATCTCTAGAACATTTTCTGTTTTCAAATGTCTCTTTTTAGTCAGATATAAGTAAATATTAAACAAGTGCTCATTTCAGCAATTTTACATTTGCTATAATTTAATTATATTACACATAATATATTAAACCATTATATCAGTCATTGGGCACCATGCTCTCTAAGTACAGGGTACCCACACCTTTAGACCAATACATTTCCATGATTTACCCATGATTTTCCAGTCATTTGAATTACTGGATAAGGAGAAAAAAAAAAAAATGTATAGAGATTGCACTCACAAAGACCATTTTCCAGGCAATAAACTCTGCACAGCATAACTAGAAAAAAGTATATTCTCTATAAAGATTTCCATGACTTTTACATCTTTTTGAAATTCAACTAATTCCCATTACTTTTTCAAGCCTGAAAAATCCCTATTTTATTGGCATTGGCCAGAGATAAACCCATGTCGGTCGACCATTACACATAATTTATTCTGAATTACCCACTCTTGTGGGTAATTTGTCCTCTGTGTCAGAAGAATATATCTGTTTTTTAGATAACAAAAACTGCATTGTCTATGTGTCTATTTGAACTCTCTGTGAAACCTCTTTATTACACTCATCTGATATTGTGATATTGATATCATCTACATTCAGCCGAAGCGTAGGCCGAGCAAGTGTTTTACTCCAGAGCGTCCACACTGCATTAAAATTCACTGTTGTTTTCAAAAGCATGCAGTGAAACATCAAAAAGAGACTTTTGGACACGGTGCTACAAACCCAGTAGAATATTCCATTACCAGGAAGCTACAAACTCTAAATCATTAATGAGCCTGGCAGTCCTATAAATCTCAATCACAGCATCATCAAAGAGCAAAAGTTTCCTTATTTTACTCGAAATGTCTGAATAAAGACTGAAAAATAGGACGAGAGAGAGAGAAAGAGGCATGCGGCTGCAGCTCCTAATTTTGGAAACACTGCTCTTATTTTGATAATTGCAGGTCTTTTAAACTGGGTTTCCATGCAAACATACAGCGCACAACCACAACTGCCCAAACTCCACCCTGAAGCCCTCCAAAATACAGACTTCAGAAAGAGGACATTCCTTTAAAACTTACACCAAAGAAGAAACTGCAGTGGTGTTTAAACACTGAACATATTTTAGATGTATATTTAAATACCATTTTATTTAAAATACCATATCCAAGTCCATATATGATGATATGATATCATTTTGCACAAAAAGTGTCAAATTCTCTTCAGATGCTTAAAAGTCTGATGTTCAGAGACCAGTCTCCAGCTTTTAACCAACTGCAGACAGGTGTCTCCCCAGCAGGTGTCAGCATGCACTGTATATTGTTCCATATTTTGAACTAGGCTACACACTAGCCTCTTCTGTTGCCAAGATAACAAAAAACATGGAACTAATTAGCAGTCTCTGTAGTATTAAGTTGCCAAGTACACCATACTCCAACAGCAAAACTCTTCCAAAACAAAGCTGTAATTGAAGTGGTTACTCACATGGAAAGCTGCATGGAGACTTACATTGTAGTTGTAAGGAGAGTTCATGGATTATCCAAATATCATTCTGGTCAACCAGCTTGACCAGCTAGGTTTTGCTGGTGAAAACCATGGCTATGTTGGTCCACCAGCACTTACCAGCAGAACCAGCCTAGGCCAGCATGGGAAGCTGGTCTTTTAAAAATGGAACCGGTTCCCAATCTCTATTTATAAGGATGTCATAAAGCATTGATATATCGGTTATTTATCGCAAAGTTATTTAATTGATATATTATTGAGGCATCAATGTATTAAAATGAGCCGATATTTAAATTAGAAGCCTAATTTGCGTGTGTGACGTTTTGTTTTCCAAAAATAATATCTAAAACTCCTTTAAAACAATGTACATTTACTTTAGGAGCTATACTGCAGAAGAAAAATTTTTATTGGAGAATGTTGAATACAATATTTAATATTTAAATATTTTAAAATATCTAAAAAATAGCCTAATTAAAACAAGAGTCATTTACCTGAGAAGCAACATATAAGATATTTACACTTGCTTTTAGAGAATATAGCTTGTATATGAGTATATTTTTTATATATACTTGTATGAACAAGTGAAAAAATACACTTATATACAAAACATACTTATATTCAAGATACACTGTGAAAGCAAGTTGAGAAGCAACATCTAATATGTTGCTTCTCAAGTAAATGTATCTTGATTTAAGGATTTTTAGATCATTTAAATGGAAAACAAGACAAAAACTCTTGATTACAATAGGATTTTTTTGCAGTGAAATTTTTACTGAATTAACCTAAATAAAAAAAGAAAGTTTTTTGTATGTAATTCAGTGAATGTCATTTAGAGGTATTTTGAAAAGATGATTTTGTCCTCTTTATTGTTAGCACGTTTAATACAACCTTTTAAGTCAAGGCACAAGCTAAAAAGTCGGTTAAGAGCTAATGATTAATCGTTGCAATAATCAACTGAATAGTTGAATAATCATTCTAATAACCGTTAGATTAATCGATTATCAAAATAATCATTAGTTGCTGCCCTAATCCAAAATACAACATATGCTTTTTAACATGTGTTATCTGTGTTTGTGCAGAAAAAAAAAACAAAACTCAAAAAACACAAAAAACAAACACATGAAGCACGAAAAGTGATCTTAAAGAATGAGCTTTCAACAATGTTACTTGAGAAGTTCTGGTGATTTTGGCAGCTAGTGTCTCCAATTTGTACCATTTCCTCTAAAAGATGGATGAATATTGACAACATTGTAAAATATTTAGAGCCCATGAGGTTGTGGAATTTCCTGAGATGAGAATTCACAATTAACCCCCAGTTTCCCAAAGCATTTAGCCATTTTCACTCGAGAACATGGAAAGCAAATGAAAACCCATTCATCAAGGAATTAAAATGTATTTCACAACTAAAAGGCAGGAGCAAAAACATATGCTGATGATGTGGTGAATATTTTATTGTACTAACTGCAGTATATCTCTGAAATATGGGTCAATCTACTTCCTGTCTGGAGGGTCTTCCATTAAATCATGACTAGCTGTAATGAGATGATTCCTTGCACACATTTTCATATATATACCATGCAACAGAATGTTAAGATGGATGCACTGTGTTTTGAACGCATTTGCTCTCTAGGGCATCTCAAGATTAGCCAAGACATCTGCACTGTCGACAGGGAGTTGGAGTGTCTCCAAAGAGCCACCTTGTAGAACAGGTGCCAAGATAAGGTCTGATAAAAAAAAAAAAAAAAAATACAAAATACAAAAATACAAAATACAGGCGCTAGGCCTTCACCCCATTTTGTCAGTTATGTCTAAATCACATGTATGCAGATTCTTCTGGGATCCATCACAGTATTAAATGTTCCAATATTTGGCTTGTTGCAAGGATGTATAAATTTTTTATTTATTTATTTTTTATCCAAAGAATGCACTCTGAGAATGTCCATAACCCTTACATATAAATACCAATACTTGTACTTACAATAATGCACATACTTTATTTCCTTTAACAACAAGTGTTGGGGAAGCTATTTTAAAACTGTAGCTTCCCCAGCAAGCTACTCACAAACTAAAGTAGTTGAAATGACTGAAGTTCAGCCATGTTACTCTGTGTGGTGCAAGCTGATAGGTTCTTTGAACTTGTTATCTGTTAACCAATCGGCTTGCTCATATGTGACATATTAAGCCAATCGGCTAGCATGATGTAAGCTGATTGCTCCTTTGACATGTAATCGGGCAGCCGATCAACTTGTGTCTCCTCAGATGAGGAGATGAGCCTGGTTTCATTGCAGGGCGCTGCGAGAGTTTTTCTCTTAAACCCTACTCCACCCCAGCTCCACCGGTCTAGATAAGCTACATAGGGATTGTATGTATGTCTATTTGTGCAGCAGCACGTCATACATGCTCGATGCAGCATGTCTTGTATTTCTCTAATTGTGCAGCAGCAGCATGTGCACATGCTTGACTCAGTATGTCTGTGTATGTTCTAGTATTAGCAAGTCTCTGTACTTGCTCTGCAGCAGCGTATCAGATCTAGTGTGCCAAGACCAATATATTATCAATATGTCATACCCACATTAACATAAATCTTTCAGAGAGTTTACATGACTGAACTACAGTCAAGTTATTCTTTTTAAAAAAGTAGTTAGCTACACTACAAGCTACTAACTAAAAGTAGCTAACTACTTTGAAGCTATTTTAAGAAGAAAATAATTTTAGATATATAACAATCAGATTATATTATTTCTTTCTGCAATCTGTCATATTATCACCTGATAGTTATACAGTAATATATTATTATTAGGGTGACATTTCCTATGAAAAGTAACCATGGTTTTACAACAGTGACCATAGTTTAACCATGGTCTTTGTAGTAAAACCATAGTGACCACAATATAAACCATACTACAGTCATGGTGGTTACTATAATATTACTATAGCAAAACCATGGTTTAATTAGTAGAACCATGGCTAACTTTCGTAAGGGTTAAACAATTAGGGTGTCAACATTAAATTGAACATACATTTATACTTAATACAGTATATACAAATGAAACTAGAAAAACCCCTTTTTATACAACTAAATAGAAATATAGAGATACAAAGTAGTAATATACCAAATATTTAACTTAAACAAAAGAAGGCACAGTCCCTTTAAGGCTGCGCAGGGCTCAAGAGAATCAGTGAATCATTTATGTGAACTAGTTCATTTACATGAGCTGTCTGAAAGAACCTACTAACTAGAATGAATCAGAGTTCCCAACGCTACATATAAAGGAATCTTTTACTTTAATTGGTTATTTTATGACCTGTCCGAAAGACTCGATTCATTTCAATAATCTGGTTTTCCCAGCGCAACATGAGATAGATTCGGATTTAGTGAGCGCATCTGATTACTTACTCGGCTCCGTTGCTGTGTTCACAATTCATTGTGACAAATACAGCATTTTGTGACGCTACAATGCTACTCATTGGAAAATATAACTCGTTACTGGAAAAGCTACACCATTGCTAAGCTATTGTAATGGTACTGAAAAATGTACTTACGTTAGTTGTGTAGCTACTTATAGTTAACTACTCCCCAACATTGTTCTCAACCATCAATTGGTTGCAAAAGAATTGGCTGGAATTTTTTCATTTTGAAAGTGTCTTCATTGCTTTCATCCATGGTTCAAGTTGTCTACTGTGGTTTTGCAAGGCTGTGACATGAACAAAAATAAATTTAAAGCAATGTATTTATTTATTTTAAAGGACAAGCTATTTGATATGTCCCACCCCAACATCTTGTTCCAATAGGAAATACGTCAATACAAGCAAAACAAACTGTACTCGTTAAAGCATTTAAGTACATACATTGAACTTCTGTTTTGCAATGCATTGAGATTTTATTGCATTACTCAAAACATGTGGCAGTGGCTAACTGTCAAAAAGAGGGCAAAATCATATAGGCAAATTAATCTAACGGCCTCTAATCACACCGCAATATATCCTTCAGACATTTGAGGCCTAAGCCAATGAAAACATGGAACCCATCAAAGACACATATAGCTCAGGGAACCAAAGATCAGTCCATTCTGACTATTTATTTATGTAAGGCTGAACATAATATGGCTGATATAACATAAAACACTGTTTAGAGCTAAAATAAATAAATAAATAAATACAAAATAAAAATGATAAATATAAAGCATAAGCGGAAAATGTTGTATTTTAAAGACATTTCCCATCCAAAATCCAGACGCACCAAAATAGACAGCAAGCATGCGTCTACTTTGAAATAGGGCATCATCATGGGTAATCAACGATGAGCTGTTTTTGAAATTTTAATCAAGACACAGAGTGGCTGGAATCCAAACATAGTCCCAAGATATGCTGGTACATTAAACTGAGTAAAAGGCACAACAAACTGCATAGTCACAGCAGGTATCACAGAAACATCACTTACAAATGCCTGCAGAGAGGATCTGCAAGGCCATTATTCCTCATCCAAACCATCCAACACAAATCTTCAGCCACACACACAAACAGGCTCAGCTGCTGCAGGAAGGCCACGTTTGATGGAACCGGTTCGTAGTGAGCTAGAATTCCTCTCTTCCCTTCCCTTTCACTGCCATCTTTCCTCTCATCTCCTACAGTCAATACACGGGCCCCTGCACGCAGCTCTGTGACAGAACCCTTTATGAGCTCATGGGTTGCCATTGGCCAAGAGCTATTCTCAGTGGGATGTGATTGGTAAGTGGGGTGGTTGGGGGCAGGGCTGATCAGATAGTGGTGATTTGAGCATCAGAGACATGGACCCAGCTGACATGCATGGATGCTCTCGAGGAATAGGCAGCAGTGTGGTGTGTTTTTAGGTCTTGTGTGAATGCTGTGCTGGAAGGTGTAATAATTATAGTATAATAGTTAACTAAGAACAAAACCTAGTTTAATCTGGGAACATCTAGTTCAACATTGCAATATATATATATATATATATATATATATATATATATATATATATATATATATATATATACACACACACACACACACACACACACACACACACACACACACACACACACACACACTGGTCAGCCACAACATTAAAACCACCTGCCTAATATTGTGTAGGTCCCCCTCGTGCCGCCAAAACAGCACCAACCCGCATCTCAAAATAGCATTCTGAGATGCTATTCTTCTCACCACAATTGTACAGAGCAGTTGTATGGCAGAGAATGGCCAAACTGGATCGAACTGACAAAGTCTACGGTTACTCAGATAACTGCTCTGTACAATTGTAGTGAGAAGAATAGCATCTCAGAAAGCTATTGGTGGCACGAGGAGGACCAACACAATATTAGGCAGGTGGTTTTAATGTTGTGGCTAATCGGTGTATATATATATATATATATATATATATATATATATATATATATATATATAATTAAAAAAAATATTTGTGGAACTCAAATAAACATGCAGGTTTTGTGTGTGTGTGTGTGACATAGACAAAATGGGGTCCAAAAATCTATTAGAATTTTTTTCTCCATTCACCCCCCCCCCCCCCCCCCCCATTAAAATTTATATTATCAACATTACAAGAGTGAAAATTTCAATTGAAAAGTAAATACAAATTTCAGAATTTCTTCAATTAGATTTTGAATCTCATACATTCAAAGTGAACTCATTGTTCTTCTCAGATGTTCATAATTGTCATTCTTATGTCCTTTAGATACACTATACTTTATAATTCAGTTTGGTATTTAAAACTCCAAGACCACTGATGGCCTTATTGTATTTGTGTCAAGCAACTGAAAATTGACAGCAATTTAATTCTTTATCACATTAGCAAGGTCATACAGAAGAACACAATCACCATAAAGCTTCAATACACTGCCAAAAATGCCAATAAAATGTCTCAACACCCTGAAGACTTTCAGAAAACGAGATGCAGGCGTGATATTCCATTTTTAGAGCAATTCCAAATCCTCAGAGGACAATTATACTGCCTGTTTACGTTGAGTAAACACACTAGAATTAGCCCACACTGCGCTAACTACATGGTGCTATGTAAACAGCAGGGAGGGCCATTTACATAATGTAATTTCATGCATAAATTGTCCAGTAAAGCTCTTTTTTCTGTAAATATCTTAGTCTTTTCCATCTGCCTTCTGGAAGATTCAGGAAAACAGGAGAAATAGAGTATGTATGTGTATATATATATATATATATATATATATATATATATATATATATATATATATATATATATATATATATATATATATATATATACACTGGCGGCAAATAGTTTGGAATAATGTACAGATTTTGCTCTTATGGAAAGAAATTGGTACTTTTATTCACCAAAGTGGAATTCAACTAATCACAATGTATAGTCAGGATATTAATAATGTGAAAAATTTCTACTGCAATTTGATTTTTTTTTTTTTTTCAGAACTTCTTAAACTACTTCAAAGAGTTCTCATCAAAAAAATCCTCCACCTGCAGTAATGACAGCTTTGCAGATCCTTGGCATTCTAGCTGTCAGTTTGTCCAGATACTCAGGTGACATTTCACCCCACACTTCCTGTTGCACTTGCCATAGATGTGGCTGTCTTGTCGGGCACTTCTCATGCACCTTACAGTCTAGCTGATCCCACAAAAGCTCAATGGGATTAAGATCCATAACACTCTTTTCCAATTATCTGTTGTCCAATGTCTGTGTTTCTTTGCCCACTCTTACCTTTTCTTTTAGATTTTCTGTTTCAAAAGTGGCTTTTTCTTTGCAATTCTTCCCATAAGGCCTGCACCCCTGAGTCTTCTCTTTACTGTTGTACATGAAACTGGTGTTGAGCGGGTAGAATTCAATGAAGCTGTCAGCTGAGGACATGCGAGGCATCTATTTCTACTCTGCTCTGTCTACTCTGATGTACTTATCCTCTTGTTTAGTTGTACATCTGGCCTTCCACATCTCTTTCTGGCCTTATTAGAGCCAGTTGTCCTTTGTCTTTGAAGACTGTAGTGTGCACCTTTGTACGAAATCTTCAGTTTTTTGGCAATTACAAGCATTGTATAGCCGTCATTCCTCAAAACAATTACTGACTGTCGAGTTTCTAGAGAAAGCAGTTTCTTTTTTGCCATTTTTGACCTAATATTGACCTAACGACATGCCAGTCTATTGCATACTGTCAACTCAAAAAAAAAAAACACAAACACAATGTTAAGCTTCATTTAACAAACCAAAAAGCTTTCAGCAGTGTTTGATATAATGGCAAGTGATTTTCTAGTACCAAATTAGCAATTTATATGTTGTTGTTGCAAGACGGGCTGGTTTGAGTAGTTCTGTAACTGTTGATCTCCTGGGATTTTCATTCACAACAGTCTCTAAACTTTACTCTGAATGGTGCCAAAAAACATCCAGTGAGTGGCAGTTCTGCCGATAGAAACACCTTGTGGATGAAAGAGGTCAACAGAGAATGGCCAGACTGGTTCGAACTGACAAAGTGTATGGTAACTCTGATAACATCTCTGTACAATTGTAGTGAGAAGAATAGCATCTCAGAAACCTATTGGTGGCACGAAGAGGACCGACACAATATTAGGCAGGTGGTTTTAATGTTGTGGCTGATCAGTGTATATATATATATATATGTGTGTATATATATATATATATATATATATATATATATATATATATATATATATATATATATATATATATATATATATACACACTACTGGTCAAAAGTTTTGAAACACTTGACCGAAATGTTTCCCATGATCTTAAAAATCTTTTGATCTGAAGGTGTATGCTTAAATGTGTGAAATTAGTTTTGTAGACAAAAATATAATTGTGCCACAATATTAATTTATTTCATTATAAAACTAAAAAAAAGTTTTTGAAATTGATGACTTGGACCAAATAATAAAGAAAAGCAGCCAATAAGTGCCCAACATAGATGGGAACTCCTTCAATGCTGTTTAAAAAGCATCCCAGGGTGATACCTCAAGAAGTTGGTTGAGAAAATGTCAAGAGTACATTTCTGCAAATTCTAGGCAAAGGGTGACTACTTTGAAGATGCTAAAATATAACACAGTTTTGATTTATTTTGGATTTTGTTTAGTCACAACATAATTCCCATAGTTCCATTTCTGTTATTCCATAGTTTTGATGACTTTACTATTATTCTAAAATGTGAAAAAAAAAAAAAAAAAAATTATATATATATATATATATATATATATATATATATATATATATATATATATATATATATATATATATATATATAATAAAGAATAAGTGTTTCAAAACTTTTGACCGGTAGTGTATATAATTATTTGTGGAACTCAAATAATTACACAGGTTTTTTGTGTGTGTGTGTGTGTGTGCGTGCGTGTGTGTGTGTGTGAAATAGACAAAATGGGGTCCAAAAATCTAATTCAGATCCATAACACTCTTTTCCAATTATCTGTTGTCCAATGTCTGTGTTTCTTTGCCCACTTGTTTCAAAGTAGCTTTTTCTTTGCAATTCTTCCCATAAGGCCTGCACCCTTGAGTCTTCTCTTTACTGTTGTACATGAAACTGGTGTTGAGCAGGTAGAATTCAATGAAGCTGTCAGCTGAGGAAATGTGAGGCGTCTATTTCTCAAACTAGAGACTCTGATGTACTTATCCTCTTGTTTAGTTGTACATCTGGCCTTCCACGTCTCTTTCTGTCCTTGTTAGAGCCAGTTGTCCTTTGTCTCTGAAGACTGTAGTGTACACCTTTGTACGAAATCTTCAGTTTTTTGGCAATTACAAGCATTGTATAGCCTTCATTCCTCAAAACAATTATTGACTGTCGAGTTTCTAGAGAAAGCTGTTTCTTTTTTGCCATTTTTGACTTAATATTGACCTTAAGACATGCCAGTCTATTGCATACTGTGTCAACTCAAAAACAAACACAAAGACAATGTTAAGCTTCATTTAATGAACCAAATAGCTTTCAACTGTGTTTGATATAATGGCAAGTGATTTTCTAGAACCAAATTATCAATTTAGCATGATTACTCAAGGATAAGGTGTTGGAGTGATGGCTGCTGGAAATGGGGCCTGTCTAGATTTGATAAAAAATTACTTTTTCAAATAGTGATGGTGAAGTTTTTTACATCAGTAATGTCCTGACTATACTTTGTGATCAGTTGAATGTCACTTTGGTGAATTAAAATACCAATTAGCTAAATCTGTACATTATTCAAAACCTTTGGCCACCAGTATATATATAGGCATTCCGTTGAAATCTAAGATGGTTTAATGCATGACTGGTCAAGTATTCAGCATGGAGTTATTAATGGCAATCTAACACCTATAGATAAAACTGGGGGGTGAATATTAACCAAATGACTATCAGACAATAGCATTCTGATTGAATTAGGTATTGCAAAGTGACACTGAGTTATGATCAGGGCAATGGATTCATATTCAATTTTAATCAAAGCAACCAATCAGAAAGGTTTTTGCTGTTATAGACTCAATGTGTTCTATAGATGAGAAGACATTACTGATTATTGTATAGGATGATTACACAGATACACGCTTTATGGTCTTTACATTTTGACGGACACATATATTACAACCTTTATTTGCAAACTAAATGATTTTAGACATGACAAGTAAATGGTATAGCAATCTTGTTACGGATTAAAAAATGAATGAATATACTGTATAAGTGTAGTGGTCGACCGATATATCGCAGAGGCCGATGTATCGGCTGATAGTTGGTATTTTTAAATGATCTGCATCGGCCGATACATTTTCCCATTTGACCGATGTGTTGTTGTTAGATTTCTGCACTCACTGGATCTGCATGAGAGCAATAGAGCAGCTTCTAAGTAAAAGCGCTTCACCTGCGCTATAAGTACATGTCATATTCACTGTGCTGTATGTGAATTAGTTTGATTCTGACTTTTTGTGAGAAAATGCAATTGCTAATGGGACATACCATTTGTGGTTACTGGACTTTTGTGTGCACTGATGTTATTTCCTACTGTATTACAATTTCTTTATGTGCAAACAATAACTAAAATGGGAATACTAAAAGAAACTGCTTTCTACCATCTAAAACACACAAAATTATATTATAAAAAAATAAAAAAAAAGATATTTTTCTATATATTTTTTACAAAGTTAATTTTTTGTGTGAAAGTTAGAATAAATATAATACTAAATAAAAGTTCATTTAATTTTTAGACAATTTATGTATATTTTATGTGTGCCATTTACTGTTATATTAAAATGTGTGATATATCGGCATTATAACGGCCTATTGACCACTCTGCTTTCTGGATATCGGCATCAGCCATTAAAAAACCCCATCTTGGTCGACCTCTATATAGGAGATATGTACAATATTTTCTATGTTAAAATTTAGTGAGAGAAAAAAAAAATGGGGTGGGGCTTTCACTTTGTCCAACCAGTGGAAGATGGGGGGAGACTTTGGGAAACAACCCATTTGGTGATGCTAGTGGCTCAGAAATTTCTTCAAGAAGAAAACATCCAGTTTCACAATATAGCCTATAACCATTATGCATTAGCTGCATGAAAGATGCCAATGTCACATCCTGTAAGAAGACAAATAAGTCAAACATTCAGCTACAAAACTGCATTAAAGCAGATGATACAATGCAAATTAAAATTCTTGTCATAATTTACTTAGCCCTACAGAAGAAGATGTTAAGGCAGAATGTCTGAGCTTCTGTTTTCCATACAAGAAAAGTGGATGGTGATTTATACTGTCAAGCTAAAAATATAAAAGTATCACAAAATTAGTCCCAAATTGTCTTTCATCGATAATCTTCCCCTCTGCCATTGCTTTGGAGCTAGGTAGTATAAATCACTATCCACTTTCGATGCATGAATTGTGGGGTTGGAAACACATGAAGGTTATTATATGATGAGAGAATTTATTTTTGGGTGAGCTATCCCTTTAAACTCAAATTGAAGCTACCAACACTTACTTGCAGGCCCTATTTCAGAGGCAACCTGGAAAACAGTCTACTTGGACTCGGTCAGCTATTTATAAATGCTTTTGAAGGGAATATGTCTCTAGCCAGTGTAGTCCAGTGTAACCTTTTCAATGTTAAAATACTTTCTCCTATCCAAGTTTAATGTGCAGAGACAACTATACTGTAAGTAAACCACACCTACGTAGGTTGATTTCCCTGAAAAGTGTAAACACTGTGGCTCTGGAGCTTTCCACATTGCTGTTCGATTGAGCCAAGGAGATCTATAATATGTGGAGAAAGCTGTCATTTAGCATTCCCATTCATCTAGAAGGCCATTGCTTGGCTGGTTCGTGTTTAAAAAAATGTTTCTCAGAACATTTGCCCTTTCTGAAACTGACCTTTCTGACCTCAAAAGTATTTTCTGTTAACCTCCGTTCAACCTCGAAAACAAGCCTTTCTATGTCGGACTAAGAGAACATCTTTGTGTAAGACATCACCTGCTTGAAAGCTGCTCTGAATGGAAGCCTACAAGAGTGTTTGGATGAATATAGTATATTTGTGTGTGTATCTGTCAGAATGAGGTGTTTTGTACCCATGAGGTTCTGTGTACTAGAGAATCTCTGAAACCAACAAGTTTGGTCCATTGATTGGCGGTGAAGGGCATGTCGAAGACTTTGGCAGACAGCACAAAGACCTCCTCTGGAGACATCCATTGTACTGGTGTCTCCCTCCGGACCTGAGAACGAACCAGATTCCGGCACATCTCGGCATGGGTCTAATACACTTCAGTCTCCAATTAGAGAAAGAGCAATCCACTGCTGGGAACAGGGCAGAGCTTGCTCGCCTAGTACAACCAGCAACCTAAAATCTAAATCGCTCGATTTTAGGTTTAAAAATGAGTTAAAAAAAGAAAATCTATCCTTCAATTAAGTGTTTCCTGAAAACTCAAGAGCGAATTCATGTTAATTCTGACAGCTCTAATATATATATATATATATATATATATATATATATATATATATATATATATATATATATATATATAGTAAACAGTATATACACACAGTTACATGATTGTTTTGTTTACAATCATAATTTGTAATATTTTCAAGTATTAATATTGACATGCAGAACAAGTGCTAGAAAGGCACTGTCTCTTTAAGAATAGTGGCAGTTCAGTGAACGTCTAAGTGTATTGGTTGAACACATATTAACGGGAATGGAGTCCTCATCTGTGCAGTGTGTGCTGTGTGATTAGAATAATTGTTAATGACAAATGGATTGTGTAGATCTTGTCTTTGGACACATTAAACGGAACAAGTGAAACCACACTTTTACGCAGTGAAAGGATCTCTGTGCTGAACTTCTTTGCTACTCGATCTGAAAATTAACCAGCAAGTGGCTAATCACAGATATATTTAGTCACAGTACAAAATTATGTCAACTATGTAAGTCATTTAATTGCATAGATCTTGGGATTAAATAATCTATTTTGGGATTGTTCAAATAATGATTGCAATGTATTGAAAAATATATATCCTTACTCACCCCTAAATGTGACTGCATTTAATTATTGGGACTTGGGAAAATGTAAATAATACTGTAACCATCACAAGTTGAGAACCAACTAGATAACAACTGTGCCACAAGCATTATTTCTTGAGGTTTGAAGACTCTGTGAAGATGATTACTGCGATAATCAAATGATCAACCACAGTTATGCCAAGATCTTTACTAACTAGATTAGTGAATTAAATAGCATGAAAAAATTTACTTAAGGTACAAGAACACAAAAAAGCTAAGAACACAAAAAAGCTAAGAATGACTGCCAGTTGATGAAAACATTGTCTTGGGATGAGCAAACGTTCTGACTAATATTAGACATAACTGGGTCAAGTGTAGTTACTTCGCAAACAACCACAGACCTCACAGCTTCCTGATACTAAATAAATAAATAAATAAATAAAAATGCTTTCCTGATATAAGAGTCTGATTTCCTGGATTAAACTTCAGCAGACTTAACACAAAGTAAATCTAGATCTACACAATCATACAATTCAATTTACTATCTGAGAGTGGCACTTCTACTAAATCTAAATCTACACAAAATAAATAAATAAAATAAAAAATTTAAAAAAAAAAGTACAATATAAGAGTTAAAAACATTTTCATATACAGGAACCCAATACAGCATGACTTAATGAAAGCAAACAAACACATTTAGATAAATCAATAGATTAAACCAGTTAAAGGCCAAATGAGATCTTGCCCTGTGTTGTTGAAAACATTTCCATTGTTCTTAGTTCTTAAAAGAGGCAATCGCAGAGATTAAATATCATATTCTACACTCTGAACCCAGATTTCAGTATATTGAAACCAGTCATGACCTGTGGCAACCTGCCATAATTGAAAGATTAATTCATTCAAAATCCCACACACTTAACCAGTGCTCATGGAATCAAACAAAACAAATGCAGACTTACGCTTGGAACATTGTGCAAAAGACTTTGAGAGGCCAAACTTGAATGAATGAAACATCTTTCTTACACAAATCAACCCAGTGACAACACGAAACACAGGGAATATAAACAACCATAAAACTATTATGGCTCAATAACAGTAAAAGTTAAAGGTTAACATAAGACACAAACATACTTTAATACAGCTCAACCACACAATTCAAACATTGCAGTCTCCTACCTGTGTGAGTGGGTAATTCAAGCTTGGGTTCACATTTTGGAAAAGAGGATTCTGAAAAGGCAGAGACAGAGAGAGAAAGAGAGAAAAAGAGGGGTTAGATGTTACATTCACCTTCAATCTTTCCCCCTGAAATGAAGGAGGTTCTTTAAGACTTTGAAGTGAAGTTTTGAATAGGCACAGGCATTTAACATCATAAGACATATGGTCTAACACAGTTACAGAACTCAATGCCAAAGAACCACTCACCCTACATAAGATCAAGTTTGGAAGAGGTAGAGGAATAATTTGAAGTTCGAAAACCATAACAATTGCTAAATTAAACATTTAAATGTTGCTGTTAGGGTGTGTGTGTGCATACTTTAGACTGTGTAGTGCTTTTATGGTCTATTGCCTATTGAGCATCCCGCTGAGATTGTGTGATACAATCTGCTCTGAAGGAGTCGACCTCTGATACAGCTAAGCCCAAATCCTCCCTTATTACACACCAAGGACCAGAGGTGGAAAGTAACAAATTACAACTACTCTCGTTACAGTACTTGAGTAAATTTGTCACATTTTTCAACTAAGTATAAATAAATAATAGTAGTTTTACTCGATTAAAAATGAAGTATTCAACTTTGCTACAATTATTTTTCACCACAATTACGAAGTACCAAAAAATACATAATATTTCTGAATTTTTGGGAAGAAGAAAGTTATAAGCGCTAAATCTGTTTATAAATTAAAAAGCGATGTGCGCGGCACGACGTAAGCCCGCAGGGCACAGCATCATGACTTTCTGCCCTGTCACTATACAAGAACTGTAATACTATGATTTTCTGCATATTTCATTTTATTCTGGAAAGGCCATTGATTCAGGTACGAGGGAACCGTCTGAACATGTTTAACCTCTGATCAAACTTCACTTGTTTTTAAGGTAGGCAATGTTTTAATTGTGTCAAACATTAACACAATG
Organism: Myxocyprinus asiaticus; assembly: GCF_019703515.2. Taxonomy (NCBI): domain Eukaryota; kingdom Metazoa; phylum Chordata; class Actinopteri; order Cypriniformes; family Catostomidae; genus Myxocyprinus; species Myxocyprinus asiaticus. Next base: position 36,450,775 of record NC_059359.1, read on the forward strand.
TAGTTTGACATATTTGTGGGGATATCTTGTTTACTTGCTACTATATGTCTAAAACAAACTTTTTTAAATACCTTAGAAAGATATTGCCAGTAGTGTAGGAAATTAACATATACATACAGCTGCCCTGTATGTGTTTGTGTCTTTTTGTTTACGTTAACCATTAAATATTATTTATATTGTTAAGCCGGTTCTCGCCTCCTCCTTTCCCTTTTACCTTGTTACACTGGTGTCAAAACCCTGGAAGGAGGAGGGATGCGGCGTAGTAGAGTCCTCGCCACTACCATCCACCCCAACGGAGGAGCCCGGCCGCCTGAGAGCGGGGGAACGGCCGCCGATCGCGAGGGGAGGAGGGGCTCCTAGCCGACCGCCTGGAGCAGTCAGGGCCACTGCCAGGGGCAGAGGAGACCCCTACCGGCAGCTAAAACGCGGCGGGGTCAAGAGTGGACCGCTGACCGTGAGTGGGGAGGGGCTCCTGGCCGACCGCCTGGAGTGGGAGAACCGCTGCCAGGAGCGGGGGGAGACCCCTACTGTACGCCGAAAACGCAGCAGGGTGTTCCGTCCGCCAGCGACCGGAGGACTGCCTCCGATCCGCTCGGGGAGGCGTGGCTGTCGTCCACTAGAGGGTGGAGGAGTGGCTGAGGACCAAGCTACGGCGTATCAGAGAACCAGCGATTAAATTGTTTTTTGTCTCTCTCTCCTCTCTCCCGCTGTCGCTCCGTGTTGGCCTTTCCCTCTCTTTTTAAATATTATTGTTGTTGTGATTCCCTCCCCTTGTCCCCTCCCAGATCCAGAAAGGCGGGGATGACCTGCCGGCAGACAGGGCCAGAAAAGAGGGGGGGTTGGATGTACGTCATGCTGGGGGCTCCCCGGCCTGAAAGAACGAGGGAGGAATGTGACAGGGCAGAGGGCAGGGCCGGGCCGTGATGCTGCACACCCGGCCCCTAATCAGGCTGATCAAGCCCGAGAGGGATAAAAGCAACCGGAGGCAGCAGTTCGAGAGAGAGAGAACTACAGGCAGCTGCCCTGTATGTGTTTGTGTTTGTGTCTTTTTGTTTATGTTAACCATTAAATATTATTTATATTGTTAAGCCGGTTCTCGCCTCCTCCTTTCCCTTTTACCTTGTTACATACAGAATGTAACTTAATAGCCAAAATACTTGGACATACGTGAATGAGAATAAACCTGAAAGAGGAATGTGTTTCAGTCACAATGCACATTATGTAGTTTAGAGATGATTTAGAGACATTTAGAATGTTACAAATGACTATTTCTATTTAAATAAATGTTGTATTCTGTTTGTCCAAGAATCCTCTAGCAGCAATGCAGGTCTTTGGCATTTAGAAGCTGCTAGTTTAGGACCTGTGAGGAGTCTGTTTCTCAAACTAGAGACTGATTTACTGTGATTTGTCTTTTGTTTGTGCATCTGGGCCATCTACTTCCCTCTCTATCCTGGTTAGAGATTATTTTTTCAAAACAGTAATGCATGGAATAGCCTTCATCTCTCTAAAACAAAAGACTTTAGGAGAAAATAGAATTTCAGGAGAAATGTGTTTTATTTTGCCTATTTTTAAAACCATAATTTGACTTGCAAGTGTAAAGCAATTTGTAAGAACTCAATACCTCAGCAAATGGGGAAAAAACCCACAGTATTGTGATTTCCACATGATAATGCAACCATTTTCAATTGTTCTAATAATAAGAACAATTTCCTGAGTACCAAATTAGCACTTTAGAATGCTTTTGTAAGGAATAGATGACACAGTATATGTTTGCCATCACAGGTAAATAATACAATTGAATAAATATCACTTAAAACAATTATTTCAAACCGTAATAATATTGGTAATTCATGATTTTGACAGTATTTTTGATCATTTTAATGCATCCTTGGTGAAAGGAAGCATCCATTTCTTTCAAGAACACAAATATCTTTGTGTGCTAAAAATGGGAACGTATATACTATATATATATATATATATATATATATATATATATATATATATATATATATATATATATATAATATACTTTTCTTAAAAGTAACTTGTAATAACCTGAGTATTTTTTCAGCAAACTACTTATTTACTCTTACTTGAGTCATAATATTTCTTCAGAAGCAGTACTTTTACTAATGTAAAAAAAAATCAGTACTTTTTCCACCACTGCCGAGGACTGACTCTTACTGATAAGAACTCTCTCACCTGGTGGCCTTCCTCACTGACACTAATTCAGAAATCTTGGCCTTTACCCTAACATCAATATTACATATTAATTGTTAGCACTGATCTGTGAGCATCTGCAGGAAAGACCATCAGTCAGACATTAATTAGCTCTTGATCAGATAAGGGTTATATGGCAGTATAACCCCAAGAAATGAATAAGTTACCAGGTTTTTAGCTAAATGAAACTGTGGTGGTACCATCACCATGCTGATGTATGTACTTGCAAACACACAATGTGAAATAAAAAAAAAAAAATTTGACAACTTTATTTTATTATTAAAGCTGAGGTATGTAATTTCTGCATGACTAGCACCATTAAACGGAAATTGCAAAAATAAACTGTTTTCAAAACAGCCCTCTGAAAATGTCACCGTCTGCTGTTAATATAAAATAAAATAAAATAAAAAACATAGTCCCACCCCCAAATCATGCCATTGGTTGAGTCAATGTAATTGTTTCTCTTGAGACGGGTTGCTCAAAACAGAGGAACTTTCATAGTGCCACAGAGATACAGGGCTGGACGATATGGCCAAAAAATTAATCATAATATTTTTTTCGATATTTATCATGATATACATTTCATACCATTAATGGGGTAGGAACTGCATTCCACATGTTTGTTTGACCTCAAAAATGAATTAAAAATAACTTAAGTAAACTCCAGAATGTAAGCTACCTTTAAAGTATACTCAGTTAAGATTTAAACCAACATAAGGTGTGTGAACTCATTTTGATTAAATTCAGCCAATTTCATCCTCTTCAGCTGACCTTTGACTCCACTAAAAGACTTTCTTTTGATGCTTCACAATCCAGCTCAGTAGGTGGCAGTAATGCACCATAAGCTGGATTACCAACCGCCAGTAAATATCACAAGAAGAAGAAACACTTTCTCGCCTGTGACAGCGCTATGGATCTTGCAAAAATGATTAACTTAATAGTACATAAATAAACAGCAATGGTGTTGATGTCGGAGTTGTAGTTGTGTTCAGTCGATAGCTGTATTACATTGTCAGTGTCAGTCTTGTTCAGTACACATCAATGTTAAATTAGCCGGATAGTTTGCTGCTAGCTAGCGGCTACTGAGCCTCAGTGCCCGTTTCCATGACAGCAGGGCTGCCTGTTAATACTTCCTAAAAGGCTGATTTCATGACTGTGATTCAGTTAGCTAGTTGTGTATATAACTTTGCCGAACTGCTTGCGTTTTTAGCAAGACGTACCTGATTCCATTGTCTAGATTTAGAAAATAGGCTAAATATCGAAAATTACTCAAAAGTTTATCATCAATATCAAAAATGTATTATTTCCGATAAATATCGGTATTGTTTTATCGCCCAGCCCTACTTTAATGTCTTCAACTTTAATGTAAATTATTTTAACTTATACACACTAAAATCATTCCAAACCTGTATGACTTTCTTTCGTCCATGCAACAAACAATCTTTTGCAGGATATCCATTCAATTTAAAAATACAAACATGCCATGTGTCTTGATTAGCCGTGTTTAAATGTGTAAAACCACAAATGTGATTTGAGAGCTTTGGCAGAGAGGAAAATGTTCCGTTAATGACAACTTACATTTTGGCATATTCCTCACACAAAGCTATTGTATATGTTTAGAAGGCTTGGAGTAAAGTGAACAAACAATAAGGACTTTTTTTCTTTCTTTTTTTACTTTACAGTTTAAATGACTATGTTGGAAAAGAGCAGCTTTTGATTTTGAAAATCATACAACTTTCAAAATATCTCCTTGATAATGGTATTTAGTGGAATAAAGAAAGTTACATGGGTTTGTAACACATGAGGGTGAGTACATGATGACAGAAATGTAATTTTTGGGTGAACTATAACTTTATTTTAATAGCATTATTAACATCCAAACAGTCTTTTCCAACTGTCCACACATCACACAGTGAGTGAACGAGTGTGGTTGTGACTTTTGAAAGACATCAGGAAACTGTTAAGCATATGTGTGTAGACACTTCCTCTCCTTGGCAGCCCATTGGCTTCATCTGCCTTCTCCTCAAAATGCAACTTTGATATACAGTAAACACATACATAACATCATCCCCTCAAACATCTGTTCCTCAATGTAAGAACAATTTACTCTAAACTCTTCAGGAGATGGAGAGAGAGAGATTTGTAAACTGAAAGAGTCTTCTTCCAATTAAAGAGGATGACATAGCATCATCTTTTCAAGGATCATAATGCTGTTGTGAATTTACAATCAACTGCAGCCGAATTACAAAAAACACTAATATGAATAGTGAATGGAGAGATTTCAAAGGAATCAATCTTTTAAGCTGATACTTTTCAATGGAGGTCCATCAGAGGTTGTACTTCCTTTGCCAGTTGAGGAAGTTCAACCTGCCACAGGCGCTGCTGATACAGTTCTACTCAGCAGTCATTGAGTCTGTCCTCTGCACTTCAGTAACTGTCTGGTTTGGTGCAGCTACGAAATCGGATATCAGAAGACTACAAAGGACAGTTTGGACTGCTGAGAGGATTATTGGTTGCCCCCTGCCCTCCCTTCAAGAACTGTACATTTCCAGAGTGAGGAAAAAGGCTGGAATAATCACTCTACCCCACTCACCCTGCCCACTACCTTTTTGAACTGTTGCCTTCTGGCTGACGCTACAGAGCTCTGAGCACCAGAACCGTCAGGCACAGGAGCAGTTTTTCCCTCAGGCTATCCATCTCATGAACAGTTAAAACTGCCCCATTGAGCAATAATTATGTGCAATTCACAGTTTAGTCTTTTTATATTTATCCAACACATCCTACCTCTTCTTCCATTACATTCTCTTGCACTGTATATAACAAATTTGTATTTGCACTGCATATATACTGTATGTATATGTGTGTGTGTGTGTGTGTGTATATATATATATATATACACAATATATATATATATATATATATATATATATATACACATACATTTGTGCTCAAAAGTTTGCATACCCTGGCAGAAATTGTGAAATTTTGCCATTGATTTTGAAAATATGACTGATCATGCAAAAAAACTGTCTTTTATTTAAGGATAGTGATCATATGAAGCCATTTATCATCACATATATGTTTGGCTCCTTTTTAAATCATAATGATAACAGAAATCACCCAAATGGCCCTGATCAAAAGTTTACATACCCTTGAATGTTTGGCCTTGTTACAGACACACAAGGTGACACACACAGGTTTAAATGGCAATTAAAGTTTAATTTCCCACACCTGTGGCTTTTTAATTTGCAATTAGTGTCTGTGTATAAATAGTCAATGAGTTTGTTGAGCTCTCACGTGGATGCACAGAGCAGGCTAGATACTGAGCCATGGGGAGCAGAAAAGAATCTTCAAAAGATCTGAGTAACAAGGTAATGGAACTTTATAAAGATGGAAAAGGATATAAAAAGATATCCAAAGCCTTGAAAATGCCAGTCAGTACTGTTCAATCACTTATTAAGAAGTGGAAAATTTGGGGATCTCTTGATACCAAGCCAAGGTCAGGTAGACCAAGAAAGATTTCAGACACAACTGCCAGAAGAATTGTTCGGGATACATAGAAAAACCCACAGGTAACCTCAGGAGAAATACAGGCTGCTCTGGAAAAAGATGGTGTGGTTGTTTCAAGGAGCACAATACGATGATACTTGAACAAAAATGAGCTGCATGGTCGAGTTGCCAGAAAGAAACCTTTACTGTGCCAATGCCACAAAAAATCCCAGTTACAATATGCCCGACAACACCTTGACACGCCTCACAGCTTCTGGCACACTGTAATTTGGAGTGACGAGACCAAAATAGAGCTTTATGGTCACAACCATAAGTGCTATGTTTGGAGAGGGGTCAACAAGGCCTATAGTGAAAAGAATACCATCCCCACTGTGAAGCATGGTGGTGGCTCACTGATGTTTTGGGGGTGTGTGAGCTCTAAAGGCATGGGGAATCTTGTGAAAATTGATGGCAAAATGAATGCAGCATGTTATCAGAAAATACTGGCAGACAATTTGCAATCTTCTAAACTAAATTTGCACTAAAGCTGCGCATGGGATGCTCTTGGACTTTCCAGCACGACAATGACCCTAAGCACAAGGCCAAGTTGACCCTCCAGTGGTTACAGCAGAAAAAGGTGAAGGTTCTGGAGTATATATATACAGTATATATGTGTGTGTGTGTGTTTATATATATATATATATATATATATATATATTGTCTTATTGTGTATTCTATATATACTTTATTTTCTATTCAATTTTTATTCTATTTTTATTTATTTGATTTTTTAAATTATTTTTTATTATTATCTCTGTCTTGTTGCTGTATTGTACTGTTGTGCACTGGAAGCTCCTGTCACTAAGACAAATTCCTTGTATGTGTACAGTAGGCATACCTGGCAATAAAGCTGATTCTGATTCTGATCCTAGTTGATCTGGTTTACAAATTGGACAGAGCAATTAGTTCATGAATCAGTCCGAATTGCCCACAACACACTGAGTCATTGAAGAAAGAAAGTCATATGTTACATAACGATTATTTTGATAAACGATTATTAGAACGATTATTCTGCAATTATTGCAACGATTAATCATTAGCTCTTAACCGATTATTCGGCTTATACAACTTAAAAGGTTGTATTAAACGTGCTTACTAACAATAAAGATGACAAAATCATCTTTTAAAAATACATCTAAATGACTTTTTATTAAGTTTAAAAAAAAAAAAAAAACTTTTTATTAAGTTTAATTCAGCAAAGAAATTCACTGCAAATAAAATCCTATTGTTATCGAGGAAAAAAAAATCTTTAAACAATTACTTGAGAAGCAACATATAAGATATTTAGACTTGCTTTAAGAGATTGTATTTTAAATATAAGTGTATTTTTTTCACTTGGTTATACTTCTGTGAGTGCAGTAAAGACAAAATATACTTATATTCAAGATATATTCTCTAAAAACAAGTCAAAACTTCTTATATGCTGCTTCTCAGGTGAATGCATCTTTTTAAAGGATTTTTAGATATTTTAACATATTTGTATTTTTAATATTATATTCAACATTCTCAGATAACAATTATTTTCTGCAGTATAGCTGCTAAAGAAAATGTATGTTATTTTAGGTTTTAGATATTTATATTGGAAAACAAGCCAACAAAAAAACAAATCAAAAACTTATTTTGTTGCAGTGTATAATGGGGTGAAGACTACACTCTCTCACCTTTTCGTTCAATTCAATCCATCTTTAACTCACAAAAACAAACTCTCTCTTGTTAATAAAGCTGTGTATTGCCAGTTTTCCTCACAATAAGAAATGCACAGTGACATATATTATGATTCAATAAGTCGTGAGCCATCACGTTATAATCTAGCTGCATTACACGTGCGCGTCCACGAGACAGAGTGTGAATCAGCCGGCTGCAGTTTCAATCTCTCCCCCTTAGATCGGGACATTTGCGCAACTCATAGAAGAGGCACTGACCACACAGAGAATGGCAGAAATGCCAGTTTCGGAGTTTGTAGTTATTTACATGATCTGCTTCTGTATTTATTTGAACTTTAATAAAGCTATAATGCATTAAATATAACTGCATTTAAGATGTAACGCCAGGTGTTTCCTTCAAAGATGCTCAACATGCAAGTTTTGCTTCAGCAGAGCAGCTGCTCCAGCTCCACTTATTCCACAACGAGAGTGCTTCTGTATTTACTTATTTTGTATTTTTCTACATCGCCTTAAGCTGTTTGGAAGGTTTAGACTGCATCTGGACTGTGAGCTGTGTAATTCCTATTCTCCTCAGTCAGGTGTGACCGTCTCGGTTACGTACGTAACCTCGGTTCCCTGAGACGAAGGGAACGAGACATTGCATTTGCTAATGCATATGGGGAGTGTCCTTCCACACAACCTAGTTGAAACCTCTCTACAATAATGGCAATATTCTAATACTGGCTATGGTGTTTGAGCCCGCCTTTTTAGGCATGAAGCTGTCTGCTATAAAAGCAGGCGCGCAAACACCATTCCTCAGAATTTTCTGACTGAGGGACAAGGAGCGCGTCGCTCGCACCTCAAAAGGACTCTGAGTCTTGTAGTGCGGCCAGCATTCACAATGTCTCGTTCCTTTCGCCTCAGGGAACTGAGGTTACATATGTAACCAAGACATTCCCTTACGACTCAGTACACTTGACATGCGTTTGCTAATGAATATGGGGAACAGAATCCCATCACGCCGCACATAACCTTCCAGGGAGGAACATGAGACAATAGTCCCACGGGACGGCAACCGACATGAGTATGCCGCAAGTGAGAGACCCTCATGTTGGGCCAGGAGGGGAGCACTCAGAATGAATATATGATCTATAGTCATATAATATGAAATAACCCCTTCACGAACCCAGTCGGGAAGGGAATTTATTTATAATGAAAGTGCTTGTGACTTTATGGTAAATTACAATGGCCTGAATGCAGGCGGTTGTGTAAAATGGAGGGGAGCCCATACTTAAAGGGAGGGGCATAAGTATATTTTTGGCAAACTAAATAGCAAGCGCCCTAAACAGAGAGGACTTGCGAAGAGAGAGACGTTATGTCTAGGTTGTAAATCCTTGTGAATGTGTTTTGAGAAGACCATCCTGCTGCAAAACATATGTCTTTTAAAGACACACCGTTCGTGCATGCCCATGAGGAGGCCATGCCTCTAGTTGAGTGTGCTTTAACACCGACTGGGAAAATCTTACCCTGCAACTCGTAAGCCAGGGCAATCACATCAACGATCCAGTGAGAAAGTCTTTGCTTGGAGACGGACATTTGTGCGTCCTCCATAGCACACAAAGAGCGGATCAGACCGTCTGAACTGGCGAGTGCACTCAACGTATGTGTGTAGTGCCCGAACAGGGCATAACAAATGCAAGGATTGTTCCTCATCTGATTTAAATGGAGGAGGGAAGAAGGCTTGAAGGTGAACCACCTGCGCTCTGAAGGGCGTGGTTGGAACCTTAGGCACATAGCCTTTTCTGGGTTTGACAGTGCCTTTTGAAAGACCGGGCCAAACTCCAGACATGAATTGTCACTTGATAGTGCATGTAAGTCACCGACCCGTTTTACTGAGGCCAGAGCCAGCAATAGAGCGGTCTCGAAGGGGGGGCCCTGTGAGCGCTTTTAGGACCAAAGTTAGGTCCCAAGTTGGGACTGTAGCCGGCCAAGGTGGATTTAATCGTCTTGCTCCTCTAAGGAACTTTATGATTAATCATGTTTGCCAAGTGGCGCCGGCTTCAAGTGTGTGATACGCAGACATAGTTGCCAAATAAACTTTGAGCACTGACGGAGTGAGCCCTGCATCTAATCGCTCTTGAAGAAATATGAGAATTTCATGTATGGGGCATTTTATTGGGTCTTTGCCATGTGAAAGACACCAATCAGTTCCATTTTAGCACATAGTGGCGTCTCATGGATGGTGCTCTGGCCTGTAAAATGGTGTTCATGACTGAATGTGTCAGTTCTGGTGTGTTTAGCACGCTCCGTTCAGGGGATACACATGCAGGTTCCACAGCTTGGACTGGGGATGCCAGACTGTGCCTTGCGCCTGAGAGAGGAGATCCCTCCTCAGCGGTATTTCCCATGGAGGCCCGTCCAGTATTTCTACCATCTCCAGAAACCAGGACTGATTGGGCCATTTCGGCGCAATTAAAAGAACTCTTTCCATGTCCACTCTGACTATGTTGATGACAGAATGAAGGACGCACACCGGGGGAAGCGCATACTTGCATACCCACATATGGCCAGCGCATCATGGTGACATATATACACCACTACTGTTGAGTTATCCGTACGAATCAGAATGTGGTGATACACAATATCAGAATGAAAAGCTCTCAAAGCTAGAAAGACAGCCAGTAGCTCTAGGCGGTTGACATATCACAGCCGTTTCACATCTTTTTCCAGGTGTCGAAAGTCGGGTGTCCATTACACACTGCGTCCCAACCTGTGTTGGATACATTTGTGATCAGCACTTTCTTTCTGAAAACTTGACCCAACATAACACCCTGCTAGTAGAAGGCTGGTGCTGTCCATGGTGCTGGAGCAGCCAGACAGTGGCGAGTTACCGCGATGCACATGAAAATGAAATGACTTAAGTGGTAATGAGGTTTTTTTTTTTCAGTTTGAACTGAAACAGACACCGAAGAATGGTATGTATGAGCTTGTCCATGAGGTGCGCACGCATGAACTCCTAAAAAGGAGATTTACTGGCTGGGGAAAAGTGTGCTTGACATTAGACCAGATTTTCCATATGGCAAAGTAGCATGTGACGAGGAGGAGGGCGGGGCTAATCAGCAGAGGAGAGGGATAAGTGCAGCGGAACGTGGTTGTTCGAGAGAGAGAGAGAGAGAGCCACACGCAGCTGCAGTGTGTGCGTTTATGTTTTGTGTCTTTTTGTTTTCATTAAACATTATTTTGATGGTTCAGCCAGTTCCCGCCTCCTCCTTTCCCAGCCTTATCCTTGTTACACAGCAAGTCTCTGTGTTCACTCAGTAATGCCTCTGATTGGCTAGTAATAACCAATAGCTGAGGCAATTCAAAACACACACACCATTCATTTTCAATGGGGCAAAGTGCTGCATCGATACATTTTGTGAACGTGTGGGGAGCCAGAGACAGACTGAAATGAAGGACTTAAAATTGATACGCAGTTCCCTCGAACGTGAATCTAAAAAGCCACCTGTAACATGGTGCAATTGGTACATGAAGTACGCATCCTTCAGATCTATTGACGCAAATCAGTCCTGAGGACGGATGTGCGATATGATCTGTTTCCGAGTTAACAATTTGAATAGGCGCATCACGAGTGCGCGATTCAAGCGTCTCAGAACTAGAATAAGCCAAAGCCCGCCTTCCTTCTCCAGAACGAGGAAATAATGGCTGTAAATCCCGCTGTTTCGCAGTCTGTGCACGTAACAACGGCATATCGTGTGGTCAGACCACAGATTGTGCTCAATCGTTGTAATCACCAGCTCTGTCATGCCCGTGAGGACTTGCTATGCATTCGTGCAGCAGGACAGCAGGCTTATTAATTCATATGAAACAACCTCTATAGTGTTCTTTGCGAGAAGATTATGTATTTTGGCTCATAACACTGGTGTGTCTTCGGACGGAACCATGGAAGACAGAGCACAGTTGAAACGGGCGGCCAACATGCAAATTGGATCGTATAACCATGTTTGATCCTTTTTTAGCACCCAGTCGGAATCCCAGTAAGAGCTCGCCACGCATCCGCGCAACGAGACAGAGGGCAATTTGGTATGTTCATAACATAATATAATGCGCCGCTCATCATTGGGAAGCGGTTGCGCATAATGTGAGGCTTTGAAGAGGGAAAGCTCTTTATTGAAAAAGTGTGAGCGTCTCATGCATGTGCAATGAGCGCTGTAATCTTTTTCCAATCCTTGCAATTCATTACAAGATATAATGTGCCGCTCACCATTGGGAAGCAGTTGTGCAAAATATGTGGGCTTTGCAGTGGAAAAGGCCTTTATTGAAAAAGTGTGAGCGTCTCGAGCATTTGTGTTCATACATAAGGCGCCACTCACCATTGGGAAAGTGGTTGTGCATAATGTGCAAACTTTATTGCATGTGGTTGATGTGAGACACAAAAAACAACATATTAAACAACATTTTGAACAACAATATTCCTTTCACGACAAACAGCATTGGGGAAGAGGGGAACAGTATTGTGTGTCAGGAGCGCTTTGCTGCACGGGGGGTTTTCCCGTCGGCGCAGGCCTGCGCTGAGGCGGCTGCCTTCATTTGGGCCACGGTTTGCATGGCTTTACCTGCTACTCGCCGGACAGAGGTGTGTTGCTACTGCCTCTTTCAGGGGAGGTAGTTGGGCATAACCATTTTCTTCCCCCTGATCCACATTAGAGAGCATGTAATCACTGCGCAGGTGAGCTGAATAGGGTGCGTGCCAGGGTTTTGACAGTTTGTTATGAACTTCAGGGAAGAACGGGTCAGATCTACGGGACACGGTCACTTGACGGCGTCCGGACTGCAGGAACATTCATCAAGGCGAGATTATGTAGGTTCCTCTGGTGGAGACCACTCGATATCGAGCTCTTCGAAAGCCCTTGAAAGGATGCGAAGCATATCCTTGTCAGTAAACGCTCCTCACCCTCGCTAGGGGAACTGGCGGTAGTGTCATCCACTGACCACTCACCTGATACAGCGAGAGACATGACATCGTCATCATCCCCAGCGTCAGAACCGCTGAAAGAGATGAGGCCGTGCACTCTCGTCACGCACATAATGTATCGGCATAGACACATTACGTGGAGATTGAGGGGCACGCAGGGTGTGTGCTGACATGAGGTCCGCCTCAAATTTATCCTGATCGAGTATTGCGGCCCCACCATGCCTCCTTGTGTGATCTCTCGAGTGTCACAGAAGAGGCGGGTGGGAGGCCGCGGGAGGCTGAATCGTCCCTCAGAACGAGTACAATTCACGAGTGAAGCGTCTTGAGACTCATGCCCTCGCAGTGAGGGCAGTCTGTCTCCATGAAAGCGGACTCTGTGTGCGTCCTTCATTCTGTCATCAGCAAAGTCAGAGTGGACATGGAAAGAGTTCTTTTAATTGCGCCAAAATGGCCCAATCAGTCCTGGTTTCTGGAGATGGTAGAAATACTGGACGGGCCTCCATGGGAAATACCGCTGAGGAGGGATCTCCTCTCTCAGGCGCAAGGCACAGTCTGGCATCCCCAGTCCAAGCTGTGGAAACTGCATGTGTATCCCCTGAACGGAGCGTGCTAAACGCACCAGAACTGACACATTCAGTCATGAACACCATTTTACAGGCCAGAGCACCATCCATGAGACGCCTCTATGTGCTAAATGCAGCTCTCATGCTGATCTGACGTCGGGATGTGCCTCTCGCACAAGTTACACTTACGGAACGACATCTTTAAAAAGACGCAAACACATAAGCGACTTTTTTATATATATATGTATATATACACACACACAATATACATTGGCTTATAAGGATACACAACTCCTGCCGAAGTACTGCGGGGAATCAGGATGGTGAAGCGGCCTGTTCACCAGCGAAGCGTCAAGTGGCGAGGTGGAGCGATGTTCACCGGAACACTGCAGGGGAGCGGAGAGTCTTCTCGTTACCGTGAAGATCCCGCCCATTGACTCGTGTTGTCGACGACGAAGCAGTAGAGGGCTTCTAGATGAGAGATGAATCGCTGTCTTGAAGGAAGAAATTTCTGAGGAATGGTGTTTGCGCACTTGCTTTTATAGCGGACAGCTTCGCGCCTAAAAAGGCGTGGCTCAAATACCATAGCCAATATTAGAATATTGCCGTTATAGCAGAGAGGTTTCAACTAGGTCGTGTGGAAGGACACTCCCCATATGCGTTAGCAAATGCAATGTCAAGTGTACTGAGTCGTAAGAGAACTGCAGTGCTGCTCTCGCGCGTCATTATTAGAGTTTAATGTGATCTCGTTACGTTAAATGAGATCAAAGGACTCTTCAACAACTAAAATTTTTGTCTAAAATTTTTTTATTGTTGACGTTGTCGATAACGTTGACTAATAATTTTAGCCCTACTGTGGATGTGCACTCGCTGCGGAGAAAATGTATTCTTAATATTATATATATTCCAATATTTAAGGTATTTCAAAAATACATCTGGCCATCTAAAAACAATTAATAGGCAAATTCTCTTTCTCCTGCATGAATGCTTACACTGTTTGGCCAATGTTGGCCTAAACATCATCTTATGCGGTCCGAATAATTTTATATTAAACGTAATAATTATTTAATACTTTTATTTTAATTATTCATTTTAATTACAGATCTGTATCTTGGTCAGAACCCAGCATAACAATAATTCAGTGAAGACTTGGAAACAACTGACAAATTTACTTTTTACCTCAATATTTTTCCTTTTTCTCTGGATTAACCTTGCATGTAAAACATAGCAATTATGTATAGATGTCTAAAAGGTCTTCAGCATGTCACAGAAGGCTACATCCACAGCGTGCATATAGGAAAAGAAATGTGTGATGAAGCAGTTTCCTTCAGAATCAAAGCACATGCTTATCATGTTCAACTAAAAAAGAAGCCTAATTTTTTGGGCAACAGTAAGTGGTATATTTCCAAAAATGTACTGTAATAAACCATTCATGCTTTGGTTTCAAGAAAAAAAGGGAAAAAAAGGAACAAAATAACCAGTTATTAAAGGGTTAGATCAACCAAAAATGAAAATACTCATCAAGTGTCATAAGCGAAATGAAGCATTCACGTGAGAAGTCAGAAGCACGTACTTTGTATACAACAGAGGAACGAATGTCATGCTAGAATTAGGTCATAAATCATTTCAAACAAAAATCCAGCACTGGATGGAAGCAATGATTTAAAGTTGAAAACATTTTGATTATCAATTTGTTTCCTACACCAACCTATCAGTTTGCTTCAGAAGACATTAATTAATCGACTGGAGTCGTGTGGATGACATTTATGCTGCCTAAATATGCCTTTTGGACCGTCAAATAGCCAGCAGACTGATGGCACCCATTATCTAAAATTTTATGGACAAAAAGAGCTGAAATGTGCTTAAAAAATCTTCACTTTGGTTCTGCTGAAGAAGTAAAGTCACACACATATGGAATGGCTCAAAGGTAAGTAAATCATGAGAAGATTTTCCTTTTTGGGTGAACTATTCCTTTAACCAGTTACCATAAAATAACATTTTCACTCCGGAAAAATTGAAAGGGACTTTGTTCCCTTTTTTGTTTATGTTCTGCAAAAAAATGTGTCTGTTTTCGTTTTTGTCCGTTTTCATTCTCTGCGTGTGTGCTCCATTTTCCATGTGAAATGTCTACAGAGGGGCGACAAATGCGAGTTGTTTTCATCTGTACAGGCTGTAATACAGTTAAGAGGAATGCATATTTTATAAACTGTACCCTCCAACCCAAACCCCAAATCTAAACCTAAGCCTCAATGCAGTAAAAATTTTACATCAGAGTAAAAAATGCAACCTCAGAATCTCTCTTGTCAATGATTATGCAAACACAATTACTTCCTGGTATTAACATGGGATCCAAACCCCGGTCTCACACGCTGCTGATGCAAAGTGCTTTCGGTCGTGCCACAGGGGAAGGTAAACATGCTTGAGCCGAAGCAAAAATGTCTGATAGGAGATGGCGATTGTTGGTGAGTCGGCATAATGTGGCTGATCCTAGGGTACCAAAACAACATGCCAACTTCCAGTGTGATCATGCTGATACTTGCCGAAAACTTGCCTTTATGGTAATCTGTGCATCTGTTGTGTGTTTAACCTTAGCACTTCCCAGAATCCAACATAAACTGTCCTTCAGAGAGGAACATTTGATCTCATTTTTCATGTGATAGTCAAATGTGTAATTGTCAAATAACATGTCTCTCTCCACTGTAATTATGTTTTATAGTTTATCAAAGTGAGGCAATGTTAGGAAATATCCCAAGCCACAATCCTCCCTTCACTTTTAGCTAACCTCTAATTACACATAAAAAGTAGAGAATGAGTTTAGCAATGACAGATCTCTTCAAAGAAGTCACCAATGCATTACAGAAAAGAGCAATTAGTCTGCATTTGGTAAAATGGCACAATGATTGCTATGCCAATCATTTCATCTGCAGTTAAAAATTCACTACAATATCTGAGTTAGTAAATTAGCATCTTATGGCGTGGCAACTGTTAGTTTAATAACCCTCCTCTCTTTCCACATCGAGACCACAAGGACAATTCACACCTCTTTTGAATCTGTAATTTCAAAAACAGGCTGTTCCTCTTCAGTTATGCGATTAAAAATTTGGAAAGTTGATAAACGACCCTCTGGAAATGTTTTGCATGAATGCCACACAGCCACCACAACAGAGAATCAAGGATTCAGGAGTCGTGATTTCTTGCTCTACATTGCAACAGACTTCAAAGGAGGTTTGGGCGTACCAATTACAAGAGCAGCAAAGGGTTGAAAAGAGTAACTTCTCAGACTGTTACAATTTTAATGGCAATGGTTTGCTGCTGATATACTGTGAGGGAGGGCTCAGATTTAGTGTGATCCAGCCTTCAGTTGTTCTGCCACTTTGTGAAATAGGCTGAGTGTGTCATGACAACCCCAATCACCCCACAAGTGTGTGCTAATAAGTAGTGCTGTCATTAAAGAGCTATATCTTCAAGACGGAAGAGGAGGACATGGATGTAACAGGCTGCAGAATCTAATGCAACAAATTAATATTTATGTAAAGTTTCAAGTTGCATATGTTGAGAAAATGTGCACAGTTCTGCCCCTAGCTAATGGTCAAACTTTTGTTTTTGTTTTTTTTTTAAAGGTTGATGCTGATATTTCAAAAGCATGTTGGGCGATATAATGCTTATACTGTATGTATAATGGGATTTAAAAATAGCAAAAAAAAGATGCACAAAAAATTGCTGAATTTTAGGGTCATTGACAAAAAGGTTATCCCAGGTGATAAAAATGAGAAATCATTTAAACAAACCTTTTACACACAATCTAGTTTAAAACACACGTTAAGTACTGTTTGTAAAAATGTAATTTTTGTGTTCAATTTGGTTACATATTTTTTTGAAAAACAGCATTTTCTTCAAAACAAAATTTATTTAATTACTTAAATGTCATGTGGTGTAACCATAAAGTAAACTGTATTAAAATACTTTCCTTGCACCTTGAATAGATGAGAGTGTACACAACTTAATAATTCATTTAAAAAAGTTTTTTTCAAGTTATAATATATATATATATATATATATATATATATATATATATATATATATATATATATATATATATATATATATATACATATATATATAAATGCTTCACTGCTTATTTTTCAACAAAATAATAATAAAACAAATCTGATATTCTGAAAAAAACTAAATTCAAAGTCATTTCGATTTTTTTTTCTGGGGCTTAAAGCAGGGCTCTATGCTAATTATGTGTTTAGGAGCACCTGTGCCCCCAAGTTAAAATTTGTAGGGGCAGAGTCAAAAATGTAAGGGCACAATTACAGTAAAAAAAACATTAAATAAAATAAGAGAAAATGTAACATTACTGTTTTACAACATATGCATAAGCAGATGCTGAAAAAAAATTGAATTAAGAATTACTAAAGCAATCTGCAACATAATATATAGGCCTACTTGATAAATGACAAAAACACACATTAGACATCTTCACTGATAAACTTTTTCAAGTGTATATTAATCTCATACTCGCCATGATGCAACAGCTGATGCAGCTGATCACCTTTTGAACAGCTGTCAAACAAAGATGAATTGGTAATGCTTTATAATATAATTATTATAATTAGTTATTAGCAAACATTGCTTAACAGATCAGTTCATGAACATTTAAATATGAATATACAGGGAAATATATCAATCAAACATTCATGACATCCATAACTATTTGAATGTGTTTTATCTTATGATCTGTTAAGCATTATACAAAAATGAACAATGCTTGTTAAAATTATTAATGACATGCCTTCTTTGAGGTGCACATAAACTACCTCACATTTTATTGACACTGTGATTTAGTCCTATTAAGGTGAAGGCTTTGCTTCAGTATATGTGGCTACTAAGAGCAATCCTTCAATAAAATAACAATAAACAATAAAAATAATATTCAATAAAAAGCCTAAATAGGGCCTGGGTAGCTCAGTGAGTAAAGACGCTGACTACCACCCCTGGAGTTCGTGAGTTCGAATCCCAGGGCATGCTGAGTGACTCCAGCCATGTCTCCTAAGCAACCAAATTGGCCCAGTCTCCTAAGCAACCAAATTGGCCTGGTTGCTAGGGAGGGTAGAGCGACATGGGGTAACCTCCTCATGGTCGTTATAATGTGGTTCGCTCTCGGTGGGACGTGTGGTGAGTTGTGGGTGTATGCCGCGGTGGATGGTGTGCAGCCTCCACACGCGCTATGTCTCCATGGTAACACGCTCAGTCCGGGTGGTGGAGGACGAATCTCAGTTGCCTCCGCATCTGAGACCGTCAATCCACGCATCTTATCACTTGGCTTATTGAGTGCGTTACCATGGAGACATAGTGTGTGTGGAGGCTTCACGCTATTCACGCTAGTCTACGAACACATCTCACCATGCGCCCCACTGAGAGTGAACCACATTATAGCGACCACGAAGAGGTTACTCCATGTGACTTTACCCTCCCAAGCAACTGGGCCAATTTAGTTGCTTAGGAGACCTGGCTGGAGTCACTCAGAACACCCTGGATTCGAACTCGTGACTCCAGGGGTGGTAGTCAGCATCTTTACTCGCTGAGCTACCCAGGCCTCCATTTTGATGCTATTTTAAGGTCATGAGTTTTAATTGGGTGACAGATGTCACTCGCACTGGTGCTCTCAAATAATTTTCCATATTCGCACGGAGCAATTTTCACTCGCAAATGCTTTAGATACAACGCATCAGGGCAAAATGTAAACAAACTGATAAACAAACAATTAAATTGAACATGACTAATGACAGCAAGTTGTAATAACACAGTCACACAATTAGACAGTAATAACACAGTTAGAGAGGTATAATCTGCATCACCATTTCTCCTGCTGCAGGCACTGTGCGACACTTATCTGCCACTGATTGCTTTGCATCTTGTTTTTCTCTACAACACAGGGTAGACCCACACCACCAATCTCCTAAAGTATGTCTCCTCATAAAGATGCTTCTGTCTGCCTCAACAGATGCATCTCTATTCCGTACTGATTCTGTGCCACTTATTTTACTTGAGATCAAAAGGTAGTTCAGAATGCATGCCAAGGTTGGTGTGCAAGATCTGCTACAGTCTTTAAAACGGCACAAAAGCTCTTTAGGTGGGTGTCTAACCCCAGAGTGTCTGCACTCAATGCTCAGTGACTAAGAGGGCCACTGATGAGACATCCAATGCTCCGGAAACACAAGATGTGTTTAATGCAAAGACAGCCAGAGAGAAAGCTTGTCGGTGCCAAGGCTTGAGTGTTGAACAAGCCTGGAGCAACTGACAGACCCACTGGAGAGAAAGGCCTTTGCTCTGAAACACTGGCATAGACTGCTGCAGTGCTGTATAACAGACATCTTGATATAACGATTTTGCTCTGATGGGAAATCTCACTAATAGGAAGTGTGAATTTCACTCTAATAATACCTTGGATCTTGACATTTCAGATCATAAAATAAATTGAGCCACCCACCAGTTTACTGTGTAAGTAAAAGCACTTAAACAACAGTCTTTATTAACTTCATGAACCATGTAGTGACATAACCAAAGGTACCATTCTAACATGATCACACAGGAAGTCGGCGTGTTGTTTCCGAGAGATCCGGTACCCTAGGATTGGCCACATTATGCCGACTCACCATCAAGCACCATCTCCTGTCACGGTCCTGTCACTGTCAGTCTGGGTTTTGGTCTGACAGGACCGTGGCATCATCTTCCCATGTCTGTCTTTGTGTGAGCGCGGTTTGGGTTGTATTCCCTGCCGTGCGCTCATCGGTCAGTCTTGTTTCATGTCTGGAGCATGGTGTCTAAATCCTGACCCTTCTGTCTGGTCCGGTTTTGGTTTCGGGATCCGGACACTCATGTTCCATGTCTTGTCCTGTATTGGCGTGAGTGCATTGCGCTTGTCATCTTGGTGGCATGCACTCACGTCAATTACCTATGTCTGTCTCTAGCGACCGCGCATTGTGCTCGCTTTGCGCTGCGTGCCTGGGTTGCGAGCTGTCTTCACGTTGTGCTGAGGTTCGGTCACTTTGGTCTGAGGTTTTGAGTTTGTGTGTGGCCGAACTCTCGCACAGGTGTCCTGTCTTGTTTTTGTCGCCTGTTGTGTGCATCGCGTGGCGTTTGCCTCGCGATGTATGCTCAGGTTTCGTTTAGTGTGAGAATGCATGTTTCCAGTCTTGTGTGCTTATTTGTTCCAGTCGGTCGGTGTCATCAAGTCGGTCTTGTGTGTGTTTGGTCTTGTTTCAAGTCGGTCCTGTTCCCGGTTCATTCTCCCATCCCTGCCTGGTCCAGTTGGTCCTGGGTCAAATTCTTCTCCAGGCTGGATTATATTATTCCCCTACGGGGTAGTTAATGTTTGTTTTTCCCCCTTGTGGGAGTTTTGGTTTGTTTTCCCCCTTTTGGTTATATTAATAAATCCTTTGTTTTTAAAACTCTGCGTTTGGGTCCTGCCTCTGCATTCCGTGACATCTGCTATCAGACATTTTTGCATCGACTACAGTGTTTACCTTCCCCTGTGGTGCGAACAGAAGCAGGTTGCGTCAGCAGCATGGGAGACCCGAGTTTGGATTCGGTGTTTAAACCAGGAAGTAAACATGCTCGCATTATTAGTGACGAGTGCGATTCGGAGGTTGCATTGTTCCCTCTATCATTACATTTTTTTCAAAACTGATGGTTTGGTTTGGGGTTTGGGTTAGGTTAGGGTTAAGGCCGGTTTATACTTCTGCGTCAAACCTACGCAGTAGGCTCCGCATAGTGGCCAACACGTTGGTTTGCATTTACATTTCTGCATTGGTGTGTCTGTGTTGGTTTATGAGTACACTGCCAAAAATGCTATTGTACTGACAGAAAATGTTGCCTACAATGCAGAGAGACAATAAATCAGGCATATGGTATGCTTGCTTTTGAGTTGCTTAAATAATAATAGATCAATATTGTGGTATAAATTTGAATACATTTATAAATAACTGCTTGCTTAACCAACACACAGTGGGTTTCATTTTAAAGCTTAGAATCTTTAAAATGCATTTAGGCAAAATAATCAACTCTTAACAGGTGCTTTTTTAATCTGCTGACAAATACAAAAGTGTTATTTGTCATAACTTATGAAATAAGATTACTTACTGCACCATACTGTCAATCATACTGTCAAAACACCATACAAACCAGAAAGTTCTCGAGTAGAATATGCCAAGTATTTTGTTACTCACATTACCAGATATACAACAAAGTGCACAGCTATATAATCACAGCTGTTGTCGTCTGTGTCGCCACGATATGCAGTTACATATTTGAAGTGGTGCATGTCAGGCTATGGTGTAGGTTTGATGCAGAAGTATAAATCTGCCTTTAGGGTTAGCCTAGCCCAGTGTTTTGCATTTTGTTAAACCTACTGTTTCCTAATTCACAGTGAGATCAGTTTGCGCACTGTAAAGGCATGAATTTAACTTTTTTTGGGTAATCGGTACATTAAAAGTGGTTTCACATATAGTACGTTTTATACTAACCAAACCCAGTTCAGTTAAAAGTGAACCAAAAAGGGAACCAGCTGCAAATGACCTCAGTGCTTTTGGTGTTCACAATGTAAGTGGACTTAAAAGTGCACCCAGTTTCTTTTTTGGTCCTCTTAGCAACACAATGACACACAACTAGACCTTCGTAAATCTTCTGTCTTGTGTAAGGACAAAAAGTCATATCCTGGAAATATTTGTCCAAATCACAAAGCATGTTCATATTTTTCTCTAGAGAGCCCACTGGGCTTTTATACTTGAGTGCATCAATTTCCTTTACCTGCAAAGACCCTGGGAGGCTTGCATATAACATTAGTCCTTTTTAACACCTTATTTGCTGTCATATACTGCTTGATTGCTGCACAAAACAAAGCTTTCTAGCTAACTAACATGCACCATATAGAGCATGTGCATCACCAGAGATCGTAGACAGAAAAGTCCTGCTGTCACTCAATGTATGGCCCATTACAAAGTTACCTCCTTTGATGCACCTGGTACTGCAGAAACAGCTGACACGAAAATTACAGCAACAGCTGACTTTAACAACCAGTACACTACTAAAGTAGTGTGCGAAAAGAGGCAGAATGAGGTTGAAATGCAGTGAAACGTGATGGAATGTAGGGCAATAGTGTATTACCCTAAACATGACATGACAAACACAGGGAGCAGACGCACATACAGCTGGTGATGGCAGGCAAGCATGACATCGAGATGGACGCGCCAGTCAAAAATCGATAGTTACTTGATCTGAGTCAAGCTTTATGACGTAATCTCAGTAAACTGATATCAGCCGTCACGTTTATAAACGTATGAGAGCAGGTTTTAAGAAAAATGTGCTGCTCCGCAGACACACTTGAAAAGCATATCATGGTTTTGAGCACAGGCTCTCAACCGACGAGTTTGTGCGCAGAATAGTCTTCAACGCACTGGCTTGGAAGATAACTGGTTGTTTTTATATCAACGCGCACGATTACAGCACGCATATTGAAGCGTGACGTCATGTGTCATACAAATGATGTCATATAAAAGCACACAAAGTGCTTGACCTACATGTTTTATCTGCCAACTCTATCTTAGCACGAACAAAAATCAGATTCACGGTCACCATATGAAAACGATATTCACAGCTCGCGCTGTTCGGTCACGCGTCGTTTGCGCGAGCTGCGTTCAGCGTTCCATCATCACGAAAACAGAGAGCCTCGCGCCCCCTCTTCTTCTCCACTTACCGGATTTGAAAAACGCCGCTATGTCGGCCGCCTCATTAGATGTATCCTCTCCCTCCCCCGAATTCATCCTCGAATGAAAAACTCCCAAAACAAACGGACTGGTGTGGGTTTTTCCGAAATGAAGAGCCTGGTCAGGATTAAATCCGCTTTATTGAAAAGCAAACAGCGGCGTGCGTGGATTCGAGCCTGAACTCGCTAAGCACGGACCCTCCATCTTGGCTTTCGTTTGAGAGGTGTCGGTACCGATCGGCGGCGCTCCTGAGTTTCAACGGGGGGAGGAGGGGGATGATGAGGATGGAGGGAGGGGAGGTCTTCTGCAATAAGGGGGTCTCCAGGAATCCCCTACTATCCCACACGCCCCCACCCCCACAGACCATCTCAGCTGTATTACAAGCTGTAAACATATATATTTACAAAATATATGCATATGTACTAAACATGCTCAGACGCAATTAGGTGCTTAGACACAAATAAATAGCTTATATGCCGCTTATGGGTGGAAATGTTGGCATATCGTGAGCCATTTGCATCATGATGCATGCCAACCATATACTTTCTAAGGAATACAGTCATACAACAGTGATACATGATGCAAAGCCGCAATATTGTTGTAATATTAATACAGCAGTATATTTACCTAGCTGTTCACAGACCTAACGTCTAATGAGATGAAAACTGAAAACTAAAACAATTGCGTCCTCTAGTGAGGGTGCTCGAGAATTACACCGGTACAATAGCGCCTCTAGAGAGTGTGATTAAGAATTGCAGTAGGTAACAAACTCGGACAAACACTTCGCAATTATCACTGCATCCGTGCAAGTTTGATGCAACGTCGGCACATTTCTGAAATATCATTTATTTAAACTTTAAATCTGATGAAATGCGTTTGGTTTATATTAGCTGCATTTCAATGATCCGGCCCCTACAGTAACGTAACAACAAAAATGTACATTTAAACAGTACAGGTTCGCATATATATATATATATATATATATATGCTCTTTATATGGAATTAAACAGTTGCGTCCTCTCTCTCTCTCTCTCTCCCTCTATTCTGTCCTCTGGTACTGACCCAGGCTCGGGCAATTTCGTTTTAGCCCTGAAAACGTTACCCCTGACGTCGGCATCTCCATGGTAACTGCTAACAACAATTTACAAAGGAGAAAGTAAAAGTGTTATCTGGGCGTCGCATTCACAGCATGGTCAACACTAAAATCCCTCCGGACTCCGAGAAGACAGCAGCAGGCCATGGAAGACCATAGTTCAGCTTTAAGATGAGATTTACAAACCTATAAACTTCTTAAAAGGTCAATAGAGAGAGAGATCATGGCTTTGAATGTCCGGTCAATGAAGTCAAACATCAGATCTAGAGGGAGGCACCAGCCATCTGCTCCTGTGGAGAACATCAAAGAGATGCAGGTCTGATCAAATTCACTTTGTCACATTATATTTTTATAGTCACACACACTCAAGTTATTATTTTACAGTTGTGTGGGTTCAATCCACAGGCTTGCAGTTTCTTCTAATTAGCTCTGAAGGATCAACAGCAGCCCAGACTTTCTTTTTATTATTATGTTGGCTTGACAAATCCAAACTACTGGTCTACAAACTTTGTATAGGGTCTTTATTGCCATTCAGAAGAAATGTATTCCAGTTTCGAATCAGTAGATGGCAGCAGAACTTTACCAAATTTGCAAATAAAAGCTTAAAACCCAAACGGAAATAAGCCACAACACAAATAAATGAAGCCACAGCACAACAATATTATCAGAAAATAAAACATGTATAGAAATGCTGTACTTATCTGTCCTGAAGTGTTCTGGACAATGCATACCTGGTTTGGTTTCTTCCAGAACTCTCATTGCACATAACTTAATTTTACACCTTTGGAAATGTTGATAAAGTTATATTCAAAGGGACATTTCTAGCATACATAGAGTCTCTTCTGTCTAGATATCCACGATGGAAACCCATTACACGTTGACCTGGTGGGAAACTTCTCTTGTTAATGACTTGTAGTGGGACAACCAGCTTCTTCCGAGAAGCCTCATGATCTCGCATGCTTTAACACAACCCCTATGCAGTGCAAATGTTAATAACTAACACCACTGGTCTGAGATGCATCCCAGAGGACAATGTTAGATGTTGCTCTTTTATAACTCTTTCATTAGGAGATGAAGTGACCATTTATTATGGTTAAGTATCAACTTTCTCTCATATGTTTCTCTTAAAAGTCTTAAGGTGTAATGAAACTAAAACAAAATGAGATGATTGTTGATGCAAAGTAAGAGTATAGACCTTATTCACAGTAGTGCCATTTTTTTATTTTTGACGAGGCTATGAGGGAGAGACTTTTAGTCTCATCAATGGGCTGTACTGTTGTTTGAAGTGTTTGTGGATCGTTCCGCTGACTAAACATTGAACACATATCTTTCAAAGAAATTCATTAGACAAAAAAAAAAAAAAAGAAAACATGAGTTGTGGAAAATGAGATGTGATCTAGGAGCTTTATGATAGCTTTATACAGTGCATGTCATCGAAGAGATGTTAGGTCTACCAGAGTTGGGAGGGTTACTTTTGAAATGTATTCCACTACAGATTACAGAATACAAGCTGTAAAATGTCATTTGTAACGTATTCCGTTAGATTACTCAAGGTCAGTAACGTATTCTAAATACTTTGGATTACTTCTTCAGCACTGGTAGATTTTTTCACTTGTTTTGACTATAAAAACTCTGCCAGTACTGTAAGACAAAATACACATGTTAAAAATACATTCTCTGAAAAACCTAAATATCTTATGCAGTGTTGTTTCTAAAACAAGATCAATCAAACTCATCTTGTTTTAAGGATATTTAGATATTTTTACAGGAAAACAATAAAAAAATTATTATCAAGAATATGATTTTTGCCCTTATATCAAAGGTCTTACTAGAAAAAAGAAATTATGATCCAACGTGAATTTTCTTGATTAAAAAAATATGATCGTGCTTGGTAACGTGCATGTAAAATGGCTAGAAATAGCATTTTAGCTTAGCGTAAAGCTCACAATTTACACAAGGTTTATTTCTATTTCTTCTGCTCCAAACTTCAATCTTACTTCTCTGTCTGCTCGTTTGAATGTAACACATCATAAGAAAGTGTTTCACTTTGGATCACATCATTTATATGTATAAATGTTTTCCATCTGAAAGGACTAAATATGAAATGAAACAAATGACAATAAAATGCAAAGTAATCTCTTCAGTAATCAAAATACTTTTTGAATGTAACTGTATTCTAATTAGCAATTATTTAAATTGTAACTGTAGTGGAATACAGTAACTTATATTTTGTATTTTAAATACGTAATCCTGTTACATGTATTCCGTTACTCCCCAACCCTGAGGTCTACCCTCACAGCCTCATTTTCATTCCCGTCAAAAATCAAAGATGGCGGTATTGTGAATAATGTCTATAGGGTTCTGGAGGAGACCCAGGGTCTTTCCTCACAACAAAATTCTGAGAACCAGGAGACTTAAAGCTAAAGTGTATAATTTCTACCGCACTAGCATGAACAAAGGGAATTGGCAAACAGATTTCCCAAACACTCTCCTATTTTTCATTGACTGGACAAACAGTCCTGCTTCAAACTCAGGCCATTGGCTGAGCCAGTGTTGCTATGTTTGGATGATCAAACAAACATCAATGGTTTGATAGTGCCATAAAGTAACAGTGTTTACACTTTGAACATCTGGCTTAGAGTTGTCTCTGCATATAAGCTGGAACAGTAGAAAGCATTTTAAATGAATATTCCGGGTTCAGTACAAGTAAAGCTCAATCAACAGCATCTGTGGCAAAAAATTAATTACCACAATAAAAATAAAAAGAATAATTTTTGACTTGTGCCTCCTTTTCTTTAAAAGGCACTTACAATGAAAATAAATGGGGCAAATCAGTAAACATTAAAATACTCACTGTTTCAAAATTATAGCTAAAAGACATAAACAATAGGTGTGTTAACATGATTTTGGTGTGATAAAATCACTTAATAACCTTTTCTGTGTAAAGTTTTAGCCCATTTTACAACTTCGTTGCCATGACAATGTAATGTCAACAAACCCTAAAATGACGGTAAAAAATGACTTTAAAAATGACTGTAAAAGTTACTAAGATTTAAGCTCAAATAACACATTAGTTTGAGCAAAATAATAAATGTAAGTGCTTTTATAAAATTATAAGCTTCACATTTCTGCCTTTAAGCCTTTAAACAATTGGCACCATTCACTTGTAAGTGTCTCGCCATAACCTCAACTTTTGCTTCTTCTTTTTTTAAGAAAATGTTTTGTGGTAATCAACATTATGCCACAAATGCTGTTGATTGAGCTTAACTTGAATTGAACCTGGAATATTCCTTAAATGTGTATACATGCTGGACGAAGCCAAGCACATTTGTATTATCTAGGTCTGTTAGTCTGACTTCACAAATATCGGACTGGTACAAGTCTTTAACTTTAACTTCAGATAAATTACACACCTTTCACCTTTAAGAAAATCCCATGCAATTCCCATGCTTGTTTAGGTTAATGCTGGCTAGTGTTGTTTTGGTGTTGGTCTAGCTTGTGCACCAGCATAGCCTTGCTTTTTACCAGCAAAACCTAGCTGCTGAAGCTGGTTAACCAGCGTGGTCTTTCTGATGAAGCTTGTTAAACTAGTTTAAAAGCTTGGTTGGGACACCAGCACACCAGCATCCCATGCTAGGGGAACCAGCACCCAAAACATAACATAAGCTGTTGACCAGCAGTGCTGGTCTTTTCAGCAGGGAAGGTCTCCACTTTATGTAATTGCTGTCTTGGGGAAACAATTAAGAGGAGCTCTCATTTGTGTTTTTTCTATCTTTCGGAATGAAAACACCTCATCCATGAAACTGGACTGGATCCAATGTTTGCTGTAACCTGGGTGACAGACAGAATGAAATGCAAACAGTTATTGATCATATATTTAAGTCACTTGGAAACTCAGTCACTCATTTCTTATTTCATTTTGTCCATTCCTTTTCCCTGACTTATATATGATGAACATGTTAGTTTAAAACATTGGAGTTAAACGTCCATACTAGGCCTGATATATGTATGTTGTAAAGGTTTCCTTTCAGTATTTAATAGTGCAGAGCAATAATAAAACCAAAAGCAGCTTGGTCAATTATTATTATTATTACTATTATTTTATTTTATTTTTTACATTTTGATGATTTTGATACAAACCCGGCCATCATTGTCATATAAATGCTCCAATCATCAGCCCACGTGCATTATGGTTTTGCTGTGTATTATGGTATTATTATGGTATTATTAATTATTATTATTATTATGGTATATGGTATTATGGCATTATGGTATTACTTTGTATGTGTACAACGGATTCAGAATAGCATAACTCCATACTAGTCTTACATTTTCAGCAATATTTAGTATGCATAATATTTCATGATATGCAAATTGTTGGCATGGAACAACAGAGCACACTGCAATCATTGCATAATGCATTCTATTTCACAAACCGTTTTTAAAACAATAGTAGGCAGTTTATTTACTCTTCATTCAGTGGCAGCATCCGAAAGCTGAAAAATGCTGCCTTCAGTTGAGGTAGGGTGAAAATAAGGTGCCTTTGAAGGTGTTCTGAGACCAGTTTCCTTAAGAGGTTAATTCATACAAAAACACTGTTGGTTAAGCCATTAACTGAACAGGAAGCAAAGCACTAAAGCAGCTGCCTTAGCCATCAGATGTGGCCAGAAAGTAGTAAGCTAGTTTTCAGTGCAACCATAACAAGTGAGTTCTCCTTATTAAAAGACAACACACCTTTAATACATTACACCTGTGCAGTAAGAGGTCTCTGAGTAAAGATCGATTGCTCATGTACAGGTAAATATACTAGTGTACTCGTTAGTGCTGATGGAAATCATTATTGTTTTTTTGCACTTGTACAAGGTATTTTCTTTTGTTAGGCCCTGAGCCTTATGCCTGACTCAGTACTTGAGGATACCAAGTGGACTGAACTCTGTTAATGTGTAAAAGTGTGTACTGTAAGTGTGTGTGTGTGTGTGGGCAGGTTTAAGTGATTTACGAGGACTTTTTTTTAGGTTACAAACTGGTAATTACAAGGGTATTATGCTATAATTGTGGTTTATGAGGACATTTCTAGTTTCCCCTTAAGTCAAATCGCTTAAAAAACATACTAAACGATGTTTTACTGAAAATGTAAAAATGCTAAAAGTTTTCAGTGAGGGTTAGGTTTAGGGATAGGTTTAGGGGATATAATCTATAGTTTGTGCAGTATAAAAATCATTATGTTTATGGAGAGTCCTCATAATGATAGCTGCACCAACATGTGTGTGTGTGTGTGTGTGTGTGTGAATGGTGGCATGTGTGTATGTCCTTTGCATAATTTAGCAGGAGACTCTTGTTACATGGGCCCATCGCAGTAGGAAGATCCCATTAAAAAAAATTAAAATCATTGCCACTGTGAAATATTCATATCTTTGTGATCATTTTCCTTGTATTAAATGCTCAGGCTCCCCATGTGAGCACACAGTATTCTGTGATTCTGCATTGATAGTGGCATGTGAGATTGATGGCTCTAAATTGGTTGGTATAGCAATGACTTATATCTGACTTGCTGCTGCTGGAAATCATTTGAGCACTCATTGAGATAGTTTCAAGAGCTTTTGCATGGTCTCTAAAATGATGCCTTGTGCTACAGTGCATGTAACATATACACTCACTGAGTACTTTATTAGGAACACTGTGGTCCTAATAAAGTGCCAAATGTGGTCTTCTGCTGTTGTAGCCCATCCACCTCAAGGTTGGACATTGTTGTGCATTCTGAGATGCTATTCTGCTCACTACAATTGTACAGAGCAGTTATCTGAGTTACCGTAGCCTTTCTGTCAGCTCGAACCAGTCTGGCCATTCTCCTTTGACCTCTCTCATCAGCAAGGCATTTCCGTCCACAGAACTGCCGCTCTCTGGATGTTTTTCGTTTTTTGCACCATTCTGAGTAAACTCTAGAGACTGTTGTGCCTGAAAATCAGCAGTTACAGAAATACTCAAACCAGCCTGTTTGGCACCAAAAATCATGCCACGGACGAAATCACTGGTTGATGTGAACATTATCTGAAGCTCCTGACCTGAATCTGCATGATTTTATGCACTGCACTGTTGCCAAATGATTGGCTGATTATATAATCGCATGAATAAGTAGCTGTACATGTCTTCCTAATAAAGTTCTCAGTGAGTATATTTTTCACAATATGGTCATGAGAATCTCATAATGACATAATTAAATCTTTTTTTTTATTTCTTTTTTTATTGCAGAGTTCAATGAAAATAATGTCACAATGAAAATAAATAACTAATAATAATTATAATTAAAAAAAAACTTAACGGCCCTAAAAAGGGTTTAATTTCTATATGCTAAATATGCAACATTTCTTGTTTGTTTCTTTTGTTTTTGGAGTACAGTAGGACCAAGATTTTTTTATTAACAAGTTTTGTGAGAATTACCCAGTAGATGATTAAATGTTACAAATAAATGTAAACCAGAAAATCATAAACCAGACTTGGGGGTGCAGGCTCTTGGGTCAGTAAGCAACTGCCAACATGGGAATCACCTGTTACATTTATTTTAGAAAATGCAGAAATATACAGTAGCTACTTATTATTACTATTATTATTATAAAAACCTGCTCTAAATTTTAGTCAGTGTTGAAAAGAAAAATTTGAGAATTATATAATATCACTTACTTTTGAACCTCTGTGATTCTAACCCAGTTTCTTTCTAATTAGAATAAAATTAATTTGTATTCATGAGCCTGTAGGCCAGTTCAACCAGCTGTGAATGGTCATATGTTACTAGGCCATTCAAATTATGCAGATGCCCCTTCACAATACAAATGAATAGCTGACTTGTCTTCTGAGGGTCTTAGTGATGAAAAAGTGAGTGATTGTGTAGAGGTGTAAAGATTTCCTCTCATCCTTCAGAAGTTCTGTCTGTAACTGTATCCTTAACAACAATAGTAAATTTAGCCCTATATGCTAGTTGATATCTGAGAAGGGCTAATCATGACCTGTTGTTAACCACCTCCAGGACAGGTGTCCACCCAACACCAAAGCACCAGTTAGAGAGACACTAAAGGGGAAAACAATGTCCTAATTTGAAGGAGTTAGAACTAGATTTCAATAATTTACTTATGGCAACAGCACTGTTTTGTGATATCATGCAGTGTTTTATTAAACTGGAATTTATTTGAACACTAGGCTTTACTCAAGGTTGAGATGCTGCCCCAAACACCTGACTTTCAAAACAAGGTAAGATGAACCTTTGCTTCTCATGTTTACTGTGCTTGTCGAATATCAAAAGAACCAAGAAGAGTCGCCATGATGTATTTGCTTACACAGAGTTTTGTGACTCAGAGCATTTAAATTTTATTGTCTAAAATTTTGCCTGTTTTATGAAGTGTAAGCAAGTTAGACAAATTAGAATGAAGGCATATGTTTAGAAAGAATTGAGAATGTAGTGCTGTCATGATTTGCCTTGTTATAATATAGACTTTCATAATTCATAATGGAAAAGTTATTTATTCATCACATAGGTTTAACTCATATGAGACAGCAATTAATGAGATTATGCTTTATAAGTTTTTTTTTATTTATTTATTTTTTGAGCGTTTAAAATAATTTTATTTTAAATTGCTCTAAAATAGTTTGTGGAAAAGTTCAATGCATAATTAGTCATCAATTTTTGATTAGATTTAGATTTGATGAGCCATTTTAGATTGCAAAGTGGTGCAATAGTTACATTCATGTGTAGTCTTTAGTTTTAAACCTTATACCTGCAAGTACCACACAACACTTTAAGTGGGGTCAACAACTCCTCGACCAAAAGAGGATTAGAAAGATGTCATTCAGACAGGGCTCTGTCACTCATTCAGCAGTATAACAGAAAAGGGCTGTTATACACTCTGCTTGTGTGAAATTGGGACTATTACACTCCTACTGCAAGATGTAGCAGTGGTAGCTAACTGTTGTGTCTGTTGGTGTATCCCAAATCACATACGTCTTCACTATTCTACGCCATTTTGTAGTGTAAGAGTATCATGTTTACACTGAAAATGCAGCAGAAAATAAGTGTACTATGTGAACACGGATGATGTAATTCTTCAACTGAAATAATGGAGTGTGGAATGTTGGACAATTCATGTACTCAGCAGACACGACTTGCCCTACGTAGCCAAAGGAGCAGGGTTACCTGGCCTGAAAAAAATATTGAAAGACAGTGCCTTACAAATGTGAGTTGAATGCTTAATAACCATCCCCCACTGTGTGAATATGCACATTATTTGAGATATAAGTGTTGGACAGTGGTTGGCTAACATGCTAAAGCTAGCAGCAACACATTGCATGCGTTAAAAAACTATTTTCAATATATTCCACATTAAATAAATAACTATGACATTCTGTCTTACAGAGCCCATAAGAGTACAGGAATGGAATTTATTTTATGAAATAGCTTTGTGTTCCCATGCAATACAATTTTTGGTTCCCTCACAATACATTTTGCGTTCCTTTGCAATAGTTTCACATTCTCTTGCACTTATTTTGGGTGCATTTGCAACAGTTTTATCCATAATCTATTTACACAGTATGGTTAATTTTAGAGTTTTGGTTTTCCTGTATTACGTTTTTACAACAAATGTCTTAATTAAAATATGGATTTTCCGATTCATTGCAAACTTCATTTGAATGATCTCGATATCGATTCTTAAATCCCAAGATCGATCTTTTAATCTATGTGCAACCCTTTACTACAGTGAGAGGAAATCACTCGCATTAGCAACCAAATTTACCGCTATGTTACTTAAATGTATATTTTTGGCAACTGGCTGGTAAATGTTTGCATTTCACTCAACAGTAATTGTGTAGTGTAGTGATGGAGTATTCAGCAGCGAGATCCTTTCACTACATGTTGAGAGTAAAAGTTGTCCAAAAACTAGATCCACGACCCATCTGTCATTGAATAATATCTCTTTTAATACCCTTTCAGTTCTCTACAGTCAGTTGTTGATAAAAATAAAAAAAATAAATATTGTAATCATGCATAGCACAAATGAGATAAAGCCATTCGAGTCTCTCTCATTAACATGCGCTCATCTACACGCTCTTTACAAAATGTTGTGTTTGTTAAAGAGACAGTACTGGTTTTAGCACGTTCAACAAATCAGTATAATTGCTTGTAAATAGTACAAATTGTGCAATTAAACAATAAACATGTACCAAAATATAAAATATGCAATACACACTCACTAAGCAATTTATTAAGTACACCTGTACACCTACTTATTCATGCAATTATCTAATCAGCCAATCATGTGGCAACAGTGCAATGCATGCAGTCATGCAGATACAGGTCAGGAGCTTCAGTTAATGTACACATCAACCATCAGAATGGGGAAAAAAATGTGATCTCAGTGATTTTGAACGTGGCATGATTGTTGGTGCCAGACGGGCTGGTTTGAGTATTTCTGTAACTGCTGATCTCCTAGGATTTTCACGCACAACAATCCCTAGAGTTTACTCAGAATGGTGCCAAAAAAAAAAAAAAACAAACAAAAAAAACATCCAGTGAGCGGCAGTTCTGTGGACAGAAACGCCTTGTTTATGAGAGAGGTCAATGGAGAATGTTCAGACTGGTTCGAACTGACAAAGTCTACGGTAACTCAGGTAACCGCTCTGTACAATTATAGTGAGCAGAATAGCATCTGAGAATGCACAAGGTGTCGAATCTTGAGGCGGATGGGCTACAACAGCTGAAGACCACGTTGGGCACTTTATTAGGACCACAGTGTTCCATGCTAGGTGAGTGTAAAATCATATTTATTGATTGAATATATGGATTTGTTCATTTGAAAAAAGCTAAAATGTGAAAAAATGATGAAAAACTAATAATATATAATTAGTAAAATTTATATTTTCTTAATGTACCTAGTAAGAAGGTCCTCTGTATAATTAACAGCATTAGCTGGGAGATAATTTATTTCATATGTAAGCAAAAGGGACATTATAACATATAAATGTACCCATATGAATCGATATCGTATCAAAATCGGAATCTGTATCAATACCCAGGCCTAGAGGAAATGCAAAGCTATTTCAGAAAATAAATTCCTTTCTTGTCCTATAAGGGGCTCTGTACATTCTTCAATGGAAGAAGTGAAATTTTGATTATTGCTGATGCAGCTCTTTTTCCATACTATGAAAGCGAATGGTGTCTGAGGCTGCCAGTCTCTAATATTCTGTCTAGCATGTCCTTGTGTTCCAAGAAAGTTATACGGTTTTGAAACAACTTAAAGGTGAATTAATAATGACAGAATTTTCATTTTTGAGTGAACTTTCCCTTTAAGTTATTGTTTAAATATGTTTTTTAACTTGTCTTTGTGGCACAGCAATTCCCAAGGTCTTTACTGCTCTTTGTTGACACAGGCTGTCACGTTCATTTGCAGATTGTTGGACAAGATTATCCCTTAACTAAGGTTATCCCTTTATTTGTTTGCTGTGTTCTGTTGCTAGGTGACCGATGGCATTTCAGGCGTTATCATTTATTTCCAGTTGTTTTGGCATTGGCAGTCATGGTTGAGGAGGCACTGGCCTGTCATTCATTCACACGCTAACCAAACACTCCCATTAGCTCCAGAGGTCAACTACTGTGTATGTTTCTGCTTGCCCAGGCTTGTTACCCCCTGTTTGCTTTGGTGTTTGACCCTACACTGGGTTATAAATCTTCATCCACTTCTTCCACTGTCACCTTTGGTGGTTTCACTTGCCTTCAGAGTCTGTACCCATGTCTTACTTAACTTGACAAAAAAACATGGAGGGTCGAGTGTTTGGTATCATTGTAAAGAAATCTTTTACATTTTTTTAATTATATAGATTATGATATCTTCTGAGACTCTCAGCCTAAGAAAATGCTGAAGAATCACCAAAAAAAAAAAATAAAAAAAATAAATGCCAGAAATGACTTTTTTATCTTATTTTTCTTATTTGACATTATATACCTCTAAGTGTTAATAAGGAAGCTCCAAAAACTGATTTTGTTTTGTTCCCAATCATGCCAACTGTAACTGAGAAAAATGTTTTGTTGATACGACAAAGCAATCAAAAGTCCTAGCATTACAAAAATTATTTATCATAGTGTCCAAAAATGTATCAATGTGTCCAAAAGACTTTCCAAACAAATAAAACATGGTAATTGTACATAAGAACTAATTACACATGCAAACACAACAATTACTAAAGGTATGCATAGCATGGAGACATTATTTTAGTAATGAGATTTCACAGAATGAGTGCCTTTTGACTCAACATGTTTGCATCATTGAGTCTGTGTCATTAACATGGTGTTATCTCCTGGTGGCCATATGTAACACTGTGCTTCGCGTGGATTATCTAATGATCTATGCATCCGATTACCTTTTGTGGGCTCATTTGAAAGATAATCACCTCCTAAGTAATGGTATGTGATATTTTATGTTCCGTTTATTTTTTGTGGAGTTAAAAGTGAAAATGTAGCATATAAGCAACACCAACATAATTGTCAAAGACATATACTTAGCTATTACTCGCTATAATTTTGTCTGTGAGTAAAACAAATAGGTTGGTTGTATTCTACTCTTTGAGAGCTTTCCAACAACATATGACACATGGCTATTTGATAAGATTGATGTTTTTACTGATTGAAATACTATGTACAGTGCACATTTTGTTTTGATAAATTATCAAAACGGAACACTTCTGTTTGTCTTCACATTTCAAAGCACTTGTTCAGTTTCAATCATAATGCCTGCATGCATTGTAAAGTAGAGCTTCTAAGCTTTCAAACAATACCTATTTTGTGTTGGTCAAGACTAGTTATCAGTATTTTGCCTGTTTGTTTTCTCTCGCTGGCCTATTCGGGCCCATCTGAGCTTAAAGGGTTCAAATAGTAAAGGTGGATCACACTTTGTACTAGGTGTCTTTAACTACTATGTACTAACATTAAAATACATACATTACAATGTATTTACTGTCTAACTACATGTTGTTTCAAGATTCACATTTGCTGCTACTGAAGTTGAGGTACGGTAAGGTGTAGGAGTAGGGGTAGGGTTGATGTTAGGGTTTAGAGTTAGGTTTCAGGGTAAGGGTTGGGTTAGGGTTAGAGGGAAGGTTAAAGGTGCACTCAGTAATTCTAATCTAATACACTTTTTGTCAAATTCTGCAAATATCTCCTCACAGTCTGCTAGCTGTTTGTTCTGTGGGTGGGCTGAAAAAAAATCTAGTATTTGTACACAGCCCTGGCTCTGTAAATGGGACAAAAACAAAGTGGATCAGACCGATCCACACAACACTACTCCAGCCAATCAGCAACAGGGGGTTGTTCTTGCGCGTGCACAGGATGGGGGGTGGGGGCAGAGCGAGAGGGAAATTCATTAGAAGAGCGACGGCAAATCTGGCTGATGCGAACTTTCTAAACTCCAAGGAGGACAAATGGCTGAGAAACAGGCCAAGAGAAAAAGGTCAGAGGAATATAAACTAAAAATGAATCAATATCGGCGAGGCTTTTCAGCGGTGGAGAGACCTCCGAGAGGTAAAAGGAATGAATTTGTGTGCATGAATTTGGAGGGCGGAGCTTCCAAATGAGCACTGAAGGGAGGGGTGTGTTTGTTTTGGCAGTTGAGGTCGAATATCAACAGTGTTTCTCAGGAATCGCTGAGTGCACCTTTAACAGTGTTCAGATGCAGCCTTTTAGAATGCATGTCAAAGGGAAACAGATCCTGTGACATCACACGGTATGACGCAACATTAGGTGGTACAGGAGAGACATGATCAGTAGAGGGCAGTTGTGTTTCATTCTTTGAACCAAAACTGATTGCCAATGGTTTAATCAGTGAGTTAATTTCTCACATGGGACAACATTACCCAGTTTAAAAAAAATGCACAGCAAGCAATACTGATCAGCAATGGCCATAAACTATTGGTGACTTCATATCACTGACTATGAGTATTAATGTATGAAAGTGTCGCATGTTTCATTTTGATATATACTATTTTGATAGGCTATAATAATTTTTCACCGGTCCTTTCTCGCACCGAAGCGATGCACGGCTTGTGCTTGGAGGGGATCTGTGAATATCTCTCACAACCGTAATGCAGCAGGCAGCGGCAAAGCACGTCAAACGTGGACAAACCATTTTAATTGTGTGTGTATACTGTGCACATGCCGATAAACCACTAATGATTCAGTTACAAAAAGCTATTTTATTTGGTATGCACATTCAGATTATATTGATGCATAAATACGCGCATTACACAGTGCTCGGTTTTATTATGTTCTGGTTTATGGAGTTCAAAGGACATTCTAAAACGCTTAACGTGGCTTTATTGCTACTCAAAACAATGACCAGGAAGAAAACACATTTTATCACACTTTCCTTTGTCTTATTCACTACTTCAAAACGTCAAGATCTCATAATCTAAACACAAAGCGCATAGTATTGCGTCAAGATTTTTCCATAGAAAACCGTTAAAAAGAAGAAGAAAAAAAAACGTAACATCAGTGGCCATTGTTGAAATATAAAAAAACTGACTACAAACGAATGGATGACCCAATTAAATGCAAAGCGTGAAGTTTCTGTGTTTTTTTTTTGTTGTTTTTTTTTCGAAGAAAATGGCTGGCTTAACATAAAAATATTTCTTACCATGTCACAAACACGATCTACTGCAAAAAATAAATAAATAAAAAAACAAGTGGAGTGAGAGACATTTGGTTCTTGTTGGTCATTATTTTAGTCTATTACACAAAGGTCTATTCAAAATATCAAATATTTTTTCAGATATTTCCCATAAGGTGCCACTTTTGAATGAAGGGGGAAAAATGCCATGGGGAAAAAAAAAATGGTTTCCTTAAGTTTGTGTAAATGTACTTGGGGTTCAAAGTATTTTTTATTTATTTTTTTTTTCACATTAATTTTACACATGTCTGGTACAAATATGTGGTCTTGTTTCATGAATACAGCATATACTTTTTTTGCCATCTGCCTGGAAAGAAGGAAAGTGAAATGTTACAACAGGTGAGGGGCACATTGTAACATGACATATGACATATGGAGCTATTTGCATTATAAAATAAAGAATGTAATTTTAATGAAATCATTTTATAAATTAAAAAATCCCCTTTTATCAATGTTCTCTGATCTAATTAAAATATATACTGTAGATAAACTGAAGTTAAACTAAAATATAATGTCAATTAAAGCCATTTATTAACTTTGTCATATATAATATAGCAATAATTTTGTCACTTGACAATAAATACACAACAAAGCCATAGGATTGGCCAAAATAATGCATGGATTGATGACAAACACGCACGCATGCACGCTTAAAGAGGAATTATGTAAATTACATATCTGACTGCATGGAACAGATTTTGAGTTTACATCGTTTTAAATAAACACTAAAAACAGAGATGAAAATAAACTTTCAATTTTTTTTTTTACTTTTGCTTTTGAACCATGTTCAAAATGTTGGCCATATCTTGAAAAGTTGTTTAATTTTGCGGCAATTTTTTTCTCTACACGGTTTTGTAATGGCAACAAGAAGGATAAACAAATAAAGTTTCGTCTAACCAGTTTGTGTGGAAACATTTGAACCATGTGAGTAGCCCCGCGTTAGTGTGTGACCTGCTCTCCCCTACTCTTTGCGAACTTCAAGACATTTGGATAAAAACTGAATTTCTATCATTTTCAGGACTCTGTCTCACACATCTACGACCACAAGGGTCTAATTGACTTGTGTTTGACAGTGGGCATAGATTTGGCAGTGGGCAAAGATCATTTATTTATGTTCATTAATGTTGTGTCAAATGTTTATTTTACTTTATATTGTATATTGGATATTGTTAGTATTATTTCTATTACCGTTACTTGGCAGTTCTTTACTGTTGTTTGAAGAGAAAGAGAGTCTTCCCTTTCTTATACCACATATGCTGTTTGAAATTTAAATACACCATTTGTGGTAGGGCATAAAAAAATGGCATGAGATATTGTTTACATGTACAGTAGGCTATTTGACAGCACATGGCGGATATAGCCAAGTCTGAATTTCACACATACACTGTGGCCTAAAACCCCAGAGCTTAATGTGTAACAGCCAATTTAACTGGTTTTATTCCAGCAAAAAAGGTGGTTTATTTAAAAATTATTTGGTAACATAATATTGACATTATAGACAGTAATGCTGAATACTTGCAGTTAAATTGTGCATTTAAATTTATATGGTACCCTATTCCATTGTTAATGTAAAATTAGGTATATGCATCAGAAACGTTCAGATAAACGTTCCGTAATATCACACCTACACTTGTAATGTACGTAGGTGTAATAATAAACTTGAGCATGTACCTTTAATTTTTTTTTAACGTTTTTATGTCTTTCAATTTGAATGTGAATTTTTAAGCTATATGAAGATATACGCGTAATGTTATCTGATCACTTTCTTTATAACATTTAGGCCTACCTTGAAAAAATATAATCCTTCCCTCCCCCAATTTCTAGCTGACTCCCACAAAGGAGAGACGTGTTAGAAGTGAAACAAAAGAATCATGAATGGGGCCGTTTGAAGCTTATGTTCTTTTTAAGAATTTAAGCTTTAAAGGTGCAGTATGTAACAATTTTCATGTATTATTCGCCTTTTTTTTTTTTTTTGTCAATGTGTGAACGGCGTGTAACGCAACTTAAAAAAATGAGCTCTTCCCAGACTATATTGCCTATTAAAGCCTTTAGACTGATTTTCATGCGAAGGGAGCGGTTTGGTTTTGCTGGGAAAATCCAAAGGTTGTGACGTTTATGCGTGCTCCCGAGAGCCTTCTACTGAATCCCGTCTGGCTAAGCGGGAACGTGATCGTG
Organism: Myxocyprinus asiaticus; assembly: GCF_019703515.2. NCBI lineage: Eukaryota > Metazoa > Chordata > Actinopteri > Cypriniformes > Catostomidae > Myxocyprinus > Myxocyprinus asiaticus. The sequence continues at coordinate 36,490,463 of NC_059359.1, forward strand.
GTCGAGTGAAAACTAGAGTGAACATCGGAAGGGCATTTGATTCCTGGCGGGACCTTCGTTCAGATTTGGGGATCAGAACCGACCCTGAATTGGCGTTCTTGTTATTGGACAGGTAAGCTTACATAACTGCAAAGCATGTGAAATATAGTGCCATAAGGATTCATCTGTGTAATTGTAGCTAACTTGATCTTGCCTGCTAACGTTGACGAATTGCAAGCTACCTTGCTTCGTAACTTTAAAATAATTTTTGATTTGAGTACTATTTTTGATTTTGAAAATTATACTAAAAGTCAGGTATACAGGATAAATGTAAGCAAATACGCTGGTTTCTTGATCGTAGTACAACATATGACATACAAAATGTACAATAGTGCAACATAACAGTGCAGTGCAACAGTAAACTGTCTGGTATAGTTCGGTAGTATGTAGCTGTATGTGTGTATCAGTGTGCTATGTTAGCTGATAAGTAGTTTTAGTCTCAAAGTTTGTAGTAAAATGATCATAACTGTGTAATTTTAATTATGCTACCTCATCTGTCAGCATGATGCCGGTGGATCATGTTCAGTCTCTTTGTACGTTACTTCATTGTTTTGGCCGACGCTCGCTCGCTCGTGTCCCTATGGAGTGTGTGCACGAGCACGAGCAACAGGTAACTGGCTGCAGTTCACTTAATGGCCACAGGTGTCATTAATAACAAGGGTTTCTGAATCTTACATACTGAACCTTTAAGTAATCAATTTGTTGCAGAGAACAACTAGAATTATAGAATTATATGATAAAATGCATTTAAGATGCACTAAATGTAGCTTTGGTTTACGACAATAAATAAATGTAAATATGATACTAAAGTGTCACATACCTTTACAAACATCAAACAGGCTGCATACAATTACATAACTATTTAACTTCAACCTAGGCAAATTATAACCCAGAAATTTTCATAAATATTTCAAAAGTGCTTTGTATTTTAGACATTTAAATTAATATAGCAACAATTTCCCCATGTGCAGGCTACGTTTTTTTTTTCACTTCTAAAAATAATTTTCGAAGCAAAATAAAACAGAAATGTCTGGACCGCTTGAATCAGATATGCCAGCGGTCCACACCGACAATGTCATGCAGTGATGACTTGAAAAGTTTTGGAAGTTAAGATAAAATCCAGTAGAGACAGTCTTCTTCACAAGTTTGAGGACGTGTCTGATGAATTTATTTCCACCAAACGCGTCTCGGTGCTGGCTCGTTCAGAGTTTGATTTGATTATTATTGATTTGAATGTTAATGGATATAATTAAAAAAGGAACTCTACAAACTTGTGATGAACTTGTTTTCAATGCTACTGTTATCTATAGCCCATGCTTTAATCCAAGAATAGCACCATTTATTAAATCATTTTACATTTTACAACAAATATTAAATAAAGATATTCTCCATGCCCATGAAGAGTTTGTAAAATATGCATTCATCTTCACTAAACTGTGTCATTTACAACTAAACACAACTCGTTTAACAACTCGCTTTTAGCGCTACTCTGTGGGCATTTCATCTTGAAATTGAAGCTCACACAAGCCTAAACGTTCAACAACAATTCCTGCTTCGCCCACTTGAATTTCAATAAGTACAAACCGAGTTAAGCTCAAGAAATGTCAACCTGTTTCCTAATTCAGTGAGATCAGTCTGTTCCAGCATGATTTGAAAATATTCCATCTTGTACATCTTGTGTTCAATGGAAACAAGGAAATCTGACAGTCTAATATGATTAGTGACCTAGAAATAGTACATAATCTTAATTTGTTTTTTCTTCTTCATTTTAATGTCGTAACATTTCTTTCATTTACATACAGCACTGTATATTCATTTTGAAAGGGATTTTGTTGACTGATTGAATATAGAATATTTTGGGGACCAAATGTAAAAGTTTAGGAAAACTGTTTGGTCAAATGGAAAACCTCACTAATCTGAATTAGTGCAACATGCCCCCTTTATTTCTATAGTGGTTACGGCCTTCAAATATCACTTTGTGTTCTCTCTGTTTAATCAGTAATGTGGGTTAATTCAAAGTGTGGTCAGCTTAGAGTCTACATTTCAGTGCCAGAGGTGACTCATTCTTCTCATCCAAATCCTTCTGGTACCAGTTTGATTGGTGCCAATTAAGTGCTCAGCTAAATACACTTTATAAATGCTATAAATGCTGTTTAAATTCTGCATTGAAATAAAAAGGAACATCCAAACTTCTCCCAACTAAGAGACAGTATGATGGGAAACATGTTAGGGGCATTTCGGCAATGGGTAAATAATGTTTTTTTGTAATGTAGTTATTCTGGTTGTATCATTCTCTTTATTAACACTTTGGGGCATACATACTCACCATTGTTCATGTAAATGTGAATTCTTCCTTGTTTCCGTGGGACCAGAACCTGTGTCTTGAAGATTGTTTTTGCGACACGTTGTTGATAGTGCCTCAGGGAAAGGTGAACTAGTTTGAATTGATGCAAAAATTCGGGAGATAGGAGACGGAGTGTGTCAGTAATTCATGAGTATGGGGTTGATTTCAGGGTACATGACCATTTGGAAGCAATGTGATGTAGGATCTTGCCCCTAATTTCTTGGGTTTCTGTATGAAATGGACAACCTAGTCTCATTTTTGCAAAACAAGTTTTATGTGCCACTTTCTATGTTTTGCTGCAGTCTCTTGGGGAAATTAACACTAAAGGCTCTACAACAACTCTGTGTTTAATTCACTTTCACACAAACCATGGGTACTATGGCTGTTTAAGGCTTTAGAAATTTGCTCTATTACTCACACACTGCTATGCTTTGAAATCGAAACACTTTTACTGTAACACATCATTTGAAAAACTATCAGTTTTAACGCTTGTATTACAGACCCACCTACGTTTACACACTTATTCCAATGTGATTAACTCCAAAGTAGCTCACCTGAAAGAGTGTTGGACTTTGGACTTGAAGACTGAGCCTCGAGCCCAGCCAAAGACGCTTAAAACGAAATTGAAAGATGAGGTGAAAGTGCCATAGAAGCGACACGAAATGACATGGTTGCTTGAAATGTCAAATTTGCTTTTTGAACACTATCGGTTAGGTTTAGGGAAATTGTGTCTGTTTTGTTTACCTCTCATTTATCTTTTTTAACAATATTGATTAGGTTTAGGTGTTGGTTTAGGGTATGGATGTCTGTTTTGTTCTCCTCTTATTTATGTTTTGAACACTATTGATTAGGTTTAGGTGTTGGTTTAGGGTATGGATGTCTGTTTTGTTCACCTCTCATTTATGTTTTGAACACTATTGATTAGGTTTAGGTGTTGGTTTAGGGAAATTATGTCTGTTTTGTTTACTTCTCAGTTATCTATTTAAACACTATTGGTTAGGTTTAGGTGTTGGTTTAGGGTATGGATGTCTGTTTTGTTCACCTCTCATTTATCTTTTTGAACACTATTGTTTAGGTTTAGGTGTTGGTTTAGGGAAATTATGGTTGTTTTTTTTTTTTTTACCTCTCTGTGACGAGGAGGAGGGCGGGGCCGGGCCGTGACTACGCACGCCCGGCCCCCAATCCGGCTAATCAGCCAAGTAGAGGGTTAAGTACAGCGGGATGTGGCAGTTCGGGAGAGAGAGAGTCACACGCAGCTGCCGTGTGTGCATTTATGTTTTGTGTCTTTTTGTTTAAGTTTAAATTAAAATATTACTTTGACTGTTCAGCTAGTTCCCACCTCCTCCTTTCCCATTTTTAACCCTGTTACACTCTCACTGATCTTTTTTAACACTATTGGTTAGGTTTAGGTGTTGGTTTAGGGTAAGGATGTCTGTTTTGTTCAACTCTCATTGATCATTTTGAACACTATTGATTAGGTTTAGGTTAAAGTTTTAGGTTAGAGAGGTACATTTTACTCATTAAAGCATCCATCTAATATTCACCATAAAAACATAATTTCATTTTTGACTGGGAAACTGCAGCCAAACATGTAATGAAACACATAATGTTGGTTTGCAAAAATGTTTCCATGGTCACATATATTTAATTAGATGTACTGGTTTAACCAGTCTCATGATGTTCCATTTGATGTGAAAACAATGTTGGGGTTCATACTTCGAGAGGTATTGTTGTGAAGAAACTAAATACCGAAAGAAAACATTTGAAATCTCTGTTGTATCAGCACAGTAAAAGATTGTTTAAGGAATGGAGACTTTAAGCACATAAACAAAATAAGAACATGTTTCTTGAGCATCAGTATACGGCCCACAAAATGTTGCTTGGTTTATTGGCTCATTTTTGTTTTTTTACAGTGTTACCTAGCACCCCAGCTAAGCAACTTTTACTATCATTGCTTCGACGAGGGGCCCAGTCTGCTCTGTCAATTTGTTCAGTCCACTTTCTTTTATTCTGTACGGGGGCCCTAAAACATTTAACCTTTTACTGTCAGGAGAAAAGTGAGGATACGACGGAGACAGATGGTCTCCGTCGTATCAGATGGTCATTTGGACAAATGATTTGGACAGTCCAGACTAGACTACAAGATCTGTCCTCTACAACAGCCTAATCAAAGCACTTTTTCAGCACTTGGAGGTTTGGCACATTACCATTGGGTTTGGATTTACTGTATACTCCTTCTGTCCACTCGGATGAAGATAAGACAAAAGGATATTCTGGCAATACACTGATCTGGTTTTTTTTGACAAGAGACTTTTTAATTTGTATGTGTGATCAGTATAATATGAGTGAACAGAAGTCTGTGAGATCTAAGGCAGAACTGCAGTCATCAATAATCTCAAACAGTCAGATCACTGCTTTAAAAGTATGTATGGTCTCCGTGTCCTGATGCTGCTTTGCTTGCTTACTTGAGTTATGTTCTTTGGTATTTTTGCAGTTGCTCCATTAAACGATACAAATTGTTTAATAATGCAAAGAAGAGGAGCATGTTTTAGGTGTAATCTTTTTCAGGGCTTATAATCAAAATACTATGTAAGTAAACACGTTCGTTTCGTGTAAGTATAAAATAACTTATCTCTCAGTTGTTTTTCAGAATCAAAGTGATTCAGTGGAGATAAAATGGAGAAATTTACTTAAGTAGAGCAATGCAACATTCCTCTGTGTTGATGTATGTTAAAAAAAAAAAATGGTTTAGCAAGGAGGTTTTGATTAGCATGCTCAACAGCTGATGATTTTCTAAAATATCTATCTATCTTAATTAATATTTACATTATTACTGGGTGATTTTTAAATTAGAGGAACTTTCCTGTCCCCTAGGATTATTTCCTTTTTTTTTATTATTGTCTCTTTATTTACTTTTTAAATGACACATTTTCAAGACTGTTGAAATGTGAAATGTTCCATAATGCCTCTATTGTGTGCTACCTAGTTTAAAGTTTAATTTAAAATCTACTGCAAGCTATCTAGTGTTATCAAAATTCTTTACACAAAAAAAAAAAAAAAAAAAAGGTTATTACCATAACACATCATTACAATCACACCCACAATCTAAAAGCCACCACACATTATTACCAAAATCCACTTGAAGGTTGATCAAGGCCATGATAAGATCCTCATTCTATGTAATAAACATTTGAACTATTAATTTTTAAAACATAGTTTCAAGACGTTTAATTTTTCATATTTCAAGTAGTCAAAAGTGCCCCTGATTGAAGAATCACCCTTCACCCTACCATATATCCTATTTGTTATTATTCATAAGTTACTAAAATAAACTAGAGAAAACTCTCTGATCCTCATCTATCACCTCATTTTCTTATCACATAGCACAAGCTGAAGGAAGAGCGTGAGGCCAAGAGAGCGCAGCTGGACAACAGGCATGACTATGTTCTCAGCATTGTATCCTCTTGTGTGGGTCTGGAGAAAGCTGAAGTGGAGGATGCCATACTGGAGGGCACACAGGTTAACAGCATTCCACAAACACAATTTAATTAGATTTTTAAGAACATCTTCACATTTTCTGTAGTCATGAGTCATGCATTACAAGCATTACTTAGCACAGAGATTAAAGTATGGGAGTATAATTTGATACAATATTGTGTCTGATCTTTAAGATTGAGCGGATGGAGCAGTTCTTTGCAGCTGATGGCTTTCCTCACCTTATTTTGTATTACCAAGATACAGAGCCTGTGGAAGCAGGTTAGTAAAGCCTATGAGTGGATCTCAAGAAAACATGTCTGGGTCAAATTACTTTCTTTCTTTCTTTCTTTCTTGAAGACAGCAGTTAAAAAAATGCATCTTTCTTTTTTCTTTTTTAATTTTTTCTTTCTTGAAGAAAGTGTTTCAACAAATACTTCTTTATTTAGTTCATTCGTTCGTTCATTTGTTCATTCGTTCATTTGTTCATTCTTTCTTCTTTCTTTGTTGAAGACAACAGTTCAACAAATACCTATTTTTTCTTCCTTTTTCTTTCTTTCTTGAAGACAACAGTTAAAAATACATCTTTCTTTTTCTATTCTTTCTTTCTTTCTTTCTTTCTTTCTTTTTTCTTTCTTGAAGACATCAGTCCACAAATACTTCTTTCTTTCCTTTTCTTTCTTGTTCTTTCTTTTTTCTTTGTTGAAGACAATCTTTCAACAAATACTTCTTTCTTTCTTTCTTTCTTTTTCTTTCTTTCTTTCTTTCTTTCTTTAAAGACAACAGTTCAACAAATACTACCATGATGTATAAATACTTTACAATTGAATTAATATGCCATTATTGTTAACTTTTTATTTACAGTAACAAAAATTATTGTAAATTATACGATACTATACGATACAATGCAATACTACTTTATTCATCCCCAGATGGAAATTAAGGCATAATAAATAAATACCAAGGACAGAAATAACAGTACATTAAATTAAAATACAAACTAATACAGTAACCCAATATAAAGAAGACAATAAAACAAACCAAGTCATCATCATACTGCACTGATAGTAAAATTTAAAATCAAACTATACATTTTAAATAGTAGTTGTTTGATATAGTACTTAGTAAAATTTAGTAGTTTGAATTTGAAGGGTTTCATCAACATATGTGATTGGTTGAACATGATATGTTTTTCTGTCTTTGTTTGATAGCTGCTTCCTCCACAATGAGTCGCAGTAAAAAAGCCAAAGTGTTCGTGACGGAGGGCACAGATGTGGCCCTGACTGGCATTTGTGTGTTTTTTACACGGGCAGACACCTCCAAGCCTATCACATCAGAGAACATCCACAGGGTAAACAGAAACCAGAGAAAATTTATGAAATGCTTCCCCTAAGGAGTCTCCTCAAAAATCTCTCTATCTGTTGACCATGTCAATATCAAGATAATTGCTATTCTTTCTGTACATAATTATTGCTTAAAGGGACAGTTCACCCAAAAAGGAAAATTCTGTTATCATTTACTCACTCTCATGTTGTTCCAAAGCTGTGTGACTTACTTTTGTTCTGTGGAACACAAAAGAAGGTTGAATGTTAGCCTCAGTCACCATTTACTTTCATTGTGTGTGTGTGTGTGTGTGTGTGTGTGTGTGTGTGTGTGTGTGTGTGTGTATATATATATATATATATATATATATATATATATATATATATATATATATATATATATATATATATAAAATAAATAAATAAATGGTGAAATTAAATGGTGACTGAGGCTAACTTGCTGCCCAACATCTTCTATTGTGTATAATGGAAGAAAGAAAGTCATACTAGTTTGGAACATGTTAGGGGTATGCTGTGTCATGTCAATAGTAAATTGAATCATTGGGGAAAATGTGAATGATTTGCTAAATAAAATATGAACATACATAAGAAAAAGCTATTTACTGATGAACAATCCCATTCCAAAGTCTTGTTTTGCTTAACATTATTCACATTTTCATAAACCAGCCAAAAAATTAAATGTTTAAAATTCAGAATATTTGAATGTAGTGAAACGATTTTCAATAATTTGTAGTGTTAATAATATTTGTACTAGTGTTTCCTGCATTTAGAGGCAACGCTTACTATCACTATTATTGGGCCACTGACATATCTTACCCCAAACATATGCATTTATATATCATGTGCATCTCTCACTCAATTAGAGCATTGATTGTTATAAAATATGTTGTTTATCATCAAAACCACAACACAAGACTCTTTATCTTGTGTACAAATGTATCCAGTCCTCTCTGTTTGCTCTCATAGGATGTGAACTTTAACATGTTGGACACTACTGGTGGTGGTCTGCTGAAGAGTGTGGAGCAGCTGCTATCCGAGATCTTCATTCCCACTCTGAGAAAGATGAACCACGGCTGGGGGGAGCTGGCCAGCCCGCAGGCCCAGACTGTCAAACAAGACTTCATTAACTCTCTAGAGAGTTTTGTCTCTGTGTTAGCTGGAGCACAGCAGAGCCTGCAGGAGAAGGTCTCACATAAAAACAAAAGCACAAAGAGAGAGAGAGGCATACTTTTACAATAACACATAAACACACTCACACACCCAACTCTAGTTTTATATTGATCTAGTGTCCTCTCAAAGATTAATTTGATAGTGGTAGATGAAATATTGAAAATTCAAAGCTATTTTTTTTCTCAACTTGAAAGCCATATGGATCTTTTTGTCTTTTTCTTCAGGATTCATAAGATCTTAAATTGTCTATGGGTGGGTTGTTCTGGGTGAAGCTCTATTCTTTCTTTTTTCTTTCTTGAAGACAATTTTTCAACAGATACTTCTTTCTTCTTTCTTTAGGTGAAGCTCTATCAACAGCAAGTTGCTATATGTGTTTAAATAATTTTCTGTGGCAGTAAACATTATGCCACAAATGCTGTCAATACAGCTTGTATTAAACACTCAGAACTTGCATTGAACACTCAATATTTCTTTTTCAAAAGTTTTTCAAAAATCGATGACAAACTGTTCAATATCTCAGGTGAACCTGAAAGAGTGTGACGCATTCGACTTAAAGACGCTGAAAGGTCCTTCAGATTTCACAGCTGTGGCCAACAGCTCAGAAGCTCTGGAAAAGATCGAAGCCTGCATGAAAACCTGGATCAAACAAATCGAACAGGTTCGATCAGAAACTTTGTTGTAGAATCTAATAAACTTGCCTTTTGTTACATATAGTTGATTATGGGTTAAAGTTAAACTGCCGTACCCGAAACATTAGATCTTTCTAAAATTTGTTTAAAGTTAGATCTCTAGCATGTAATATTCACTGTACAACAATGCTCTAAAGGTCCTTGCGGAGAGTGATCAGCTGAGGAAAGAAGCAGATGACCTTGGCCCCCGTGCAGAGCTTGACCATTGGAAGAAACGCATGTCCCGTTTTAACTACCTGCTAGACCAGTTGAAGAGTCCTGAAGTGAAAGCAGTGCTGGGGGTTCTCTTAGTAGCGAAATCCAAACTTATTAAGGTGGGCTGATTTTCTGTATTTTGGTAGCTGACATGTCTTGAGATGCTAATGCAACATTAATTAGTATTTATAGGTATTCGTACATAAATTTTGATCCTCTCACGTGAACATTTACATAAATTTGCATAGACACTGAAATGTACAATAATAACATATTGACAGCATCTAAAATGTAAATCCAACTTCAATGACCTACAAATGTTTGCAAATCATTTGGTGTTCAAAATTTCAAATGTTTAGAAAAAATTGTGACAGCACACACACTTAAGTAAATATGTGAAATACACGCTATTGTTACAACTTAACATCAATAGTGTTTTTTACTTGTTTTTCATACTTTCTGAGCTTTGATGATCATTAAATTCAGCAATAAAAAAAGAAATAGAAATCATTATATTTTAGTAAGTCCCATCATGATGTAACTTATACATACATACTGTATGGCATTAAAAAGATTTTATCTGATAAAGTTACTCGTTTTAATTGCTGTGAATACTTATTGTTCTTTTCAGCATCTATCTAAATGTAAAAAAAATATACATGTAAACCTCAAGAACGAATATCACCCTGGAGATCTAAAACTACTCTATCTAAAATTAAAACATTAGTTTTAGTTAGAGTTTTAGATTATTTCTAAATATTATGCATTCAAATTGTATGACCTCATATTAATTCAGAAACTATGGAATACAAATTATATTATATAAAAAATTGTCACACTTCTGGACCATTTGGAAATGAGCAAGTGAAAGAAAAAATGTGATAAAAAATTATGAAAAATAAAATGAAATGATGCGCAGTTACAGGACCTAAGATATAAAATTTTCCTTATACATTATTATAAATGTTTACTGAATATCTTGGTGTTGATAAAACAAAAGTCCACGGACACAATATGCAACGACAGCTTTCTATTCGCAGTTGAAAACTGCAATTAGCTATTGGGTAACACGCAATATACAACAATGAGCCAAAACATTTTGACCACCTGCCTAATATGCTGTTGGTCTAATCTCTTCCTACATAAATTTGAAGGTAAACTCGTGCCTCTGAAATTTGTAATTCAGTTTTCTTCAAATAGTAGGGGAAATGTCGCTTCTTTCTTTTTCCCCCACATTGTTGATGAAGCAACAATGGCTTTTTTTTTTTTTTTTCAATCCTGTAATGCCCCTAATTTAACTGTTTCTTCTTTCTAGACAGTTTGCTGTCTAATTTTCGGCCCCGAAATTATTTTCTCCTGCAGGTTTGGCGAGAACTAGACATCAGAATCACTGATGTGGCAAATGAGGCCAAAGACAATGTGAAGTACCTGTACACCCTCGAGAAGTTCTGCGACCCGCTGTACAACAGCAACCCTGTAAGACTTCCTCTGCTATGGTTTTCAAGCCATATGCTTACTACATTTGTGCCAGCAAACAATGATGAAGAAAAAAACTAATAAGCAATAAAAGTGTGCCATTTTTTTAATCAGTTTCTGGTTACTGATTGTTCATCTATAATCATACTGCTATGTGTAGATACATATGGCCACAAAACTGATATGATATCTAAGGTCATGTTTACAAATGTTACGTGCCACACAGTCTAATGACATTGTTATAACTAGTTCATGAAATGTTTATTACACCCTTTAATATTACTTGTGTTATTGGTGTGGCTTAATATAGGTGTCCATGGTAGAGGCCATTCCTGGGCTCATAAATGCGATCCGTATGATCCATAGCATCTCTCGTTATTACAACACCTCCGAGAGGATTACCTCCCTGTTTGTCAAGGTAAGAGTGAGCTGACACCCAAGATAACTCAATTTCATTTTACAGCCTTAATACTTTAAGCTAGAAGTATTATCTTTCTCCTTAGGTTACAAATCAAATGATCACCGCCTGCAAGGCCTACATCACAAATAATGGCTCGGCAACCATCTGGGATCAGCCGCAGGAAGTGGTATCTGAGAAACTCAAAGCTGCCATTCGCTTGAATCAGGTATGCTACTGTGTGAATTTTAGCTGGAGGATGGGTTTATATACCGATAGAGGGCCAGATAATTCGGCTGAACATTCTTTAAAAGAAAAAGGAGAAAAATGTGACACATTTGCCTTGGCCTTTAATGTAAAAAGTGGGCCTGTCACGATTATTAAATAATCATCTGATCGCGGTTATTTGATTTAACCGAGGTCATTTGAGATAACAGTGATTATTGTGCACTTTAAATTCCAGTCAGATTATACTGTCCAAATAAGAGAATGCACGGCGCATTTGAGTGTCTTTGTCTTACTCAGCAACACCGCAGACTGCACTGAGTACAGCTCTCGAAGAGCGCATAAAGAAACCTCTTCTGAACCAGAATTGAAGCTATGATGCACGCTCTCTCTGCAGAGGTTCGCTCCAAACTCCTGCGAAAATATAAACGAGGACTTTAGTGAACGCAAAGCGCTCCGGTTTCACTTTAATTTAATGTAATGGCAAATGTTATTTGTCGTTGTACACTGGTGCCTGCAGCTGTACACACTGTGCGTACAATGAGTACAGTGATATGGTGTCCTACTCATCCCTGTATTTGCTGCATCTAAACTCTTCAGCACGACTGGCCACTGGAATTGGCAACCGTTGCTTCACCCTAGGTATTGCTCACCGACCCTGTTATGTGCACCGGGGATCTCGCCACAATCATTGTACGAGTGAGCCTGTCGTCTCATCGGAAGGATATAACATACCGGCTGTTTGGTCCACCTCTCGCTGTTTCTCCACTAATACAATGTTGGGAAAGGAAGTGTAAACTCTGCCCATCTTTGTTTACTGAATATCTACCTTCGAAGATGTTACCTGACTTCATTGACCCCCCAATTACAGTTCACCCATCAGTCAAAATGGCCCTTGTGAATGCCAGGTCACTGACAAACAAAACTTTTATCTTAAATGACTTTTTTAGCTCTCGTACATTGGACTTTTTATTTGTAATGGAGACCTGGTTAAATGATGGTGATCTGTCATCTCTTGGCGAGTTGTCTCCTCCTGGTTGTACTTTTTTTTAGTTATCCAAGGACTGCCGGTCATGGTGGTGGTTTAGCCACTATCTTTAGAGATTGCTTTAAATGTTGACTGTTGCCTGTTGATGCTTTTTCAAGCTTTGAGGCTCAGCTTTTAAAAGTTGATCTCAATGGCCCACTGCTTTGTGTATTAATGTATAGGTCTCCATTAATGAGTTCTCTGAGTTTCTCTCAGATCAAGTATCACGCTGTGACAGAATACTGGTTTTGGGAGATTTTAACATTCATGTCTGCTGCCCTTCTAAACCCCTGGTCAAAGACTTTTTAAGCCTTATGGACTCTCTTAATTTTGTTCAATCTGTCTTATGTCCAACACACAACAAGGGCCATACACTTGATCTTGTTTTGACTCATGGTTTTTCTGTACGTAATCTTGAAGTATTTGATGCTGGTATTTCTGATCACAATTCAGTTGTATTTGAACCTGTTATTTCTTGTCACCTGCCCATTCTCCCTCTATATACACATTATTCTCATGTTATACACTCTTCTACAGCTTCACATTTTTCAGAGTTTTATATTACTCTCCTCTTAAATGTTATTGTTGCTCCTCCTTGTGATATGGATACAGAGCAGCTGGTTGAAGTTTTTAATTCAGTTTGTTCAGCTGCTCTTGATACAGCTGCCCCACTGAGGCCTAGAAGATGCAAAGCTAAGGCAAATCCTCAGTCCTCTCTTAAGCAAGAGTGCTGGAGGGCTAAGTGCAGGTGGAAAAAATGACAGACCTCAAGTCTCCTACCAAATTCTGAGGGACAATTTAAAAATGAAAGCTCTGTCAGTGAGGCTAAATCAAAATATTTAGCAGATTTAATTGCCAAAAATGCTAATAGGCCTAAGGTACTTTATTAAAACTATTGACTCTGTTCTTAATCCTATTGCTTCTTCCCCTTATGATGCTACTCCTGAGACCTGTGAAAATTTTTTGGAATTTTTTGTCAGAAAAATCAAGGATATCAGATCTCACCTTTTGCCCTCAGATATGGATTTCCCTCAGTCAGTGTAGCCACCTAAATCAAAATCAAATCAAATCAAATCACTTTATTGTCACACAGCCATATACACAAGTGCAATGGTGTGTGAAATTCTTGGGTGCAGTTCCGATCAACATAGCAGTCGTGACAGTGATGAGACATATACCAATTTACAATAACATCAAATTAACACAACGCAATTTAAACATCTGTTATACATAATTAAACTCGACTTAAAACATCAAATTAACACAACACAATTTAAACATCTGTTATACATAATTACACTCAACTTAAAACATCAAATTAACACAACACAATTTAAACATCTGTTATACATAATTACACAACTTAAAACATCAAATTAACACAACACAATTTAAACATCTGTTATACACAATTACACTCAACAATATACAAATAATAACATACACTGTACAGTATACAATATGCTGTTTTTTTTTTTTTTTGTTTTTGTTTTTTACTATATAGATACTATATAGATACACATTATTCAATAAAAATTAAAATATATATGAAAAAAAGTATATATATAGAATGTACAGTATTGTACTGTATTGACATTCAGGCTGTCGGTTGATAGTCAGTTGTTAAGAGAGACATAATATAATGACAGTAATATAATTTATGACAGTCCGGTGTGAGATAAAAGAGTAATAAAGTGCAGGGCTGATGTATTTTGATCGTGGGAGATCAAGAGTTCAGAAGTCTGATTGCTTGGGGGAAGAAGCTATCATGGAGTCGGCTGGTGCGGGTCCTGATGCTGCGATACCGCCTACCTGATGGTAGCAGTGAGAACAGCCCATGGCTCGGGTGGCTGGAGTCTCTGATGATCCTCCGAGCTTTTTTCACACACCGCCTTGTATATATTTCCTGGAGGGAGGGAAGCTCACCTCCGATGATGTGTTTGGCAGTTCGCACCACCCTTTGCAGTGCTTTGCGGTTGTGGGCAGTGCTATTGCCGTACCAGGCGGAGATACAGCCAGTCAGGATGCTCTCCACAGTGCAGGTGTAGAACCGTGTGAGGATGTGGCGGTTCATTCCAAACTTCCTCAGCCGTCTCAGGAAGAAAAGGCGCTGATGAGCCTTCTTCACAACGACTTCAGTGTGGACGGACCATGTGAGTTCCTCAGTGATGTGGACACCCAGGAACTTGAAGCTGCTGACTCTCTCCACTGGTGCTCCATTGATGGTGATTGGACTGTGTTCTCTGTCTTTTCTCCTGAAGTCCACCACAAGCTCCTTTGTCTTACTGACGTTGAGGGAGAGGTTGTGCTCCTGACACCAGTGTGTCAGAGTGTGCACCTCCTCTCTGTAGGCTGTTTCATCATTGTCAGTGATCAGACCTACCACCGTCGTGTCATCAGCAAACTTAATGATGGCATTGGAGTTATGTGTTGCCACACAGTCATGTGTGTACAGGGAATACAGTAGTGGGCTGAGAACACAGCCCTGTGGGGCTCCAGTGTTGAGGGTCAGTGATGAGGAGATGTTGCTGCCTATTCTAACCACCTGGCGTCTGCTTGACAGGAAGTCCAGGATCCAGCTGCACAGCGAGCTGTTTAAGCCCAGAGCCCGGAGTTTCTCATCTAGCTTGGAGGGCACTATGGTGTTGAATGCTGAGCTGTAGTCTACAAACAGCATTCTCACATAAGTGTTCTTTTTTTCCAGGTGGGAGAGAGCAGTGTGTATTGTAGATGCAATGGCATCATCAGTGGAGCGGTTGTTGCGGTAAGCAAACTGCAGCGGGTCAAGATTGAGTGGTAATACAGAGCAGATGTAATCTCTGATTAGTCTCTCAAAACATTTGCTGATGATGGGGGTCAGAGCAACAGGATGCCAGTCATTTAAACAAGTTATTTTCGATTGTTTTGGAACAGGCACAATGGCGGATGTTTTAAAGCATGTGGGGACTACAGACAAAGAGAGGGAAAGGTTGAAAATGTCCGTAAAAACACCAGCCAGCTGGTTCGCGCACGCTCTGATGACGCGGCCCGGAATGCCGTCTGGACCCGCGGCTTTGCGGATATTCAACCGTCGGAAGGATCGGGTTACATCCGCTACAGAGACGGAGAGTGAACTAACCTCTGTACCTCTCTCCGCGAGGGCAGTGTTATTTCCCTCGAAACGAGCATAAAAAGTATTTAGCTCATCCGGTAGAGAGGCAGCGGTGTTCATGGCGGAGTTTTTATTCCCTTTAAAGTCCGTGATGATGTTAATTCCCTGCCACATGCTTCTAGAGTTGGTGGTGTTAAACTGTCCCTCAATCTTACTCCTGTACTGGCGTTTTGCTGTTTTGATAGTTTTTCGGAGGGCATAACTGGCTTGTTTATGCTCCTCCGCGTTCCCGGAATTAAAAGCGGAGGTCCGCACATTAAGTGCCGCGCGAACATCGCTGTTGATCCACGGCTTCTGATTCGGATAGATTCGCACAGTTCTGGTCAGAATCACTTCCTCTACACACGTTCTGATGAAACACATTACGCTATCAGCGTAAAGCTCGATGTCGTCATCAGAGGCGGACCGGAACATCTCCCAGTCCGTGCGATCAAAACAGTCTTGTAGCGTAGAGTCTGATTGGTTCGACCAGCACTGGATCGTTCTGAGGGTGGGTGCTTCCTGTTTCAGTTTCTGCCTGTAAGCGGGCAGAAGCAGAATGGAAGAGTGGTCCGATTTGCCAAATGGTGGGCGGGGGAGGGATTTGTAGCCATCCCGGAACGGAGAGTAGCAATGGTCCAAAACCCGGTCCCCTCGTGTGTTGAAACTAATGTGCTGGTGATATTTTGGTGCGACTGATTTTAAACTGGCTTTATTAAAGTCCCCGGTCACAATGAACGCGGCCTCAGGGTGCGCGGTTTCCTGCTCACTTATACTCCCATACAGTTCCTTGAGTGCCCGGTCTGTGTCGGCTTGTGGAGGAATGTACACAGCTGTGATAATGACCACTGTGAATTCCCTCGGTAGCCAGAATGGTCGACACAGAAGCATAAGAAATTCCAGATCAGGAGAACAGAAAGACTTGATGGAATGTACGTTCCTCTGATCACACCAGGATTTGTTGATCATAAAACATACACCACCTCCTCTAGTTTTACATGAGAGGTCTTTCGCTCTGTCCGCTCGGAGCATGGAGAACCCCGTGGGTTCAATGGCTGAGTCTGCAATCTCCGCAGACATCCAAGTTTCCGTAAGGCAGATAACGCAGCAGTCCCTCGTCTCTCGTTGGAAAGAGATCCGCGCTTTCAGCTCGCAGAGCTTGTTATCCAGAGACTGAACATTTGCCAGTAGAATAGTGGGTAGCGGGGGTCGATTTGCGCGGCGTCTTACTCTGATGAGAACGCCGGCTCTGTTTCCCCTTTTCCTCCTGCGTTTCCGCGGCCGTGCTGCCCAGACAAAGGGCTCCGCTTGCGTGTTTGTAAACAGCGGGTCGGCATTGAGGAATGTGAAGTCCGGTTTACGGTGTGAGATCGCTGAGCCAATGTCCAAAAGTGTTTGTCTGTCGTAGACAATAAGGCAGACAACATCCAAGACAAAAAACATAAGAATTGTAAACAAAACAAACAAACCATTGCTATGTTGTGTCGGAGCTCGCAACGCAGCAGCCATACTCGGCGCCATCTTGAGTCCGTAACCTAGCTACTTTACTCATTTTCAATCTGTGTCTTAAAGTCAATTATCCAAAACCATTTCTCGTATGAAGTTCACTTATTGCCCATCAGATGTACTGCCTGCTTGGTTGTTTTGTGATGTTTTTGATACCATCAATCCGATTGTTGCCACTATAATAAATAGCTCTCTCACGATTGGAGTAGTTCCAGTTAGTTTGAAATGATCCATAGTTCAGCTTGTATTGCAAAAATCCTATCTAGACTCTGCACTTTATAATAATTTCAGACCCATCTCAAAATTGCCTTTTATCTCAAAGGTTTTGGAGAAATTATTTATTTATTTATTTACTTATCTCGATAAGTACAACTTTTTAGACAAATTCCAGGTTTTAGAACAATGCACAGTACAGAGTCACATTTTATTGTCCCTTGACTCCAGGTCATGTGTTATCTTGGTATTGTTGGATCTAAGTGCAGCATTTGACACTATTGATCATGATATACTTTTAAAATGCCTTGATCTTATGGTTGGCATCCAGGGCCTGGCTTTACAGTGGTTTGGATCTTTTTTAAAGGGCAGGACTTTATCGGTGAAGATTGGGTCATCTTCATCTGCACCCATTTTGTGTGGCATTCCACAGGGATCCATCCTAGGGCCTCTGTTGTTTTCTATCTATATCCTTCCACTTAGTTCCATTCTTCAGAAATATAACATTTCGTATCACTGTTATGCTGATGACTCACAACTTTACCTCCCTATCAGGTCAGATGATTCTTGCTCAGCTGACAATCTCTTAACATGCCTAGATGAAGTAAAGTTGGATGCCTAACAGTTTCCTACAATTGAATGAAAATAAAACTGAGGTTATCTTGCTAGGCTCTCATGCCTCCACCAATACCTTCAGAAGTCAGTTCATGAGTCCATTTGCCCGTATAATCTTTAAGCTATTAAGGTTAAACTTATTTGGCTTGCTGTCCACGGAGGGGCTCGATGAAGCAGCTCTAAATGTAAGTCTAAGGGTGATCGGGCCTTTTCTGTAGCTGCCACTAAACTCTGGAATAATCTACCTTTGCACATCAGGGACTCACTGTCGATAGTTGCTTTTAAATCTAGCCTAAAGGCCTATTTTTATTCATTAGCATTTAATACTTTTTAAAGTTTTCTCTGAGTTTCAAAGTCAACTGATCATGCATTTTCTGATTGTATTAATCTATTTTGTTTTATTTTCCCTTTTTATTTATTTCTCAAGGTTATTGCTCTGTTTCATGCTGTACTGCACTTTGGTTGAACTCCTGTTGTTTTAAATGTGCTCTATAAATACATTTTTACTTGACTTGATAGCGTGTGTCCTGTATTTCTGTTGGCTGTTTAAAAGAACTAGCAATGCATGATTTGAGAATGAATCATTCTTTTGAGTCTGTTCTTTTTAGTGAATTGGCCAAACGGGCTTGTAAAACAGTCTGATTGTTTCGTGATTCAGTACAATTCGTTCAGACTGCTCTCTCACTGAATCATTTGGAGTGGTTTCTCACACAGTAAAAAAGTATTGGCATATGGGCGCTGGATATTTCAAATCAAATCAAATCAAATCACATTTATTGTCACACAGCCATATACACAAGTGTAATGGTGTGTGAAATTCTTGGGTGCAGTTCCGATCAACATAGCAGTCGTGACAGTGATGAGACATATACCAATTTACAATAACATCAAATTAACACAACACAATTTAAAGTCTAATATACACATAATTACACACAACACACTATACAAATAATAACATACACTGTACAGTATACAATGCGCACAATGTAGATACACATTATTCAATAAAAAAATAAAATAAAAAAGTATATATAGTAGTATATATAGAATGTACAGTAGGTTGTATTGTACTGTATTGACATTCAGGCTGTCGGTTGATAGTAAGTTGTTAAGAGAGAATATATATAATAATAATATAATTTATGACAGTCTGGTGTGAGGTACAAGAGTAAGAGTAATAAACTGCAGTGCTGATGTATTTTGATTGTGGGAGATCAAGAGTTCAAAAGTCTGATTGCTTGGGGGAAGAAGCTATCATGGAGTCGGCTGGTGCGGGTCCTGATGCTGCGATACCGCCTGCCTGATGGTAGCAGTGAGAACAGCCCATGGCTTGGGTGGCTGGAGTCTCTGATGATCCTTCGAGCTTTTTTCACACACCGCCTTGTATATATTTCCTGTAGGGAGGGAAGCTCACCTCCGATGATATGTCTGGCAGTTCTCACCACCCTTTGCAGTGCTTTGCAGTTGTGGGCTGTGCTATTGCCGTACAAGGCGGAGATGCAGCCAGTCAGGATGCTCTCTACAGTGCAGGTGTAGAACCATGTGAGGATGTGGTGGTTCATTCCAAACTTCCTCAGCCATCTCAGGAAGAAGAGGCGCTGATGAGCCTTCTTCACAACGACTTCAGTGTGGATGGACCATGTGAGTTCCTCAGTGATGTGGACACCCAGGAACTTGAAGCTGCTGACTCTCTCCACTGGTGATCCATTGATGGTGATGGGGCTGTGTTCTCTGTCTTTTCTTCTGAAGTCCACCACAAGCTCCTTTGTCTTACTGACGTTGAGGGAGAGGTTGTGCTCCTGACACTAGTGTGTCAGAGTGTGCACCTCCTCTCTGTAGGCTGTTTCATCATTGTCAGTGATCAGACCTACAACCGTCGTGTCATCAGCAAACTTAATGATGGCATTGGAGCTATGTGTTGCCACACAGTCATGTGTGTACAAGGAATACAAGAGTGGGCTGAGAACACAGCCCTGTGGGGCTCCAGTTTTGAGGGTCAGTGATGAGGAGATGTTGCTGCCTATTCTAACCACCTGGCGTCTGCTTGACAGGAAGTCCAGGATCTAGCTGCACAGCGAGCTGTTTAAGCCCAGAGCCCGGAGTTTCTCATCTAGCTTGGAGGGCACTATGGTGTTGAATGCTGAGCAGTGTGTAGTGTAGATGCAATGGCATCATCAGTGGAGCGGTTGTTGCGGTAAGCAAACTGCAATGGGTCAAGAGAGAGAGGCAGCACAGAGCAGATGTAATCTCTGATTAGTCTCTCAAAGCATTTCCTGATGATGGGGGTCAGAGCAACAGGACGCCAGTCATTTAAGCAAATTATTTTTGATTGCTTTGGAACAGGCATAATGGTGGATGTTTTAAAGCATGTGGGGACTACAGACAAAGAGAGGTAAAGGTTGAAAATGTCTGTAAAAACACCAGCCAGCTGGTTCGCGCATGCTCTGATGACGCGGCCCGGAATGCCGTCTGGACCCGTGGCTTTGCGGATATTCAACCGTCGGAAGGATCGGGTTACATCCGCTACAGAGACGGAGAGTGAACTAACCTCTGTAGCTTTGGCTGCGAGAGCTCTCTCCGCGAGGGCGGTGTTATTTCCCTCGAAACGAGCATAAAAAGTATTTAGCTCATCCGGGAGAGAGGCAGCGGTGTTCATGGCGGAGTTTTTATTCCCTTTAAAGTCTGTGATGATGTTAATTCCCTGCCACATGCTTCTAAAGTTGGTGGTGTTAAACTGTCCTTCAATCTTGTTCCTGTACTGGCGTTTTGCTGTTCTGATTTTTCGGAGGGCATAATTGGCTTGTTTATGCTCCTCCGCGTTCCCGGAATTGAAAGCGGAGGTCCGCACATTAAGTGCTGCGCAAACATCGCTATTTATCCATGGCTTCTGGTTCGGGTAGATCCACATTGTTCTGGTCGGAACTACGTTCTCCACGCACTTTTTGATGAAACACATTACGCTATCAGCGTAAAGCTCGATGTCGTCATCAGAGGTGGACCGGAACATCTCCCAGTCCGTGTGATCAAAACAGTCCTATAGCGTAGAGTCTGATTGGTCCGACCAGCACTGGATCGTTCTGAGGGTGGGTGCTTCCTGTTTCAGTTTCTGCCTGTAAGCGGGCAGAAGCAGAATGGAAGAGTGGTCCAATTTGCCAAATGGTGGACGGGGGAGGGATTTGTAGCCATCCCAGAAGTGAGAGTAGCAATGGTCCAAAACCCGGTCCCCTCGTGTGTTGAAACTAATGTGCTGGTGGTATTTTGGTGCGACTGATTTGAAACTGGCTTTATTAAAGTCCCCGGTCACAATGAAAGCGGCCTCAGGGTGCGCAGATTCCTGCTCACTTATACTCCCATACAGTTCCTTGATTGCCCGGTCTGTGTCGGCTTGTGGAGGAATGTACACAGCTGTGATAATGACCGCTGTGAATTCCCTCGGTAGCCAGAATGGTCGACACAGAAGCATGAGGAATTCCAGATCAGGAGAGCAGAAAGACTTGATAGAATGTACGTTCCTCTGATCACACCAGGATTTGTTGATCATAAAACATACACCACCACCTCTGCTTTTACCTGAGAGGTCTTTCGCTCTGTCCGCTTGGTGCACGGAGAACCCCGCGGGTTCAATGGCTGAGTCTGGAATCTCTGCAGACATCCAAGTTTCTGTTAGGCAGATAATGCAGCAGTCCCTCGTCTTTCGTTGGAAAGAGATCCGCACTTTCAGCTCGCAGAGCTTGTTATCCAGAGACTGATCATTTGCCAGTAGAATACTGGGTAGCGGGGGTCGATTTGCGCGGCGTCTTACTCTGATGAGAACGCCGGCTCTGTTTCCCCTTTTCCTCCTGCGTTTCCGCGTCCGGACTGCCCAGACAAAGGGCTCCGCTTGCGTGTTTGTAAACAGCGGGTCGGCATTGAGGAATTTGAAGTCCGGTTTACGGTGTGAAATTGCTGAACCAATGTCCAAAAGTGTTTGTCTGTCGTAGACAATAAGGCAGACAACATCCAAGACAAAAAACATAAGAATTGTGAACAAAACAAACAAAACACTGCCATGTTGTGTCGGAGCTCGCAACGCAGCAGCCATACTCGGCGCCATCTTGAGTCTTCAAGTCTTCAAGATTGTTTTTTTTAGCATCTTTCACAGATGCGCTGCATTTTTAGACACTGTGTAAAGTAAGAAGAACTTCTTGAACTGATAAAAACGCATCTCGAGACACTTGCGTTCTGCTCTTGTCATTGCGCTGTGTCTTGTTTTTTTAGTGCGAGAAAGCATTTGTTTTGAACGGTTACTGGAAGAAATGCTTTAGCCAATAATAACATGAACCCTACTCATACTCAAGAAAATAATTTTAAAAAATGCTTATCTCAAAGTCACCAGAATCGAAAGCTTTGGTGTTATTTTTGCAAAAAATCCCCTAGATATAAGGGTATATTAGTTAGATTTCTCAAAGTTCTATAGCATATAACAGCTTATAATATTATATTACCACTGGCGGTGGTAGACACTATCACTCAGGCCAGGGCTCTCTCTACGAGGCAGCTGCATGTCTTGAAGTGGTGTCTGTTCATGAATTGATGTTCTTCCCGAGGTGAAGATCCCCAGAGATGCGCAGTCGGGTCGGTACTTTCCTTCCTGCAGGAGAGGTTGGGGGGGCAGCTGTCCCCCTCCACCTTGAAGGTGTATGTGGCTGCTATAGCGGCACACCATGATGCGGTGGACGGTAAGTCCTTGGGGAAGCATGACCTGATCATCAGGTTCCTGAGAGGTGCCAGGAGGTTGAATCCTCCTAGGCCGCACCTTTTTCCCTCGTGGGATCTCTCTGTGGTCCTGCTGGGCCTACAGAGAGCCCAGTTTGAGCCCCTGGAGTCAGTCGAGCTAAAGGCCCTCTCATTGAAGATGGCCCTCCTGACTGCGCTCACTTCCATCAAGAGGGTTTGGAACCTACAGGCATTCTCTGTCAGCGATATGTGCCTAGAGTTCGGTCCGGCATACTATCACGTGATCCTGAGACCCCGGCTGGGCTATGTGCCCAAGGTTTTAAGGATCAGGTGGTGAACCTGCAAGCACTGACCCGGGAGGAGGCAGACCCAGCCTTGTCGTTGCTGTGTCCAGTACGTGCTTTGCATGTTTACTTGGATCACACGGAGAGCTTTAGACGCTCTGAGCAGCTCTTTGTCTCTTTTGGAGGACAGCAGAAGGGGAAGGCTGTCTCCAAACAGAGGATTGCCCACTGGATCATGGATGCCATCGCTTTGGCATACCAGGCCCTGGGTGCGCCGTCCCCCCTGGGAGTACGAGCACACTCCACTAGGAGTGTGGCATCCTCCTGGGCCCTGGCGAACGGTGCCTCTCTAACAGACATCTGTAGAGCAGCGGGCTGGGCAACACCCAATACCTTTGTGAGATTTTATAATCTCCAGGTTGAGCCAGTTTCGTCCTGTGTGTTAGCAGGTACGAACAGGTAAGTATGATGGCCGGGTGTACCACTTGCACACAGCGCCTTTCCCCTCCCCGAGGGGAAAACGTGCACTTTTTTCATCCACGTGAGTTCCCAGGACCGGTGAACCCTGGATGTCTTTCCTCCCTCAGCAGAGGAATTCGATGTCAGGCCCAGTACTTGTGTTAGTATGCCCTGTCAGGTCAGCCCCTGTACTGGGATAGGTGCTCCATATGTGGTGGTTCCCTGTCGGTAACCCCATGTGACGTATTTGTCCATGGTACGGTTTCCCTGACAGAAAACCCGTGTCTTCCCTTCGGCAGAGCCTGCTCTGCCACCAGTCACAGCGTTTGAAGAGTTCCTCCCTTTCGGGTAGGACCTACCGTGGGGGCTTCTTTCCATATGTAGTACTTCCCGGTTGGTAAGTCCATGTGATGTATTCTCCATGTTAACCTCCCCTTCGGACAGGATGTGGTCTCCGCGAATACATCTGGCCCCAACTCAATGAATTTTCATTTTTTGGGAGAAAAAGAGGAGAAAATGCTGAAGGGGCTGGTGCGGCCTGTTCCCATTGTAAGTACGTCTTGTACACTACCCCCCCCCCCCCGGGGCACGAGCGACGTATGTGGGGCATTGGGAAGGTTATGATGGGGCCGGGTGCACTTGATACTAGGCACGCAGTGGCCTGCCTGCACCTGCACTGCCGATACACGTAACACAGTTCAGCTGGTTGTGGCATTTTGTATAGGGACCCCTAGTGTCACTATATCGACACAACGTCGAGTGAGTGACAGATAGGGAACGTCTTGGTTACTGTTGTAACCTCCGTTCCCTGATGGAGGGAACGGGATGTTGTGTCCCTCTTGCCACAACACTGAACTACCCGCTGAAATGGCCGGGACTCTGTCTCAGCTCCTCAGCACAAACCTGAATGAGTGGTGCAAGCCGGCTCCTTTTATACCCGTATGTCCAGGGGTGTGGCATGCAAATTCCACTCGCCAATTCTCATTGGCCTTTTCTCAAATATCAGAGGTGTTTGGGGCTCCCAAGTGCGACCCCTAGTGTCACTACATCGACATAATATCTTGTTCCCTCCATCAGGGAATGGAGGTTACAACAGTAACCAAGAAGTTCCAACAACAGCAGTGTAAATGCAATGGACCAAGACTAAAGTTTACCAAAAAGAGAGACAGACATTTTAAGTCATTTGAAATATTTTAATAATTAAAACATTATTTTTAATGGAATTCATAAGTTTTTAAAGTCTTAAAGGAAATTATGTAAAATGTAAATATGAATAAATTACTTCAGTTTATGAAGCATACGTACACCCATGTCAAAAGTATGACAATGATATTGTGAATAATCGTGAAAGCCCTGAAACAGAAAATGAATCGTCATAATTGCAAATATTTGTTTGACAATTAATCGTCAGCCAAATTTCATAATTGTGACAGGCCTAGAAAAAGTTTACATAAAAAAAAAAAAAAAAAAACTCTTTCAGTGGCCTGAAACAAGCTCCAATAACACTTGAAGCATGTTTTTTTTTTTTACCAGTGTTTTTTTAAAGCAATATTCTGGGTTCAATACAAGTTAAGCTCAATCAACAGCATTTGTGGCATAAATTTGATTACCACAAAAAAAAAAAATTTTGACTTGTATTTTGACAATATGAATCAAAAATCAAGGTTACAGTGATGCACTTACAATGGCTTTTAATGGGGCCAATTTTTAGAGGGTTTTAAAGGCAAAAATGTGAAGCTTATAATTTCATAAAAGCGCTTAAATGAATTCTTCTATTAAAATTGTGCATTATTTGAGCTGTAAAGTTGTTTTAATTGTCGTTTTTACAGTCATTTTAGGGTTTAAGGTGTTATGTCGTTGTAAAATTGGTTATAACTTTACACAGAAAAGGTTAGTAGATGATTTTATCACACTAAAATCATGTTAACACACATATTGTTTACGTCTTGTGGCTATACTTTTGAAACAGTGAGTATATTAATGTTTACGGATTGGCCCCCATTTACTTCCATTGTAAGTGCCTCACTGTAACCCAGATTTTTGCTTTTTTTTTTTTTTTTTTAAAGAAGAAAATGGACAAGTCGAAATTCATTTCTGTGGTAATACACTTTATGCCACAAATGCTGTGATTGAGCTTAACTTGGATTGAACCCAGATTATTCCTTTAAATCTATTATTTCAGTTGATTACAGACATCCCAAAATATAATAAGGCATAGTATTTAAACTCATTAAATATAAAAAAATGTCCTTGCCTAGAGGACAACCTAAGTAAAACGTGGCTTACCCCACTCTCCCCCTGCTGTAAGTTGCTTTACAAATTTGTGTCTTTGAAATGATGAAATGTAAACACTAATCGTAGCTCTCACTGTTTCAGGAATACCAGAAATATTTCCAAAAAACCAAACAGAAGCTGGAGGAGAATCCATTGGAGTGTCAGTTCGACTTTAGTGAGATGTACATCTTTGGCAAATTTGACACGTTTCAGCGACGGCTGAACAAAATCCTAAACATGTTTGACACCATTACCACCTACAATGCCCTGCTGGACTCCAAAATTGAGGGCCTGGAAACCAAGGCAACCAGATTTCAGGTATTATGATGTATTAATCAGGGTAGTCTATTTTTAGATTTGCACAGAACACAAAAGAAAATACACAAAGATAATAGTCTACATATATAATTTACTTTCTTTTGACACAGTTATTTTTATTTTTTATTAATTAATATTCAGAGTATTAATGCATAGCCAAACACCTCCGAAGAGAGATACTGTCAAATTTTGTAAGATTTATGGTAATGTTCATGATAATGTTAACACCTCATACAGTATAGCAAGAATATCTGAAGCTATTGTACAGTGTAATACAAGTTTGATTCGATATGTAAGCATTTTATGGCTGTGATAACTGTTAACCTGGTCTAAATGGCTTTTGTTCTCTCTGCTGCCCCCTCTGGACAGACTGCAGACATGCAGGGGAAATGGGAGGTAACTGGCATGAAGGAATTATGTGTCTCATACATGTCTCATACACATAGTGCATGTCTCAAATGTTAACCAGCATGGGAACTAAAGTCATGATTTTGACTTATAGCTAAGAAACTGCCCTTTCATGTTGATCTGACATCAGCATTGTACTTTATCTCATAATGATGAAGGCCATGATTTAGGTTGGCAGGCCAGTCCTGGATTTGCATGAAAGGGCATGTAGCATTTGTGTAGCGTTAACCTTGTATCTTTGTTATGATTCCATTAGCATTCGACTCATCTCTTTATTGCAGCCACTCGTTTATTTATTCACTCTCATTTTGGAGTCCATGGCAACAAAGTTCCGCCTCAGAGGACTCCATGCTCCAGGAGTGCTAATAAATGAACAAAAGCTGATAATGATCTACCTCCTGTTCTTTGTGAAATTTGACAATCTGTAAGAGTCAATGAACATTTTACAGTAAACTTCTCCTCTGGGTATTTAAGGTGTTCTGGTACACACTTAGTGCTGTTGTGACAAGCAGTTGAATGTGTGTCTTTCCAGCTGGGAATGCTGTCAGTACAGACCCTCACATTTGTTTTATCAAGAGCCATTAAAGGGATATTTCCCCCCAAAATGAACACTCTGTCATCATTTACTCTCATGTCACTCCAAAATATTATGACTTTATTTCTTCTTTGGAACTCAAAAGAAGATTTTTTTGAAGAATGGTCTTTCCTATATAAACAAAGCATATTTTGACCATGGGCTGTCAAGCTCCAATAAGGACAAAAAGTATTACAATTTAAGTTGTTATTCACTGAAAATATTGCCTTCTGTTGTAGCTCTTAAATCTCATTTACATTTGCACATATGCAGTCATGCCAGGTTTGACATAAATTTCAATCAGCACTGTTTCTCACTGACTACGTTTACATGGACACCAGAAAGCGGCTTATTGCCAGAAAGCAGCGTTTCCGTTTACATGCACTGTATAAGCGGCTTTCTGTTTACTTCTGTATACTTGCGGCTTGGCTATTAAGCAGCTTTCTCCACAGCAACATATTTTCCTGCGACACTAATGTAAATAACAAACAAGGCATCCGATGAAGACTTCGTGATTTCATTGTCCGTTACGTCGCTTTATTTCCAGATATTCCAGAGTTGTTGCTGTGTTTGTTTCCTTAACTTTGCATCGTGACCTGCAGCGGAATTGCACAGCCATAGTGTTTTCCCAATAAGGTTTCCCTCTTACGTAAATCTCTGGGATTCCCCCAAATGTTCGAGCGCATATATGCCAACATGATGAACATTCAATATTTTACATTGGTGTGTATAAATGGGTTTAATTTATAGTGTATGTGTTTTAACTGTACACCCAGAAATATTGAATTTTTTTCGCTTTGTTGACTTGTTGGGCTCCATCCTATGACGTTTGTTATCCAGTCTGTTCACGCACATGCTCACTCCTCAAAATCCTGTAAAAACGGCGCTTATGCCTTTACATGGCCACATAAACCACGTTCTCTGGGAGAAACCTGGGTGTGTTAAACAGCTTTCTCTTCAGCCCCTTAAATGGTGTAAGGAAAACGGTGCTCTCGTTCTCGTTTATTTTGCTTTCTGCAAAATTCTGGAATAAACCATTTTCTTAAGTGCATCTAAACGTGGTGACTGGTCTTGTAAATGATGCACCAAGTTTGAATATTTAGAAGCACAAATTATTTTCAAAGAAGATTTTCAGTGAATAAAGACATAAAAAGCTATTAGTCTTCAAAATATAGTGCACCAGTCATATGGACTGCTTTTATGGTGTTATTTTGTCCTTTTTGAAGCTGGACAGCCCCTGGTCACTGTATTCTTTCATTATATGGAAAAGTATGTCATTTTTTTTTTTTTTTGCCTTTTAATAATTGTGTTGATATTTAATAGTTATGTTGTCCTCTATATATCCAGGCCATTGTGTTAACCATGAAGAAAAAGCAATACAGTTTCTTGGACCAAAGAAGGACTGACTTTGATCAGGACTATGATGCATTTTGTAAACAAACTAGTGAACTACATGTAAGTAGGTTGTTTTGTGTAAAACTTTGATTTGTAATATGAAATTATTGTTATTAAACCATTGCTGAAACTTGAAATATTTCTTTCTAGAACCAGTTGAAAACTTTCATGGACAACACCTTTGACAAAATTCAAAATACTCAGCGGGCCTTAAATGTTCTCAAGCAATTTGAAAGGTAATATCTGACTTTTTTACCTGTTTGCCTAGTGTTTCATTAACAAAAAAACAAACAAACAAAAAAAAAAAACAATAAGGAAATGATTATCCAAAATGTTCCTTTTTTAAACATTGTCCAGACTCGGCATCCCAGATTTGGGCATCAGCGAGAAGTACCAGAAGATTCTGCAGAACTATGGCAAGGACATTGAAATGGTCTCTCGTATTTACACCAAGCAGAAATTGGATCCCCCCATCGGCCGAGACCTCCCTCCAATCGCGGGAAAGATCTTGTGGGCTCGGCAGCTGTACCGCCGCATCCAGGAGCCCATGGATCTCTTCCAGCAGCAGCCCGGGCTGCTCAGTACCTCAGATGCCAAACAGATCATTCGAAATTACAATCGGGTTGCAAAAGTGTTACTTGAGTTTGAGATGCTCTATCATCATAGCTGGATGTCACAGGTCAGTGGCCTTAGTGAGTCTAGAGATGCATGATGTTTCAAATAATGTTGTTTTTTTTTTACCACTGTAACCATTTCATTTACTTACTTTACTCCCTGTTCAGATAATCATGATAATCCTAATGCAGTTCCATTTGGTGACACTAGTTTAAATGAACCACTTCAACTTCCTATTTTATTATTTTTTTTACAACATTAAATATGGCAACATACAACATAAAAATATTTTTACAGATAGATGTGGTTAAACTGGGCCTGCAGGCTTCATTACTGGTCAAGAGTCCAGAAACAGGGGTGCTGTACGTGAACTTTGACCCCCAGATTCCAACCCAGATCCGAGAGACAGACTGCATGATCAGGATGGGACTGGAGATTCCACCTTTAGCATCAATCCTGCAGCAGAGAAAGGATGTTTTAAAAAAGAACTACAACAGACTTCAAGTACAGTATATCTGTTTATCATGCCCCTATTCAGCACTTCCTGCACTCTTTTGTTCTCCTGTCTTTCTTTTGTTGTGAGCATGTGAAAAATCAGTCAAGATTTGTTTTCCATCTTTTTTCTTTTTTTAATCAGAAAGTAGGATTCTGTTGAATACAGTTGTTGTTTTAAGATGTTGCATTGACTTTTATAGTCTTGTATCCCATGTTATGAAAGAATATTAATTTAAATAATTTTTCACCATTCAAGTTAACTCAGTTTGCATGCTGTGCTATTTGTAGATCCACTAACAAGGTCATTTTCTTTGCTTGTGTGCTCTGTTGCCTTGTTTGTTTCTTGCCACAGCTGATGCTGATGGAGAACGCCAGGGTAAGGTCTAAGATCCAGCCAGCTTTTGAACAACTGCTAATGCCACATGTGGCTAAAGTAGATGATGCCATCCTGCCCGGTCTGACCTCCCTCAACTGGACCTCCCTGAACATTGAGAAATACCTCAACCACATCTCTGCTGCACTTGGTATGAGACCTTACTTTATAGTGACTTTCATCATGACCACATCATGACAAAATATTGGACATAGATAGATGTCTCAAATGAAAGTGTTCATCTTTTCCATCCTCTGTCTAACAGATTTTGTCTTTTTTTCATTGTATTCTTTTTTCTATAATTCTCCTCTGTCACTTGGTATGCAGATGACCTTGAACTTGTGCTGCAGAGAGTGAATGACCTAGTGGAGTTCAGAATCGATGCTGTGCTGCAAGAAATGAGCACAACCACTCTGTGTGTGTTACCAGATGATGAGCCATGCACTTGCGAGGAGTTTGTCCAGACCACCAAGGTACACACACATCTACATATGTATACTCGTAAAGTATATACAGTATATATATATATACAGTACTGTACAAAAGTCTTAGGCACATAAGATGTTTAACAAAAACATTTGTCTTAAGATGGTTATTTAGAACTTCAGCTTTAGTGTATGAATAGGAAATATACATTTTAGACTCCCAAACCTTACTTTTGCAAATAGAAAAGAAAAGAAGAACAGGGAGCCCTGCAACATGGCATGACCCCCACAGAACATTGAGTCATTCTAGAATTACATGAATAGACAGAAGCTATTGAGACATTCTATATAGATTGAAGAACTGTGGTCAATTCTCTAAGAAACTTGGTACATCCTATCTGCCAACAACCAAGAAAAACTGTGTCTAGGTGTACCTAGGGGAATTTATGCTGTTTTGAAGGCAAAGATGGTCTCACCAAATATTGATTACATTTTATTTTATTTTATTTTATTTATTTATTTATTTTTAGGTTTACTGGATTTTGTATGACACTATTTGATAAATGAAAACTGTTTATGGCATGATTTTTCTCAGTAGGCTATAGCAGTACGAGTTAAATGTCATCCAATACCAATTTCGATACAACTATTGTTGTTCAAACTCTACTGGTGACAGTGCTTAGCCACAATAACAATGATAAGTCACTGAATAGAGTCAGTAGTGATGATACTGTAGAAAGACTAGTATCATTATATTTTTCATACAATTTTTGTTTCGACTTGGTATCAAAGTAACAATACTTTTGGCATCCTACTCAATAGTCTTGTTGGGGGCATTGTTACTTCTACAGTTTGCTATTTAAATCTTTGTTAAACCCATTTTCTTGTCATGACTAGACCAGCACATTTTTTTGAATTAAGGAATAATCAATCTGAATCATGCTCATCCAATTTATTTCTCATTTTAGGAGCTTTGCATCAAGGGAGCCCAAATGCTGCATACTAAAAGCTCATTAGTGGAGGAGGCAGCCAATGAGCTGATTAATATGTTACTGGAGTTTGATCAGAAGGAAGAGGAAGAAAGAAACCGTGTTGAGAGCAGAACGGAGAGCAAAGTGGAACAAGTGGACAGTGATGGTGAGACCTGCTGTTGAACATCTAGATGCTGCGGAACTGAATTTACATAAAAATGAAAATGCCCATCTTGGTGTTTATTTAGCTTATGGAACAGAACATGTACAAAGAAATTACACTGGCATCTTTTTGACTCTTTGTTCAGTAATTGCACAAATCATAAAAAGTCTTAAGATAAAAGAGCTTGATGTACTATAAAAACACACTGTGACCTTCAAAACTCAAAGCTTCCTCCCCAGTCCTAAAATTGAAACAAAACTGCAAAATCACTCTGAACTTGCACAACTTTCTGAGATCAGGTAGATGATTACATCAACACCTGACCATCCACACTTACAGATCAATGATGAATACTGGGTGATCAGAAACAGCCATGGTGAGGAAATAAGGAGAAAGCAGTATAAAAGCTATTATTCCTAAACACCAGAAGAACTAACTATAAGAATAAAATTAGTCAAACCTTGTGCTGTTCCTGGCTTTTTTGTTGCACCTGCTGCTCTGCATATCCTTCTATATGACCAGTTAGAAACGAGCAGCTGAAGTTTATATTTAACATGATCCCTGATCAGTTCAATCTGACTTTAATTGTTTGAGTATGGATTGTTTTGTGAATCTGTCAAAATGCAATGCAGGTAGTATGCTGCAAAGAGGCTGTTTTTGAAGGATGGGGCAGTTAAATTAAATTTTTCCCCCACAGCAAACTTGCAGCAAAATACTGTTGCTCATTTCATACATTTCATAGTTTTTGAAGGCGTAGCTGCACCCTTTCAGAAGGCACATAAAACTTAACTAACATGTCAAATGCACCTAAGGAAAAAATAAAAATAAAACAATGTATGATATGACCCGTTTAAAGCTGCATCATTAAATACATGATGTTCTGTTTCATGTATCTAAAGGAGAGGAGGAGAATAAATCAGATGGCCGCCTTCTGTCTCGTAGCACCACGGCCCCAAGCATCTCATCTCCACAGATGAGAAAGAAGAAAAAGAGGGACGTGATGGAGGAGGAGGCACAGGAGCTGCTGTCTCATTTTAACCATAGAAATGTAGATGCATTACTGCGTCTCACACGTAACACACTGGAGACTCTACGCAAGCGGATCCACGCATCATCACTGATGCACTTCTTGGGTTTGTGATGTCATTTCCTCCCATAAGCTTTATATTATCTGATGTTTTTTTCAGATATTGCTTTAGTAATAATCCAAAGAATGCTATTAAAAAGAGTCTTATTAAAGGAATTGTCCTTCCAAAAAAAAAAAAAAAAAATTTTTCATTCAAACACCATATGCCATTATTTTTTCAATGGAACACAAAAGTAGAAATTTTCAAAGAATTGTTTCGCACCAGGGGCTGTCAAGCTCCAAAAGGACAAAGAAATACCATAAAAGCACCATAAATAAAGTCCATATGACTTATGCACTTTATTCAAAGTCTGTTTTGAAGTCATGTGATAGGTTTGTATAAGGAATAGACCAAATGTAAGTCATTATTCACAAATAATCTTCACCTCTTCCGAAGCTCGCGTCTAGCCTGTGTCCACGTCCAGATTCGAAAATGGCATATTAACACCATTTACACAAAAATAGCATTTATCAACAAGTATGTAGAATCCAAATGTGATGTGCCACGTTTGAATTCTGGACACAAACGCAGGCTAAACTCAAGATTTAGGGGAGGGCAAGATTACCAGTGAATAATCAGTAAAAAATAGTAGCATAGGGGTTTGGAAAGTCACGGGGGTGGCAAAAGAATTACATAATTTTCATTTTAGGTTGAACTATTCCTTTAATTCAGGGATTCAAGGTTTTCCTCATTCTTTTGTCCTAGCATAAAGCATTATATATCTTGTTTAATTCTGCTTCCCATGCAGGAGAGACGGACTCCCACAGCCGGCAGAAGGGAAGTGGGCCACAGCCCATTTTTAGGGCTGGGGTGTGTTTGGCCATACCCAACATCATCATGGTTCCAGGGTTAGATGAGATTCAGCAGGCATTAAACAGAGCCGTGGACTGTGTGGTCAGCGTCATTAAAGGAATAGGACAGTGGAGCAAAGAAAGGATTTCCAAGGTAAAGAACCTGTAGTTTACTTTTATTATTAGATACGTAATAATAATAATAATAATAATAATAATAAATAGACCTTACTTAGATAATAACAAAAGTCCAAACATGAAATCAAAATTGATTGATGCTGTTTACTTTCTGTTCCTGGTCTTATTCTAAACGATTCATTAGTGGACATTTCGGTCAGGACCACTTCCGTCAAAGTAATTACTTTTATTGACCTAATGACTATTTGAAGAATGGTGTTGACGGTATGAATTTGGTCAAACTCCCTGCCCATCCATGAAGCAATACATAGTCAGAGCGAAGAGAGCAGTGAATCACCAGGGGTAACTGAACAGATCCATCAGAATTAATTTACGATAGTGTAGACTTCATATAATTTTTAATATTTGAATAAATTAATGGAGGACTTACATGTGTCCAAAATTATATTGGTAGCAGCATGAATCAGCTGAGCGTCAGCTCTATGCAAGCTTGACTAATGTGACCTGTTCTATGGTCAGATGAAACAACAAAAAAGAGCTTTTTGGCAGCAAACACCAGAGATGGGTTTGGCGCACACAGAGATGAAGAAGTACCCAATGCCCACGGTTAAATGTGGCGCTGGATCTTTAATGTTGTGGGGCTGTTTTTCTGCCAGAGGTCCTGGACATCTTGTTCGGATACATGGCATCATGGACTCTATCAAATACCAGCAGATAAAAAATCTAAACCTGGCTGCCTCTGCCAGAAAGCTTACAACGGGCCCTGGTTGGATCTTCCAACAGGACAATGATCCAAAACAAACATCAAAATCAACATCAAAAATGGTTCACTGACCACAAAATCAAGGTTCTGCCATGGCCATCCCAGTCCCCTGACCTGAACCCCATAGAAAATTGTGGGGTGAACTGAAGAGGAGTCCACCAAATATGGATCTCTGAATTTGAATGATCTGTAGAGATTCTGCATGGAGGAATGGTCTCAGATCCCTTGCCAGGTTTTCTCCAATCTCAATAGGCATTATAAGAGAAGAATCAGAGCTGTTATCTTGGCAAAGGGAGGTTGCAAAAAGTATTGAATAAAAGGGTGCCAATAATTATGGCCAATGCGTTTTGGAGAAAAATATGTATTTAGTAATGAGATATTTCCTCTGTTTTAATTGTTTTACTTCAATTAAAGGATAGATTTTTGTGATTTTTTTAATTAAAGATCAGCCTTCTTTGCTCATATTTTCCAAGGGTGCCAATATTTTTGGCCACAACTGTACACCCACTAAAAATGACATTAAGAACAGGCTAAGAAAAGTGAAGTTTTGAGAAAACCTCTGACATCATTTGTTCGCAAATGATACTTGCTTTGATATTTTATTATTGAGTGCAATGGCATTTTAAGTGTTTTTTAAACATTGTGTACAAATACTTTTCGGGACCACTGTATGTATGACACTATAATTTAGGTTTTGTTTTAGTCACTTTTGTTATTGAAACTTGAAATTATATTGCTTTCTTGAACTGCTGTGAACTTAAAAGTTGCCATACCAAATGTACATGTATATAATTCTTGTTTGAGTGAGTTTGCAAAATGTAAGACTTGAGTATTTTTGCTGTCACAGAGGAAAATGTGTGAGCGACGCATAGCTGCTTTAAAACAGAACAGCCAGGAGAGCGAATTAGAAGATGGAGAATCAACCTATCGCAGCATTGCTGGTATGAATTTTCCTCACCCTCTCTAATTACACAGCTCAGCAGAGCACAACAAGAGCTAACAGTTCTATGGTCAGTTCAAAATGTGTCTTTATTAATGGTTGAAAATTAATGCTCTGGATGGATAAGCTGATCTCCAATCATTCGATAAATGAAATTGGGGAATAAAGTGCATGCAGAAAGTGGATGAAGTTTTATAACGTGGTGTCATGTCCCAAGTGTCGTGGTAACATTTTGGTTACGACTGTAACCTTGATTTTCTGAAAGGAGAGAACGAGATGCTGTATCAGTAGCTGATGCTATGGAACTGATCCCATGAGTATATATATATATCAGTGGGCGTGACCCATCGCTATAGATGCTACATATACTTTGAGTGTGGATGGAGTAAATCCTGCATCCAAGTGCTCTTGCACTTTAAGGCATATAGCCTCCTCGTTGAGGGGGCACTGGCTTGTAATATGGTGTCAAGCACATGCTGTGACAACACGTCTTTGTCAAATGAGCCCCGTTCAGGGGCCAGACATGAAGTTTCCTAAGCTTTGGCTAAGGATGTCAGATCGTGCCTTGAGCCTGTGAGAGCAGATCCCTCCTTAGTGGAATTTTCCACAAGGGCGCATCCATCCAACAGCTCTACCAGCTCCGGAAACCAAGGGTGGTTGGGCCAGTCTGGCTCAACCAACAGCACAGTTTCCCTAAACTGCTGGATTGTGTACAACACTTGGTGTAGCAAATGAAGGGGAGGGAATTCATAATTTGTTTCGCAGGCCATTTGTGAGCAAGGGCGTCCAAGCCCAGTGGAACCTGAGTCATGGTGTACCAGAGGCGACAGTGCATGTTCTCACAGGCCACAACTGCAGTGATGTCCTTGCAGATCAGACCGTGAACCTGCACGTCTGGTGGAAAAGCTCTCAGATCCATGAGGACAGCAAGCAGTTCTAGCTGATTTATGTGCCATGAAGTTCGCTCACCTGACCAGGTGCAGAAGACCAGACAACAGTCACATGGGGCTTCCCGGCTTGTGTCGGATGTGTCCGTCATGAAAACTTTGCGCCTGGCCACTCTGATAGTGGCCTTTCTCCACATAGCTAACACGGTTAACAATAGCACGTCACCAGGAGAAGTAACAGACCATGTCGCCACATGTGATGAGGGACTCTCAGTTGACCAAACAATGGAGAGGCCTCATATGTAATAAGCCCTAAAGGGTTACAGCTGTTTCCTTTGGCAGCCATCAAACCCAAAACCCACTGGAACTGTTGCAGAGGTAGGGCCTACCCCCGGCTTGAACTCGTCAAACACTGAAGTAAAGATTGAGTGCGTTTGTTGGTCAGATGCATCGGCACGGCCACTGATTCAAGTTTTATACAAAGAAGGAAACTTACCGATTGGCATCAACATACTTTTTGCCCAATTGACTTTGAGGCCCAAAAGCTCCAAATGTGCAAGCAGAAGATCCCTGTTTTTGCACGCTTGTTTCATGGATAGTGCTAAAAACAGCCAATAAATGAGATACAGTACATGGACACTGCTCAGGCTCCATGTATTGAACAGGCAGATTCTATGATAAAGTGAAGATTCGGGCATCCAGAGCATGAGAGATCTCATCGTGACTCTGAAATTTTTTTTATAAAATGGTGCTGTGCTCAGGCTTATATGCCCACTATGACGTGCCAGTAAGTAGCAGAGCATCAAGTGCCATCTGCCAATAGATTTTTAAGGGCGTCCGAGATCATCACTCCTGGGAGGAGTTGAAGTAACTGACTTAAAGGAGAACAGAATACATTTACATTCTGTCACTCTCTCTTTCTCTATGTCGCTTGCTCTCGAATAGAGAAAATTGCACAAGTAAAACAGTAGTTCTACAACAGCATATCTCTACTTTACCATAATAATAGCTCTTTCTCTGTAAAACTCTATCGTAAACTTAATCTCTTCAAGTACAGTGGTGTGAAAAAGTGTTTGCCCCCTTCCTGATTTCTTATTTTTTTGCATGTTTGTCACACTTAAATGTTTCAGATCATCAAACAAGTTTAAATATTAGTCAAAGATAACACAAATAAACACAAAATGCAGTTTTTAAATGAAGGTTGTTATTATTAAGGGAAAACAAAATCCAAACCTACATGGCCCTGTGTGAAAAAGTGTTTGCCCCACCTGTTAAAACATAACTTAACTGTGGTTTATCACACCTGAGTTCAATTTCTCTAGCCACACCCAGGCCTGATTACTGCCACACCTGTTCTCAATCAAGAAATCACTTAAATAGGACCTGCACAAAGTGAAGTCAACCAAAAGATCTTCAAAAGCTAGACATCATGCTGAGATCCAAAGAAATTCAGGAACAAATGAGAAACAAAGTAATTGAGATCTATCAGTCTGGAAAAGGTTATAAAGCCATTTCTAAAGCTTTGGGACTCCAGAGAACCACAGTGAGAGCCATTATCCACAAATGGCGAAAACATGGAACAGTTGTGAACCTTCCCAGGAGTGGCCGGCCGACCAAAATTACCCCAAGAACGCAGCGACGACTCATCCAAGAGGTCACAAAAGACCCCACAACAACATCCAAAGAACTGCAGGCCTCACTTGCCTCAGTTAAGGTCAGTGTTCATGACTCCACCATAAGAAAGAGACTGGGCAAAAATGGCCTGCATGGCAGAGTTCCAAGACGAAAACCACTGCTGAGCAAAAAGAACATTAAGGCTCATCTCATTTTTGCCAGAAAACATCTTGATGATCCCCAAGACTTTTGGGAAAATACTCTGTGGACTGACGAGACAAAAGTTGAACTTTTTGGAAGGTTTGTGTCCCATTACATCTGGCGTAAAAGTAACACCACATTTCAGAAAAAGAACATCATACCAACAGTAAAATATGGTGGTGGTAGTGTGATGGTCTGGGGCTGTTTTGCTGCTTCAGGACCTGGAAGACTTGCTGTGATAAATGGAACCATGAATTCTGCTGTCTACCAAAAAATCCTGAAGGGGAATGTCTGGCCATCTGTTCGTGACCTCAAGCTGAAGTGAACTTGGGTTCTGCAGCAGGACAATGATCCAAAACACACCAGCTAGTCCACCTCTGAATGGCTGAAGAAAAACAAAATGAAGACTTTGGAGTGACCTTATCAAATTCCTGACCTGAATCCTATTGAGATGCTGTGGCATGACCTTAAAAAGGCAGTTCATGCACGAAAACCCTCCAATGTGGCTGAATTACAACAATTCTGCAAAGATGAGTGGGCCAAAATTCCTCCACAGCGCTGCAAAAGACTCATTGCAAGTTATCGCAAATGCTTGATTGCAGTTGTTGCTGCTAAGGGTGGCCCAACCAGTTATTAGGTTTAGGGGGCAATCACTTTTTCACACAGGGCCATGTAGGTTTGGATTTTGTTTTCCCTTAATAATAACAACCTTCATTTAAAAACTGCATTTTGTGTTTACTTGTGTTATCTATGACTAATATTTAAACTTGTTTGATGATCTGAAACATTTAAGTGTGACAAACATGCAAAAAAATAAGAAATCAGGAAGGGGCAAACACTTTTTCACACCACTGTATATTAAGTTAGAGTGCTCTGCATTTAACTGATCTGAGTTCATACAATAATATTACTGAATTTTTCTTTTAGATGTACCTCTCTACTTCATTTCTCTCATTTCTCATCTCTGTGTTTTCTCATTTCAGTAAAATTAGTGTTTTGTTTTTTTCAGAAGGTAGTACCTCGGATGTCTCAGCATCTGCAAACCAGGCCATTCCCATTCAAGTCAAGAACTACTACAAGAGCATCTCTGAGAACAAAGAGATTGTAAAACTGGTGTCTGTACTGAGTACATCCATCAACTCTACCAAGAAGGTCTGCTGTTGTGTTTTTTGATTTGTTGTGTTTTTTTTTTTTAAATTTTATTTACATTTGCAACACAATTTTATCCAAAGTAACAGATTTTAGCTACTATTTCCAATTGGGCTGAGTCTGTTCTTAATTGCTTAAGTCAGTAGATTCTGGGCTAGTCAGAGTTTCAGAATTTACAGAATATCACATAGTATATGTTAGGTACAGACTCTAGTTTCTTATCCTCAGACTATGATTCCATGTAGTAGGAGTATATAATTTTTTTTGTTATATTTTAGAGCCGAATATAGAAGAAATCTACGATGCTCCAAAACTAAAATCTGAAGTCATACAGAAATTGACCATGTGGGGATACTCGAAGTGGAAAAGTTAGTTCAGTTTTGGCAGAGCCACTACAATGTCAATGACAAGCGCTAAGGGGAGGGTTTTTCATTGTTGTGTTCAGATCTACTTTACAGTTGGGTAGTGTGTGATCCTCAGTCATTTGGTGTGTGATACCTTTTATTTTCTTCTGCTATATCCATTTACATAGTTAGTGTGTTAAACCTAGTATTTAAAAAAGAATCCTAATTTGAAGTCTGGAAAGTGTAATCCAGCCTTTATAGTGTATCCAAGGAATACATTTATAAGTGTGTTCCCAGGGAATAGCTACCAGCAGCTAGAGGAAGACAATAATGTGACTTTTACTTTTGCCATGTACTTTTATACAGGAAGTAATGAATGCTTTGGATCGCTTTAGACTCTATCACCACATCTGGAAGAAAGACCGAGAGGAAACCATCCAGAAGTTCATCCAGGGGAACCCTCTGCTCTCTGAGTTTGAGTCTCAGATCCTGTACTACAGGGAACTGGAGCTAGAAATTACTGCAGAGCCTGAGTTTATATCAGTGGGAGCTCTGGCTCTATATACAGGTAGAGAAAATGGCTGAAGGAGTAATCAAAGGGATGTTGTGAGCTGCATACATGTTTATTATTGCTGTTCTTGTTACTATGTTATAATATGTATATACAGTATATGTATGTTTTATATATATATATATACACACTACCGGTCAAAAGTTTTGAAACACTTGACTGAAATGTTTCTCGTGATCTTAAAAATCGTTTGATCTGAAGGCATATGCTTAAATGTTTGAAATTAGTTTTGTAGACAAAAATATAGTTGTGCCACCATATTAATTTATTTCATTATAAAACTCAAATTTAAGTAAAAAAAAAAGTTTTTGAAATTGATGACTTGGACCAAATAATAAAGAAAAGCAGCGAATAAGTGCCCAACATAGATGTGAACTCCTTCAATGCTGTTTAAAAAGCATCCCAGGGTGATACCTCAAGAAGTTGGTTGAGAAAATGTCAAGAGTACATGTCTGCAAATTCTAGGCAAAGGGTGACTACTTTGAAGATGCCAAAATATAACACAGTTTTGATTTATTTTGGATTTTGTTTAGTCACAACATTATTCCCATAGTTCCATTTATGTTATTCCATAGTTGTGATGACTTTACTATTATTCTAAAATGTGAAAAATGAGTAAAGAATGAGTAAGTGTTTCAAAACTTTTGACTGGTAGTGTATGTATATTGTTAATAATTATGTATAATTATTTACTAATAATTATATTATTAATAATTTTACTAATAATCATAATAACTGTACTTTTTTTTTACTTTTGTACAACAAACTATTTTTGTACATGTAAAATCAGGGTCCTAAAGCAAAACCAGTTGAGAGCAACTGCTCTGCAATATACACATAGCAAAGTAGAGGTGTATTTCTTTTTTCTTTTGTAGGGCAGAATCAGTTATCCTTTTTTTTTTTTTTTTTTGGATTTTACATTGTGTTACTGTGATGTTTGTCAAGCTACAAAAATGCCCCTGACTCTTTATGTGTTGATGAACTTACCTTCAGCTAATCTGAAATTGGCCCTTACTGCCGAGACAAAGAGCTGGATGGTGGATTTCGGTCACCATTGCAACAGGAAGTATCGCATGGAGATGGAACAGATCTTCACTTTTGTGGATGAGGCGAGCAAGAAGCTCAACAGGCAGATTAAGGACCTGGATGATATCCGCATTGCCATGGCAACACTCAAGGAGATCAGAGAGCATCAGATCTCCATAGACTTTCAAGTTGGTCCAATTGAGGTACTGAAAAACAAAAAAATAATTGATTGAATGGTGTGTGACCACAGGACGAAGTAACACTTTGAAAAAAATAAAAATAAATTACAAATGAGTTACAAATACTTGGCAGCAATTATACTGTAAGCAATTTATAGCTTGATCTTAAAGACCATGAAAATGGCATCCGCAACACAATTAACTTCGATTGTCTGAAGCTTATCTGTTTTGCTATTGCTTCATATTTTTTCCTGTCTGTGTTGATTATCTCAACAGAAATAAAAAGTTGTTTTAGAGGCAGAGAAAGTTATTACTGTGCATTCTGATGAAAGATTTATGAAAAGGATTAATTCAGTGTCTCTTGTCCTGGTTTTGGCCTACAGGAATCATACAGCATGCTGCACAAATATGGATTGTTTGTGGCCAAAGAAGAAGCTGAGAAAGTGGACACCCTTCGGTACACCTGGGAGAAACTGCTGGCCCGTAGCACAGAGGTGCAGAACGAGCTGGTGTCCCTGCAGCCCAAATTCAGAGGAGAACTCATAAGAAATGTTCAGACATTTGTGGATGACTGCCAGCACTTTTACCATGATTATGAGAGGGTGAGTCCTGAGGGGATGGTAAACTATATCCACCCACTTCTCTTGCTTTGAGAAGGTTACTCAAGCAATTATGGTGTCAAGCCAAAACAGTTGTTTTTTCTGCATTTCTGTTCCTGTGGGTGTTCTGCGACATGAAATGCATGAAATCAAAGCACTGAAAAATCACAGTGTTTCTTTGAGGCAACACTTGAAAACAAAGTCTTTGTATTTCATAAATTAACAATATGTGCATATGTTTCTTTGATTTTGTGCACATCAAATCCTCAGGATGGTCCAATGGTGGTGGGA
This sequence comes from Myxocyprinus asiaticus, assembly GCF_019703515.2. Taxonomy (NCBI): domain Eukaryota; kingdom Metazoa; phylum Chordata; class Actinopteri; order Cypriniformes; family Catostomidae; genus Myxocyprinus; species Myxocyprinus asiaticus. The sequence goes on from NC_059359.1 coordinate 36,532,399, forward strand.
TTGGCTCCTCAGGATGCCAGTGACAGGCTTATTATGTTTCAGGTACAATTTCTCGTTATTTACCATGCCTAGAGCTACATTGGAAAAATTAAAGATATTTTATCAACTAGTTCAGCACATTTTTTTAAGGTGCACTCAATTAACTTGCCTGCTTAGGCATGAAATACTTTAATAGATGAGTTGTTAAAAACACAAATCTAACGCAAATGAAAATATTTTGGTCTAAGTTCAGTCAGTGTTCTACAAGGTGCCTATTAAAATCTGGCAGAAGTTCTAGAATGGCTAACATCACTGCCTTGCAGCACCTTTAAGTTAGTCGAATATGTATCTTATGTGTAGACAACTCTTATTTATGTGTTATAAAATAAAACAAAATAAAACAAATAGGTTGAATCAACACAGTGTATCTAATTTTCTCCTCAGTATTCCCTAATACAACAAACTCTACTTTTGTGGCATTGTGTTTACAGGATGAAAAATTATTTTAATGAATCAAGGTCCAATTTTACTAAAGGATCACTAATCTCCCTAATGGTGACTTCAAACAAAAAAGCTATTTGCAACAAACCTTCATGAAAAGCATAAATTATTAAAAATATCACATTTATACATCTCCATATGGCACCATGATTTGACCAAAAACACAAAAGTAATTTATTGAATTGCAAAGGCTTATTGGTATTTCATCAGCCTCAAAGCTCAGTAGCAGATGCAACAATATGAAATTCATTGTGCTAAGCCATAATAGCTTCACAACAACAAACTTTAAATTTCCACTAAATGAACAATCCCAAGCAGTTCTTTTGCAAAATATGTTGTCAACAATGATGGTCCAAATACCAGTTATGCATTAAACATAAGTAAATATTACTTAGCAATATATATATAGTATAAATAAACGTAATATTAAATAAGAATATATTATCACATTATAATTATCACAATAATTAATTTGCTAGTTGCTAAACTTTTAAACAGAAAGTAAAAAGTAAAAAGAATAGTGTTTTTTTTTTTTTTTTTTTTTTAATGATAAAAGGGATAATTCACACAAAAATGAAAATTCTCTCATCATTTACTCACCCTAATGTCATCCCAGATGTGTATGACTTTCTTCTGCTGAACACAAACGAAGAACATCTCAGCTCTGCAGGTCCTTTCAATGCAAGTGAATGATGGCCAGAACTTTAAAGCTCCAAAAATTACATAAAGGTAGTATAAAAGTAATACATATGTCTTCTGAAGCGATGCAATCGCTTTGGGTGAGAAACAGATTATTATTATGTCCTTTTTTTTACCATAAAACTCCACTTACAATTTCACTTCAGAATGTGAAAGTATAAATGGATTACTATGCCGCACTTATGTGACTTTTAGAGCTTAAAAGTTCTGGCCACCATTAACTTGCATTGTTTGAACCTACAGAGCTGAAATATTATTCTAAAAACCATTATCTGTGTTCTGCAGAAGACTTTTTCATTTCTGAGTGAACTATCCCTTTAAAATGCTATACAATCACATGAGATGAAGACTCTAGTCATAAAGCTGCTTTATTCTACAAATGGTACATAATGTGGAAGCACAGCCGATTATTACTTATTTTATCTCAATAATCCACTGTTACATAACATCAGGTTCAATCAACCGTTGTATACCAAATTGGAACAAAAAGATTTTTAGAGCATACATGCAATTTAAATCTATCTATTCTGTTGGTAATATTCTATCATGATTTTACGATATGTGATGTATAGTTATAGAAATACATTTCTAATGGTTATTTACTTTACAACAATCTGGTATTGCACAGAATCACTTTGACAACCTGTTCCGCAAGTACATCACATACACAGGAGGGGAGGAGCTCTTTGGCCTACCTGTTACCCAGCATCCTCAGTTGCTTGAGATCAGAAAGCAGCTGACGCTCCTCCAGAAACTCTATGGACTCTACAACAACGTCATCGACACTGTCAATGGCTACTATGACATCTCATGGGCCGACATCCACATCGAGAGGATCAACAACGAACTCCTTGAGTTTCAGACGAGGTGAGAAGGTTACCGAAGTCAAACCAAATTTCTGCCCCTCACATTTTCTGAAACGGTTGAAGGTTCTCCCTCTGGCTATCATGTAATAAGTTACATTGAAAGGCATGAATGGGGATTTCAAATTTATCGGCCTGCTACAGGTTATTGCAGAAACCTATTTTAGAATAGATTCATTCTCCATGCCTGTCAAGGACTGAAATAAAAGTCAGCTGTGTTGGAGCAGGTACCAGTGTAAGGCAAAAAATCTTTACAGAAAACAAGGTTGAACTAAGAGTTTTCTGTCCGATTCAATTTAAAGTGCTCTCAAAAGTTCAATACAACAGATGTGAACACTACTTACAACAAATAGCCAATTGCAGCGAGATATCTCCTGTAACACAACATTATAAAATGGTTAATCGGTTAAAGGTTACCTTAAAGGTACATGTCAGAGAAGAGACAAACAACTGTTATTTTTTTTTTTAAATAATGCTTACAGTTTCACATACTATTTTTAAAAACATAGTAAGTGTTCAGGACTCAGTAAGTAGTAAACTAGTTTCTATTCTGAACATAACCTAATGACTGCATTGCAGGTGCCGTAAGCTGCCACAGGCCCTTAAAGGGTGGCAGGCATTTTTGGAACTAAAGAAAACCATTGATGAGTTTAATGAGTGCTGCCCCTTGCTGGAGCTAATGACTAACAAAGCCATGATGACACGCCACTGGAAGAGAATCACTGAGGTTACAGGTCACATCTTTGAGGTAGAAACTGATAACTTCAAGCTGCGCAACATCATGGAAGCCCCACTGCTGAAGTACAAAGAAGAAATAGAGGTTAGAAGTAGTTTTTAATTAACAAAACTTCAATTAACTAGATGGATGGGTGGGTGGGTGTTTGGTTGGTTGGCTTAGGTAGGTAGGTAGACAGACAGACAGACAGATAGACAGACAACCAGACAGAAAATTTCAGTAAAGAATTCCATTCTAATTGTACCAACACATTTGGATAGGACATCTGTATCAGTGCTGTTAAGGAGCGTGACATCGAGCAGAAACTCAAGCAGGTGATAGCGGAGTGGGACAACAAGACCTTTACTTTTGCCAATTTTAAAACCAGAGGCGAGCTCCTTCTGAGAGGAGACAGTACGTCAGAGATCATTAGCAACATGGAGGACAGCCTGATGGTGCTGGGATCCCTCATGAGCAACAGGTGGGCCATTAAACAAGTGCAACAATTTTCTGAATCTATAAAAAGATTCAATCATGGATTGTGGAGATGAGTTGTGGCATTCAATTTGAATGTGTATCCTGTTATGAGTGTCTCGTATCTCTACAGGTACAACACTCCGTTCAAAGCTCTGATCCAGAAATGGGTTCAGAACCTCTCCAACACAACAGACATTATTGAAAACTGGATGACTGTGCAAAACCTCTGGATTTACCTTGAGGCTGTATTTGTTGGTGGAGACATAGCCAAACAGATGCCAAAGGTAACATCAGTGATTAAGGTTTACCCTCATACATTAAGATCAGGAAAAGTAATAATGGGTAGCTCAGCATGTAAAGACGCTGACTACCACCTCTGGAGTCGCAAGTTCGAATCCAGGGCGTGCTGAGTGACTCCAGCCAGATCTCCTAAGCAACCAAATTGGTCCAGTTGCTAGGGAGGGTAGAGTCAAATGGGTTAACCTCCTCGTGGTCACTAGAATGTGGTTTGCTCTCAGTGGGGCATGTGGTGAGTTGTGTGTGGATGGCACGGAGAATAGCGTGAAGCCTCCACACGTGCTATGTCTCTGTGTTAACGCACTCAACAGGCCACATGATAAAATGCATGGATTGACGGTCCCAGACGTGGAGGCAACTGAGATTCGTCCTCCACCACCCGGATTGAGGCAAGTCACTACGCCACCAGGAGGATGTAGAGTGCATTGGGAATTGGGCATTCCAAATAAAAAAATAAATAAAATAAAAAAAGATCAAGAAAAGTTTTGAACCTGCATCTACCGCATGAACATCGAAGTGCAATTTGTCAGAGCATTTGTGCTAACTTCCAAGCCATGGCTCTGACATACATATGTATTAAATTGGTTTAAAGGATTAGTTCACCCAAAAAGGAAAATTAATTCATTGTTTACTCACCCCTGTGTTGTTATAACCCTATTTAACCCTATATATTTTTCTTAAAACAAAGGGAGAAATTGTGAAAAAATTTGTGCTCAGTGATGTCATACAATGGCAGTTTATGGTGACTACCTCTTCAAGCTTCAGAAGAACGCAAAAGTATAATTCAGAAGTCTAATAAATTATACCGTGAGACTCATGATTGTTATGAAAGCATACAAAAAGGTTTGGTGAGAAACAAACTGAAATCGAATGTATTCTTTAATGAAAATTTTCACTGACCGTTGATCTCCTGTGCGTGTTCATGATAGGGCACGAGAGCAACAGTTAACACACCCCCCTGGTGTCATTGAGGCGTTCAAGTGGAAACTCATTTTGTTTATTGAAACAAAGGAAACACAGTGATAGTGACAACAGAACACAACACAGCTGCACAAAAACCAGAGAACAGAACTTACTAAACATGTCTAAAGAGTTTTTAGTCAAAGAATTGATGCATTTCTATGCCCAGCCTTATTTACACAAAAGCATAATTCATAAGTCTCATGGAATCATTTATTAGACTTCTAAATTATACTTTTGTGTTCTTTTGAAGCTTGAAGAGGTAGTCACCATAAACTGTCATTGTATGACATCACTGAACACAGACGTTTTTCACAATTTCTCCCTTTGTGTTAAGAAAAAGAAACAAAGTCATATGACTGAATTTTCACTTTTGGGTGAACTATCCCTTTAAGATGCCACACAGTATGTATTATATTTCTGAACGATTAATATTTTTCAGTCTTCTGCAAACTATGTCAAAGATTTATTGAGGTAATGTTTTTAAAACATTATGTGAGATTTTACTAAAGATTTCATGTGAAAGCCACCAACTTTGCTTCTCTCTTTTAGGAGGCAAAGCGCTTCTCCAACATTGATAAGTCTTGGGTAAAGATCATGACTCGAGCTCATGAAATGCCCAACGTGGTCCAGTCGTGCGTGGGAGATGAGACTATGGGTCAACTACTGCCTCACCTGCTAGAACAGCTCGAGATGTGCCAGAAATCCCTCACAGGGTATGTTACACATCCATCAAGCCCAGTTTATATATATATATATATATATATATATATATATATATATATATATATATATATATATATATATATATATATATATATATATATATATATATATATATATATATATATATACAATACTGTGCAAAAGTCTTAGGCACATAAGATGTTTCACAAAAGCATTTGTCTTAAGATGGTTATTTATATCTGCTACTTTAGTGTCTCAATAGACAATATAAATGTTATACTCCCAAACATTCCTTTTGCAAATAGAATAGAATAGAATAGAGAACAGAGAGCCCTACAACAGATGTCATGGCCCTCACAGAGCCCCCCATTGAACATCAGGTCAGTCTGGGATAACACGAAGAGACAGAAGTAATTGAGATAGCCTAAATAAATAAAAGAACTGTGGCGAATTCTCCAGAAGCTTGGAACATCCTATCTGCCAACAACCAAGAAAAACTGTGTCCAGGTGTACCTAGGAGAATTGGTGCTGTTTTAAAGACAAAAGTGTTCACACCAAATATTGATTTAGCTCTTTTTCAGTTTACTGGACCTTGTATGATGTTAATTGATTAATGAAAAGTATTATATCATTATTTTTTTTAAGAAATCCTCACTTTGATAGTTTTTCACAAATGCCTAAAACTTTTGCACAGTACTGTGTATGTATATATAATATATATATTTATTTATTTATTGTTTTATTTATTTATTTATTTATTTATTTTTTACTTGCCCCACCTTTTCTTTAAAAAAAAAGCAAAAATCTGGATTCCATTGAGTCACTTACAATGGAAGTGAATGGGGCCAATCTGTAAACAACATACATGTTAATATGATTTTAGTGTTAAGATTGCTAACCTTTCCTGTGTAAAGTTACAGGTATATCCAATGTTGATGTAATGTCAAAAAGCCCTAAAAGACATGTAAACTTTACAGCTCAAAAAAATACAGGAGTTTTAGCAGAGGAGTTAATGTAAGTGTTTTTATAAAATTATAAGCTTCACATTTCTACCTTTAAACCCTCCAAAAATTGGCCCCATTCACATCCATTGTAAATGCCTCACTGTTTAAATTTGTGCTTTTTTTTTAAAGAAAAGGAGGGACAAGTCGAAACAATTTATTGTGGTAATCAATATTATGCCACAAATTCTGTCAATTGAGCTTAACTTGTATTGAACACGCTTTACAGGTATCTGGAGAAGAAGCGCTTGTTGTTTCCACGTTTCTTCTTTGTATCGGATCCTGCTCTGCTGGAGATTTTGGGCCAGGCGTCTGACTCACACACAATCCAGGCCCACCTGCTCAACATCTTTGACAACATCAAATCTGTCCGCTTTCATGATAAGGTGATCTACAGTACTCTTAAAAAAGAAAACAGCACCTTGATCTGAGCCTACATTGGCTAATACCAGTTTCCCACAGTCATGGAGAACCTTGAATAAAATATCAGGAAATTTTAAAGTTGTGAATTTAAAGCCTGGAAATTATTGGACATGAATAAAATTGTAAAAAGTAATGGAAATTACTGTTGTGAATCAAAATTTCCTAAAATATTTTATTGGGTAAAAATGGTCCTTCATATGGAAGCCCATTTGTGCCACACAGAACAAAATTGTGCTTTGGTAAGTCAAAATTATGATACAAAGTCATAATTTTTAGATAAAAAGTCATAATTTTGAGATAGAAAGGCATAATTATGAGATAAAAAGTCAAAATTATTAGATAAAACATAACTATGTTTAAGATAAAAAGTCATAATTACAAGCTAAGTTAAAATTATGAGATACTAAGTCCAAATTATAGATGCAAAGTCATATTTATGAGATACTAAATCATAATTATAAGTTAAAAAGTCAAACATTTTAGATAAAAATTCAAAATTATGAGATAAAAAGTCAAAATGATGAGGTACTTATTTATAATTATGAGATTGTAAAGTCAGTATTTTGAGAAAAAAAGGCTAAATATGACATACAAAGTCATAATTTTGAGATAAAAAGTCAGTTGAGATAAAAAAGTAATAATTATGATATTAAAAAGTCATTATGAGATAAAAAGTCAAAATGTTGTGATACTAAGTGAAAATTATGATCTGCAAAGTGATATTTATTAAATACTAAGTCACAATTATGAGTTAAAATAGATACAAATTCAAAATTTTGTGATAAAAAGTAATTTCATAATTATGATTTAGTAACTTAAAATTATAATAAAATATAAAAATAATAAAATTTAAATAATATCTCATAATTATGACTTGGTGTCTCATAATGTTGACTTACCAAAGCATTTTCTTATTTATTTTTTTTATTTTTTGTGTTAGAAATGGGCTTCCATAGGGCTTTGTGAATGCAATGTTTATAAAACATTATCCAGTAATCACAAATAAAAAAATGAAAAACAAAATCACAAAATGGAAAGTTCTTGGAAATAAAAAATAAATATTGAAAACGTGTCAAACCATGTGGGAATCCCTGTAATAATATATTAGACAGACAATTCAGACAGGCGACCAGTTTTCTGCCACAGCAGCATGCCATTGTCATGTTTTAGGATCAGATTTTCAACATATAGTTTGCTTTAAAATTTCTACATTAAAAGCAAACTCTGCTGGGTTTGATTTCAGATGTATGATAAGATTCTGGCAATTTCCTCACGTGAGGGTGAGACAGTAGAACTGGACAGACCCGTGACAGCGGAGGGAAATGTGGAGGTCTGGCTTAACGCACTACTGAAAGAATCCCAGAGGTCTTTACACCTTATCATCCGTCAAGCTGCTCTTGCCATTCAGGACTCTACTTTTGAGTTGATCGACTTTTTGGACTCCTTTCCTGCACAGGTATTTAAAATAGTGACAGTAACAGCAACTTATTAAATTAATTTAGACATAACAGTGTATATTAACAGGACTGTTGGGTTTGTGTGGTTAAGGTTGGTTTACTAGGAATCCAGATGATATGGACAAGGGATTCTGAAGATGCTTTGACCAGTGCCAGATATGACCGTAAGATCATGGCTAAAACCAATCAGTTCTTCTTGGAGCTTCTCAATCTTTTGATTGACATGACCACAAAGGACCTCAGAACTGTGGAACGGACCAAGTATGAAACATTAATCACCATTCACGTACACCAGAGGGACATCTTTGATGATTTGGTGAGTGCTAGAATTGGATTAGGAATGAAAGAGAGAGGCTTATTGGTGTTAATCCATTTTCATAATTCTTGGACTGATTTTTGAGTAAGAAGTATCACCCTGGAATAAACTTTAGTAGTTTTGAATCAGTCAGACCCTCATTTAAGACTTATGTTTACACTCTCTGCCTCTATTATTCTAATAAAGTCTCTGCATTGTTGCCAATTGCTCATTTGAGTTTCGATAGGAAGGGTAAACTGTTTTTGTTGGGATTTTAGAACTTTAATAACCTTTGGCAAACAAACCGCCTCTGCAAAGCTGCACAAAAGCCAGAGGCAATTTAGCTAATTACTGCCACCCCAATTACCATTGCAGTCGCTCTTGGGTTTAATACGGCTTTATTTCTTAATGCTTTGAACTTCAGCTTTCTTGTAGTTTGGATGTGTCTTAATGTCAACCGGCAAGGTTGGATGTCTTAATAACTTATGACTAAATGCCATATTTCATAAAGAAATCATTGAGTATGTCACACCTCTCACACAATTTTAAGCATTTGCAGATGCGGATTTGAGTCAACTCCAAAAGATTACCAGCCAACAGAGACTTATCCCCCTGCAATTTCTGTTCTTCTCCTACAGTGTCGTTTGCACATCAAAAGCCCCACAGACTTTGAATGGCTGAAGCAATGCCGGTTTTACTTCCATGAGGACTCAGATAAGATGATGATCAACATTACAGATGTGGGCTTCATCTATCAGAATGAGTTTCTGGGCTGTACTGACAGGCTGGTCATCACTCCACTCACTGACAGGTGCTGCTGAGAATTACAAGCTTGTTTTCCTCTAGTTTCCAACTGTGGGGCCATTTATATATCATATGTCAAAACAGTATTACATTTTTAGGCAGATCTGATTTCTCATATATCACACAACATGTTTTGCCCAGATCAGTGTGTTACTCAAGAAATTATCTTGTGTATAAAGATAAAATAACATTAGATATTTTGTGACATTATTTTCATGACAAAACCTCTTATACTCTGCAGGATTTTTGGGCTGCCGCCTGAACGTTTTCTCACACAAATGTAAAAGCTACCTGTTCACACATATAGTGGACTAATTTCATAAAAATGGTCTCATTTTACAGATAACCCGCTATATTTTAAGAAATGATTGCAATAATTAATAACATTTTATATGTTTACAATTTTATGATAAATATATTGTATTTTATTTGTTTATTTTTTTTTTTCTAAAATTTTAAAGCATGCCATTTCAGTTCTGTGTCTATTTTCAAGCAAAAATCTTTATTTTATTCCACTGGATGGTAGCAAGTACTAGAAAAAAAATATTTTTCCTCTATCACCTTCCATCACATTATAATGATCTGAAATGCATTTTTGCCCTCACATCGTAGCTTCCACATTATTTTGGTTGAATATCTTGGTGTCTGAGTTGTGTAGAAGCCCAATCTAGGTGCCATTGGAAAGCAGAGAATCCCAGCTTTACAATGATGTGTTCTTAAATATCTTAAAAAAATAAAATTATATATATATATATATATATCTGAAAACAGCTTAAAGGAATAGTTCACCCAAAAATGAAAATTCTCTCATCATTTACTCACCCTTATGCCTTCCCAGATGTTTGACTTTCTTTCTTCTGCTAAAAATAAATTTATATTTTAGAAGAATATTTCAGCTCTGTAGGTCCATAGAATGCAAGTGAATGGTGACCCAAATTTTGAAGCTCCAAAAGCACATAAAGGCAGCATAAAAGTAATCCATATGACTCCAGTAGTTAAATCCATATCTTCAGAAGTGTTATGGTAAGTGTGGGTGAGAAACAGATCAAAATTTTAGCTCTTTTTTAATTTCAATCTCCACATTCACTTTCATATTCTTCTTCTTTTATTTTTGCCGATTTGCATTCTTTGGGCATATCGCCACCTACTGGGCAGGAAGGAGAATTTATTGTGAAAAAGGACTTAAATAATGATCTGTTTCTCACCCACACCTATCATATCACATCTGAAGACATGGATTTATCCACTGGAGTCATATGGATTACTTTTATGGTGCCTTTATGTGCTATTTGGAGCTTACAAAGTTTGGTACCTATTCACTTGCATTGTGAGGACCTACAGAGCTGAAATATATTTTTTAAATCTTCGTTTGTGTTCAGGTGAAGAAAGAAAGTCATACACATATGGGATTGCATAAGGGTGAGTAAATGATGAGAGAATTTTCATTTTTGAGTGAACTATCCCTTTAAGACAGCCTATGGTGATTAGCTGGTCTCCAGACTTGGACAATCTGCTTAGGCTGGTCTGTTTTATCTGTTTTGGAGGGTTTTTAGGCACTTGTTAGCTGATCAGGCTGGGAGACCAGCTGGCCAAGCAGCTAAACCAGCTAAACAACAGCTTTGCAGACCAGCTGGACCAACTAAAGAACAGTTTGGCTTGGCTTGGAAGCTAGCATAACCTTCTTAGACCAGCTAAGACCAGTAAACCACCTTAGGCTGGTTTAAAATAATTTTTTTACAGCATGGATTTTTGCTTGAAATGATTTTAAAAAGTTTAATCTATTTCTCAGGTGCTATATTACTTTAGCTCAAGCTCTGGGAATGAGCATGGGCGGAGCTCCAGCCGGACCGGCAGGAACAGGAAAGACAGAGACCATTAAGGACATGGGCCGCTGCCTGGGCAAATATGTGGTGGTGTTCAACTGCTCCGACCAGATGGACTTCAGAGGCCTGGGCAGAATATTCAAAGGTGTCGCACATTTGTGTTAATCAGTGCACATGCAAGTTAATGGAATGATTCACCCCAAATTGAAAATAATTTTCTCACCTTCATATAATTTCAAACTGGTATGACGGTGTGCATTTTTTAAGAATATCCTGGCCACTCCTTTCTGTATAATCAAAGTGAATGGGGACTGAGATCGACTTAATTACACATTTAAAAAAACACAACAAAAGGATCATAAAAATAGTCCATATGTCTGTATTCCAAGTCTTAGGTAGCCATTCAGTAGCTTTTTATAAGCAACAGATATTCACTGAAATTCATGCCCTCTGCTGTACTTCTCAAATTGGCTGATATTGATGTCAATGACATTTGTGAAATGCACAAGAACCAATGGCTTTTGGCATCAATGATGTCAAATGGCACTGATGTTGCTTTTGTGTAGTCCATATGACTTTTGTAGTCCATGTCAGAGGTTCCGTGACAGGGAAGATTATCAGTAAAAATGTACTTACATTTTGGTCTATTCCTCACAAAGCTGTAGTGCACAAGTTATATGGCCCACTTTTATTATACTTTTATGGTGCTTGTTTGTCATTCTGGAGCTTGACAGAATCAGACCCCATTCATTTTCATTATATGAAAAGAGTGGCCAGGATACTCTTCAAAATTTCTCCTTTTGTGTTCCACGGTAGAAAGAACAACACAAAGGTGAGTAAATAATGAGGTTTGGGTGAACTATTCATTTAAATGAAACCATAACCATGTAATATAATCATAAATGACAAAGCATTTGAACTTTGTTAGCAATCATGTCTAATTCATTACCCATATGCAAGCAATATTCGGATGATATGGTCTGTGAAATTAAACATGAGAAACCCATCACTTTGATTTCTGTAATTTCACCAATGTGTTCGTGTTTTGCTTTTTTTGTGTGTGTGTGTTAGGCTATGATAATATTCTTTCATTTTTAAATCTATAGGTCTTGCACAATCTGGCTCCTGGGGCTGTTTTGATGAGTTCAATCGTATAGATCTGCCCGTGCTCTCAGTGGCAGCCCAACAAATCGCCATTGTTCTCACATGTAAGAAAGAACGCCGCAAGAACTTCATCTTCAGTGATGGAGATAATGTGGAGATGAACCCTGAATTTGGCATCTTCCTTACCATGGTGAGCTGGTGCATTGACTTGATCTTAGAAATATTACATAGCTTACAGCAATTTAGTTTTTTAATACTAAAATATTTATAAAATAAATAGTTTATACTCTTCCATTGTAAAATAGCCAAAATACACTGATGAGCCAAAGCATTATGACCACTCACATACCATTGATCATCTCCTAACAAGGCCACATGCCAAGGTCTGGGTAGATTAGATGGCAAGTGAGCAATCAGTTCTCGTAGTCAACGTGTTGAATGCAGGAGAAATTGGCATGAGTAAAGACCTGAGCGACTTTGACAAAGGCCAAATTATTATGACCAGATGACTTGGTCAGAGCATCTCTGAAACTGCAAGGCTTGTGGGGTGCTCCCAGTCAGCAGTGATGAGTACCTACTGACAGTGGTCAGAGGAGGGACAAACCATAAACCAGAGACAATGTGTTAGGCACCCAAGGCTCATCTATGTGTGAGGGCAACAAAGGCTGTCCCATCTGGTCCGAACTGACAGAAGGTTTACTGTGGCACAAATCACAGAAAATTTTATGATGGTTATGGGAGGAATGTGTCACAACACACAGTGCATCGCACCCTGCTGCATATCGGGCTGTGTAGCCGCAGACCGGTCAGAGTGCCCATGATGACCCCTGTCCACCAATGAAAGTGCCTTCAATGGACATGCGAGTGTCGGAAACTAGACTTTGGAGCAGTGGAAGAAGGTTGAGTGGTCTGATGAGTACCGTTTTCTTTTACATCACGTGGATGACCGGGTGTGCATTGTTTACCTGGGGAAGTGATGGCACCACTGTGCACTGTGGGAAGACAAGCCGGTGGAGGGAGTGTGATGCTCTGGGCAATGTTCTGCTGACACATGCAACATACCTAAACATCGTTGTAGACCAGGTACACCACTTCATGGCACTTATTGACAGTGGCCTCTTTCAGCAGGATAATGCGCCCTGGCACGCTGCACACATTGTTCGGGAATAGTTTGAGGAACATGATTGTAACAGAGATCATATTTTCAGGAGTCAGGAGGCAGCAGAAACAGTCAGCTTGAGTCTTTTATTACTTTTCAGCATTGTTCACAAAACTTAAACAAAAGGGCACTCAGTGGCCAAGTAATCACACACAAACAAGTCAATAATTCTTGTCGCACACACAGGAACAGTCTCTCTCTGGTCTCTCTCTTTCTGCCAACTGATGCATCTGTCGGCCTTTTCAGGTCTCCCTCCGCCATCACTATAACGAGAGACAGGTGTTAATGATAATGACAGCCCAGGTGACAAGCCTTATCACTCTCCCGCAGACAGATATGAGGCCACGCCCCTATTCCCACACACCCCCACCGCCTGACTCAGGCCGGGGAAACATCCGGCCTGCCAACTCTCCCCCCCCCCCCCCGCCCCCCATTTCTGAAGAGAAGTCAGTCATAGCCATCTGCGCCCCCAGCCACAGCCATCTGCGCCCCCGGTCTGTGGATCACCTCAAATATAAACGGCTGAAGTGCCAGGTATCAACGGGTGATCCGCACATTGGTATCTTTCATGCGGTGGAGCCATTGGAGTGGGGCGTGATCTGAGCAGAGGGTGAAGGCCCACCCAGCAGGTAGTAGTGGAGGGTGAGGACAGCCTACTTGATCGCAAGACACTCCTTCTTAATAGTACTGTACTTTGTCTCCCTCAAGGAGAGCTTGCGACTTATGGCCGTTCCTCCCCACCACCTCCTATGAGAGCAACGCCCCCAGCCCCTTGTTGGATTTATCCATCTGCAGAGTAAAGGGGAGAGAAATTAGGAGCATGTAAAGGTGACTCCCCCCACAAAACGTGGACTTTACTTTTAGGAAAGCCTGTTGGCACAACTCCGTCCACTGGACCGGATCGGGGGCCCCCTTTCTAGTAAGATCAGTCAACGGGCTGGCGATGTCAGAGTAACTAGGCACAAACCTTCGGTAGTAGCCAGCCTTTTGGTCTTGGGCCTCAGGCAGGCCATGATCGCTGTGGTTTGGTTAACCTAGGGTCACATCTGCCATGACCCAAAAGGAACCCCAGATACCAAATTTCCACCTGCCCAATTGCGCACTTCTTCGGGTTGGGCGTGAGCCCTGACCGTCGCAGCGACCTCAGGACAGCTCTCAGATGTTGCATGTGCCGCCGCCAGTCATTACTATAAATAATAATATCATCTAAATTCGTGGCGGCATATACTGAATGTGGTCTGAGAATTTTGTCCATGAGATGCTGAAATGTGGTAGGGGCCTGAACAAAAGAGTCAGAAGAGTCACAAATTGGTGTAAGCCGAACAGTGTGGAAAAATCCGTTCCCTATCTGTCACTCACTCGATGTTGTGTCGATGTAGTGACACTAGGGGTCACTCTTGGGAGCCCGAGACACCTCTGGTCTTTTATAAAAGGCCAATGAAAATTGGTGAGTGGTATTTGCATGCCACTCCCCCGGACATACGGGTATAAAAGGAGCTGGTATGCAACCACTCATTCAGATTTTCTCTTCTGAGCCGAACAGTTATGCTCACTGAGCTGAATTCCCATGACTGTTCATTCACCTCTGCTGGATCTGACAGCGCATTTCAGCGGCTTCTCCCTCCTCTGCACTGGTGCACTGCAGAGAAAGCCCCTGGGCACTTCGACAGAAATAAGAGTATATTTCTCTAAAAGAGTATATTTATCTAAAAGAGTGGCACACACGGAACGTCTTTTTAAAGACGCGTCTTTTTAAAGATGCCTTTCCTTTGTGTGTTATTTCTGGTTGCGCTCGTTATCTCTCACCTTCTGATGGTCACGATCATTGTCTTTCGTTTCTGGGCACTGCTCACGCGGAGACAGTGTTCGTGGATGGGTCATGTACTCATTGCGAGGACATGTCCATGGCAACGATGCGGTCACGGCTTGCCTTCATAAGAAAGCAAACCACCCCAGAGGCTCCCCGCCTCGGTCCTTTTACCCACGGGTATGAGGCCAGCGCGGCTAGCACTGGGGGCGATTTTAGGACCCCAATGGGACCGCCTCCGCCGGGTATCCCCCCGCGGACCTCCCATTCCCCAGCACACTCGTCTGCCCCGATCGGGCTTCCGGATGAGTCCACCGGCTCGTCTCATGGCGAGTTCGACCTCTTATTCGGAGCCCACGAAAGTGATGAGCTCTTGAACGCAGCATCGGAGAGCGGGCTCGTCCAGTCGGACGTGGAAACCTCAGCTGGGCTCCTCCCTTCGGGTGCGGTTGCCTGGTCACAGGCTGATGCGGAGATGACGACATGCTTTCCCGGGCAGCCGCGAGCGTCGGGCTAGAGTGGAACCCTCCACTCTTCCCTGAACCCTCGCGGCTCAATGATTGGTTCCTGGGCTCGTGGCGCCGCTCAAAGCCACACCCCGCCCCTGTTCCTTTCTTCCCGGAAGTGAATGAAGAGCTGACAAGGTCGTTGGAGGTACTTTTTACTGCCCGGTCCCGATCTTTTCAGCTTCCCTGCCCTCACTACCCTCGATGGTGGGGTGGCCAAGGGCTATTCGGCAATCCCCCGGTGGCTAAAGGCGCTCACAATGGACCTATGCCCGCAGAGCGCTGCCACCTGGCGCGGGTGCCCAAAGCCCCCATCCAAGGCCTGTGGGCTTACGTCATCTCTGACGGCCAAGGCCTATGGTGCCGCTGGACTAGCCGCCTCCTCCCTGCACGCCATGGCTCTCCTGCAAGTCCGCCAAGGCGCTAAAGGAACTGAACGAGGGTAGTTCCGCCCTGGGATTGATGCAGGAACTGCGTTCAGCGACCGACCTCGCTCTCCGAGCGACGGAGGTCACGGCGCTGTCTCTCGGGTGGACGATGTCCACATTAGTGGTCCAGGAGCGCCACCTTTGGTTCAACCTGGTTGAGATGGGTGAGGCCGACAGGACACGGTTCCTTGCTGCCCCCATCTCCCAGGCTGGCCTATTCGGCGACACCATCAAGGACTTTGCCCAGCAGTTCTCGACGGTGGAGCAGCAGACGGAAGCTATCTGGCATATCCTGCCCCGGCATGGCTCAAGATCCAACACCCCGTCTGCTCATCGCCAAGGGTGTCCCCCTGTGGTGACTGCACCAACTCCGCCGTGGCCCGGCCCTGGGAGGAGAATATTTTTGTTACCTTTGCATTTAATTGCGCTGCATGCCCAAGTGGCTGCAGTACCCAAGAGTTCAGCAAGAGTGGTTTCCTTGTTCCCTGGGTCACGTATCCGATGTGCACGGCCGTCATCACGACCACCGTCCACCACTCTATTTGGCAGGTTTGGTGCTCCAGCGGCGGTTTTCCGCCCCTGAGCGCCCAGCTGTGGCACAAATCCGCCCCCGATGTGACAGTCTCCAGGGGTAACGAGGACAGGCCTCTTCCTCCCCCGTCCCAGGCTGTTCCGGGGGTGGTCACAAGGAGCTAGGTAAGTACTTTGATGTCCCTGAACTCAGCATGGCCACGACATGGTGTGGCACCTCGAGCTCCGCCCCGCTGTGAGGCCCCACCCACCGGTACGTCCTACGAGATTGTCCCTTTGGTCCCCCTCGCGTGGAGTTTGGATGCGTGGCTTGTGCTTTCCAAACCGTCACGATGGCTGGTCCGGACCGTCTGACTCGGCTACGCGATTCAGTTCGCCAGGCGTCTGCCCAAGATCAGCGGTATCCACTTCATCTTGGTGAAGGACGAAAATGCTGCTACCTTGTGCGCAGAGATCGCCACCCTCCTACGGAAGGGTGCGATAGAAACTGTCTCTCTGGCCGAGATGAAGGGGTTTTACAGCCCCTACTTCATCGTACCGAAAAAAGGCGGTGGGTTGAGGCCAATCTTGAACCTGCGAGTACTGAACCGGGCTTTACACAGACTCCCGTTCAAGATGCTGATGCAAAAACGCATTTTGGCGAGTGTCCGGCATCAAGATTGGTTTGCGGCGGTAGATCTGAAGGACACGTACTTCCACGTCTCGATTGTACCTCGACACAGACCCTTCCTGCGGTTTGCATTCGAGGGTCAGGCGTATCAGTACAAGGTCCTCCCTTTCCGCCTGTCCTTGTCTCCTTGTGTCTTCACGAAGGTCGCAGAAGAAACCCTTGCCCCGTTAAGGGAAGTGGGCATTCACATTCTCAACTATCTTGACGACTGGCTAATCCTACCTTACTCTCAGGACATGTTGTGTGCACACAGGGACTTGATGCTCTCACACCTCAGGCGACTAGGGCTTCGGGTCAACTGGGAAAAGAGCAAGCTCCTCCTGGTTCAGAGCATCTCTTTCCTCGGTTTGGAGTTGGACTCAATCTCTTTGACAGCGTGCCTCACGAACAAGCGTGCCCAGTCGGTGCTGGCCTGTTTGAAGGCGTTCAACAGAAAACAGCGGTTCCACTGAAACTCTTTCAGAGGCTCCTGGGGCATATGGCATCCTCAGCGGTGGCCACCCGCTCGGGTTGATGCATATGAGACCGCTTCAGCACTGGCTTCAGACTCGAGTCCCGAGATGGGCATGGTGCCACGGGACACATTGCATGGTCATCACGCTGGTCTGTCACCGTCTTTTCAGCCCTCGGACCAACCTCTCGTTTCTACAGGCAGGTGTTCCCCTAGAACAGGTCTCCAGGCATGTCGTGGTCATGACAGACGCCTCCAAAATGGGCTGGGGCGCTGTTTGCAACGGGCACACAGCCGTCGGCTTGTGGACGGGCCCGCGACTGCATTGGCACATCAACTGCCTCGAGTTGTTGGCAATTTTGCTCGCCCTGCGGAGGTTTCGGCCGTTGATCCAGGGCAAACATGTGTTAGTTTGGACAGACAACACTGCAACGGTAGCATATGTCAACCGCAAAGGCATTCTGCGCTCTCACTGTATGTCACAACTCACCGCCGTCTCCTCCTCTGGAGTC
The DNA here is from genome assembly GCF_019703515.2 of Myxocyprinus asiaticus. NCBI lineage: Eukaryota > Metazoa > Chordata > Actinopteri > Cypriniformes > Catostomidae > Myxocyprinus > Myxocyprinus asiaticus. Next base: position 36,550,548 of record NC_059359.1, read on the forward strand.
AGCAGCACTTCAAGTCGCTGCAAGCCACTCACATCCCGGGCAACCTCAACACGACAGCAGACGCGCTGTCACGGCAGGCTACCCTCAGGGGAGATTGGAGACTCCACCCTCAGGTGGTCCAGCTGATTTGGAGTTGATTCGGACAGGCACAGGTGGACCTGTTCGCCTCCAAAGAATCCTCCCTCTGCCCGCTCTGGTACGCCCTGACCGAGGCCCCCCTCGCCATAGACGTGCTGGCACACAGCTGGCCCCCTGGCCTGCGAAAGTATGCGTTTCCTCCAGTGAGCCTGCTTGCACAGACTCTGTGCAAGGTCAGGGAGGACGAGGAGCAGGTCGTCCTGGTAGCACCCTACTGGCCCACCCAGACGTGGTTCTCGGACCTCACGCTCCTCGCGACAGCCTCCCCCCCGGTCGAATTCCCCTGAGGAAGGACATTATTTCTCAGGGACGGGGCACCATCTGGCACCCACGATAAGACCTCTGGAATCTCCATGTCTGGCCCCTGGACGGGACACGGAAGACCTAAGCGGTCTACCACCCGGGGTTGTAGACACAGTCACTCAGGCTAGGTGCCTGTATGCCTTTAAGTGGCGTCTGTTCGCTAAGTGATGTTCTTCCAACAGGAAGACCCCCAGAGATGCGCAGTCGGATCAGTGCTTTCATTCTTGCAGGAGAGGTTGGAAGGGTGGCTGTCTCCTTCCACCTTGAAGGTGTACATTGCTGCTATAGCAGCACACCACGACACAGTCGACGGTAAGTCCTTAGGGAAGCATGACCTGATCATCAGGTTCCTGAGAGGCGCCAGGAGGCTGAATCCCTCCAGACCGCGCCTCGTTCCCTCATGGGACCTCTCTGCGGTTCTTCAGGGTCTACAGAGAGCCCCCTTTGAGCTTTTGCAGTCAGCTGAGCTTAAGGCACTCTCTTTGAAGACTGCCCTCCTGACTGCGCTCACTTCCATCAAGAGGATAGGAGATCTGCAAGCATTTTCTGTCAGCGAAACGTGCCTGGAATTCGGTCCGGGTTACTCTCACATGATCCTGAGACCCCAACTGGGCTATGTGCCCAAGGTTCCCACGACCCCTTTTAGGGACCAGGTGGTGAACCTGCGAGTGCTGCCCCAGGAGGAGGCAGACCCATCCCTGTCGTTGCTGTGTCCGGTGCACACTTTATGCATCTATTTGGATTGCACGCAGAGCTTTAGGATCTCTGAGCAGCTCTTTGTCTGCTTTGGTGCACAGCGGAAAGGAAGTGCTGTCTCCAAGCAGAGGATCGCCCACTGGCTCATTGACGCCATAGCTATGGCATATCACGCCCAGGACATGCCGCCCCCGGTAGGGCTATGAGCCCATTCTACCAGGGGTGTAGCGGCCTCCTGGGCCCTGGCCAGGGGTGCCTCTCTAACAGACATTTGCAGAGCAGCGGGCTGAGCAACACCCAACACCTTTGCAAGGTTTTACAACCTCCGGGTGGAACTGGTTTCATCCGAGGTAGTGGCACGCAATACAAGCGGATAAGCCCAAGATAGCCAGCCGGGTGCATCACTTGCACATAACGCCTTTCACCTCCTCTGAGCTGAAGCCGTGTGTCGTTAATTTCCAGTAGTGTTCACAAACTATGTTTCCTGGTTGACTTCCCCCGAGCTCTGTGGCAGTCGAGTTTTTGGAGAGACTCACTGCTGGCCCAGTACACGTGCTAACTAAGAGCCCTGTTCTGGGGTAGATGCTCAGCATGTGGCGGTTCCCTGTAAGGTAACCCCACGCAATATATATCTTCCGCTAATTCATTTCCCTGTTGGCAAACTGCGTCTTCCTTGGGCAGAGCCCCTCTGCCACAGTCTCCATGTTTGTAGTAACTCCTCCCCCATTGGGTAGGATCTACCTTGAGACTCTCCACATGGTCGGCAAGACCATGTGACATATTTTTTCCACTTAAATATCCCCCCTCTCTTTGGGTGAGGTGTGGTCTCCGCGGTGTCCTCCCCTTGGGAGGGACACCCCCCGACTAGACCTGGTGGCCCAGTCAGATAATCCCCCATCTTTTTTAGGGAGTGGAAAAAAGAAGGGGAAAAGAGGCCACGACTGGGTTAGCCTGTCTCTAACTTTTGGGTAGTTAACTTGTCCCCAAAGGGCCGTTCGACACTCATAACTATGTTGGGGGAGGTTACGTGTCGGCCTGGTGTGCTGGCTACGAGGCACACAGTGGTCTGCCCGTCACACACCGCCAGTTCACATAACACAGTTCAGCCAGTTGTGGCATTTTGTATAGGGACCCCTAGTGTCACTACATCGACACAACGTTGAGTGAGTGACAGATAGGGAACATCACGGTTACTTGTGTAACCTCCATTCCCTGATGGAGGGAATGAGACGTTGTGTCCCTCCTGCCACAACGCTGAACTACCCGCTGAAATGGCCGGACCTTGTCTCGGCTCCTCAGCATAAAACCTAAATGAGTGGTTGCATACCAGCTCCTTTTATACCCGTATGTCTGGGGGAGTGGCATGCAAATACCACTTGCCAATTTTCATTGGCCTTTTATCAAAGACCAGAGGTGTCTCAGGCTCCCAAGAGTGACCCCTAGTGTATCTACATCGACACAACATCTCAGGGAACGGAGGTTACACAAGTAACCATGACATTTTGTCTTGGGAGATTGGAGTTAAAGGGATCTGCCAATAACCCTTTGTTAAGTCCAGTGTCGAATAAAATTGAGCCCTCAGTCGATCCAGCAACTCGTTAATCCGAGGCATCGGGTACTCGTCAAATTTGGACACCGCGTTCACTCTGCGATAGTCTACACAGAACTGGACTGTCCCATCGGTCTTAGGTACCAGAACCACCGGGCTGGCCCAATCGTTGTGCAACACTTCTATTATGCCTATCTCGAGCATTGCCTCCAATTCTTCCTGAACAACTCTTTTCTTGTGTTCAGGAAGGCGATAGGGGCGGCTACAAACCACCACCCCCGGGTGGTCTCAATATGGTGTTCTATGTGGTTCATGTGACCAGGGAGAGGCAAGAACATGTCCACGAATTCCGCTTGCAACTTGGCCACGTCTGTGATCTGCGATGGCGAGAGGTGGTCTCCACACGGGACCAGGGTGGATGAATTTGGTTTGAGACTTACCTCCGGCCTGTGCTCTGCCCTCTCTGGAACTACCATTGCCAAGGCCACAGGGACCGCCTCCCACGATTTTAAGAGGTTGAGGTGGTACATTTTACGTGCTCCGCCCCTGTCTGTTCGCCTAACCTCATAATCAAGATCTCCGACTTGTCGTGTGACTCAAAGGGCCCTTACCACTTGGGAGTAATTTAGAGCTTGAGGTGGGCAGTAATACAAGCACTTTATCTCCTGGTGTGAATTCCCATAGTCGAGTGCCCCGTCATACAGTCGGCTTTGACGTTCCTAAGCTTGGAGCGAATTCTCCTGTGTTAATTGACCCAAAGTGTGGAGTTTTACTCTAAGATCAAGAACGTATGCCCATACAGCAGCTCAAATGGGGAAAACCCTGTGGAGGCTTGTGGGACCTCTCGCACTTCAAATAACAGCCACTTATCCCAATTTCTAGCGTCCTCATGTATGAACTTATGAATCACATTTTTTAAGGTTTTATTAAATTGTTCCACCAACCCATATGTTTGTGGGTGGTAAACACTGGTGTGAATCAATTTAATACCTAACAACTTGTACAGTTTGCGTATTGTTCATGACATAAATGTAATGCCTTGATCAGTGAGGATTTCTTTTGGAATCCCCACTCGGGAGATAATTCTGAAGAGCGCCTCCACAACACTATGTGCTGAGATGTTGTGCAGGAGCACTGCTTCCAGATATCACATTGCGTAGTCCACCAGAACTAATACAAAGCAATGCCCGCGTGTGGTCTGTTCTAATGGCCCGACGAGGTCCATGCCAATTCTTTCGAAGGGGACCTCCATTAGCAGTGGAGGGCACAATGGCACTTTTGGATCAGTGCCCATCTCCCTCACTGGACACCGATCCTGGCAGTGCCCGGCTTCCCCGCAGGTCACACAGACCGGCCCAGGCTTCCCTACCGTGCCCATGGGGGCAAACTCGACAACCTGGGGGGAGAGCAGAGGGAGACAGGGGAAGGGTGAGACATAGACAAGGGGATGGGTTTGGGTAGGGCTCCTCCCCATTTCCAGGGAGCTGGAACAGGACAGAAACGGGAGGAGGGGGGTTTAAGAGGTAGGAGAGAAAGAGAGAGTAGATAGAGAAGAAAAAGCCTCTGGTTCGCTGCCTCATGGAAATGCCACCATGTAGTCTTCTGCCAGCTGGACGGCCTCTTCCAGCGACGCCGGGCTGTGGAACTGGACCCACTCGGTCATCCCATGAGGGAGTCCAGTGTCACCAAGTTGACAATATCCATGGCGCCACAGGTTCCCTCAGCCAGCAGCCATCTTCGACAGGTATCCCGGAAATGTTGCGTGAAAGCTTCCCAAACTTCAGGGTCCTTAAGTGCTGGTGGTTTTGCTCAGGACTACAGCCAAACCGTTGCACGATTGCCTTCTTCAGGTCTCTGTTGTTGTGGAGCCTGGTGGCAGGAAGTTGCTGGGCCACTAGCTGCGCTTCTCCGGAGAGCAAAGGTAACATGCAGGCTGCCCATTTGTCGGGTGGCCACCTCCACACCTTGGTCGTCTTTTCAAATAAGTAGTGGTAGGCCTCGGGATCATCGCTTGTCCCCATCTTGATGAGGGTAACAAGGGTTGTGGGCTCCGGGGTCACAGCTGCAGCCTCCTCTCTGGCGATCAGGCTCCGGAACGCCTGTCAATACTCTGCTTGGGCCTGGAGCAGGAGTTGGAAATTCTATTCCTGCTCCAGGCGTAAATCCATGAGGGCATGATGTTGGTTCTTCTTGATGCTGGTGAGGGACTTGATTACTTCGCCCAGTGGTGAAGGGTCCAGGACGACGTTGTCCTCCAAATCCCGGGTTTCGGCACAAGTGTAATAGAGTTCGAATTTTCAGTGCAAATGGAGGAGTCAGGAGGCAGTGGAAACAGTCAACATGAGTCTTTTATTACTCTTCAGCATCGTTCACAAAACTTAAACAAAAGGGCACTCAGTGGCCAAGTAATCACACACAAACGAGTCAGTAATTTTTGTCGCATACACAGGAACAGTCTCTCTCTGCTCTCTTTTTCTGCCGACTGATGTGTCTGTTGGCCTTTTCAGGTCTCCCTCTGCCATCACTATAATGAGAGACAGGTGTTAATGATAATGACAGCCCAGGTGATGAGCCTTACTGCTCTCCCTCTCCCACAGAAAGATACACGACCATGCCCCCATCCCCACAATGATGAAGAGTTCAAGGTGTTTCACAGAGGTGGTGCTTAAGCACTAGTGGATTATCGCTGCACCAGTCAGATAGGTTGAGAGAATATACCAATAAAGTCACATGGTGACATAAGCGGAGCTCTGAGGATGATAAGCCACAGTAGCTCAGTATTTAGTCTCTTTCGCTTTCTCGCCAATATAAATAGGACATTTATTTCATCATCTCGCCATCATTACGTCGTCATTCATCATTACGGTTGTATCCAAAGGGGTGCAATGGATCTGCCCATCATGCTTGGGAGATTAGCATTTAAAGGATGCTCTCACATACCCGTGTTTGCACTCCAGTTTTCTGCCTGTACTCTAGCGTCTATGGCCGAAGCTGATTGTACTGGTGTGGGACATGCGGCGGAGATAGTTGCAGCTTTGGTAGTGTGTCCTGACGAGGCACTGTGAGGTAATGTTCGCTGTCCTAGTGCACAATGTGGACGTATGGATTCACTTTTGAAAAAGGAATACAAGTAAGTCACCTACATAACTCGCACGGAAAACCCTATCTGTCTGTTACTCCTTGCTACCACCAGCACGTTGGAGTCTGCAAACTGTTATCCCTCTGTTTAGCAGTTTCTGCAAACTGCTCTATTGATCATGGGTCATGTGATTTGTGAATTGGCTACATTGTCTGCTACACTTCTTACAGCTCGCCGTCAGGTGTGGTTTGCCCAAGCGAGGCTGCCTGAAGAATGTAAGTGGACCTTGCAGTACCTGCCAATTGTTCCAGGGCTCTTGCTTGGGCCATATGTTCCAGAGTTGCTGGAAAAGTGAGTGTAGATGTCGGAGGCCACTCGGCAGCTGACACAGGTGCAGTGTGCTCCTGCCTATAGGATACCAACAGCTCACTGTTTTTCAACACCAGAGCAGCGCATTTCGCCATACTCCTCAACCCCAAGCCCCACAGAGGCCTCAGTCGATCAAGAAGCTTGGGGCTATCGACCTCCTCACCAAAAACATCTGGAGGGCCGTATCAATGCTGAACCACCCCCCCCCCCCACCCCGCTTAAAGCCATACACATAAAGCTTTAGGTACTACATCAGTTGGATTACTGGAAAGCCACAATTTCAACAACCCTAAGCAGGTGTTTTGCTCTACAGGTCCGACGCCGGCCACCCAAATTTTCAGGAGTCATCCTTACAGTTATCAGGGATGCAGTTTGTTCAACGGCTCTCTCTCTGGTGATTTGTTCGCTGTTTAAGAAAGAAGCCATAGAAAAGGTTCATTCCCTCAGTCAGAGGGATGGTTTCTATTAGACTTACTTCCTGGTTCCGAAGAGTGATGGTGGTTTCTGCCCAGTTCTAGATTTAAGGTGTCTAAATTTGTTCCTGAAAAATCTTCGCTTCTGGATGTTGCTCACAGCTGATGTTATTTGGTCTGTGACGAGCGAAGACTGGTTTGTGAGTGTCGACCTGAAGGATGCATATTTTCATGTTCCGGTTGCAGTTCATTATCGGAAATTTCTTTGTTTTAGTTTTCAAAAGCAAGTCTACCAATTCAAGGTCCTGTTATTCGGCCTGTCTGTGGCTCCTCATGTTTTCATGAGATGTGTGAGTGCAGCTCTGTCTCCCCTGTGGTCCAGGGGAATGCAAATCCTGCCTTATTTGGATGACTGGCTGCTTTGTGCCCCGACAAGAAGTCAGGATGTCCACAACACCAGAAAGCTTTTGGAGCATGTGCAGAAGTTAGGTCTCACGCTGAGCGATACAAAGATTTGTTTGATTCTGACACAATCAATTACATTTATCAGAATGACTTTGGACTCTTGTACAATGTCGGTCACTCTGTCACATGCTCAGGCAAACAATATCCTGAAGCTCCTTGCTCGTTTCTGACTGGGAACGATACTGCCATACAGAGTGCTCTTTCAGTTTATAGGGATGCTGACAGCTGCCACTTCTGTGATTCTACTGGGCCTGCTCAACCTCAGGCCAGCGGTGGAACAACAGTTTGCATTTGAGCCCCACCAGACATCGTCATCGATGATTGTTGTTTCCAACAGTTGCATCCAAGCGTTGACACAATGGAACCAGTGGGAGTTTCTCACAACTGGTGTGCCTCTAGGTATCATTCCCACTTGGCAGGAAGTACTCACGACCGATGCTTCCCTCAAGGGATGGGGGCAATATGGTATCAAAGGGGCATGTGCAGCCGTTGGACTCCAGATCAGTCCACAGACCACATCAACCTGCTACGTGCGGTTTACCTAGCTCTACAATATTTCCTACTGGTCCTGGCAGGCTGCCATGTGCTTATTTGGTCCGACAACACCTCGACAGTGTTCCATCTCAACCATCAGCGCAACACAAAGTCTCTCAGGTCCTTGGTTCTCACTCACAAAATTCCCACCTGGTCGATTTCTCGGCTTGCATTGTTGAGGGTGGTTCACCTTCCGGGGCCAAACAATCAGGTGGCAGATGTTCTCTCCAGAAATTGTATGCATCTGGGGCAATGGAGGCTTCATCCAGATGTAGTGCAGAGCATTTGGCAGTGGTTTGGGAAAGCAGAAGTAGATATTTTTGCTCCGGAGGTGACCACTCACTGTTGCTTGTGGTTTTCAAGGACAGAGACATCCAGCCCTATGGGACTTGATGCACTGTCTCACAAATGGCTGAACTGCTTTATGCATTCCCTCCTTTTCTGCTGTTGTGGGAGACAGTACACAGGATCTCCCTGTTCAACCACAGAGGGATCTTAGTAGCACCTTAATGTCCAGCCAGGCCTTGGTTCCCCCTACTCTTGGAGCTCTTGGTGGGCAGTCCACGGCAGCTTCCTCTCAGGAGGGATCTCCTCTCACAGCTGGACGGTGGTGTATGGCACCCGGACCCAGCCTGCTTTGGGTTTGGCCTCTGGGTCCAGCCCTCTTCCAACTGATTGTGAACCTGCTGTTATTCATACTATTGCCAGTGCTAGAGCTGCCTCTGTGCATCAGCTCTATGCCTCACATTGGAATCTTGTCTCTTCGTGGTGCACAAACCGTGGGGTTGATCTTATACACTGTGAGGTTCCAAAGGTTTTGAGTTTCTTGCAACATCTTTTGGATGCAGGCAAGGCAGCCTCTACACTGAAGGTATATGTTGCAGCCATTTATGCTTATCATGTTCCTGTTAGTGGTTATTCCCTTGGTTCTCATACTCTTGTTAGCAGTTTTTTAAAGGGTGCAAGGTGTTTAAGGCCAGCCCGCAATCTCCATTTTCCAGTGTGGGATTTGTCACTTGTACTTGACTTCCTTTGCTCACCACCATTCGATCCATTGCAGAATAGTGAATGGGCATCCTTGAAAAAAAATCTTTCTGTTGGCTATAGCTTCAGCTAAGCAAGTTGGAGAGTTGCATGTGTTGTCTGTTAGTGAGTTCTGCATGCATTGGTTGCCGGATGGATCCGGGAGCAGACGGGAGAACTGCTGTGACTTGCATTCTGCATGTGACTTGCATTCCTCATGACTATTTTGGTATGAGTCATCCACTAGTGCTTAAGCACCACCTCTGGCGGTCAGGAGGAATGAAACAGAATGCTAGTTATAAATGTAACTGTGGTTTTGTGAATTCTGGATAACTGCCAGAGATCTTGGTCACTCGGAAAGCACGAGAAAGGCGTACCGAGACTGAATGCTGAGCTACTGTGTCTTATCATCCTCAGAGCTCCGCCTGCGTCACCACGCAACTTTGCTGGTATATTTTCTTGACCTATCTGGCTGGCACTGCGATAATCCACTAGTGCTTAAGCACCGCCACTGGTGGTCATCCGGAATTCACAGATCCACATTTACATTTGTAACTAGCGTTTTCACATATGGAATGAGACATCACATAAGCTTGCGCAAGTGATGTGCTTTGCTCTATTGTAGTGTAATTCTGGAGCGCACACTTTAACCAGGCTTCCTTCGCTATCAGCGGTCCAGAGATGGGATAGTGCAGAGCTGATCATTTGATATCGCGGTAGCTTCCCTTGATGATCACAAGGCTTACCTTGATATCGTGGCACAGGCTTCTTAACTTAAGACCTATTTGAATTCTGAAAATGTATAGTTTAAAGCACTATTGAGAAAGTCTTCTGTTTTTTTTTTTTTTGGACATTTTTTTCAGCTTTGATAAGGAAAAAGACAACACTTTGCATGCATCAAAATAAAGGTTTTCTAAATTACACTTCATCACCCTTTCTTACATTTATCATGGTTTTGTCACGGTATATACTGTGTATATATGATATATGCAATTTATTATATATTATAATAAGACATATTTATTGATGGAATACATGGAATTTGTGCATTTTTAAAAGCCTGTGAATCGGAATCGAATTGGGAAATCTGTATCAATACCCTGCCCCACTAGGCAAATGTAAACAGCCTATAATTAAGCAAATGTACTGTATAACTTGGCAGAAAATTGTTTATTCAGATTGTAATGAATAATTAATGTAACTGTTTCTTGAACATTGGTGTTTATTTATCATGTTGTTATTAATTTTATACCTTTTTGTTAAAAAGTAATCAGCCACTCAAGGTTGTGTGTTAGGCACGATGCAATGCAGAGAACATCCTTTAATCTTGGAACAATCACAGTAACACACAGCTTCGAGTGGCTTTTCGTTTCCTTGCAATATAAAACACATGGGAAATATTAGAAATATGGTTACTTATAAATAAATATCGTTAACACTTTACAATAAGGTTACATTTGTGTACATTAGTTAACAACATTAGTTAACATTAGTTGTTGAACTAACATGAACTAACAATGTACAATACTTTTACAGCATTTATTAACCTAGGTTAATGTTAATTTCAACATTAAGTAATACATTTTTAAAACATTTTAAAAACATGATCTAACAATTGACAGTTTTTATTATTATTAACTAGCATTAACAACGATTAATAAATGCTGAAAAATACACATCGTTCATTATTCATTAGTTCATTATTTCTAATGCATTAACTAATGTTAACGAATGGAACATTTTTTGTAAAGTGTTACCTAAATCTCAAGCACACAAAATCTCCTGAGATCTTACAAAAATGAGACAAGACCAGTGAAATGAACGATTACCCTTATTCTTACACTAACCATAATATAAACAAAATCCCTGTATGGTGTAATTTTCCCCATGTTATTTTTCTTCATCCGTACAGAACCCTGGATACGCAGGGAGGCAGGAACTTCCTGAGAATCTGAAAATTAACTTCCGTTCAGTGGCGATGATGGTTCCTGACCGACAGATCATAATCAGAGTCAAACTGGCAAGCTGTGGCTTCATTGACAATATCGAGCTGGCCAGGAAATTCTTTACTCTATACAAACTCTGTGAGGAGCAGCTCTCTAAACAGGTGACTATCATTAGTAATAATTGACTTAATGGCTAATGTTTAACAGATTTTGAGTTCTGCCACACTCATTGTAAACTAGATTCATACAGAGAAGGCTAGAAATTTTATGTGTTCATATATTATAAGATATAAACCAGCTGACTTTTCGCTAGGCCCCGCTTTAAAAATATTTCTGAGCAATCCTACCTTAGCAACATATGCTGTGCAGCATATAATCATAAAAGCTTTTGCTCTTTTCTAATATAAGTGTACGGAAGTGGATTTGGATTGTTTTTAAATGGCATTTTATTTAAAGTATCCAAAAACATTGTAACATGTTGTTTGAGGGGGCACTTATAAAAGTGACACAAGGTACCCAAATTCCCAAATGAAGGAAAATCAAGGTCAATTACAAACTGTCTCACACTTGTTTGACACATGTTTGAGCTAAACAGTTCTGCATTTAGCACTTTAAAAATTACATTAGTGAAATAGTATTTGAAAATTCACCGATATGTTCCAGATTTGTTTGATTTAAAATCCACTTTAATTAACAATTTAAACAAACTAAAACATTTATTCTTAGTTGAATTTCCTCTTCTCTCCCAGGTTCATTATGACTTTGGCCTCAGAAACATTCTGTCTGTCCTGCGCACTCTTGGTGCCGCGAAACGGGCTAATCCAAATGATACAGAGTCCACTATTGTTATGAGGGTTCTACGAGATATGAACCTGTCCAAACTGGTAAGACTGTCAGCACACATACAGACAACATTTTTACATATGACCGACCAAAGTCACACCACATGTCACTCTTTCTTTGACCATTGATTCTCTCTCATATCAGTTTGCAGCTTTGCATTACAATATCCTTGAAACATTTCACAATATATAACTATATTTATAAATCTAAAATATAGCAGTTAAATAAGATTGTCTCTTTCCTTCAAGATTGATGAGGATGAGCCGCTGTTCCTGAGTTTGATTGAGGATCTTTTCCCTGGAATTCAGCTGGATAAAGCTGGATACCCTGATCTGGAAGCAGCCATAGACAAACAGGTTGGGAATATACAGTAATAACAGTTCTAATATCCATAAAAACAACACAAGAAAGCATTTTTGTTATTCAGAAATATACTTGGTGGATTATTTGCACCTTGCATTAAAAAATGCAGTTTGAAAGAGCTGGGAATTAGCAGGGTAGTTTGTGTATTTATTTGTTTACTAGGTAACTGAGGCTGGTCTGATCAATCACCCGCCCTGGAGGTTAAAGATCATCCAGCTGTATGAGACTCAGAGAGTCCGTCATGGGATGATGGCACTAGGACCCAGTGGAGCAGGAAAAACAACCTGCATCCTTACCCTGATGAAGGCCATGTCTGGTGAGAAATACAGTAGACAGTACACACAAAACAGTCATTATGGTACAGTAAACAAGGGCTCTATACCAAAGCAAGACTACATTACTGCATCTACAGGATGTTTAATAGCTTAAGTTATTATTAGGCTTGTAATACAATTATAATTAAATAGTAATGTTTAAATTATTCAATGGGTTTATTAATTGTCAGATATTATGTGTTAGAGCTGAGATTCCCAATGATTTAAAATAAGTAAACTATCTGATTTTGTGTGTTTAGACTGTGGCTGGCCTCATAGAGAGATGCGTATGAACCCTAAAGCCATTACTGCACCCCAAATGTTTGGACGACTCGATGTGGCAACTAATGACTGGACTGATGGCATCTTTTCCACGCTTTGGAGGAAAACACTTAGAGCCAAGAAAGGTAGATCACAATATGGTGAAACATTTTTTTTTATTTTATTTTTTTTTATAAAATATGCATGACAAGTGGAAGATGACACAATAAAATGAAAGATGTGTTCAGCTCTGAAACGTTTTGCTGCATTTTCCTGGTGAAATTAAAACTAGAGGTGCTACAACAACTGTGCGTTTAATTTACTTTCACACAAATCACAACTACAACTACAATGGCTGATTATAACTTTATTAAAACATATTTTTCACTCTATTACTCACACACTGCTATGTTATTGTATCGAAACACTTTTACTGTAATGCATCATTTGAAAATAAAAATACAATAAAATAAAATAATATATATATACTCCAGGGATGCTTGTGTCTGATGCACAAGCATCCCTGGAGTAACCATAATTTGCACTGTAAATTTATTTCCCTGCTAAAATTTAAATATATATTTAAATTTAACTTATGCAGTTAAACTTTGTGAAAATTCTGCATGTTATTGCACCCCTGCTAGTTTTTGATGCTCTTTGTTTTTATTTTTTTTTTTTTTTTGCCTTTTACTGCTGTCGGTGGTGCTTTATTCTCGTGATATCAAATAATTTCACTATACACAAAGCACATAATAGTACACAAATAAAACAAAACACCATACATTTTTATGTAGGCTATATACTGTGTGGTAATACAATATAACGTGCTAACGTTACTACACTCATACTAGCTACAATGCTTAACAGTTTATTGTGTATTATGAATTTGTTAATTAGTTAGAGTAATAATAAAGTATTAACAGTTTTCCTATTTGACTAATAAAAGGAACAGTAATGACACCTATTAATTTAAATATATATTAAACATCAAGTTACCATACCATTGTTCTTAGTAGTGTACTCTACACCATGCCAGAAAGAAACTTACCCTGATATACATTTTGTAAGTTTATGTGGGACTATAATTACAATAGTAATTTTTTTTTTTTTTTTTTTTTTTTTATGGGAAAAAATTAAATAAATTCTTACACATTTTACATATGTACTGTATATAAATGTTAATTAAATGTTAGTTCATTTTAAAGGTCAGGTCCATGTGTTTTTTTGGGGGTGGGGGTGGAGGTGGTAGCACGTAATTTTTGTTTGCAAAAATGTTGCCATTGTCACTTAAATTTCATGAGATCAGGCTGGTTAAACTATACACTGATGAGCCAAAACATTTTGACCACTCACAGGTGAAACGAATAACACCAATCATCTCCTAACAAGGCCACATGTCAAGGTCTGGGTAGATTAGATGGTAAGTGAACAATCGGTTCTCGTAGTCAACATGTTGAATGCAGGAGAAATGGGCAGGAGCACAGACATGAGCAATTGTGACAAGGGCCAAATTGTTATAGCCAGACGACTGGGTTAGAGCATCTCTGAAACGGCACTTGTGGGGTACTCCTGGCCAGCAGTGGTGAGTACCTACCAACAGCGGTCAGAATAGGGACAAACCACAAACCGGTGACAGGGTGTTGGGCGCACAAAGCTCATCGATGCACGAGGGCAACAAAGGCTATCCCATCTGCTCCGAACCGACAAAAGGTCTACTGTGGCACAAGTCACAGAAAATTTTAATGATGGTTACGGGAGGAATGTGTCACAAAACACAGTGCATCACACCCTGCTGCGTATGGGGCTGCGTAGCCACGGATCAGTCAGAGTGCCCATGATGAACCCTGTCCAACGTTGAAAGCGCCTGCGTGTTGGAACTGGACCTTGGAGCAGTGGAAGAAGGTCGCCTGGTCTGATGAGTCCCGGTTTCTTTAACATCACGTGGACGGCCATGTACATGTGTGCCGTTTACCTGGGGAAGTGATGGCACCGGGATGCACTGTGGGAAGACGACAAGCCGGTGGAGGGAGTGTGATGCCCTGGGCAATGTTCTGCTGGGAAACCCTGGGTCCGGCCATTCACGTGGATGTCAATTTGCCACCTGCCTAAACATTGTTGCAGACCAGGTACACCTCTTCATGGCAATGGTATTTCCTGATGGCAATGGCCTCTTTCAGAAGGATAATTCCCTCTGCCACACTGCACACATTGATGAAGAGTTCAAGGTGTTGCCCTGTTCTCCAAATTCCCCTGATCTCAATACGATTGAGCATCTGTGGGATGTGCTAGACCAACAAGTCCGATCTACAGTGGCTCCACCTCGCAACTTACAGGATTTGAAGGATCTGCTGCTAATGTTTTGGTGCCAGATACCACAGTACACCTTTGGGGGTCTTGTAGAGTCCATGCCTCGGCAGGTCAGCACTGTTTTGGCAACACATGGAGGACCAACAGCATATTAGGCAGGAGGTCATAATGTTTTGGCTCATCAGTGTATTTCTGGTCTGAAATTTAAAAAGCACTTCTAATTTTGAATGGGCTAATGTTCTGATCAGTTGTGCAAAAAAAAAAAAAAAAAAAAAAGCTAATGGTTTCTAAAGTGATTAAAAAACCTCTCTAACAGGAAAGGGTGTTCTATTTCCTTCCTCTATATAAAAGGCTGTGAGATCTATAACACATCAAACAGAATGGTACATTTGGATAGGAAAAACATGCAGAAACCTATTGACTGGGTTTTTGAAATCAATAAACAAGTGCAGATATCAAACAGGGCTTTAGAAACTAATGGCCAAACCAATCACCCATAAGATGTCAAATGTTAATCATTGATCAAAATGATTGACACATAGCATTATGCTTTTGAGCGTCTACACCTGGTACATTTCATATTTATACTGTGTGTTTTTCGCTTTAGGGGAGCACATATGGATTGTTCTTGATGGGCCGGTAGATGCTATATGGATTGAGAATCTTAACTCAGTCCTGGACGATAACCGCACACTGACATTGGCTAACGGTGACCGGATCCCCATGGCCCCCACCTGCAAGATTGTGTTTGAGCCACACAACATCGATAATGCCTCCCCGGCCACAGTGTCCCGTAACGGGATGGTGTTTATGAGCTCCTCTGTCCTTAACTGGAGCCCAATTTTGGAGGTGGGTGATGAGGAACCAGTGTTAAATGATTACATCTTTAGGTATTATGGATGTAGATCATTTTAATAATCAAAAAGTTATAGTCATATTAGAAACAGAATCATTAGAATTACAAATATTTAATCAACTAAACCGTGTCCACATATACATTCACTTTGGTGGTCACCATTCAGAGTAAACGTGTTTTTATTACATTTGCATTTTATCATAAGAAACATACAAATGAGGCACATCACAAGTAATTTGTCATACAAGTACCAGCAATATCTGCAGTATCTCATTGCCAAGTTTTAGTTTCAGAGCAGAAGAGATACAAAAAGTAGAGAATGGGAAGTGCCTTTGTTCATTACTTAAGATTGCATTAAACTTTAAAGTAATTGATCACCCAAAACGAAAAATTCTGTAATCATTTAAAATTGTCTTTATTCCATGAGGAGATATTTTGCTTCCAAAAGGATATGTATTTCAGAATGTCAGGCTCTGAAGCACACAGTGGTCAGGACCTCTAAAAAACAAAGTACAATAAAAAAATATGTGAAAGTAGTCCATATGAATGGTCCGCTATATTCCAAGTCTTCGAAGCCATACGATAGCTTTGTGTGAGGTACAGACCAAAATATACGAAAAAAAGAAAAGAAAAGAATGCTACAGTAGGGTATATTTAGGTCATTATAATTCAAAGTAATACAGATTTCAAACAACCTGACGGTGAGTAAATGATTAACAATGCCATTTTTAATGTTGGGTTTACTATTTCATTAAACCATCCATCATCCAGGAAAATCTAAGCTAACAGAAATTCAGAAGTTCTAAGATATTGTATTCGAGAACAACCAGAATCTACAATCTCTTTCTCCACATTGGCTCATTTGCATCATAAAAGCAAAGGCAAGAATAAACAGCACTCCAACTGTAGAAACCAGAGATTCTGCTAGTCAGTCTTATTACTACACACTGAATGAATCCAGAATTCCCAAGGCAATTCTCTCTGTTTTAATTTCTCTCTCTGTCTTCTCTGACTTCAATGTGTTCCAGTGTTCCGTGCTTAAAGAGTAGAGGAACGAGATAATTGAATTTATTCATTCATGGCATAGTTGGAGCACTAAAGGATTTAATTTCTGATTAACCAGTGTGAATGTGTTTGGATTTCACTGCAAAAAAATATTAGGACTTATCTTCAGAGAATGTATCTTTAATGTAAGTCTATTTTGTCTTGTGGCAGTTCTAGATTGTGTTTCTTATTTTTCACATCTATGCTTAAAATAAGTAAAAAAAACAATCTGCCAGTGCACAAGATAAACATGTGACATTGAAAACACAAGAACTTCTTAACACTTTCATACGTACCATCACACATAAATGGGCTAATAAATGGGCTCTGCAGAGTAGTATCACACATATGTGTTTCTGCAACAGCCAGTTATGTTACAAGCTACTAGATTCAAGTTAGCTTTCGCGCCGACACAGGCTGTGCTGGTCAAGCGTCTGTAATTTATATTCGCTCATACAGTTGCTCATACAGTCTTTTAAACCACAGAATATGTTTATTTTATATACATACATCTAACTCATCACCAAAGTATTGAGATAAAAAGTTTACAGCTCTTATTCTTATAATGCGTGCTGCTGTTGGGCCTCATGTATTCAGATAGAAGACAAAGGCAGGCCTAACACAGTCGTAAAACCTAACTCAGGCCCCCACATACCAGGTCATAAATCTTACTGATAAAAACCGTGCCAAAATCAAACAAAGGGAGTCCAAAACAGACTACAAATCCCATGAAGCCTTGCTCACTAAAGGAGCGAACTCTCAACTCCTATTGGATGAGGGACACAACAGAACACACCTCAACCATGACATCATCAGGAGTAGAAATACCTCTGAAATGCTTCCGGGATTTGCTTCCAGCAACTTTGCTCACCATGTGTAGACGCAGCTCATCGCTGCTCTCAGGTGCAACCTCGTGGCACAAGGAAGTAACGTCCGACTTGAAACTGTGGCCATACAATCTCCATCTCACTGGACGAGTTGAGATTACTCTGTGTTCAACCGAACACTCTAACGGATCCGAAGGAGACCGCCGAGCAATCCGCATCTTCATCCGTTTGCCTGCAGAAGTGAAGAGAAAAGATTTCTCTTCCCTCTTCAATCAAGTCAACGTCGCTGATTTCTCCGCCAGCCCGCCGAGAATCAGCAGCCGTACCAACCGCTGACAGAGCGAGGAAACGGCCACCCGTCATCACCCGAGCCTTGAGGAACCGAGTCTGTGTTAAAGGACGGATGAACACACATTCTGCATCCTCATGCGATTCAAGTAAGAGGTTTACGTCTGGGCAGAGATAGAATATTATAGTGTGTTATTCTGTGTATCAAGGTTATTGCTTGTGCAGTTTACAGACTGCCATGTCTGCTCATTATTAATACTCAGGGTATTAATTGTCACGAATTTGATTTGCTGTATTGTAGTCCAACCACATTGGGCTGTTGTGCATTTCCGCCATCGTGGGTGAGACCGGCAAACTGAGTTTATCCATTAAAGAATCAAAGACCGCGGGATGGTTTACGAGCCATCCACCGCATCTCTGAATGATAAACTAACAGCTGCTTTCTCTCCCACAATCGCGAAATCGGCTTTGGGGCCGTCACTTAATTCTCTCTCTCTCTCTCGTACTAACCACACACACACACACACACACACACACACACACACACATACACACACACGACCCCTCACAAACATTCTGGCACACATTTTTGGCTAGTAGATAGCTTCGTGATAAAGCTCAGCTTTGTCCCTAAGCTATCGTACAAGCGGATACACGCGGTAACTGGTAGACGCCATTGACTGGTTTCTCTCCACCCACATTCGCTACCATATTCTCTGGCCGGTAGTCTCGCGTGACATAATCTCCACAAGAGTCACGTCCATCATTTTGTGTGCGTCCCTCCTTACATACACACACACACCCTCGTGTGTTATAGGATTATTTTAGTTTCCATATCTAATCCTATCACTGTTTAGTTTGTAGTTGTAAGTCGGAAGTTTATTGACTGCATTGTATTAATTATTAATTGATATTACTGCATAAATAAACTTTGTTATATTACAAAGAGAAGTGTTTTGGTTTGGTTTGCATATACCTGTGTCATGCTGACGGGATGTCAGTGCTCGGATTCAAGCCTTCATTCATTGTTTTTTTCCCGAAAATTGATATTCTTCGGATGTCGATTTTCCTAAGAAAACAATCTAATATTGAGACTGTTTTACTATCTGGTTATTAGTCCCTGAATCCAGGGTGGTGCCCCGTCAATGTTAATCCTTATTAATATTCTATTGATTTTTGATAATTGATAATTATCTTTGATGATTGTTGAATTTGAATGATCAATAAGCTAGTGTTAATTTTAATTAATGTTTCATCGATGTTAACAATTAACTATTATTTTTGATAATTGTTGATTTAAAGGATTAGAAAAGCTAACATTGATTCTCATCAATGTTCTATTGATTTTAATAATTAATAATTATCTTTGATAATTATTCATTATTGCTAATAACCAAACCCACTCCTAAACGTAGCGCACTACATTTACTGGAGCCCCATATGAGGTTTTAATGAGTTAGATTCAATTAATTAATTTAAATATGAATTAATAACTAAAGAAATAATTATCGATTATTTTTGATAGTAACACTGATCTAAACAACCAGTAAAGCCCTACACTGCCATTTGTTTACATTAGTAGCGTTTGTCATTTGTCAAACAAACAGCTACTCAAAGTGTTTTTCAAGCACATAATATGTTTATTTTATGTAACAAACAGCCTAATTATCACCAAAGTACCACAATAAAAGTTCACAGCTTGTATATGCACAGCCATCACATCTAAACATGATCTTCCCATGCACGCAGCCACATCTGCTGATTAGGTGCAGATGTTGTTTTCATTCACGCAAACAGCAACTCAAACAGTCTTTTCAGGCATATAATATGTTTGTTTTCTGAAACAGACAGCCAAACTATCATAGGAGCACCACGATAACAGTTTAAAACTCGTATACTTATTTTTTTATGACAAGAAATAAAAAATGGAAAAAATAAATAAATAAAAAATACTCTACAGTCTGCCCACCTCTACCGGCTGCAGAAATAACTCACTTCAGGGGGCACTTCAGGGGGCACTTCTGGGGAATTTAGACCCTACTCAAGAAAGGGATAACAAGATTTCTTAGTCTTACAAAGCACTGTGCTAATGTTTCTTGGCCTCTTTGATATTTGCAGCCTAATCTCATGAAAATTACATAACAATGGAAACATTTTTGCAAACCAAAATTAGGTGATTCATCACGTTTGGTTGCAGTTTCCCAGTGAAATGTCCAGCGGGGGGCGCCAAAAGCAAGTGAAATGGTGTCATAATCAGACAAGGATTTTAAGGTGAATATTAGATGTCATTAGTTTTAATGACTAAAACATACCTCCCTAACCTAAAACTTTAGCCTAAACCTAACCAATAGTGTCCTAAAAGATAAAAAAGAGGTGAACAAAACAGACATCCTTACCCTAAACCAACACCTAAACCTAACCAATAGTGTTAAAAAAGATAAATGAGAGGTGAACAAAACAGACATCCTTACCCTTAACCTATGCATAAATCTAACCGATAGTGTTTTAAAAGCAAATTTGACATGAAAAGCACATCTTCTGAAGCAAACACATCATTTTGTGTCGCTTATGTCACTTTTGCTTCACTTTCATTTCAAGCATCCTTGGCTGGGCTAGAGGCTCAGTCTCCGAGTCCAAAGTTTTTTTCTGTAACTGCTGGTTAGTTTCTCCTAACCAAATCCAAATCCTAACTGTCTGTGGGACGGGCAAAGCTGACTCTCGGTTGCTTCCATGCCGATGGAAAAACAAATCATGCATATTCTTGCTCAATTCACTGCAATAATCATCAACAGGCATAGTATGGAGACGTAATCAAATAAGAAAATAATTAATTTGGACTGTTGTTTTTAAATGGAACGTACAATATTTTCGGTAAAATCGCACATTTTTATGGAATGTATGGTGAAAATTTCAAAATGGCAGCTTTTTAAACTCGACCTCAACAGATTAAATAGCAGAGGGTTTAATTAAGATATTTTGGTGTGTTTTTATTTTGTTTTATTTTATAATTTTTTTTATCCCCTTTTCTCCCCAATTTGGCCCTTGAAACAACCACACCGTCTTTTTCCAGAGCAGCCTGTATTTCTCCTGTGGTTACCTGTGGGTTTTTCTTTGTATCCCGAACAATTCTTCTGGCAGTTGTGGCTGAAATCTTTCTTGGTCTACCTGACCTTGGCTTGGTATCAAGAGATCCCTGAATTTTCCGCTTCTTAATAAGTGATTGAACAGTACTGACTGGCATTTTCAAGGCTTTGGATATCTTTTTATATCCTTTTCCATCTTTATAAAGTTCCATTAAGTGCATAAACATGAGAGCTAACAAACTCATTGACTATTTATACACAGACACTAATTGTAATTTAAAAAGCCACAGGTGTGGGAAATTAACCTTTAATTGCCATTTAAACCTGTGTGTGTCACCTTGTGTGTCTGTAACAAGGCCAAACATTCAAGGGTATGTAAACATTTGATCAGGGCCATTTGGGTGATTTCTGTTATCATTATGATTTAAAAAGGAGCCAAACAACTATGTGATAATAAATGGCTTCATATGATCACTATCCTTAAATAAAAGACAGTTTTGTTGCATGATCAGTCATATTTTCAAAATCAATGCCAAAATTTCACAGTTTCTGCCAGGGTATGCAAACTTTTGAACTTTTGATATATATATATACACACCGATCAGCCACAATATTAAAACCACCTGCCTAATATTGTGTAGTTCCCCCTCGTGCTGCCAAAACAGCACCAACCCACATCTCAGAATAGCATTATGAGATGCTATTCATCTCACCACAATTGTACAGGGCGGTTTTCTGAGCTACCATAGACTTTGTTAGTTTGAACCAGTCTGACCATTCTCTGTTGACCTCTCTCATCAACAAGGCATTTCCATCTGCAGAACTGCCACTCACTGTATGTTTTATGTTTTTGGCATCATTCAGAGTAAATTCTAGAGACTACTGTGTGTGAAAATCCCAGGAGATCAGCAGTTACGGAAATACTCAAACTAGCCCGTCTGGCACCAACAATCATCCATGCGATTATCTAATCAGCCAATCGTGTGGCAGCAGTGCAGTGCATAAAATCATGCAGATATGGGTCAGAAGCTTCAGTTAATGTTCACATCAACCATCAGAATGGGGAAAAAATGTAATCTCAGTGATTTGGACCGTGGCATGATTGTTGGTACCAGATGGGCTGGTTTGAGTATTTCTGTAACTGCTGATCTCCTGGGATTTTCACACACAACAGTCTGTAGAATTTACTCCAAATGGTGCCAAAAACAAAAAAACATCCAGCAGTTCTGTGGACAGAAATGCCTTGTTGATGAGAGAGGTCAACAGAGAATATATATATATATATATATATACACTGTATATTAGGGTTGTCACACGATAATAATATTTAATCTCGATTAATCACTTAATTTTTTGTAGTTAATCGCAATGTCTTTATAAACATGAGTGGACAAAATATGCTTCTTCCAGATATATTTTTCAGTTATCCACACTAAACCTACCCCACCAACAGAGCTGAACAACAGAAAATGAACAGAATACAACTCATTTCAAATTATGTACAAAATTTGGTAGTTGGAAGTGTATTATGACAGGATTTATTCGCTTCTTTTTATGGAGTTTTGACAGACGTAATCTTTCCAGGAGCACAGTGGAATTAAATAGCTCTGGTCATATGACTATTTGCACCAGTCATTTACAACTGACAACTCTGTGCAAAATACATCAAAAAATACTTTTAGACCCCAGTCACAATTGTAACCGGTGGGATTAAATGGGTTAATGTCAGTGTAGATTAACTGCAGGGTTTCAGCAATGTTTCCAACTTCAGCATTGGCTAGTGGACTATCAAACAGAGATGCTGTGACAGAATCTTGGTGACAGCAGCAGGGTTTCTGTTAGCCGGTAATCAGTACTGCTGCTCCCTATATGCATATTACGCAGTCTGCGTAGGGCACCAACTCCCTAGGAGGGCACCAGAAAGTCCACTGGCTACCCTTACTTGCTCGTTATATGTTATTCAAGGACCCGATAGCGGTGACAGAACACAGACGATCGCCTTGTGCTAACACTTTCACTTCGCGCTCGCACTGCACCTTGCAACTTTTGTCTCAAGCTCACACCGTGCCTCGCAGTGCAAGGATGGTGTTCAAATGGCAGCTGTCTTGCCGCTGCAATCATGTTACAAAGTTCAAAGCTCTATCTGTGCTTTGCGGGCAAGTTCGGTCTACTGCTGTGCAACATTGATAAAATGCTTGCCGCAGATATCAGCATAATGTCTCTCACCATCTGTTTTCCCGACAGCAATGCATGTGACATTAGCATCGTTTGCGCAAATTGACTTCCTTCTCATGAACTATGGTTTATTCAAAGGATCATATTACATGTTAATGGCGTTAAAACAATGAATGCCGTTAAACTCATTTTGCGCTAACGCGTTATTAACATGTTAACTTCGACAGCACTAATATCTACACTGGGGGCTAAAAGTTTGGAATAATGTAAAGATTTTGCTGTTTCGGAAGGAAATTGGTATTTTAATTCACCAAAGTGGCATTCAACTGATCACAAAGTATAGTCAGCACATTACTGATGTAAAAAACAGCACCATCACTATTTGAAAAAAGTCATTTTTGATCAAATCTAGACAGGCCTCATTTCCAGCAGCCATCACTCAAACACCTTATCCTTGAGTAATCATGCTAAATTGCTAATTTGGTACTAGAAAATCACGCCATTATATCAGACACAGTTGAAAGATATTTGGTTCATTAAATGAAGCTTAACATTGTCTTTGTTTTTGAGTTGCCACAGTATGCAATAGACTGGCATGTCTTAAGGTCAATATTAGGTCAAAAATGGCAAAAAAGAAACAGCTTTCTCTAGAAACTCATCAGTCAATCATTGTTTTGAGGAATGAAGGCTATACAATGCTTGAAATTGCCAAAAAACTGAAGGTTTCATACAAAGGTGTACACTACAGTCTTCAAAGACAAAAAACAGCTGACTCTAACAAGGACAGAAAGAGTGGAAGATGTGGAAGACCAGATATACAACTGTAACAAGGTTAAATTAGGAAAGGAGGAGGCGGGAACTGGCTGAACAATCAAAGTAATATTTTAATAGGAACTTAAAAAGACACAAAAAATAAACGCACACTTGGCAGCTGCATGTAGCTCTCTCTCTCCCGATCTTAGAGTTCAAGGGACTGAATTATTTATTTATTTACCAACTCAACTTCTCTTTTGAATACAAACAAACTGTATTTAGTAATCTACAACATAAAACTAAACTAACACATACAGACAAACATGAGGTTAATTAATGGGTTTTGACCACTGATACTGTTTTCACCATATTCAGCCCCGCCCCTTTTCATGGCTTTGCTCTTCTGAATTTTGTCATCTAACTTCCTGTTTGTATTGAAGCTACTGAGAAGAGTCGATCTAAATGGATTACGTGTTGGAGCACAGAAAGTATTTTTCATCAAATGGTGTGAGTCTACACCACCCCTTTACTCTGTGAAAATGCTTGTGAGGTGTATTTCTATCACTTTCTGTCAATTGGACCTGCAGATCACTTTCAGATCGCTATGACACACTGCACTTTTTCATGATACATGATAGGTTTTATTGTTATACATGTAATTCTGCTTCATTTTTTAGGGTTTCAACTTGTTAATAATTTATGTTAAAATGTGTAGTTGACATGAAATTTCAAACAGGACAGCTTATATTATTGCCAGCAGCAATATCACCCTAGAACTCTTGACTGCTTACTCACTAAAGCTAAGCAGGGTTGAACCTGGTCAGTACCTGGATGGGAGACCTCCTGGGATAAAACTAAGGTTGCTGCTGGAAGAGGTGTTAGTGAGGCCAGCAGGGGGTGCTCAGCTGTCAGTTGATAGTCAGTTGCCAGTGTGTTATTAAGGGAAGTATAAAATGTTCACTCTGAGGCTAATAAAGTGCAGTGCTGATATATGTATTGTAATTGATCAAGAGTTCAGAAGTCTGATTGCTTGGGGGAAGAAGCTGTCATGGAGTCTGCTGGTGCAGGTCCTGATGCTGCAATACCACCTGCCTGATGGTAGCAGTGAGAGCAGCACATGGCTTGGGTGGTTGGAGTCTCTGATGATCCTTCAAGCTTTTTTCACACACCGCCTGGTATATATGTCCTGGAGGGAGGGAAGCTCACCTCCAATGTGTCTGGCAGTTCACACCACCAATTGCAGGGCTTTGCGTTTGAGGGCAGTGCTGTTGCCGTACCAGGCAGTGATGCAGCCAGTCAGGATGCTCTCTCCAGTGCTGGTGTAGAAACGTGTGAGGATGTGGTGGTTCATTTCAAACTTCCTCAGCCATATCAGGAAGAAGAGGCACTGGTGAGCCTTCTTCACAATGGCTTCAGTGTGGACGGACCATGTGAGTTCCTCAGTGATGTGGACACCGAGGAACTTGAAGCTGCTGACTCTCTCCACTGGTGCTCCATTGATGGTGATGGTGCTGTGTTCTCTGTCTTTTCTCCTGAAGTCCACAACAAGTTTTTATTCCTTTTGATGTCTGTGATGATATTAATTCCCTGCCACATGCTTCTAGAGTCGGTGTTGAACTGTCCTTCAATCTTGTCCCTGTACTGGCACTTGGCTGCTCTGATAGTTTTTCCAAGGGCATAACTGGCTTGTTTATGCTCCTCCGCGTTCCCAGAATTAAAAGCGGAGGTCCGCGCATTAAGTGTCGCACAAATATCGCTATTAATCAGTGGTTTCTGGTTAGGGTAGATCCGTATTGTTTTGGTTGGTACAACATCCTCTATGCACTTCCTGATGAAACATGTTATGCTATCAGCGTAGGCCTCGATGTCGTCATCAGAGGCGGACTGCAACATCTCCCAGTCCGTGTGATCAAAACAGTCTTGTAGCATAGAATCTGATTGGTCCAACCAGCACTGGATTGTTCTGAGGGTGGGTGCTTCCTGTTTCAGTTTCTGTCTGTGAGCAGGCAGAATATAATTACAGTAAAGTAAGTTTGGTGATTGTGTCAAAGTTCCTGGATTAAGATGAGATGTCCCAATATACAGTATGTATACACATGGAAAGTTCATTTTGTTCATTTGGAGAGATATCATTTTGTCAGCTAAAAAGATAATACAAAGGGATCATTTCAAAGAAAGACTGTTCAAGCTCTTTTGTCTTGGATGAGTTTTTAGCATGTGATGGTCAGCTGTGTCTCATGCTCCCTTATTAGTCTAATTTTTAAATGTAGCAAATTGGTTATATCAAAGAACAAAGAGGGCTTTAGTTCTGGAATTATTGGTTTCCATGGCAATGTTCCTTCAGCTGAGAGTGTTAATAACCATCTTGTTGTTCTGTGACAGTTGATGGTCTTCAGAAAACAGGATGTAGCCTTGGTCATTTTAACTTTATTGCTTTGAGGAATTTCTGGTGTGGATTACGGGGACTCTGTATTATTATCTTAAATATTTTTCTGCCTCCAATCACTACAACTGTACATATACAGTATATTACATTTCTGTTGAAGTTGCTTTAGAACTAAATGTATTGTAAAAAAAGTTCTATTCAAATAAAACTGAAGAAAAGTTAACATCTACACTTTTATTCAAGAAACATTCTCTGAAAACAAGTCTTAATATCTTATTCAGTTTGGCTTATAAGGTAAATGTATATTGTGGTAAGGATGTTTAGATATATTTTTCAACAAGACAGATATAATCATTAAGAATATATCCTACTCTGTGTGAGTCTTTCCTCATGTGTGTGTGTGTGTGTGTGTGTGTGTTCTCAGGGCTGGCTGAAGAACCGCTCCCCTCAGGAAGGAGTGGTCCTGAGGAATCTCTTCTCCTCCTCTTTCTCTGAGCTCTATCGCTTCAGTGTTCAGTCTTTGCAGTATAAGATGGACATGCTGGAGGCCTTCATCATCATGCAGTGTATCAACATGCTGCAAGGACTTATTCAGCCCAAGGTTGTGATTCAGCAGCTGTAGTTCTAATTAACCCAGATTTGGTAGTGTTTATTACAGTGCCTGCACAGCAGCAGTGTATTCATATTGCTATAACAATAGTTTGTTCTGAACCCGTAACCCTAAAGGCTAGGGTATACTTCATTTTTTTCTGAATACTGTTATGTCACATGAATGGTTGAGTGTTCTAGCCTTTCAAAGTATATTATTTTCACGAGTTTGCATGTCCACCTAGAACAACCATAAATAGTTTAAGCAAAACCCTAGACAAAAACTTAGATTTTTGCCAATTTCATCAAAATGCTATGCATATAAACCCTTTTACAGGTGTATTGGTGACTTAATGTGCACTGTAAAAAAAAACAATCTTGTTGTTTCAACTTAAAAAGTAAGTGTTCATGATCCCTTAAAATTTTATTTTGTATCAACTCAAGAGGAAAAGTTGTTTAAACAGAACATATAATTGACTTAAAGGGGTCATGAAATGCTCTTTTTTTAAATAGTTTTATTATCTTCCCTGAGGTCCACTGATAATGTTAGAAAAAAAAAAATGTTTGCATTAAAACTTAAATTTAGTAATATATGATAATTTTCCACCCTGTCTCTGGCCCTCTGTCTGAAACAGTCCATTTTAGCATAAGCGCCTCCATAAAACTTTAACGTGAACTCCACTCCAACATTATAAAACTACATTTCAGGGGTTACACATAACGCACATCCAACATATTGCATCTGGATATATTAAACTGTTCATCTCAAGCACAACTGTTAACACTCACACCTTAACGCCTGTCTACACGGAACTGAGAGTCGCGTCAAAAGCAATAGAACCCATTATAATCAATGGTGCTATCTACCATGGAAGCGTCAGTTGCGGCGCGTCACTTTGCGCCAACAGTAAACAGATGTCTCGTTCCATTTTGCATTGCACACGCTGGTGCTACTACTGTCAACAACACAAATAAACAGTTTAGAAAGTTTGTGTCGACGCGCCCGGAGTAGACAGGGTGTCAGCACCATAAACTATCAAACAGTCATGACATTTGAACTATTCATGAATAGAACTGTTTACTTACTGTTTTGCATCAGGTCCAAGTGTTTTAACTGCCCCCTCCTTCAATAACAGTTCTTTTGCAAAGCTTTAATCATATTATGACTGGTTCATAAGAAATCCACACTGATATGAGGCGAAAAAACATGCAATCCATGCTGAAATACGCTGAAAACACATCCACACGCACATAGTCCAAAGCAGGTTGTGAACTGGACGCACACACATCCAGTTTCCAGTATTATCCTACACTGAAATGCACATTGCTGAAAGCGCATCTAAGGGTGTGTTCACACTTGGCAGGTTTGGTTCGATTAAAACGAACTCTGGTGCGATTGCTCTGTTAGTGCGGTTTATTTGAACAAGTGTGAACGCTGCCATCCGAACCTTGGTGCGCACCAAACAAGCGGACCGAGACCCCCTGAATAGTGGGTCTTGGTCCACTTCCAAACGAACTCTGGTGCAGTTCGATTGATATATGAACACAGCATGGACCAAAGACGTCTAAACGGACAAATAACAGGAAGTAATTTGCCTTTAATACTGACCTCAAGCATACCTGGTTCTTCTCATCATAGGAGCTATGTTGCCCATTACAGTTTGGTACAGGTGTCAGAACCACCGTCAGCCGTCCTTGCAGCGTATCTTCGTCTGTGTGCAACAGAGGAATTCCTGGCGCTGTTTTGACTCCTTTACACATTTTATTAGCTCTTCGTTTGTTCTCAGCTGGTAAAAATACCACCATATATACATATATAAATCCAACGAGCACATTATGCCCAGCAGCCAGCATTGTTTTGGATGTTCGGCAAGTTCCGTCGCAAAATATACGTCATAAAATCTGTCTAATCAGGTTGTGACTTTATCCTGATGCCTTTTGTTTTGTATCTTTAGGTTTGGTGTTAAAAATGCCAGTGTGAATGCTAAGCGAACCAGGACTAAATGTATCATTTTATTTTTTGGTCCAGACCAAGAGAACAGAACTACAAGTGTGAACACACCCTAAATGGTTTAAGACATCCATCCACCACATGTTTTTATACACCAACAATTAAAAATAGCGTAGATGGGTGAAAGAATGTGTCCATGATGTGTTTGTGCTCAAAACAGCAAGAGGCAGCAGCTGAATTACAGAGAATGTCTTCTCTTCACAGCTGTAACTTGACACCGCATCTTTTAAAAGCGTCCCGAGATATGTATCAAGCGGTCAAAGATGTCTGTCTGTGCATGTTTAAATACAAAAAAAAATGAAAATAGTCCAGATGGCTCCCCTTTGGTGTTCATAAATAGTTAGGCCACTCTATGCCTGTTTGTCCTGCTCTCTCTCAGTTTATGAACTGAAGCACCGACGGGTGGGCCCAAGGGTGCGATGATGTAAAGTAGGCATTGATGTTATTGCTGTAGAGGCGGTCATGAATTAATGAGCCTCCAAATGATGTAGGGATGTCGCGAATGTAGAGAACAAGTCGTTTTTGCAGCTTGATTTCAATAAATGTTTTTATGCATTGGAGATTATGTTTTGAATTCTAATTTACAACATTTTTCTATACTAGAAAGACCTCTTATATGTCAAAATATCAAGGAAAATTTGATTCCTCATGACATGACCCCTTTAAATCAATATAACTTGTTAAAGGAGCTTAATGTCTTTTTAAGTAAACTTGACTTTCTTAGTTCAATCAACTTTAACTCTAATTAAATTCAAACTGTATATAGAAGTTCAATTACTTATATTATAATTTATTATTGTTAATAACCATGAGTATTTAGTGCCATCCCCTTGTCAGTGGTAAAATTAGCTGCCATTTAATTGTAATTGGCTAGTTGATGATAAGAGACCATCATCTGATCCCTCTATAATATTCAGACTTAAGCTTGTCAAGGAAACACACATGGACCTCAACACTTTATATGCAAATCACAATGATGGTGACAATCATCAAACACATCATCGAGTAAAAAGATGAGCTTTGAATTATTGCTACATGACAAATAACAACAAACCCAACATCCAACAGCATAAATAAAAGCAGCAAACAGTAAAAAAAGAAAGAAAAGACAGTAACACTGCAATTTGCATAATTTATTAATGCAGAAGTGCATTACAGTGTACGCATATCTGATTGACATGATTTTTTATGTCAAAGCCCGAGAAAAAACTGGTTGTCTTGCGTTGTTGGGCTTTTGTAATTAAAATTGTATTATTTGAAAATAATTTAGTTATCAATAATTGGTTGTACGTGTAAATGCACTCATTGATAGATTGTTTGATTTATTTGCATGCATCTCACCATTTATATAACCGCATTTACACTGTACAGCAACAGTGTTGATTCTTGAGTGTGAATGACTGATAATAAGATCTAAGTGATGCAGGATTTTATTTACACAGAATCAAAGACTAAAACCTAAGCTTAAAGGATTAGTTCACCCAAAAATGAAAATTCAGTAATTGTTTACTCAACCCTGTTTTTATAAGCCTATATGACTTTCTTTCTTTTTCTTAACACAAAGGGAAAAGTTGTGAAAAAATGTTGTGCTCATTGATGTCATACAATGGCAGTTTATGGTGACCACCTTTTCAAGCTTCAAAAGAACACAAAAGTATAATTCAGAAG
Source organism: Myxocyprinus asiaticus (assembly GCF_019703515.2). Classification (NCBI taxonomy): domain Eukaryota; kingdom Metazoa; phylum Chordata; class Actinopteri; order Cypriniformes; family Catostomidae; genus Myxocyprinus; species Myxocyprinus asiaticus. Next base: position 36,580,830 of record NC_059359.1, read on the forward strand.
TCTTATAAATGATGCCGAAAATAGAAAACAAGCGATCGATAGAATGTACCGTCGCTCGTCACTGCTGGTTAGGACAAAAACTGATTAACATTGAAAAGAAACCTTTTATGGTGTGTCATTTGCCATCAGTTTAGGATACGTTGTGACTGTGGCTGCCTGTAGCCTCTTCTATGTTTCTGTTTGATTTCCGAATACTCCATTCAAAAAAATAAGGCTGGGGATAGAAATGCACCAATTCTTCGACTACAAACTCTTCAGACATGTTTAGTAAGTTCTGTTCTCTGTTTTGTGTGCAGCTGTGTTGTGTTTTGTTGTCGCTATTGCTGTGGAGGACCTGTTTTTTGATAAAAGAAACAAGTATTCACTTGAATGCCCCATGCCACGAGGGGGCTGCATGAACAGTTGCTCTCGTGCCTTATCATGAACGCGCCCAGGAGATCAATGGTCAGTGAACATTTTCACTAAATAATACATTCGATTTCGGTTTGTTGCTCACCAAACCTTATCGTATGCTTTCATAACAATCATGAGTCTCATTAAATAATTTATTAGACTTCTGAATTATACTTTTGAGTTCTTTTGAAGCTTGAAAAGGTGGTCACCATCAACTGCCATTGTATGACATCACTGAGCACATTTTGTTTTTGTTTTTTTTCACAATTTCTACCTTTGTGTTAAGAAAAAGAAAGAAAGTCATATATAGTTATAACAACACAGGGGTGAGTAAACAATTACTGAATTTTCATTTTTGGGTGAACTATCCCTTTAAACTTTAACACTATTTAAACTCTGCATTGCAAGCACTTGTTTTTTCTTCAGGATATGAAAATCTGTTGCTAATTCATTCATACATCTGAAACAAATTATAAATTTGCATATCTGACCTAATCATACATAATCTAAGTTTAATTAAGAATTCATATCTGATCTAATATGTATGGGAACATTTTTAGCGATAGAATATTATTTAGAACAGCTGATTCACCTCCTGTGCTTGAGAGGTTTCACTTATTGCATGCATGATTGCCAAATAAATACACATACAAAATATTCTTGGTACCTACATGGTCTTTATTGGACATTGTACCATGTTAATACCATGGCTTTTTGTTCATGCACCATTGTAGTAACATGGTATTATTCAAACCAGCATGTACATACCATGTACATTAATATTTTAATCATTCAGTCCATTGTATCAAAATACCATTACCATCTGATCCCATCACTTTACTACAGTTAAGTCAAAATATTTTCTGTAATGGTTTTTCACCATTAAACATTAATATTTTCAAAAACCAGTTTAAACATCAAAATCATTTATCATTAAAAAAGCATGGCTGTGGTGAAGAGATTAATGCACATGCTATCTATAAACTAAGCCATACTGCTCATACAGGTGATGCAGTTTCGAGTCCAAGAGTGTGTCCTGTTCCATTCACTTTTTTTTCATTCCCAACAATTTTCTGTCACTCTCCACTATATCTATAGTATCTAATAAAAAGACAGAAACCTGAAAATAAGAGTAAAAACCACCTAGCAAACAATTCATTTAACTTATCAACACTGTCTCCCACAGAACTGCCCATATCTACACTGGCCTGCAAGCTAACACCATTTCGCCACATTTCATGCAGAGTGATTTGACCAATCTTTTGACAGCACTTATTTAAAACCAGTCATTAAACAGAAATATCGAATGCTCATTTACCATTCATAGCTAAATATTCCCCACTGCATTAGAAGAAAATCAAATATGTAAGCAGATTATGATAGAATGCGATATAAGTACAATAAACCTAAATCAATCAAGAAGTGTGAATATACACATTTTTTAACCGTTTTACTCAATGCTTGTCTCTTTGACATTCAACACTGCTCTTCTGCTTATCTGAAATCCATGAATATGATAAGGGTAAATTGTCCCCAGTAAATGTCACACTTTATCCCCCACATTGTCATTCGTAAAGCATTTAGTTGTGAGATACACACATTTTACAGCCCTATTGTCCTCATGCTATCATTCTATTAAAATTCCAGTCCATTTAAGCATGAGCTGAATATGGATTACATGTTCTGTAAAAAAGAACTGTAACCTTTCAAAAGCAATTTGTGCTTGATGTAATTCATTTTACACGCTGTGTATTGAGAACTAACAATGCAACCTGCAAAATATTATGTGATTGAAACATTTCAGTGAAGGGCCATAATGTAGTAAGCGTGTAAATATAATGAATTGGATGTTGTAGAATATTTACATCTCACGCTGTAGTCGCAAAACAAAAACATTGATCCCTAAATGACTGGCCTGGGAATATACTTAATTAGATTTTGCTACTGTACCATTTTAAGACTAACTTTGGTATGTAAAAGTGAGCTGTAGTATTTGCTGATAGTTCTGATACCCTAAAGGCCCAGGTATATTTTATTTATGCGTGTTCGGGATCAGACCGTGCCCAGCAGAATGCATTGCCTTTCTCAGTATACTTTTCTGACCACGAATGAATATGAGCGCGTTTGATGCATGCGCAGTACAACTGCTTTGTGACATTCTTCTAGTACAGTCAATGGCCAGCGCTTGCGGAGATGGCGTGCACAGACGAGGACCACGTGCACAAGTCAAGAAAATCTAGGTGGCTGTGGTTAAGAAACACAGCTGTGCTGATGACTCAATTTGCATCACACATACTGTGCGTGGAGAGATCCGCAACGCGAACACCTGAAGTATACTTTGGCCTTAGGGAAGACACATTCCTAATGACCATTTTTTGTAGCTAAGTTTCAATGTGTGGACTGGGGAGGAAGCTTTGTGTGGGGAACATTAGAGATGCCATCAAATTGGAGTCTCAAAAGAACAAAGACAATCTGGTTTTCCATCATATATCCACTATAAAATATCTTATTATTTTTCTTAAAGTATATTTAAATGAATTACCTTTAGAACACTTATTGTTTATGTGGTACGTTCATGTACTTTCAAAAGATTTTGTCCTCATTAACCCAGATTTTTGTAGCTGTTTATTTTCTGTTAATTGCTAAATAAAACCTTGATCTGAAACAAAACAGATATCCACATATCTAAATTAATCATACATGATCTCCTTTTAATTTTAAATTAATATCTGATATGCAATGTCTAAAGTTTGATTTTCGAGGTAATTTGATCTAATATTTAATATTTTTTAAAATGTTGCAAATTTATGTAGCTAATGAGAATACCTGAAATTATCTTTTTTCCATTTTCAGTTTTGTTTAAGGTGATTAAATCAAACGTTTTTTAATTATTTATTTTTATTTTTTTATAGCTGGCCATTAAATGAATGGATGATATTTGGGTAAAAATCCTCCCTGTTGCAGGGCTAAAGACCCCTAAAAACCACATTGATTTTATTAAGTGGGGCGAATAGATTTATTCAGAAAATTGTTCAAAGTGGGCTCACATTGACTGATCCAATCACAATGGAGATTTGTTTATAGAATACTTGTTATAAAGATGTTATAGAAATGTTATAAAATGCCAAAATGTGATTGAAAATGGTTAACACTTTTCTGAAGTGGTTTGAATAATATTATCTTAATATGTTACTCAAAAAGTACCTTGCTGTCTCAAAAGTGTTTGCCCAAGTTGAAAATATTTACCCTATAACTATTGTCCCTATATTTACAAGATATCTCTATAACCCCAATAGAGCAAAATAGTCACTTCCGGAGAAGTTGTAGCCACTGTGACTCTTTTATTAATAAAATACTAGTGGTCGGGGCCTGGGTAGCTCAGTGGTAAAATACGCTGGCTACCATCCCTGGAGTTCGCTAGGTCGAATCCCAGGGCGTGCTGAGTGACTCCAGCCAGGCTTCCTAAGCAACCAAATTGGCCCAGTTGCTAGGGAGGGTGGAGTCACCTGGGGTAACTTCCTCGTGGTCGCTATAATGTGGTTCGTTCTCAGTGGGGCATGTGGTGAGTTGAGCATGGATGCTGCGGTGGATGGCGTGAAGCCTCCACACGCACTATGTCTTACGCGCTCAACAAGCCACGTGATAAGATGCACGGGCTGGTGGTCTCAGACGCGGAGGCAACTGGGATTCGTCCTCCGCCACCCGGATTGAGGCAAATCACTACGCGACCATGAGGACTTAAAAAAAAAAAAAAAACATTGGGAATTGGGCATTCCAAATTAGGGAGAAAAGGAAAAAAATAAAAAAAATAAATAAATAAATAAATATATAAAATACTAGTGGTTTAGAGCACACAGACAAAAACACTGTAAACTTTGTCTCATGTCTGGGAGTGACAGCGTGTCACACAGTTCTGGGAGCACTATGTGTGTGCATTCCTTTTTGGATCTATAATATATTTTCAGAAGTGTCAATAAATCTGCTCTTCGGCACAATTCAAGTTTGTATTAGAATTATTTGCTCTGCAAACTCTATGCAGGCTTTGGATTTTCTAGACACCATTATTTCAGGATCATGATCAGAGCAACATTTTAGATGTGATGATTGATCCGCTGGTTAGTCCAGTTATTCAGTCACATGACTTTTTTTGATGTGCATCTTGTATTCCTAATAAATCCAATAGGAGTTTATTTGGTAAATGTGTTTTCATCATAGTTAATGTTAATTTCTTCTTATCGAATAAAAAAATTATCCACCTCAAGCGAGCGTATACGTGTAAAAATACGTAGATGGAAACCCAACTGGTGGTGCATGGTTAAGATTTTGTAAGATAAGCATGTTTTGAACAAAGTTCATTGTATGGCAATGTTAAAATGGACCAACAAAGGGTTAGATTTTATTTATTATTTTTTATTTTTTATTACTTTTGGTGTATTCAATAATGTATAATTTCTGTTCTCTGGGTTTATGAACACAAGAACAGTTTTTTAGCCCTGTGAGCTTGGGCAGATCTTTGATGATGTATTTGATGATGTAACTCAGGAGCAGGGAGGAGAGCTCTCTCAAGAGCACATGGAGCGTCTGTATGTCTTTGCTCTGATGTGGAGTGTGGGAGCCCTCCTGGAACTGGATGATCGAATTAAGTTGGAGAGCTGGCTCCGTCACCATGAAAACATCCACTTGGACCTTCCCGACATCCCGGCCCACAGCGAGGACACTATGTTCGACTATTACATCACTAATGATGGTATCTAACACTCTTTTTTTGTTTTCATTATTTTGACACATCAGTCTAGAAATGTCTACCTCTATTGATCTTTGTCTAAAATTGCTAGTCCCCAAATGTATAAATAAAGCAATTTTCAGATAACTTTTCCAATTGGTAAATGGCAGGGAGAATCCTTGGAGATGTTAAGTAACAGTAACTATAGCTTGTTCCTCTGAACAAGAGCACGTTGGTAAAATACTCTCACTCTATGTCAGTACAAGTCTTGCATTTGTAGACAGTGTCCCACTTTGTGCCTGGCAAACTGACAAGGCGCTCACCCAAATTAATAAAAAATAAATTAAACAGGGTGACCATATAAAACAAGAAAGGTGATATTGGCAGGATACAAATTATCGAGTTTGGGGGTCTAAACCCCCTAATTACCCACTACCCCTAAAAAATAAAACATAAATTAAAATTAAAATAAAAAAAAAATAATTCAAGTACATATTTGTTGAAGTCTGTTTTATGGAAAACTGTACTGCCACACACAAATTGGAGACTCCAGACATTTTCTTTTAATGTGAGTTTTGATTGCAAGGAGTGTTGATAAAATATTTGATGGACCACAATGTAAGTAATTCCAGGCTTACTTATGTTATAGATTGTTTTTACAGCTTGAAGCAAAATAGCTTAGACCCAAAAGTTTACAAGTTCAGGGTCATTTTTAAATATTCATATTATTTGCACGCATTACTTAAAAAAAAATAAAATAAAATAAAATAACATCTCATTTGGGAACTTTGTCTTATGCACTTTGCAATTCAAATTTTTGCTTTTAATTGGCTTTATTCATGCCTAAACAAAATAACATTCCCAGCACTTGCATTTTCATACCAATACTTCACCTGTCAGTCAGAGCTCAGCCTAATAACACTGTTTAATTATGGAATTTTAATGAATGTGTTTTCACAGGTCAATGGATTCACTGGAATACCAGAGTGGAAGAGTACATCTACCCATTTGACTCAACGCCAGATTACAGCTCCATACTGGTGCCCAATGTTGACAATGTTCGCACTGACTTCCTTATCCAGACCATTGCAAAGCAGGGCAAGGTGAGTCTATTAATTAAATTGAATAAAAATAAAGTATTTTGGTTTTAAAGCTCTCCCAAAAGTGAAAATTCCGTAATTATTTACTCAGCATCATGTTATTCCAAACCGTATAACTTTTTTTAATTCTATGGAACACAGAAGCAGAAATGTTGTCATGCTGTTATGCTCAAAAATGACAAAAAGCACCACAAAATTATTACAAAGTAGTCCATATTCCAAGTCTTCTAAAGCCATATGATAGCTGTTCTGAGGAATAGAACAAAATTTAAGTTGTAGTTCACTGAAAATCTGCTGTTGCTCTCAAATACAAAATGCCATTAGAAGTGCTGTGTTAGGTTTGACATCATGATGTTTGGTCACGAGAATGCACTACTTTTGTTGTTCATACGACTTTAATACTAAAATGTAAGATGTTTGGCAGAAGATTATCAGTGAATAACATTTGAAAAACTTGGAAAATAGAGCATGGGTTGTATGGACTACTTTTATGAGGCTTTATGGTGATTTTTTGGCATTTTGAGACTTGACAGCCCAAGTCAAGGGAATTTTACGTGGAAAAGAGTGGCCAGTACATTCTTTAACATGTGTTTCCTGTGGAACAACATTAGAGTGAGTAAATGATGACAGAATTGTAATTTTTTTTTACAAACAGTTTTTTTAAAAAACTATTCCTTTAAAGCTTTATTCAGAAACCTCTGCTTTCTGTGTCTTATTGAATTGGACTGCAATTGCTGGTTATATGCTAAAACCCTTTGCATTTGTCTCAAAAGACTTTTTCTTTTTGCAAAGTACTCGGCAGATCAGAGAAGTCTGTTGTCTAGTGTCGCTTCTCAACAATGACACCTGCAGCGCTGCCTTATTGATTTCACTGAGTGAGGCTTGTTTAAAATGGACAGCTAATTTGTTTGTCATCAAGACTTTTCCTGTGCTGCCAGCACTATGATTAGCTGTGCACAAGGACAGATGGCCGCCCTCTCTGGAGTCTACTCGTGTTTTCTTCATGTGTTTCAGGCTGTGCTTTTGATAGGAGAGCAGGGCACTGCCAAAACTGTCATCATCAAAGGCTACTTGTCAAAATATGACCCAGAGTCCCACACTGCCAAGAGCCTCAATTTCTCCTCCGCCACCACACCTTTAATGTTTCAGGTACCTGAAGACTGCCTTTCCCTCATTCCTCTTTTTCTTTTTCCCCTTTTTGGGTGAAACCTGGCAAATACTGTTATGGTATTAAGTAAAATATTTGTTTTTCTTCTATAAATATGAAGTCTGCATGTATAATGCATTAAACATTCATTATTTATGTGTTATAATACATTTATAATGCAAAATAATTGCAACCATGGTTATAAAACATTGTAATAATTAGAAATAATAAATATATATTATAGTATTATATTAGAGTATTTTAAACACATGGTTTCATGCATTATATGTAAGGGATATTGTACGGTCAGCCAGTCATAATATCAAAATAAGTGTTGTGTCTTGTATCATCCTCAGGTAGTGTTTTTTTTAAAATTATTTTTATTTTATTTTTTTAGACAGTGTCTGGCTGACTGTATATTATTCTGCTTATTGCATGCCTACTTAGCAAATAAAAACATAAATGCAAATGAAATACTGATTTATGTTAAAAACAATCGGTTGCCTGGGACAACAGACAGTTATACAGGTTAGCGCTCATTACACAAAAATATTTGACTACAGAAGGCTGCAATTGACTAATTGCAATCAAGTATTCTAGAGAGCCTTGCCATAAAATCTGGTTTCATGTTATCATGTGTTATAATGGATTATAGTATTTAAAAGATGAACAATATATAGTCAAGTATTACAATGTATGATGACTTAAGTTACAATTAGCTTATTTATGGGAACATATAACAGAAGACAATGTCAGTAAGGCATTCTTAATACCTTAAAGGGATATTCTGGGTTTAATACAAGTGAAGATAAATCAATAGCATTTGTGACAATGTTGATTACCACAAAAAATTATTTCGACTCATCCCCCCTTTTCTTAAAAAAAAAAAAAAAAAATCATGGTTACAGTGAGTCACTTACAATGGAAGTGAATGGAACCAATTTTTGGAGGGTTTAAAGGCAGAAATGTGAAGCTCGTAATTTTCTAAAAGCACTTACATTAATTTCCTCTGTTAAAACTCATGTATTATTTGAACTGTTTTGAGTTGTTTAAATGATTATTTTTACAGTCATTTAAGGGTTTCAAATCAAAATCAAATCAAATCAAATCAAATCACTTTTATTGTCACACAACCATATACACAAGTGCAGTAGTGTGTGAAATTCTTGGGTGCAGTTCCGAGCAACATAGTAGTCATGACAGTGATGAGACAATTTACAATAAACATCAGATTTACAACACAGTTTAAAATCTAATATACACATAATTACACACAACACAATATACAAATAATAACATACAATGTACAGTATACAATGCACACAATATAGAATACACATTATACAATATATATAGTATATATAGAATGTACAGTAGGTTGTATTGTACTGTATTGACATTCAGGCTGTCAGTTGATAGTAAGTTGTTAAGAGAGAATATAATATAATAATAATATAATTTATGACAGTCCGGTGTGAGATATAAGAGTAATAAAGTGCAGTGCTGATGTATTTTGATCGTGGGAGATCAAGAGTTCAAAAGTCTGATTGCTTGGGGGAAGAAGCTGTCATGAAGTCGGCTGGTGCGGGTCCTGATGCTGCGATACCGCCTGCCTGATGGTAGCAGTGAGAACAGCCCATGGCTCGGGTGGCTGGAGTCTCTGATGATCCTCCGAGCTTTTTTCACACACCGCCTGGTATATATGTCCTGGAGGGAGGGAAGCTCACCTCCGATGATGTGTCTGGCAGTTCGCACCACCCTTTGCAGTGCTTTGCGGTTGTGGGCGGTGCTATTGCTGTACCAGGCGGAGATGCAGCCAGTCAGGATGCTCTCTACAGTGCAGGTGTAGAAACGTGTGAGGATGTGGCGGTTCATTCCAAACTTCCTCAGCCATCTCAGGAAGAAGAGGCACTGATGAGCCTTCTCCTGAAGTCCACCAGAAGCTCTTTGTCTTACTGACGTTGAGGGAGAGGTTGTGCTCCTGACACCAGTGTGTCAGAGTGTGCACCTCCTCTCTGTAGGCTGTTTCATCATTGTCAGCGATCAGACCTACCACCGTCGTATCATCAGCAAACTTAATGATGGCACTGGAGCTGTGTGTTACCACACAGTCATGTGTGTACAGGGAATACAGGAGTGGGCTGAGAACACAGCCCTGCGGGACTCCAGTGTTGAGGGTCAGTGATGAGGAGATGTTGCTGCCTATTCTAACCACCTGGTGTCTGCTTGACAGGAAGTCCAGGATCCAGCTGCACAGCGAGCTGTTTAAGCCCAGAGCCCGGAGTTTCTCATCAAGCTTGGAGGGCACTATGGTGTTGAATGCTGAGCTGTAGTCTACAAACAGCATTCTCACATAAGTGTTCTTTTTTTCCAGGTTGGAGAGAGCAGTGTGTATTGTAGATGCAATGGCATCGTTAGTGGAGTGGTTGTTGCGGTAAGCAAACTGCAATGGGTCGAGTGAGGGAGGCAGCACAGAGCAGATGTAATCTCTGATTAGTCTCTCAAAGAATTTGCTGATGATGGGGGTCAGAGCAACAGGACGCCAGTCATTTAAACACGTTATTTTGGATTGCTTTGGAACAGGCACAATGGTGGACATTTTAAAGCATGTGGGGACTACAGACAAAGAGAGGGAAAGGTTGAAAATGTCCATAAAAACACCAGCCATTTGGTTTGTGCACGCTCTGATGATGTGGCCCAGAATGCCATCTGGACCCGTGGCTTTGCGGATATTCAGCCGTCGGAAGGATCGGGTTACATCCGCTACAGAGACAGAGAGAGAACTAACCTCTGTAGCTTCGGTCGCGAGAGCTCTCTCTGTGAGGGCGGTGTTATTTCCCTCAAAACGAGCATAAAAAGTATTTAGCTCATCCGGGAGAGAGGCAGCGGTGTTCACGGTGGAGTTTTTATTCCCTTTAAAGTCCGGGATGATGTTAATTCCCTGCCACATGCTTCTAGAGTTGGTGGTGTTAAACTGTCCTTCAATCTTGTTCCTGTACTGACGATTTGCTGATCTGATATAACTGGCTTGCATAACTGGCTTGTTTATGCTCCTCCGCGTTCCCGGAATTAAAAGCGGAGGTCCATGCATCAAGTGCTGCGGGAACATCGCTATTAATCCAAGGTTTCTGGTTCGGATAGATCCGTATCGTTCTGGTCGGAACGACGTCCTGTACGCACTTTCTGATGAAACACGTTACGCTATCAGCGTAAAGCTTGATGTCGTCATCAGAGGCGGACCGGAACATCTCCCAGTCTGCGTGATCAAAACAGTCTTGTAGCATAGAGTCTGATTGGTCCGACCATCGTTCTGAGGGTGGGTGCTTCCTGTTTCAGTTTCTGCCTGTAAGCGGGCAGAAGCAGAATGGAAGAGTGGTCTGATTTGCCAAGTGGTGGGCGGGGGAGGGATTTGTAGCCGTCCTGGAAGGGAGAGTAGCAATGGTCCAAAACCCGGTCCCCTCATGTGTTAAAACTAATATGTTGGTGGTATTTTGGTGCGACTGATTTGAAACTGGCTTTATTAAAGTCCCTGGTCACAATGAACGTGGCCTCAGGGTGCGCGGTTTCCTGCTTGCTTATGATCCCGTACAGTTCCTTGAGTGCCCGGTCTGTGTCGGCCTGTGGTGGGATGTACACAGCAGTGATAATGACCGCTGTGAATTCCCTCGGTAGCCAGAATGGTCGACACAGAAGCATGAGAAATTCCAGATCAGGAGAGCAGAAAGACTTGATAGAATGTACGTTCCTCTGATCACACCAGGATTTGTTGATCATAAAATAGCGGGTTCAATAGCTGAATCTGGAATCTCAGTAGACATCCAAGTTTCTGTTTGGCAGATAATGCAGCAGTCCCTCGTCTCTCGTTGGAAAGAGATCTGCGCTTTCAGCTCGCAGAGCTTGTTATCCAGAGACTGAACATTTGCCAGTAGAATAGTGGGTAGCGGGGGTCGATTTGCGTGGCGTCTTACTCTGATGAGAACGCCGGCTCTGTTTCCTCTTTTCCTCCTGCTTTTCCGTGGCCGGGCAGCCCAGACAAAGGGCTCTGCTGGCGTGTTTGTAAACAGCAGGTCAGCATTGAGGAATTTGAAGTCTGGTTTGTGGTGTGTAATTGCTGAACCAATGTCCAAAAGTGTTTGTCTGTCGTAGACAATAAGGCAGACAACATCCAGTACAAAAAACATAAGAATTGTAAACAAAACAAACAAAACACTACAGTGTTGTGTCGGAGATCGCAACGCAGCAGCCATACTCGGCGCCATCTTGAGTCTATCTAAAACCCTCGTTTTGAGGGTTTTAGGGTTTGTTGACATTGCGTCGTCATGGCAACAAAGTTATAAAATTGGCTATAACTTTACACAAATGGTTAGTAAGTTATTTTAGCATCTTGTGGCTATACTTTTGAAATAGTGAGTATTTTAACATTTATAGATTGGCCCCATTAACCTCCATTGTTAATAGCAGTCTAACTGTAACCCAGATTTTTGCTTTTTTATAGAAAAGGAGGGCAAGTCAAAATTATTTTTGTGGTAATCAATATTATGCCACAAATGCTGTCGAGCTTAACTTGTATTGAACCTGGAATATTCCTTTAATAATGCAGTCAGCACCTTTATAATGTAATAAATATACACAGCTTAATTGAAAGTGTCATCATTTGGCCAAATCTATAGGGCAAATGTTACACCAATCAACCCACATGGAACTGAATGCATGCTTAGGTCCTCAGGCTCAGATGTGAAAGGGTTATTTAATCTGGCTAATGTTTTCATCATACTTGCTGCTTTTTTATTGACTATTGCATTTTGTTTCGAATCTCATCTGTGCTTTGTCATTTATGGGTTGCTGTTGGATGTGTTTGTAAGCAATCCGCATGTCTGTGATTTGCTTCTGTGTTGGTGACTTTACAGCGCTCCGTGGAGAGTTATGTCGACAAGCGAATGGGAACCACTTACGGCCCTCCAGCAGGGAAGAAAATGTCCATCTTTATTGATGACATCAACATGCCTGTGATCAATGAGTGGGGTGATCAGGTAAGAAATAGCAGGCATTTTTGCTGCATAAATAGTTGGTTTTGTTTAGCTGCAAAATAGAGTTGAGGTACTCGAGTTTGGACTGGGACTCGAGTCCGGTCTCAAGTCCAAATTTAAATGGACATGGACTTGAATGAATGAATGAACGTTACATTTCAACAATCAATGTTACAACATTACTGTCTTTTTTAAACTTTTGATCAAGGCCATTTGTGTGATTTCTGTTATCATTATGATTTAAAAAGGTGCCAAACAACTATGTAATAAATGGCTTCATATTATCACTATCCTTAAATAAAAGTTTTTTTTGCATGATCAGTCATATTTTCAAAATCAATGCCAAAATGTAACAATTTCTGCCAGGGTATGCAAACATTTGAGCACAACTGTATATAGTGCTTTTCTGACACTACACTCAAATCACTTTACATTGTGACCTGGGGACTCTCCTCAACCACCACCAGTGTGCAGCATCCACCTGGATGATGCAACAGCAGCCATAGGGCACCAGTACACTCACCACACACCAGCTATTGGTAGAGAGGAGAGTGATAGAGCCAATTCATGGATGGGGATTATTAGGAGGCCATGATTGATAAGGGCCAATGGGGGGAATTTGGCCAGGACACCAGTGTCACACCACTACTCTTTATAAGAAGTGCCCTGAGATTTTTAATGACCACAAAGAGTCAGGACCTCAGTTTAATGTCTCATCTGAAAGACAGTGCCATTTTACAGTATAGTGTCCCTGTCACTATATTAGGACATTAGGACCCACACTGACCACAGGGTGAGTACCCCCTGCTGGCCTCACTAACACCTTTTCCAACAGCAACCTGAATTTTCCCCTGGAGGTCTCCCATCCAGGTACTGACCAGACTCAACCCTGCTTAGCTTCAGTGGGTGACCAGGCGAGAGCTGCAGGGTGATATGGCTGCTGGCTTGGACTTGTCATGGACTCAAGCCTTTCAGAGTGCAGCCGAGTCCATGGCATTAGAAAGAAAAAAAAATCAAGAAAAAAAAAAAAACGCATCTCGGTCTGCATGCAGCTGTAGCACCCCCCAATGTCGTAGCCAGAATTTGTTTCACCTTGTTGAGCAAACACACACGTGCACACACACAGGCACACTCATCAGTCAACTAATATGCTTGAATGGTACTAGGGAGAATAATGTATAACATATACAGTGGAAAGAATTACCTGCATTTACTGTGTGTATAAATCTGTCTTAAAATTTGTTTTGATCATCATCTTCAAGTTATTATAAAGACCAAACACAATCAGTTTTATCTAATAACACAAAGAGTATTGTATTGTTCTTGTACATATTGAAAACATAATTTAAACATTCACAGTATAGGTTGGAAAAAATATGTGAACCCCTAGGCTAATGACATCAACAAAAGCTAATTAGAGTCAGGAGTTGGAAAACCTGACATCCAATTAATGAAACAATATTGGAGGTGTGGGTGCAGGGTTAGAGCTACTTTGACTTATAAAAATGTATTCAAACATTTTGAGTTTGCTATTTACAAGAAACATCTGCTTATGCAGCCCATGTCTTGCAAAAAAAGATATCTCAGAAGACTTATGATCAAGAATTGTTGATTTGTATAAAGCTGGAAAGGGTTACAAAGTTATCCCGAAGAGCTTAGATATTCCTCTGTTCACAGTAAGACAAATTGTCTATAAATGGAGACAATTTAGTACTGTGGCTCCTCTAACTAGAAGTGGCCGTCCAGCCAAGATGACTCAAGGGACACACTGCAGAATGCTCAATGCGGAAAAAAAGAACCCTAGATTGAAAGTTAAGACTTGAAGTAATCATTGGGACTGGTTAACATCTCTGTTCATGAATCTACTATACAGAAACATTAATCAGGCATGGTTTCCATGGCAGGACACCACAAAGGAAGCCATTGCTTTCCAACTAAACCATTGCTGTGTGCCTGAAGTTTGACAAAGACCACCTTGACACTGCACAACACTACTGGGAAAATGTTTTGTGGACTAATGAAACTAAGAAGAACACGCAGCACTATGTTTGATATAAAAAGGGCACCGCATACCAACATGAAAACATCATCCCAATGGGGAAGTACAATGGAGGGAGCATCATGATTTGGGGCTGCTTTGCTGCTTCGGGGCCTGAAACGCTTGCCATCATCGAGGGAAAAATTAATTCCCAAGTTTATCAAGATATCTTACATGATAATGACTGTGTTCCAGCTGAAGCTCAGTGGAAGTTGGGAGATGCAGCAGGACAATTAACCTAAACATCTAAGTAATTCCGCTACAGAATGGCTTCAAAAAAAGAAAATCCACCTTTCGGAGTGCCCCAGACAGAGCCCAGACCTTAACCCAATAGAGATGCTTAGAAATGACCTCAAGAGATTGGTTCACATCAGGCATCCCGAGAATATGGCTGAGCATAATCAGTTCTTCTGTAAGGAAGAATGGTCCAAAATTCCTTCTAAACGTTGTGCAGGTCTAATTCGCAGATACCAAAAACACTTGGATTTAATAACTGGTCGATCCTCCTTTGGCAGCAATAACCTCAACCAAGGTTTCACTAACTTTTTCCCAGCACTGTGAATGCTTAATGGGATGTGTTCAAGATATGAAAAATTGTTTGTGTGTTGTTAGCTTAAGCACATTGTGTTTGCATATACTTGTGATCTTGATGAAGATGGGATCACATTTTATGACCAATTAACGCAGAACACCAGCTAATACCAAAGGGTTCACATACTTTTTCTTGCCATTGTATTTCCTAGTGCATGACTGCTGATGTCTACTGAATGACAAAGACAGGAATGTAGCCCACATAGTATAAATTAAAAGGCCATTTCACACAAGACCAGGTGGTAAAATCTGGTTATCAGATGGTTATCAGATTCAGATTCTTTTGACTATTATGGACTCTGTCTTGAGTCTGACTCAGCCCCCATTGGATGCAGAATTGACTTGGACTGGACAAAGGTGGATCCGAACCCTACACTACAGACAGAGTCCAAAATGAACCCTTTTGCCACCCCTGCCAATGGCGAGTAAATTGAGAAAACTTACTGGCTATAAATATTTCCTAATGGCAACGAAACTGTATTTTGAATATTTTTTATTAAAATGTATATTTTCATCCTTTGAAAATATAGTTTTATTTAGTTGTTTTTTTCTTGTATATTTGTGATGAACAGTGCATGTCACTCGAAGCATCATATATATTAGATGAGCCAATCTCCATCTCTCAGTAAAAATGCACCTGTCCCATTGTCCTCATAGAGTTAAGGGAAAGTTTTAGACTCAATGTCAACCCCAACACACACACACACCCCAAAGCTTTAATCTCTGAACAAAATGTTCACAGAATCCATTTCTTCTCTTCAAAGGTCACCAATGAAATAGTTCGGCAGTTGATGGAGCAGAATGGCTTCTATAACTTGGAGAAACCAGGAGAGTTCACCAACATTGTGGATATCCAGTTCTTGGCGGCCATGATCCACCCTGGAGGGGGCCGGAATGACATCCCCCAAAGACTGAAGAGACAGTTCTCCATTTTCAACTGTACTCTTCCCTCCAATTCCTCCATAGACAAGATCTTTGGTCAGTATTGTAAATTGCCATTTGCAACACAGTTAAAATCAATAGCTTTAAGACTATAGATCAAAAGACCTACAGATCTGTATGTAATGTCAGTTTTAGGCAAAATGGTTTCCTCTGTGTTTGCAGTTTCCCCAAAATTGTGGTTTTAACATGCATTTCATTCCAAATCCAAATATGTCCTCCAAATAAGACAGAAATATTATTCTTATTCTAAAAATGGTCTTATTCAGGGTATTGGAATATTTTCTCCTTAGTATAAACTATATTTTCTCCTTGGTGTAAACTCTAGACCTTCAGAACTCATTAGAGTGATTCTCATGAAACCTGTTAAGTAAATGTTCTGGTCATTTTTAACCACAAATGATTCCAAATAAATATAAAATTGAAATTCCATTTTGCATGAAAAAAACAGATGTTTTCTATGATGATTCTCATTACCGTAACTGTTATACAATGAGTTTTTAAATGAAAATCAACAAACATGAAAGTAATACAATACCACGTGAGTACTACTATCGTGTATTAATACTTTACAATTAAAATAATATCTATAATTTTTATTATTTCTTATTCTTTTTTTACCGCACTGCGGTAATGAGAATTAGTAGGTATACACTGTGCATAACTGTCATGAAAATAATTTCACAATGTACAAAATTGTGTCGCCCTAAAACTAGGCTTAACTTTTATATGCAAAATATAATGTCTTATTTGGTCCTATTGATTTTAGAGTAAAATAGGACCAGAACATTTTCTATACAGATTTCTTGAGAATTACCCATAAGGCTATATATATTATGTCAAGCTGAATAAGTACTATGAGGCTGTAGGACAAGCATGAAGTATAAAAAACATATTTTGTTTAGAATATCACAGCCCTTTCTTCTTCTAAATTGGAATATTGCTTATCAGAAGAGTGTTCTGATGTTATAATAGCGTATTCAAAGATCCGTCTTTATTTAGTCAAGTAAACAACATCTAAGGTCTGTGCAACCAGATCTGATGTGCATGAGCAGCACTGGTACATCATAAAATATATAAGTGCTCTTATCCATGGATACAAGTTTTCTCTAAAAAAAAAACAAGCTTATTCGAAACAAGAGCCATACTGCAGGAAAACAGAATTCAGCTTTTAAATTAATCACCTTAATGTTATCTCTTGTTATGCATGATAATATTTAATGAATGAAAAATCCCCAAAGGTACCCCTTTTAAATTTAATGGACCATATGATTTTGCACGGCCCTGAGAAATCTGATTTATCGCATTTCCTTTAATTTGGTTAAGGCTGTCCACCACATTGCTTAAGCAGAACCGATTCTATAATTGCATATTGATTGTGACTAAGTTCTGTTGTTAGGGGCTCCCTCCTTGCCTGAAGATCTGATTCTTTTTATTTGCATTTTTTTTTTTTTTGTATTGAAATGATATTTCATGCTCACATGAAGGTTAGCCTACACACTTCAATATTTGTGACATATTGACATTTGAGACTATTCTTTTTCAGCTTAGTGTTCTATCCTACAGAAAGACCATGTTTGCTTAAATCTGTCCTTCACCATGTGACCTTCCTGTCTACAATAGCACAACTCTTTCCCATTCTCTTCATTCATATTTTATGCCTCCATACAATTCTTTCTTTCTGTCTCTCCTTCTCT